>NC_092334.1:605727500-606947500 GCF_046630445.1 Rutidosis leptorrhynchoides
CGGGGAAGATGTACAAGGATCTCAAGAAACATTTTTGGTGGCCGGGTATGAAAGCCGATGTTGCTAAATACGTAGGAGAATGTTTGACGTGTTCTAAGGTCAAAGCTGAGCATCAGAAACCATCAGGTCTCCTTCAACAACCCGAAATCCCGGAATGGAAATGGGAAAACATTACCATGGATTTCATCACTAAATTGCCAAGGACTGCAAGTGGTTTTGATACTATTTGGGTAATAGTTGATCGTCTCACCAAATCAGCACACTTCCTGCCAATAAGAGAAGATGACAAGATGGAGAAGTTAGCACGACTGTATTTGAAGGAAGTCGTCTCCAGACATGGAATACCAATCTCTATTATCTCTGATAGGGATGACAGATTTATTTCAAGATTCTGGCAGACATTACAGCAAGCATTAGGAACTCGTCTAGACATGAGTACTGCCTATCATCCATAAACTGATGGGCAGAGCGAAAGGACGATACAAACGCTTGAAGACATGCTACGAGCATGTGTTATTGATTTCGGAAACAGTTGGGATCGTCATCTAGCGTTAGCAGAATTTTCCTACAACAACAGCTACCATTCAAGCATTGAGATGGCGCCGTTTGAAGCACTTTATGGTAGAAAGTGCAGGTCTCCGATTTGTTGGAGTGAAGTAGGGGATAGACAGATTACGGGTCCAGAGATTATACAAGAAACTACCGAGAAGATCATCCAAATTCAACAACGGTTGAAAACCGCCCAAAGTCGACAAAAGAGCTACGCTGACATTAAAAGAAAAGATATAGAATTTGAAATTGGAGAGATGGTCATGCTTAAAGTTGCACCTTGGAAAGGCGTTGTTCGATTTGGTAAACGAGGGAAATTAAATCCAAGGTATATTGGACCATTCAAGATTATTGATCGTGTTGGACCAGTAGCTTACCGACTTGAGTTACCTCAACAATTCACGGCTGTACATAACACTTTCCACGTCTCGAATTTGAAGAAATGTTTTGCTAAAGAAGATCTCACTATTCCGTTAGATGAAATCCAAATCAACGAAAAACTCCAATTCATCAAAGAACCCGTCGAAATAATGGATCGTGAGGTTAAAAGACTTAAGCAAAACAAGATACCAATTGTTAAGGTTCGATGGAATGCTTGTAGAGGACCCGAGTTCACCTGGGAGCGTGAAGATCAGATGAAGAAGAAATACCCGCATCTATTTCCAGAAGATTCGTCAACACCTTCAACATCTTAAAATTTCTGGACGAAATTTATTTAACGGGTAGGTACTGTAGTGACCCGAACTTTTCCATGTTTATATATATTAATTGAGATTGATATTTACATGATTAAATGTTTCCAACATGTTAAGCAATCAAACTTGTTAAGACTTGATTAATTAAAATATGTTTCATATAGACAATTGACCACCCAAGTTGACCGGTGATTCACGAACGTTAAAACTTGTAAAAACTATATGATGACATATATATGGATATATATATAGTTAACATGATACTATGATAAGTAAACATATCATTAAGTATATTAACAATGAACTACATATGTAAAAACAAGACTACTAACTTAATGATTTTTAAACGAGACATATATGTAACGATTATCGTTGTAAAGACATTTAATGTATATATATCATATTAAGAGATATTCATACATGATAATATCATGATAATATAATAATTTAAAATCTCATTTGATATTATAAACATTGGGTTAACAACATTTAACAAGATCGTTAACCTAAAGGTTTCAAAACAACACTTACATGTAACGACTAACGATGACTTAACGACTCAGTTAAAATGTATATACATGTAGTGTTTTAATATGTATTTATACACTTTTGAAAGACTTCAATACACTTATCAAAATACTTCTACTTAACAAAAATGCTTACAATTACATCCTCGTTCAGTTTCATCAACAATTCTACTCGTATGCACCCGTATTCGTACTCGTACAATACACAGCTTTTAGATGTATGTACTATTGGTATATTGTAGTGACCCGTCCAAATCCATCTGGACGAACACTTCATTCATTAATTTCATCGCGAGGTTTTGACCTCTATGTGATACGTTTTGTAACATTGCATTCGTTTGAAAAGGTATTTCATAAATGAATATATAAATTCCAGGTTTTTAACATCTGATAATTCCTACGTATAGACAATCACCATTTAAATGGTTTACAATAATACATCTGTTGACAATACAGTCAAAATAAGGTACATGGTAATGGTTTGGTGAATGCAAGTTTCTTGTATATAGCATGTATGACTCCCAGCACATAACTTGTATCACGTATAAGCAAACAGCGGAAGACTTCTAGAAACCTGAGAATAAACATGCTAACAAGTGTCAACACAAAGGTTGGTGAGTTCATAGTTTTAATATTACACATAATCCGTATATCAATGTGGATTACAAAAGTTCAGTTGTTTTATCCAAAACGTTTATCAGGTTTGTGAGTTAATGTTTCACATCATCTGTATATAAAAGTAAACCATAATGTTCCAATTGTTTCATCCGAAACGCTTATTAATAGGTTTTACATAAAAGGTGGATCACAAGATTTCAGTTGTTTCATCCGAAACGTTTATCAAAATATTCTACGAAATTGAGCACCCTGGTAACTAAACTTAACGTATATATAATTTGTACCCTTTGTATAATCATCTTAATAATACACGCAAACCAATGTGTACGCTTCTCAAATAGCATACGTCTGTTAAAAGGCTAGTGCTCTAGCTCGGACGGGGATATCAAGCCCTATGGATCCATATACTACTACTCGCGCCCACCAGTTCTTATAACCGGTAGTTACTAGTTACCAAAGCTAAGGGATTTTCGGTTCAAACTCAGTGTAGAATTTAGTATGTACTTGTATCCATTGCGTTTAAAAAATAAAGTGCATGTATTCTCAGCCCAAAAATGTAGAGAGTAAAAGGGATCTTATGAAACTCACGCAAAATCAGTTTTAGCATTTGTATTCATTTAGTAATACAATTATAAAAGCATTGCATGTATTCTCAGCCCAAAAACGTAAAGAGTAAAAGGGATCTTATGAAACTCACTGTTTAATATTGATATACAATATTGTAGGAAAGCACGTAGACGCATCGGAGATGATAAACACGAGGTTTGCTTCACAAAAATATCCCCGAACATTACCCATAACCTCCTTGGTAATAACTCATATTTTCCTTAGCACTAGCTCGCTTGGAAACTCGTTTTGAAAATTACTTGGACAGCACTTCGTCTTAATATTTTATGTACATTATTATTTTTGTATTGCAAAAATAATAACACTAATAATAAAAATAATAAGATTAATAATAATAATAATAATAATAATAATAATAATAATAATAATAATAATAATAATAATAATAATAATAAATATTATACGGAGTAATATATATTTGAGTATGTGTGTGTGATTTTTCATTCGAGCAAAACACCTGAATTTATAGTACCTGGCCTGGAATTCCCCTCCATGCGATCGCATGATTTTGTAGAAGGATTCCCATGCGATCGCATGGGCTCCTTTTCCAGCTCACAAAACTTTTGTATTTTTGTTTGTCGACATAATAAATAAATATATAATATATATAATTTAAATAATTAATTATATATTATATTAAATTCACATGCATAGTTGATTTGTAATTTTAGTTCCAATAAGTCGTACGTCATCACTCGACTTATGTCCCGGTTCCGGTTTTTCGAACGTATTTTCGTACGTTTAGAAAACATGCATTTTACGTTTCGTGACACGTACCTTTGTCAAAATATAGACTTAAACTATCCATAAACTATGTCACTCAAAGTGTATCTTATACGTTTGAGTGTTTTGCTCATTTACTTCTATAAATCATCGTTTCACTATTTGTTAAAATACATTTTTAAAATAGTGTTTTACTGTAGCAATTCACTGTAGCAAAGTCAATTTTACTGTAGCAAATTAGTCGAAATTTGATTTCTGTTTTGGTTTTGTTAAGACTTGGTTTTCATTGGTACTTTCATGATAATTTTGTTAAGTTGTCTTTGGAAACAAACTCTTATGGTTTTGGTTATGTTCTTAATGGTTTTATCGCAATGGATGTTGATTATCTTAATAATAAACCATGTTTTTCCTTAGCTGCATCTTCTAATAAGTTTGATAATGATGTAAACAATTGGCATGCTAGACTTGGTCATATCGGCCAACAAAGAATGAATAGATTAGCTAGAGATGGTTTACTGGCTAATATTGATAAAGTGGAATTGTCCACTTGTAAGCACTGTCTGGCAGGAAAAACTGTGAGAAAACCATTTGGAAAAGGAACTCGTGCCGATTATCCATTGCAACTAATACATTCAGATATATGTGGTCCTATGAATGTTCGAGCAAGGCATGGAGCATATTATTTCATCACATTCATTGATGATTATTCTCGATTCGGTTATGTCTACTTGATCTCTCACAAATCTAAAGCGTTGGATTGTTTTCAAAGTTATATGAATTTTGTTGAGAATCAATTAGAACGTAAGATTAAAGCATTAAGAACCGATCGAGGACGTGAATACCTATCTGATTCATTCAAAGCTCTATGTGATGCTAAAGGTATTCAACGTCAATTAAATACTCCTAGGACTTCGCAACAAAATGGTGTTGCAGAAAGGAGGAATAGAACGCTTCTTGAAATGGTTAGGTCAATGATGGCACAAGCAAATTTACCTATCACCTTTTGGGGTGATGCTTTGTTAACTGCCACATTTGTACTTAATCGTGTGCCTTCAAAATTATTAACTTCCACACCATATGAGTTATGGATAGGTCAAAAACCTGACTTGAATGTGTTAAGACCTTGGGGTTGTGCAGCATATACTTTGGATTCCTCGCACAAATATGGAAAATTTGGTCCAAGAGGAAAGAAATGTGTTTTCATTAGATATTCTGAACAATCAAAAGATTATGTGTTTTTGGGTGAACACGAAAGTGGGAGCATAACTGAATTTGAATCTCGAGATGTTACATTCTTGGAAAACGAGTTCCAAAATAAGGGGATCTTGATAAAGATTGGTATTTATTTGAGACTACAGAATTACCTCATTCGAGTGGAAGAGAATTGAGGAGTGAAGATGAAGAATTTGTTTCTTTGGATATAACTCCTCAACCTATTACGATTGAAGATATTTCTGATCCGAGTGGGAGCAATATAGCAAACCAAGAACATGTTTCCGAAGAATCTCAACCCGTTGCTACCGAGATAATTCTTATCCAAGTGGGAGCAATTTGGTAAACCAAGAATATGTTTCATTAAATTATACGCAAGGACGTTCGAAAATCCGGAACCGGGACCAGAGTCAACTCTCAACGCTCGACGCAACGGACTAAAAATAACAAGTCAACTATGCACATAAATATAATATAATATATAAATAATTCTTAAAATTATTTATATATTATATATATTTAATTAAAACCTTCGGCAGAAGAAAACAACAACATGTGAGCCTCCCCAGCTGGCCATGCGATCGCATGCCCTTGAAGAGCAAAGCTCATGCGATCACATGAGCCCTTTTTTCAGCTCACAGGCCTATAAATTTCGAGCTTTGGTGCATCATTTAACACATCTTTTTCTCCTCATTCATCATACGATATATATATATATATATATATATATATATATATATATATATATATATATATATATATATATATATATATATATATATATATATATATATATTATATTTTAATTTTAATTTCTAATAATAAGGGTATGTTAGCGAATGTTGTAAGGGTGTAAGTCGAAATTCTGTCCGTGTAAAGCTATGCTATTTTTAATCATTGTAAGTTATGTTCAACCTTTTTAATTTAATGTCTCGTAGCTAAGTTATTATTATGCTTATTTAATACCGAAGTAATCATGATGTTGGGCTAAAAATATTAAAATTTGGGTAATTGGGCTTTGCACCATAATTGGGGTTTGGACAAAAGAACGACATTTGTAGAAATTAGACTACGGGCTATTAATGGGCTTTATACTTGTTTAACTAAATGATAGTTTGTTAATTTTAATATAAAGATTTACAATTGGACGTCCCTATAAATAACCATATACACTCGATCGGACACGATTGGCGGGAAATTTATATGTACGAATAATCGTTCATTTAACCGGACACGGGAATGGATTAATAGTCTATGGAATTATTAAAACAGGGGTGAAATTATGTACAAGGACACTTGGCATAATTGATAACAAAGTATTAAAACCTTGGGTTACACACAGTCGATATCCTGGTGTAATTATTAAACAAAGTATTAAGACCTTGTTAAAGTTTAAGTCCCCAATTAGTTGGAATATTTGACTTCGGATATAAGGATAATTTGACGAGGACACTCGCACTTTATATTTATAACTGATGGACTGTTATGGACAAAAACTAGACGGACATATTAAATAATCCAGGACAAAGGACAATTAACCCATGGGAATAAACTAAAATCAACACGTCAAACATCATGATTATAGAAGTTTAAATAAGCATAATTCCTTTATTTTCATATTTAATTGCACTTCTAATTATCGCACTTTTATTTATTGTCATTGTATTTAATTGCACTTTTAATTATCGTACTTTTTAATTATCGCAAGTTTATTTTATCGCACATTTATTTATCGCAATTTTATTATCATTATTTACTTTACGCTTTAAATTAAGTCTTTTATTTATTTAATATTTTACATTAGGTTTTAACTACGACTAAAAGTTTTAAAAATCGACAAACCGGTCATTAAACGGTAAAAACCCCCTTTTTATAATAATAATATTACTTATATATATTTGTATTTTTATAAATTAAAACTAATATAGCGTTAAGCTTTGTTTAAAAGATTTTCCTGTGGAACGAACCGGACTTACTAAAAACTACACTACTGTACGATTAGGTACACTGCCTATAAGTGTTGTAGCAAGGTTTAGGTATATCCATTCTATAAATAAATAAATATCTTGTGTAAAATTGTATCGTATTTAATAGTATTTCCTTGTAAAAATTAATACTATTTCCTAGTACACCTCGTACACATCAAGTATTTTTGGCGCCGCTGCCGGGGAACATATCTGCTTAGACGCCGGAAGCGCAACGCTATATATAAAAAAAAAATTTATTTTTAGTTTACTTTTATAAAAAAATACGCTTTTGTAAAAATACGTTACAAAAATATAAAAAGAAAAACATAAATATAAATATTTTTAAGTGTTTGTTAAATATATAAGTTTTATAAAGTTTCTTTATTTTTATTTTAGTTTGTAAAAATATAAATTTTATTTAAATATTTTGTTTTAATATAAATCAAAACAGCAAAACAGAAAAAAAAAATAATAAAAACATTCGGCCCGTACTGTAGCAACCCACTCTCTGGCCCGAAACCCTAGCCCATGCGATCGCATGGCTGGGTAACTTAGGACTCATGCGATCGCATGAGCCCTGCTGACGCGCCACATTTGACTGAACTCTGCAATCATTACGGAGTAATTATTATTATTATTATTATTATTTAATTTAAACCCTAATTAGGGTATTATTATTATATAATTTAGTTTTTATTATTATTTTGTATATTTTGTTTAATTAGTTTAAATAATTTATAAAATTAATAGTTTTATTAAATAAATAATATAAAAATAATATTTTTATAAAAATTGTAATTTTTACAACTTTTAGTTTATTTTTATATTTTGTCCCTTTTTAATTGTTTTAGCGTAATATTTGTATTTTTCGCTCGTATTTAGTTTTAAGTTATAGTTTTTGCCATAGTTATTTTTACTTCTAGATTTTTAGGCTTTGCCGTAAAATCCCTTAAGTGCTTTTTCTTTAGACTAAGATCTAGGTGCTTTAGAATTTTGCGACGCTGTTTTTATATTTTAGTTCCTTTTTAAGTTATTGCCATTTGGGATATAGTTTTTCTATTAAACTTTAATATTTTTAGACGCAACTTTTAATTTTTAATTTTTAGTGCCTTTTTAAATTTAGACGCGCTACTTTCTTATTTTTATTTTTCGACGCCTATTATTTTTTAACCTTTTATTTTTCGACGTTTTTTGACGCGCTCTTTTTCTCTCTTATTTCTCGTCATTCTAGTTTTTAGGACATAGATTTTTATTCTATTTCTTCTCTAAAATTTCTTAAAATTACGAAAAATTATTTTAAGCGGTTAAATTGATAGACATCAAAATTTTTTGGTTCGTAGTAATAGTTGGATTTGTAGGTGGACCGGGTTATTGGAGCCAAACAGTACTCAATTATATTGAGACCAAACGAATCCTGCCCCTCTGCTGCATCTTTTGGCTATTCGAAACGTGAGCAAAATCAGAAAAGTCTATTAATTGGATAACTTATATAATTTTTCTTTCTTTTTAAAAACTAATAGGTTATTCAGTGAATGCACCGAGCAAAACGTTCACCACCTTTTGTACGTTCACCACCTGTAACTCGATCAAGACATCTCGCAAATATTGTCGCCGTTGATTTTTCATTAGAATCGTTATCCAGTCGACCAAGTACTCCAATTCAAATTTCCGATAATCCATTTTTTGAACCCGACCTCACAATTGAGAATCCGGAGAATATTCAGGGACAATTCGTAGATCCTGAACCACTAATCTTTCCTCCGGAACCACCAATCATTCAAACAGAGATTGTTGAGGAACCTACCATTAAATCAGAATCCTATAGTGATTCAGATTCAACAAATTCAATCTTGGAGAATCTAGAACCTCTAAGTATGGAAGACCGAATGAGAGCTAAACGCACTGGCCAAGGTCACGCAATTACTCAACCAGACATTAATGCGCCAGATTATGAAATCAAAGGACAAATTCTACATATGGTGACTAATCAATGCCAATTTAGTGGTGCGCCGAAGGAAGATCCAAATGAACATCTTCGTACCTTTAATAGGATCTGCACTCTATTTAAAATAAGAGAAGTTGAGGATGAACAGATATATCTCATGTTATTTCCCTGGACTTTAAAAAGAGAAGCAAAAGATTGGTTAGAATCATTACCTGAAGGGGCGATTGATACATGGGACGTTTTAGTTGAAAAATTTCTCAAACAATTATTTCCGGCATCCAAAGCCGTGAGACTTCAAGGAGAAATTGTTACGTTCACACAGAAACCAAATGAAACTCTATATGAGGCATGGACCAGATTTGGAAAGTTATTAAGAGGATGTCCGCAACATGGTTTAGACACCTGTCAAATAGTACAAATATTCTACCAAGGATGCGACATCACTACAAGGAAAGACATCGATATAGCAGCTGGTGGTTCCATTATGAAGAAAACCAAAACTGATGCTTATAAGATTATTGATAACACTGCTTCCCACTCACATGAGTGGCATCAAGAAAAAGATATCGTTAGATCATCTAAAGCAGCTAGATCCGATTCTAGCCATGACTTAGATTCCATTTCTGCAAAGATAGATGCTGTCGAGAGACGAATGGAAAAGATGACTAAAGATATTCACTCAATACGAATTAGTTGTGAGTAGTGTGGAGGACCACATTTGACAAAAGATTGTCTTAGTATTGAACTAACAATGGAATAAAGAGAGAATGTTTCATACATAAACCAAAGGCCTGGAAATAATTATCAACCGCCAAGACCAAACTACAATCAAAACCAGAATTATAACCGAAATGTTCCATACAACAATCAACAAGGTCCTAGTAATCAACAAGTATCCAATAATACTTACAACCAGCAAAGACCTAATTTTCAAAACAAACCACCACAAACCGATGATAAAAAGCCGAATTTAGAAGATATGATGACGAAGCTAGTTGAATCTCAAACGCAGTTTTTCACATCTCAGAAACAAACCAATGAACAAAATGCTCAAACATTTAAAAATCAACAAGCTTCTATTCAAAATCTGGAACAAGAAGTAAGTAACCTAGCAAGGTTAATAGGTGAAAGAAAACCAGGAAGTTTACCTAGTGATACAAATGCTAACTCCCGGAATGAAACAGCTAAAGCCATTATCACAAGAAGTGGTATTACAGTTAAACCACCTGAAATACCTGTAATTTCTGATGAAGCTATTCCTACTCCACAAGAACCACAACCTGAACAAGATAAGGAAAAAGAAGCGGTAGTTGAAAAGGTTAATGAAGATAACACAGTTAAGGCTAAACCATATGTTAAACCCTACCAACCACCACTTCCTTACCCGAGTAAAATGAGAAAAGAGAGACTTGAAGCCGAGCAATCCAAGTTCTTGGATATGTTTAAACAGAAAAATGTAAATCTTCCTTTCATTGATGTGATTTCAGGAATGCCTAGATATGCAAAATTTCTAAAAGATCTAATCTCGAATAGAAAGAAAATGGAAGAACTCTCGGCTGTTACTATGAATGCTAATTGTTCAGCAGTGCTGTTGAATAAGATACCAGAAAAATTATCAGATCCAGAAAGTTTCACAATTCCATATTTTCTGGGTAGTCTTAGTTCAATAGAAGCATTGGCAGACTTAGGTGCTAGTATAAATCTAATGCCGTATTCACTATACGCTAAACTAGACCTTGGAGAATTGAAACCAACAAGAATAAGCATACAACTAGCTGATAGATCAGTAAAATATCCTAGAGGGATAATGGAGAACATGCTAGTTAAAGTTGGTACTTTAGTATTTCCAGTAGATTTTGTTATCCTGGACATGGAAGAAGATTCTCGAGTACCTCTCATATTAGGAAGACCATTCTTAAACACGGCTAAAGCAATAATAGACGTGTTCGGTAAGAAACTGACCCTAAGTATAGAGGACGAGAGTGTTACTTTTTCAGTTGATAGAGCCATGCAACAACCGCAATCTGCAGATGATACATGTTATTATATTCAAACTATAGAATCACATGCAGAATTATTAGAAGAATTTCTAGAATTACAAGGAACAGGAGAATGTTCTTTAGGAGAAGGTACTGAACCAATTGATGAAACTGAAATGTTAGCTACACTTATGGCTAATGGATATGAACCAACAACAGAAGAAATTCAAATGCTAAAAGAAGAAGACAGATATCGATATAAATCATCGATAGAAGAACCACCGACATTAGAGTTAAAGCCACTTCCAAACCATTTGGAATATGCTTATTTACATGGTGAATCTGAATTACCTGTAATAATATCGTCTTCTCTTACTGAAAATGAAAAATCTCAACTCATTTCTGTGCTAAAAGCTCATAAACCAGCTATTGCATGGAAGATTCATGATATTAAAGGAATAAGTCCTTCGTATTGCACACATAAAATCCTTATGGAAGAAGGTCATAAAACGTATGTGCAACGCCAACGAAGACTAAATCCGAATATGCAAGATGTTGTTAAGAAAGAAATTATTAAACTGCTAGATGCAGGTTTAATTTATCCAATTTCTGATAGTCCATGGGTAAGCCCAGTTCAATGCGTGCCTAAGAAGGGTGGCATGACTGTCATTACAAATGAGAATATGAGCTTATTCCTACTAGGACTGTAACAGGATGGCGTGTTTGTATTGATTATAGAAAATTAAATAACGCCACCAGAAAAGATCACTTTCCCTTACCTTTTATTGATCAAATGTTGGAAAGATTAGCCGAAAATAGTTACTATTATTTTCTTGATGATTTTTCCGGATATTTTCAAATTCCAATAGCACCCTAGGATCAAGAGAAAACCACATTCACGTGCCCTTATGGTACTTTTGCTTACAAACGCATGCCATTTGGACTTTGCAACGCCCCTGCAACCTTTCAAAGGTGCATGATGGCGATTTTTTCACGACATGATAGAAGAATGCATGGAAGTTTTCATGGATGACTTTTCAGTCTTCGGTGATACTTTTGAATCATGTCTAGTTAATCTTGAACGAATGCTTATTAGATGTGAACAATCAAATCTAGTACTTAATTGGGAGAAATGCCATTTCATGGTTAAAGAAGACATCGTTCTTGAACATAAAATTTCAAAGGAAGGAATTGAATTGGATAGAGCTAAAGTAGATGTAATTGCTAAACTTCCACATCCCACCAATGTTAGAGGAGTTAGGAGTTTTCTAGGGCATGCCGGTTTTTACCGACGTTTTATAAAAGATTTTTCTAAAATTGCCACTCCTATGAATAAACTCCTAGAAAAAGATGCTCCATTCATCTTTTCAGATGAATGCATCAAATCTTTTAATATACTTAAAGAAAAACTCACTAATGTGCTGTGATAACCCAGAAAATTTTGACTAATTTAAACCAATTCTCTATATGATTTAATATTATGTAAATATACATATAAATATATATATTATAAAATGTACAAGTAAAACATTATTTGCTACAGTAAAACACAATTTGCTACAGTAAAACACTATTTGCTACAGTGAAACACTATTTGCTACAGTGAAACCGTATTTTGCTACAGTGCTACAGTGAAAACGACTTTGCTACAGTGAATTGCATCAGTAAACACTATGATATCTCTTGGGAAGAACTGAAAAAGATGCTAATCGAGGAGTACTGTCCTCGAAACGAGATCAGAAAAATGGAATCTGAGTTACGTAATCTGAAGGTTATCGGCGCGAATCTCAATAACTATGAAAAACGTTTCATGGAACTAGCTTTGTTGTGTCCCGAATTCGTGCCAAATGAGAAACGAAAGATAGAAATGTATATTGACGGTTTATCGATCAATATCAAAGGAAATGTTACATCGTCCAAACCAAATACGATGCAGGAAGCCATGACAATGGCACACCAACTCATGGACCAGATCACAGAGAGTTCGATTAAGGCACCAATTACTGAAGTTAAGATAACTGAAGGAAAGAGGAAATGGGAAGACTATAAGGGCAAAAGTACTCACCTGAAGAAACAAGAAACTTTTAAAGGTAAACAAGATGGGGCAACTGCAAGTCCAAACTATAAGGGACCCCATCCGTTCTGCAAAGATGTTACACACATCATGCAGGTTATTGTCAAGTGGTCTGTGATAAGTGCAACAAGAAAGGACATGTGGCGAAAGATTGTTATGCCACCGTTTCTAAAGTAAAACAAAACCGACCGATGTCAAGAAATGTTTTGGATGCGGGAAGTCTGGTCACTTTATAAATCAATGCCCTGATAAGGAGAAGAACAAAGAACCCGCACGTGGGAGGGCATTTAATGTTAGTACCGGTGAAGCACGTGAGGATCCTAATCTTGTCACGGGTACGTTTACCGTTAATAATCAACTAGCTTCTATTATGTTTGATACGGGTGCTGATAGAAGTTATATGTGTAAAGACTTTAGTTCTAAACTAAAATGTGCATCATTACCTCTAGACGATAAATATACTATTGAATTAGCTAATGGTAAACTGATAAAAGCCGATAAAATTTGCCATGGTTGCGAAATAAATCTCGCTGGTGAAAGCTTTAAAATCGATTTGATACCCGTAGAATTAGGAAGTTTTGACGTAATCGTTCGTATGGACTGGATGTCTAAAACAAGAGCGGAAGTTGTTTGCGCTGAGAAAGCGATCCGCATCCCTCGGAAGGATGAAACGTCATTAATGATTTATGGGGAGAAGAGCAACTCGAAGCTGAACCTTATCAGCTGTATGAAGGCTCAGAAACTTATCAGAAAAGGTTGTTATGCTATTCTGGCACACATAAAGAAGATCGGTACTGAAGAAAGAAGCATTGATGACATGCCGGTTGTAAGAGAATATCCCGGAGTATTTCCAGAAGAATTACCGGGGCTACCTCCACACAGATGTGTAGAATTCCAGATTGATCTCATACCAGGAGCTGCACCTGTAGCCCGATCTCCATATAGACTTGCACCTTCAGAAATGCAAGAATTACAAGACCAGTTGCAAGAATTATCGGACCGTGGATTTATTCGTCCCAGTTTTTCACCTTGGGGTGCTCCTATTCTGTTCGTCATGAAGAAGGATGGATCTATGAGAATGTGCATAGATTACCGAGAATTAAACAAATTAACGATCAAGAATCGGTACCCATTACCGAGGATTGATGATTTGTTTGATCAATTGCAAGGATCAAGTGTTTATTCTAAGATTGATCTACGCTCCGGATATCATCAGCTGAGAGTGAAGGAAGAAGATGTTCCTAAAACCGCGTTCAGAACCCGTTACAGTCACTATGAATTTTTAGTCATGCCTTTTGGATTGACTAATGCTCCAGCAGTATTCATGGATCTAATGAATCGCATCTGTAGACCGTATTTAGACAAATTTGTCATTGTTTTTATCGACGACATATTGATTTACTCGAAGAACAAGGAAGAACATGAACAACACTTAAGACTGGTACTGGAGATACTCAAGAAAGAAGAACTGTACACAAAATTTTCGAACTGTCATATCTGGTTACAAGAAGTACAGTTTTTGGGCCATGTTGTCAGTAAACATGAAATTAAAGTTGACCCTGCCAAGATCGAAGCCATTAGTAAATGGGAAACACCGAAGACTCCAACACAAATCCGCCAATTCTTAGGTCTTGCTGGTTACTACCGAAGACTCATTCAAGATTTCTCTAGAATCGCCAAACCCTTAACTGCATTGACTCAAAAGGGAAAGAAGTATGATTGGTCCACGGAACAGGAATCCTCATTCCAGTTATTAAAGAAGAAGTTAACGTCTGCACCCATTTTGTCATTACCAGAAGGAAATGATGATTTCGTGATCTATTGTGACGCTTCGCGCCAAGGTTTAAGATGTGTATTAATGCAACGCACAAAAGTTATCGCATATGCCTCACGACAACTAAAAATTCATGAAAAGAACTATACGACGCACGATTTGGAACTTGGAGCAATAGTTTTTGCACTCAAAATATGGAGACACTATCTATATGGCACCAAGTGTACAGTGTACACTAACCATAAGTGTCTTCAGCATATTTTTGATCAAAAACAACTTAATATGAGGCAACGTCACTGGCTAGGGTTGTTAAACGATTACGATTGTGAAATTCGTTACCACCCCGGAAAGGCTAATGTTGTAGCTGATGCCCTAAGTCGGAAAGAAAGAGTAAAACCTCTTAGGGTCCAAGCTTTGAATATTACAATTCGTACTGATCTCACAAAGCAAATTCAAGCAGCACAGTTAGAGGCTTTAAAAGAAGAAAATGAAAAAGGCGAAATGAGCAGAGGGTTAGAAAAACAGCCTGAAGTAAAAGCCGATGGAACCCTGTATTTTGCTGATAGGATATGGGTACCAAAACATGGTAATCTAAGGCAACTAGTACTGGATGAAGCACACAAAACGAGGTACTCAATTCACCCAGGAAATGGGAAAATGTACCACGATCTCAAAAAGTTTTATTGGTGGCCTAATATGAAGACATAAATTGCTACTTATGTAAGCAAATGTTTGACGTGTGCAAAGGTCAAAGCTGAGCACCAAAAGCCGTCAGGATTACTGCAACAACCAGAAATTCCGCAGTGGAAATGGGAAAGAATAACCATGGATTTCATTACGAAATTGCCAAGGACTACAAATAGTCATGATACTATTTGGGTGATAGTTGATCGTCTAACTAAATCAGCTCACTTTCTACCAATAAAGGAGACAGACAGTATGGAGAAATTAGTACGCCTATATTTGAAGGAAGTAGTTTCCACGCATGGTGTACCTATCTCCATCATATTTGATCGCGACACCCAATTTACATCACGTTTCTGGCAGTCATTACAAAAAGCATTGGGAACTCGATTAGATATGAGCACCGCTTATCACCCACAGACAGATGGTCAAAGTGAAAGAACAATACAAACATTGGAAGACATGTTACGGGCATGCGTGATTGACTTTGGAACCAGTTGGGATCGACACTTACCGTTGGCAGAATTTTCATACAATAACAGCTATCATACGAGCATCAACGCAGCACCATTTGAAGCACTTTACAGTAGAAAGTGCAGATCTCCTATCTGTTGGAGTGAAGTAGGAGAAAGGCAACTTACTGGACCAGAAATTATTCATGAAAGCACCGACAAGATCATTCAAATATAACAGCGATTGAAAACGGCCATGAGTCGCCAAAAGAGTTATGCTGATGTAAGAAGAAAACCGCTAGAATTTCAAGTGGGCGACAAAGTCATGTTGAAAGTGTCACCTGGAAAGGCGTTGTACGAATCGGTAAACGAGGAAAGCTAAGTCCTAGGTACGTAAGACCCTTTGAAATCACCGAAAGAATTGGAGCAGTTGCTTATAGATTAAAGCTACCGCAAGAACTTAGTAGTGTTCACGACACATTTCACGTGTCAAATTTGAAGAAATGTTTAGCTGAAGAGGATGTCGTAATTCCTCTTGACGAAATATGAATCAATGATAAACTACATTTTGTCGAAGAACCTGTTGAAATCATGGACCGTGAGGTCAAACAATTAAAACAAAGCAAAATACCGATAGTTAGAGTTCGTTGAAACGCTAGACGAGGACTTGAGTTTACTTGAGAACGTGAGGATCAAATGAAGCAAAAGTATCCACATTTGTTTACTGATATTCCTCATAAAACAGGTACTACTCAAAATTTCGGGACGAAATTTTCTTTAACGGGGAGGTTATGTGATGACCCAGAAAATTTTGACTAATTCAAACCAATTCTCTATATGATTTAATATTATGTAAATATACATATAAATATATATATTATAAAATGTACAAGAGCGGAAGTTGTTTGCGCTGAGAAAGCGATCCGCATCTCTCGAAAGGATGAAACGTCATTAATGATTTATGGGGAGAAGAGCAACTCGAAGCTGAACCTTATCAGCTGTATGAAGGCTCAGAAACTTTTCAGAAAAGGTTGTTATGCTATTCTGGCACATGTAAAGAAGATCGGTACTGAAGAAAGAAGCATTGATGACATGCCGGTTGTAAGAGAATATCCCGGAGTATTTCCAGAAGAATTATCGGGGCTACCTCCACACAGATGTGTAGAATTCCAGATTGATCTCATACCAGGAGCTGCACCTGTAGCCCGATCTCCATATAGACTTGCACCTTCAGAAATGCAAGAATCACAAGACCAGTTGCAAGAATTATCGGACCGTGGATTTATTCGTCCCAGTTTTTCACCTTAGGGTGCTCCTATTCTGTTCGTCAAGAAGAAGGATGGATCTATGAGAATGTGCATAGATTACCGAGAATTAAACAAATTAACCATCAAGAATCGGTACCCATTACCGAGGATTGATGATTTGTTTGATCAATTGCAAGGATCAAGTGTTTATTCTAAGATTGATCTATGCTCCGGATATCATCAGCTGAGAGTGAAGGAAGAAGATGTTCCTAAAACCGTGTTCAGAACCCGTTACGGTCACTATGAATTTTTAGTCATGCCTTTTGGATTGACTAATGCTCTAGCAGAATTCATGGATCTAATGAATCACATCTGTAGACCGTATTTAGACAAATTTGTCATTGTTTTTATCGACGACATATTGATTTACTCGAAGAACAAGGAAGAACATGAACAACACTTAAGACTGGTACTGGAGATACTCAAGAAAGAAGAACTGTACACAAAATTTTCGAACTGTCATATCTGGTTACAAGAAGTACAGTTTTTGGGCCATGTTGTCAGTAAACATGAAATTAAAGTTGACCCTGCCAAGATCGAAGCCATTAGTAAATGGGAAACACCGAAGACTCCAACACAAATCCGCCAATTCTTAGGTCTTGCTGGTTACTACCGAAGACTCATTCAAGATTTCTCTAGAATTGCCAAACCCTTAACTGCATTGACTCAAAAGGGAAAGAAGTATGATTGGTCCACGGAACAGGAATCCTCATTCCAGTTATTAAAGAAGAAGTTAACGTCTGCACCCATTTTGTCATTACCAGAAGGAAATGATGATTTCGTGATCCATTGTGACGCTTCGCGCCAAGGTTTAGGATGTGTATTAATGCAACGCACAAAAGTTATCGCATATGCCTCACGACAACTAAAAATTCATGAAAAGAACTATACGACGCACGATTTGGAACTTGGAGCAGTAGTTTTTGCACTCAAAATATGGAGACACTATCTATATGGCACCAAGTGTACAGTGTACACTAACCATAAGTGTCTTCAGCATATTTTTGATCAAAAACAACTTAATATGAGGCAACGTCGCTGGGTAGGGTTGTTAAACGATTACGATTGTGAAATTCGTTACCACCCCGGAAAGGCTAATGTTGTAGCTGATGCCCTAAGTCGGAAAGAAAGAGTAAAACCTCTTAGGGTCCGAGCTTTGAATATTACAATTCGTACTGATCTCACAAAGCACATTCAAGCAGCACAGTTAGAGGCTTTAAAAGAAGAAAATGAAAAAGGCGAAATGAGCAGAGGGTTAGAAAAACAGCTTGAAGTAAAAGCCGATGGAACCCTGTATTTTGCTGATAGGATATGGGTACCAAAACATGGTAATCTAAGGCAACTAGTACTGGATGAAGCACACAAAACGAGGTACTCAATTCACCCAGGAAATGGGAAAATGTACCACGATCTCAAGAAGTTTTATTGGTGGCCTAATATGAAGACAGAAATTGCTACTTATGTAAGCAAATGTTTGACGTGTGCAAAGGTCAAAGCTGAGCACCAAAAGCAGTCAGGATTACTGCAACAACCAAAAATTCCGCAGTGGAAATGGGAAAGAATAACCATGGATTTCATTACGAAATTGCCAAGGACTACAAATAGTCATGATACTATTTGGGTGATAGTTGATCGTCTAACTAAATCAGCTCACTTTCTACCAATAAAGGAGGCAGACAGTATGGAGAAATTAGCACGCCTATATTTGAAGGAAGTAGTTTCCACGCATGGTGTACCTATCTCCATCATATCTGATCGCGACACCCGATTTACATCACGTTTCTGGCAGTCATTACAAAAAGCATTGGGAACTCGATTAGATATGAGCACCGCTTATCACCCACAGACAGATGGTCAAAGTGAAAGAACAATACAAACATTGGAAGACATGTTACGGGCATGCGTGATTGACTTTGGAACCAGTTGGGATCGACACTTACCGTTGGCAGAATTTTCATACAATAACAGCTATCATACGAGCATCAACGCAGCACCATTTGAAGCACTTTATGGTAGAAAGTGCAGATCTCCAATCTGTTGGAGTGAAATAGGAGAAAGGCAACTTACTGGACCAGAAATTATTCATGAAACCACCGACAAGATCATTCAAATATAACAGCGATTGAAAACGGCCATGAGTCGCCAAGAGAGTTATGCTGATGTAAGAAGAAAACCGCTAGAATTTCAAATGGGCGACAAAGTCATGTTGAAAGTGTCACCCTGGAAAGGCGTTGTACGACTCGGTAAACGAGGAAAGCTAAGTCCTAGGTACGTAGGACCCTTTGAAATCACCGAAAGAATTGGAGCAGTTGCTTATCGATTAAAGCTACCGCAAGAACTTAGTAGTGTTCACGACACATTTCATGTGTCAAATTTGAAGAAATGTTTAGCTGAAGAGGATGTCATAATTCCTCTTGACGAAATACGAATCAATGATAAACTCCATTTTGTCGAAGAACCTGTTGAAATCATGGACCGTGAGGTCAAACAATTAAAACAAAGCAAAATACCGATAGTTAGAGTTCGTTGGAACGCTAGACGAGGACCTGAGTTTACTTGGGAACGTGAGGATCAAATGAAGCAAAAGTATTCACATTTGTTCACTGATATTGCTCAAAAAACAGGTACTACTCAAAATTTCGGGACGAAATTTTCTTTAACGGGGAGGTTATGTGATGACCCAGAAAATTTCGACTAATTTAAACCAATTCTCTATATGATTTAATTTTATGTAAATATACATATAAATATATATATTATAAAATGTACAAGTAAAACACTATTTGCTACAGTAAAACACTATTTGCTACAGTAAAACACTATTTGCTACAGTAAAACACTATTTGCTACAGTAAAATACTATTTGATGTCGACGAACTAGAAAATAAGTAGAAATGAGCTGTCCAGCCTAGCCATGCGATCGCATGGCAAAAGCACTGAAAACCCATGCGATCGCATGGGGACCAAAAACACTATTTGCTACAGTAAATATTATGTCAATGAACTAGCAAACAAAACGTCATGCGATCGCATGGCAAAAAGCACTGAAAACCCATGCGATCGTATGAGGACCAAAATCAGGAAACATGCCTATAAAAGGCCAGTTTTGCTCGACGGATTATCACATATTTTCTTCTTCTATAATCAATATTTATATTTATATTTATATTTATATTTATATTATAATTTTAAATTTAAGTTTAATAATAATAAGGTATATTCGAGTGTGTTTTAATTCGGGTTTCAAATCGCTTTAAGCTAAGGAAATATTCGGTATTATTCGGGGTATTGTTTTTGAATCCAAGGCCAACCATACAGTCGTCTACCATCATTACGTCTACGCAATTTGCCTACAATATTGAATCGCAATATTGAACTGTGAGTTTATAGTCTCCCTTTTTCAATACTTTAAATATTTTTGGGCTGAGAATACATGCAATTTATTTTAAACGCAATAAGACACAAGTACATACTAAATTCTACACAGAGTTAAACCGAAAATCCCTTAGCTTTGGTAACTAGTAGCTGCCAGTACATAGGATATGGACTGGTGGGCGCGAATAATTGTATATGGATCCATAGGGCTTGACATCCCCGTCCGAGCTAGAGCGCTAGCCTTTTAACGGACGTATGTTATTTGAGTTTAAGACACGTTGGTTTGCGTGTATTAAAATTAATGGGGTAATTATCACTATAGCGTTAAGTTTAGTTACCAGGGTGCTCTGTTACGTAGAATCTATTGATAAACTTTTGATGAAATCTTGTGGTCTATCTTTATATATGTTTATGACTCGAGCAATTAAACCTATAACTCACCAACATTCGTGTTGACTTTTTAGCATTTTTTATTCTCAGGTCCTTAGAATGCTTCCACTGTGATGTGCTTGTTGCCTGCATGGAGTCTCTCATGCTTTGTACAAAGTTTATTGCATTCAAAATAAAACTGCGTTGTGTAATAAATAATTGGACTGTGATGTCAACCTGTAAATTAAAGACTTATGTATTTTGGGGTTTTGCTTATACCTAAGCACTCACCCACATGTTTATAACTTTCTATGTTTAGAAAGTCACTTATTTTAATGAATGCAATATTTTATCAAAACGTATCATATAGAGGTCAAAACCTCACTGTGAAATCAATGATTAACGTGCCGTGTCAATAGCGATTTTGACGGGTCGTTACATGCGCCGATCATGATAACACCAAATTGAAATTTACCGTTTGAACTTATGTGCGATGCATGTGATTTTGCAATGGGAGCCATTTTAGGACAAAGGATTGAAAAACGATTTCAACCTATTTATTATGCTAGTAAAACGTTACAAGGAGCACAAAAAAATTACACAACTACTGAAAAAGAACTCCTTGCTATTGTCTTTGCTTTTGACAAATTTCATTCATATCTCGTTCTAGCTAAAACGGTGGTCTATACCGACCATTCTGCTCTTAGATACCTATTTTCGAAACAAGATGCCAAACCAAGATTAATCCGTTGGATCTTACTCTTACAAGAGTTTGATATTGAAATCCGAGATAAAAAGGGAGCAGAAAATCTCGCCGCTGATCATCTTTCACGTCTTGAAAATCCTGAATTAGAAGTTCTAAATGAATCAGCCATACAAGACAACTTTCCTGATGAATATCTATTGAAGATAGATTATAATGAAATTCCATGATTTGCAGACTATGCAAACTACTTAGTATGTGGATTCCTTGAAAAAGGATTGTCATACCAAAAACGAAAGAAATTCTTTAGTGATATAAAACACTATTTCTGGGAAGATCCACATTTGTTTAAAAGTTGTCCTGATGGAATAATATGCCGATGTGTATTCGGAGATGAAGCTAGTAAAATCTTAAACCATTGTCACACAGACCAACAGGAGGGCATTATGGGCCTCAGCTCACAGCAATAAAAGTTTATGATGCTGGATTCTATTGGCCTACAATTTTCAAAGACGCACACTTTCTTTGCAAATCCTGTGATGCATGTCAAAGGGCCAGAAAAATAAGTCAACGTGATGAAATGCCACAAAATGTCATTCAAGTATGTGAAGTATTTGACATTTGGGGTATTAACTTTATGGGTCCATTTCCAAAATCTCATAATAATCTATATATTCTCGTTGCCATTGATTATGTATCTAAATGGGCGGAAGCACAAGCTCTCCCAACTAACGATGCACGAGTTGTAGTCAATTTTTTAAAACGTCTTTTTGCAAGGTTTGGAACACCGAAAGCTTTAATAAGTGATCGGGGAACTCATTTTTGTAATAATCAACTTGAGAAAGTTCTTAAAAGATATGGAGTAACTCATAAAATCTCCACCGCATATCATCCACAAACAAGTGAACAAGTTGAAAATACCAACCGAGCTTTAAAACGTATTCTAGAGAAAACCGTAGGATCAAATCCGAAGGAATGGTCCATAAAATTGGAGGATGCACTCTGGGCTTTTAGAACAGCCTACAAAACTCCAATTGGAACCACACCTTTTAGACTCGTTTACGGAAAAGCATGTCATCTTCCAGTAGAAATTGAACACAAAGCATTTTGGGCTTTGAAGACATGTAATCTTGATTTACATGAAGCTGGACATCTACGGTTAAATCAATTAAACGAATTAGAAGAATTAAGACATGAAGCATACGAAAATTCGTTAATCTATAAAGAAAGAACGAAGAAATGGCATGATAAAAGAATCAGAAGTTCAAAAGAATTTAAAGAAGGAGACAGAGTTCTTCTTTTCAATTCACGATTCAAGCTATTTCCTGGAAAATTGAAATCAAGATGGTCTGGACCATTCACAGTCAAAAGAGTTTTCCCGTACGAAACAGTAGAATTGATAAATTCAAATGAGATTGAATTAAATTTAATGGTCACAGAGTTAAACATTACATAGATAGTCCGATGGAAGTTGACAACGAAGTTAATCACAATTTCAACACCACAGCTAACTAAGTGTGGGGAGAATCAAGTCTTTAAAGGATAATATGTATTTCTGTTAGAGTTAGATTTTCTGTTTTCGTGTAGTTCTCGAAAATGGAACCCGAATGGTCTTTCCCTAGCAGACCCTAAAGAACTAGTCTTCTCCCCCCATTCTGAATTTTTATTTTTTTTTAGGTTTTACGAGATGAAGACTTCCTGTGAACTAAACCATAGTCTAATGCTACACGCTTTGATCACTAAACGTAATAATAACACCCTTCCAAGTGAAATAGTATCATTAATCAGAGGTAAATTGGACGGAGTAAGAAAAGAATCCAGATGCGAAAATAATAAGTTACAATTTGGTAAAGGAAAATCAAAATCCGCAGCGAAAAGGAGAGCACGACACCTTGAAAGATGTCACAAATGCGGAAAATGGTTACACGAAGGAAAATGCTCGAAGAATCAGACATATTCAAATACCGAATTTGTTACTTTATGCAGAGATGGACCGTTCATATGTTTAGAAGAAAAAACGTTGAATGCTCGAGGTTACGCCTATGTAGCTATGGAAAACCAATTAGTCCGACTATCTTATGAGTATGCTAGAGCATATCACTAAGAAATCTATCTCACAGGTAAGTTTGTACAGTTTTTATTTTTATTTTTATTTTTAACCTTTTGATAATAAACACTAATTTGTTCGCTATAAAGTATTAAATTGGTATTCGATAAAAATAGGTCTTGTGACCGAAATTATTGATATCATACAAAAATTTATTACATCACTGCGAAATTTACCGTTTATTCTTAAGGTATAAATATCTTTAATCAATCAACCCAAAATATTTCAAAAATTCTTCATGAGTTAAACTAGGTTATAAAACCGAAATTACTTTACCGAAAAGAGGGGCGTATATTTTTGATAATATTTGATTGATTAAAGTGGGATAAAAGACCAAAAAGATTTTTAATTTTATTTTTACCATGTTTTTAAAATTAATATTTAAAAATTAAATTAATATTGTGAACTTTTTAAAATCAATATATTTAAGTTTGTAAAATATTTGAAAAAATTAATATTTTTAAGTTTGTATTTATAAAAACAAAAATATAATATAAGTTTAGTGTGAATCTTTAAATTTTATTAATATGAATTTTTAAAGTTATATATTTTAAAATTTAAGTTTGGTGTGAATTTAAAAACAAAAATTTACTTTATTTCGCTAAGTTAAAATTGATTTCTAAAAATTCGTCGTGAGTTGAAGACTGGGTCGTTGAACCGAAATTGCTTTACCCGAGGGAGGGACGAGAACTTTTATTATCATTATTTTTAATCTTATTGAATTAAAGTATGCCAAAAACATTTAAAAAAAACCCAAAAATCTTTACTTTTAAAACCGCGCTTTGAATTGACGAAATTTTAAAATTTTGTCGAGGGACGGACTACGACAACGTTCCGAAACGCCCTCGCTCCTAAAGAAAAACAAAATTTTTAGAATTTAATTAATTAAATGTTTTAAAAAAAGTTATAAGGTTTTATAAAAAAAAAAAATGACAAAAACACTGTAGCCGGGACTCCATGCGATCGCATGGAGTTTGGCCTTTGGTGCCATGCGATCGCATGGGGAGAAATTCCAGGCCAGAAACAAAAGGATCAGCGGGTCTGTGTTCTTTACCACTCTACACACACATACGAAAATACCCCAAAATAATCTCTAAAATTTGCAATTTTTCACCGTAATTCGTCAAATTTCTTGCTCTAATCATGCCTAGATTCTCAATCTTCAGCAAAAAGGTAAAAATTACACCCCTAAACTCTATAAATTCCTAGTTTTTGTGATAATTACCAATATTTTACCTAATGCAATTTTGTTAATTTCTAGTGTAATTAGTGATAAATTGTTAGTATTTTATGCATGTATAACCTAGATTGATGCTATTTAACATGATTTGAAGCCAAAAACTTCAAAAATTTTAGAAATCCAGGGTTTGTGTTCTTGAGCAATTTGGGGCTTTTTGATATAAACAGGGTATGGCCGATTTTTGTCATGAATTATTGCTTAATTGAGTAGTGTAACATGTTTAGGTAGTTAAATGATCCAAACATTGATCCTAAACATGATTTTTAAAGATTAAAGTGGACTTTTTAGGTGAAAATTCATGAACTTGATTAATTTGATATAATTGCCAATTGAGACTTGTTTAATTGTTAGTAATGACTATTTTGACATGTTATTTGAGTTAAATACTTATGAACTTTGTATACATTTTCATATGTGCTTATTTGAAAAAGTATAGAATTGTAAAAAAAAAAAATGTGAAAATGTGTATAAGTTTAATTTTGATTTAACATGTTATTGTGATTGTTTTAAATTGTTATTTTGCTAACACTAATGCATATTTGGATTCACAAATTTTGTGTTTAATGTATTTTGCAGAAAGCCGATACTGGAGGTTCAGGATCATCATCATCTAGACGACCTGCTCCAGCTCCAGAACCAGAACCAGAAATGCAATATGAACCTGAACAACAACCACAACAGGAACCACAACAACAGCCTGATCAGCACGTACCTTATTATGACCCGCTACAGTTACCTAATGAATTCATAGTATTTCCGCCACATCCACCTGTAGAATACCCAATAATTCCGGAACACACGTTGCATCCTAATCTGAGATTCGATAGACGATGGAGAGATTACCCGGCATATCAAAGTAATAAATTTAAATTGGTAACAAAAGAGGTAGAGGTGCCGAGGGTAATTGATTGGAATCCTTTGGAAACAGTCCATCTAGCTGACCGTGTTAGACAGCATTTGATTCAAAGGTATGGCAGTTCTTCTTTTACAGATTGGGAACGTCTTTTCACCATTCATAGACCTATATATAAGGAATGGTGTGCTGAGCTGATGAGTACTATAGCGTTAAATGTAGATGTAGATAGGTTAGATGATAGAAGTTTTCTTAGATTTATCCTTGGCGGTAGGATGTACAGAATTCACCCTATCTGTCATGAGTATCCAGATTTGAGTTCTTAAGAGTTTTATGAGTAGATGAGTGAACTCGAGTTTTTGAACATTGAGTATGTTTGAACTATCATATGTGCAACATTGATTTATAGACATACCTCCATTGTGAAGGAGAAATGTTGCAGCATGTGATTCATACCACATGTGATCAAGACGACCAAAAAGGGAAATAGAAGAAACGATCTCTACTTCTATGTTATGTGAGTCCCTTGAGGTATTAGTAACCTCAATTTAATGTCCTTATGACTTTTTCTTGTCTCTTGAAGCTTAGTTTAATGTTTGCTATCTTAAGGAGTTGCTTAAGGGTTATGAGTGATTCAACCTGGGTGAACGTTCTTAGAAAAGAAAGTTGAGCTAAGGCCAATGGATTCTAAGAAAAAGGAAGATCATTTGAAGTTCACATTAACTTGTATTCACCGGTCGACCAATTATCTTTTGTCTTAGTGACAAGTCTTAGTGATAAATGATAATTGTGAATACAAAAGGGTTTTATGAGTAAAACTGAGATCATGCGAGTTACTAATGTGATTAATGATCTAGGACATTGCATACTAAATCTACTCTTTCCAAGATTACTGAGATGTTATATATTCCTAACAGATGTATAGCAATTGAGCTCTCAAAGTATGCCGGTCGCACAGCCTAGTTCCCAGTATGAATGGTTTGCATATTATACAATAGTTTCTCGAAATATATATTGAGTATATATATCGAATTCATTTGTGTGCGAGTGGGAGATGTTGGAAATTATTTGTTGTACACCCACAAACTCATTGTGTTTGACCCACCATTAATGAGTTTTAAATTTATTTACTTTGGTAGTACACTAATGGTAATAAGTACCATTTAGTACAATGTACTTTTGGTAGTACATGATAATAAGTACTCTCTTGTATCTATAAATAGGGAGTTAAACTAAAATGACCCGTTCTTATTGATTAAAAACGTTCCATATTAATTGATTTCGTTGCGAGGTTTTGACCTCTATATGAGACGTTTTTCAAAGACTGCATTCATTTTTAAAACAAACCATAACCTTTATTTCATAGATAAAGGTTTTAAAAAAAACTTTACGTAGATTATCAAATAATGATAATCTAAAATATCCTGTTTACACACGACCATTACATAATGGTTTACAATACAAATATGTTACAACAAAATAAGTTTCTTGAATGCAGTTTTTACACAATATCATACAAGCATGGACTCCAAATCTTGTCCTTATTTAAGTATGCGACAGCGGAAGCTCTTAATAATCACCTGAGAATAAACATGCTTAAAACGTCAACAAAAATGTTGGTGAGTTATAGGTTTAACCTATATATATCAAATCATAATAATAGACCACAAGATTTCATATTTCAATACACATCCCATACATAGAGATAAAAATCATTCATATGGTGAACACCTGGTAACCGACATTAACAAGATGCATATATAAGAATATCCCCATCATTCCGGGACACCCTTCGGATATGATATAAATTTCGAAGTACTAAAGCATCCGGTACTTTGGATGGGGTTTGTTAGGCCCAATAGATCTATCTTTAGGATTCACGTCAATTAGGGTGTCTGTTCCCTAATTCTTAGATTACCAGACTTAATAAAAAGGGGCATATTCGATTTCGATAATTCAACCATAGAATGTAGTTTCACGTACTTGTGTCTATTTTGTAAATCATTTATAAAATCTGCATGTATTCTCATCCCAAAAATATTAGATTTTAAAAGTGGGACTATAACTCACTTTCACAGATTTTTACTTCGTCGGAAAGTAAGACTTGGCCACTGGTTGATTCACGAACCTATAACAATATATACATATATATCAAAGTATGTTCAAAATATATTTACAACACTTTTAATATATTTTGATGTTTTAAGTTTATTAAGTCAGCTGTCCTCGTTAGTAACCTACAACTAGTTGTCCACAGTTAGATGTACAGAAATAAATCGATAAATATTATCTTGAATCAATCCATGACCCAGTGTATACGTATCTCAGTATTGATCACAACTTAAACTATATATATTTTGGAATCAACCTCAACCCTGTATAGCTAACTCCAACATTCACATATAGAGTGTCTATGGTTGTTCCGAAATATATATAGATGTGTCGACATGATAGGTCGAAACATTGTATACGTGTCTATGGTATCTCAAGATTACATAATATACAATACAAGTTGATTAAGTTATGGTTGGAATAGATTTGTTACCAATTTTCACGTAGCTAAAATGAGAAAAATTATCCAATCTTGTTTTACCCATAACTTCTTCATTTTAAATCCGTTTTGAGTGAATCAAATTGCTATGGTTTCATATTGAACTCTATTTTATGAATCTAAACAGAAAAAGTATAGGTTTATAATCGGAAAAATAAGTTACAAGTCGTTTTTGTAAAGGTAGTCATTTCAGTCGAAAGAACGACGTCTAGATGACCATTTTAGAAAACATACTTCCACTTTGAGTTTAACCATAATTTTTGGATATAGTTTCATGTTCATAATAAAAATAATTTTCTCATAATAACATCTTTTAAATCAAATTTTATCATAGTTTTTAATTAACTAACCCAAAACAGCCCGCGGTGTTACTACGACGGCGTAAATCCGGTTTTACGGTGTTTTTCGTGTTTCCAGGTTTTAAATCAATAAGTTAGCATATCATATAGATATAGAACATGTGTTTAGTTGATTTTAAAAGTCAAGTTAGAAGGATTAACTTTTATTTGCGAACAAGTTTAGAATTAACTAAACTATGTTCTAGTGATTACAAGTTTAAACCTTCGAATAAGATAGCTTTATATGTATGAATCGAATGATGTTATGAACATCATTACTACCTCAAGTTCCTTGGATAAACCTACTGGAAAATAGAAAAATGGATCTAGCTTCAACGGATCTTTGGATGGCTCGAAGTTCTTGAAGCAGAATCATGACACGAAAACAAGTTCAAGTAAGATCATCACTTGAAATAAGATTGTTATAGTTATAGAAATTGAACCAAAGTTTGAATATGATTATTACCTTGTATTAGAATGATAACCTACTGTAAGAAACAAAGATTTCTTGAGGTTGTATGATCACCTTACAAGATTGGAAGTGAGCTAGCAAACTTGAAAGTATTCTTGATTTTATGTAACTAGAACTTGTAGAATTTATGAAGAACACTTAGAACTTGAAGGTAGAACTTGAGAGAGATCAATTAGATGAATAAAATTGAAGAATTAAAGTGTTTGTAGGTGTTTTTGGTCGTTGGTGTATGGATTAGATATAAAGGATATGTAATTTTGTTTTCATGTAAATAAGTCATGAATGATTACTCATATTTTTGTAATTTTATGAGATATTTCATGCTAGTTGCCAAATGATGGTTCCCACATGTGTTAGGTGAATCACATGGGCTGCTAAGAGCTAATCATTGGAGTGTATATACCAATAGTACATACATCTAAAAGCTGTGTATTGTACGAGTACGAATACGGGTGCATACGAGTAGAATTGTTGATGAAACTGAACGAGGATGTAATTGTAAGCATTTTTGTTAAGTAGAAGTATTTTGATAAGTGTATTGAAGTCTTTCAAAAGTGTATAAATACATATTAAAACACCACAAGTATATACATTTTAACTGAGTCGTTAAGTCATCGTTAGTCGTTACATGTAAGTGTTGTTTTGAAACTTTTAGGTTAACGATCTTGTTAAATGTTGTTAACCCAATGTTTATAATATCAAATGAGATTTTAAATTATTATATTATCATGATATTATCATGTATGAATATCTCTTAATATGATATATATACATTAAATGTCTTTACAACGATAATCGTTACATATATGTCTCGTTTAAAAATCATTAAGTTAGTAGTCTTGTTTTTACATATGTAGTTCATTGTTAATATACTTAATGATATGTTTACTTATCATAGTATCATGTTAACTATATATATATCCATATATATGTCATCATATAGTTTTTACAAGTTTTAACGTTCGTGAATCACCGGTCAACTTGGGTGGTCAATTGTCTATATGAAACATATTTCAATTAATCAGGTCTTAAAAAGTTTGATTGCTTAACATGTTGGAAACATTTAATCATGTAAATATCAATCTCAATTAATATATATAAACATGGAAAAGTTCGGGTCACTACAGTACCTACCCGTTAAATAAATTTCGTCCCGAAATTTTAAGCTGTTGAAGGTGTTGACGAATCTTCTGGAAATAGATGCGGGTATTTCTTCTTCATCTGATCTTCACGCTCCCAGGTGAACTCGGGTCCTCTACGAGCATTCCATCGAACCTTAACAATTGGTATCTTGTTTTGCTTAAGTCTTTTAACCTCACGATCCATTATTTCAACGGGTTCTTCAATGAATTGAAGTTTTTCGTTGATTTGGATTTCATCTAACGGAATAGTGAGATCTTCTTTAGCAAAACATTTCTTCAAATTCGAGACGTGGAAAGTGTTATGTACAGCCGCGAGTTGTTGAGGTAACTCAAGTCGGTAAGCTACTGGTCCGACACGATCAATAATCTTGAATGGTCCAATATACCTTGGATTTAATGTCCCTCGTTTACCAAATCGAACAACGCCTTTCCAAGGTGCAACTTTAAGCATGACCATCTCTCCAATTTCAAATTCTATATCTTTTCTTTTAATGTCAGCGTAGCTCTTTTGTCGACTTTGGGCGGTTTTCAACCGTTGTTGAATTTGGATGATCTTCTCGGTAGTTTCTTGTATAATCTCCGGACCCGTAATCTGTCTATCCCCCACTTCACTCCAACAAATCGGAGACCTGCACTTTCTACCATAAAGTGCTTCAAACGGCGCCATCTCAATGCTTGAATGGTAGCTGTTGTTGTAGGAAAATTCTGCTAACGGTAGATGTCGATCCCAACTGTTTCCGAAATCAATAACACATGCTCGTAGCATGTCTTCAAGCGTTTGTATTGTCCTTTCGCTCTGCCCATCAGTTTGTGGATGATAGGCAGTACTCATGTCTAGACGAGTTCCTAATGCTTGCTGTAATGTCTGCCAGAATCTTGAAATAAATCTGCCATCCCTATCAGAGATAATAGAGATTGGTATTCCATGTCTGGAGACGACTTCCTTCAAATACAGTCGTGCTAACTTCTCCATCTTGTCATCTTCTCTTATTGGCAGGAAGTGTGCTGATTTGGTGAGATGATCAACTATTACCCAAATAGTATCAAAACCACTTGCAGTCCTTGGCAATTTAGTGATGAAATCCATGGTAATGTTTTCCCATTTCCATTCTGGGATTTTGGGTTGTTGAAGTAGACCTGATGGTTTCTGATGCTCAGCTTTGACCTTAGAACACGTCAAACATTCTCCTACGTATTTAGCAACATCGGCTTTCATACCCGGCCACCAAAAATGTTTCTTGAGATCCTTGTACATCTTCCCCGTTCCAGGATGTATTGAGTATCTGGTTTTATGAGCTTCTCTAAGTACCATTTCTCTCATATCTCCAAATTTTAGTACCCAAATCCTTTCAGCCCTATACCGGGTTCCGTCTTCCCGAATATTAAGATGCTTCTCCGATCCTTTGGGTATTTCATCCTTTAAATTTCCCTCTTTAAAAACTCCTTGTTGCGCCTCCTTTATTTGAGTAGTAAGGTTATTATGAATCATTATATTCATAGATTTTACTCGAATAGGTTCTCTGTCCTTCCTGCTCAAGGCATCGGCTACCACATTTGCCTTCCCCGGGTGGTAACGAATCTCAAAGTCGTAGTCATTCAATAATTCAATCCACCTACGCTGCCTCATATTCAGTTGTTTCTGATTAAATATGTGTTGAAGACTTTTGTGGTCGGTATATATAATACTTTTGACCCCATATAAGTAGTGCCTCCAAGTCTTTAATGCAAAAACAACCGCGCTTAATTCCAAATCATGCGTCGTATAATTTTGTTCGTGAATCTTCAATTGTCTAGACGCATAAGCAATCACCTTCGTTCGTTGCATTAATACACAACCGAGACCTTGCTTTGATGCGTCACAATAAATCACAAAATCATCATTCCCTTCAGGCAATGACAATATAGGTGCCGTAGTTAGCTTTTTCTTCAATAACTGAAACGCTTTCTCTTGTTCATCATTCCATTCAAATTTCTTCCCTTTATGCGTTAATGCAGTCAAGGGTTTTGCTATTCTGGAAAAGTCTTGGATGAACCTTCTGTAGTAACCAGCTAGTCCTAAAAACTGGCGTATGTGTTTCGGAGTTTTCGGGGTTTCCCACTTTTCAACAGTTTCTATCTTTGCCGGATCCACCTTAATACCTTCTTTGTTCACTATGTGACCGAGGAATTGAACTTCTTCCAACTAAAATGCACACTTTGAAAACTTAGCGTACAATTCTTCCTTCCTCAATACTTCTAACACCTTTCTCAAATGTTCACCATGTTCTTGGTCATTCTTTGAGTAAATAAGTATGTCATCAATGAAAACAATAACAAACTTGTCAAGGTATGGTCCACACACTCGGTTCATAAGGTCCATGAACCCAGCTGGTGCATTAGTTAAACCAAACGGCATGACCATAAACTCGTAATGACCGTAACGTGTTCTGAAAGCAGTCTTTGGAATATCATCTTCTTTCACCCGCATTTGATGATACCCGGAACGTAAGTCAATCTTTGAATAAACAGACGAGCCTTGTAGTTGATCAAATAAGTCGTCGATTCTCGGTAGTGGGTAGCGATTCTTGATGGTACGTTTGTTCAACTCTTGGTAGTCGATACACAACCTGAATGTACCATCTTTCTTCTTAACAAACAAAACAGGAGCTCCCCACGGTGATGTGCTTGGTCGAATGAAACCACGCTCTAAAAGTTCTTGTAATTGGCTTTGCAGTTCTTTCATCTCGCTGGGTGCGAGTCTGTAAGGAGCACGGGCTATTGGTGCAGCTCCTGGTACAAGATCTATTTGAAATTCAACGGATCGATGTGGGGGTAATCCCGGTAATTCTTTCGGAAATACATCGGGAAATTCTTTTGCAATGGGAACATCATTGATGCTCTTTTCTTCAGTTTGTACTTTCTCGACGTGTGCTAGAACAGCATAGCAACCTTTTCTTATTAGTTTTTGTGCCTTCAAATTACTAATAAGATGTAGCTTCGTGTTGCCCTTTTTTCCGTACACCATTAAGGGTTTTCCTTTTTCTCGTATAATGCGAATTGTATTTTTGTAACAAACGATCTCTGCTTTCACTTCTTTCAACCAGTCCATACCGATTATCACATCAAAACTCCTTAACTCTACTGGTATCAAATCAATCTTAAATGTTTCGCTAACCAGTTTAATTTCTCGATTCCGACATATATTATCTGCTGAAATTAATTTACCATTTGCTAATTCGAGTAAAAATTTACTATCCAAAGGCGTCAATGGACAACTTAATTTAGCACAAAAATCTCTACTCATATAGCTTCTATCCGCACCCGAATCAAATAAAACGTAAGCAGATTTATTGTCAATAAGAAATGTACCCGTAACAAGCTCCGGGTCTTCCTGTGCCTCTGCCGCATTAATATTGAAAACTCTTCCGCGGTCTTGTCCATTCGTGTTCTCCTGGTTCGGGCAATTTCTAATAATGTGGCCCGGTTTTCCACATTTATAACAAACTACATTGGCATAACTTGCTCTGACACTACTTGCTCCGCCATTACTCGTTCCGACACCATTTGTTCCTTTCGTTCTATTAACCCCTGGACCGTAAACCTCTCACTTCGCCGCGCTATGACCATTTCTTTTACACTTGTTGCAAAATTTGGTGCAGAACCCCGAGTGATACTTTTCACACCTTTGGCATAGCTGCTTCTGATTGTTGTTGTTGTTGCGGTTATTATTGTTATTGGGATGATTGTTGTAGTTGCTGTTGTTGTTGTTGTTGTTGTTTTTGTTGGGCCGTTTGTTGTAGTTGCGATTGATGTTGCGATTGTTGGGATAATTGTTGCGATTATTGTTGTAATTGCTGTTGTTGTTGTATTGGTGATTCTTATCACTGTTTTCCTCCCACTTTCTTTTGACTTGCTTCACATTGGCCTCTTCAGCAGTCTGTTCTTTAATTCTTTCTTCAATCTGGTTCACTAGTTTGTGAGCCATTCTACATGCCTGTTGTATGGAGGCGGGCTCGTGTGAACTTATATCTTCTTGGATTCTTTCCGGTAATCCTTTCACAAACGCGTCGATCTTCTCTTCCTCATCTTCGAATGCTCCCGGACACAATAGGCACAATTCTGTGAATCATCTTTCGTACGTGGTAATATCAAATCCTTGGGTTCGTAACCCTCTAAGTTCTGTCTTGAGCTTATTGACCTCGGTTCTGGGACGGTACTTCTCGTTCATCAAGTGCTTGAATGCTGACCACGGTAGTGCGTACGCATCGTCTTGTCCCACTTGCTCTAGATAGGTATTCCACCATGTTAACGCAGAACCTGTGAAGGTATGCGTAGCGTACTTCACTTTGTCCTCTTCAGTACACTTACTTATGGCAAACACCGATTCGACCTTCTCGGTCCACCGTTTCAATCCGATCGGTCCTTCGGTTCCATCAAATTCCAAAGGTTTGCAGGCAGTGAATTCTTTGTAGGTGCATCCTACACAATTTCCTGTACTGCTAGATCCAAGGTTATTGTTGTTATGTAGCGCAGCCTGTACTGCGGCTATGTTTGAAGCTAGAAAAGTACGGAATTCCTCTTCATTCATATTCACGGTGTGTCGAGTAGTCGGTGCCATTTCCTTCAAAATAGTCAAATGGAACAAGTTAATCATACAGAATATTAAGAGTAGTTAATAGTATTTCGTAGCATAATATGAACTCATTTATAAAAGCTTTTTCTTCATATTAGCGTTTTATAAGTTTAAATTCGGGTAGTACCTACCCATTAAGTTCATACTTAGTAGCTAATATACAATTCAACTACTACAATTCTATATGAAAAACTGATTATAATAATATTTCGCGTTCAAACTTTTACACAATATTTTACAAACTTACAATACCGCTTATTTTACATATAGCATGAAATATAGCACACAATAAATTTGATACAAGATGGTTGTGAAGATAATTCTAGCTAGTACACAAGTCGTTCAGCAAAGGCAATAAAGACACGTAATTCATACGTCCAGAAACAAGTCATGCATTCTGGTTTTACTAGGATTACTTCCCATCCTTGGTCTTGTGGAACATAACCGTTATGGCCGTTGATAAGACAGCGTGTTGTAACGTCGTCAAAGGGACGAGGGTTACGTAATGTCCAACAGTCCCGTAACAATCTAAAAACCTCATTTCTTACCCCAATTACCGACTCCGTCACTTGTGGGAACGTTTTGTTTAATAGTTGTAGCCCGATGTTCTTGTTCTCACTTTGGTGAGAAGCAAACATTACTAATCCGTAAGCATAACATGCTTCTTTATGTTGCATGTTAGCCACTTTTTCTAAATCACGAAGTCCAATATTCGGATATATTGAGTCAAAATAATTTCTTAACCCATTGCGTAAAATAGCATTTGGGTTCCCCGCAATATATGCGTCAAAGTAAACACATCGTAACTTATGGGTTTTCCAATGTGATATCCCCCATCTTTCAAACGAAAGTCTCTTATAAACCAAGACATTCTTGGAACGTTCTTCGAATGTCTTACAAACTGATCTCGCCTTAAATAGTTGTGCCGAGGAATTCTGACCGACTCTAGACAAGATTTCATCAATCATGTCTCCGGGTAGATCTCTTAAAATATTGGGTTGTCTATCCATTTTGTGTTTTTATACTGTAAAATAGACAAGAGTTAGATTCATAAAAAAAAAAATACTTATTAATACAAGCAATTTTTACATATATCATAAAGCATAAGCACACTATATTACATATATTACACCACACGAATACAACTATCTTATTCCGACTCGCTTGTTTCTTCTTCTTTGGTTTTGGATCGTTTTGCCAAGTTTCTAGGGATATATAATGTTCCCCTAATACGAACCGTCGTTTTCCACATTAGTTTAGAAAAACCTGGTGGTTTAGAGGTTCCCGGGTCATTGTTACAACTTAAGGACTTCGGGGGTTGACGATACATATAAAGTTCATCGGGGTTGGAATTAGATTTCTCTATTTTTATGCCCTTTCCCTTATTATTTTCTTTTGCCTTTTTAAATTCAGTTGGGGTAATTTCTATAACATCATGAATTCTCGTCGGAATCCGATTCATCGGAGAATTGGTAATCCCCCCAATATTTTGCTTCCTTGGCGGAAACACCATTGACCATAATTAACCTTGGTCGGTTGGTTGAGGATTTTCTTTTACTTAACCGTTTTATTATTTCCCCCACCGGTTCTATTTCTTCTTCCGGTTCCGACCCTTCTTCCGGTTCCGACCCTTCTTCCGGTTCCGACTCTTCTTCCGGTTCCTCTTCGGGAACTTGTGAATCAGTCCACGAATCATTCCAATTTACATTTAACTCTTCATTATTATTAGGTGAGTCAATGGGACTTGTTCTAGAGGTAGACATCTATCACATAATATCAAACGCGTTAAGAGATTAATATATCACATAATATTCACATGTTAAAAATATATAGTTTCCAACAAAATTTGTTAAGCAATCATTTTTCAAGTAAACACGGTCGAAGTCCAGACTCACTAATGCATCCTAACAAACTCGATAAGACACACTAATTCAAAATTCTGGTTCTCTAAGACCAACGCTCTGATACCAACTAAAATGACCCGTTCTTATTGATTAAAAACGTTCCATATTAATTGATTTCGTTGCGAGGTTTTGACCTCTATATGAGACGTTTTTCAAAGACTGCATTCATTTTTAAAACAAACCATAACCTTTATTTCATAGATAAAGGTTTTAAAAAAAACTTTACGTAGATTATCAAATAATGATAATCTAAAATATCCTGTTTACACACGACCATTACATAATGGTTTACAATACAAATATGTTACAACAAAATAAGTTTCTTGAATGCAGTTTTTACACAATATCATACAAGCATGGACTTCAAATCTCGTCCTTATTTAAGTATGCGACAGCGGAAGCTCTTAATAATCACCTGAGAATAAACATGCTTAAAACGTCAACAAAAATGTTGGTGAGTTATAGGTTTAACCTATATATATCAAATCATAATAATAGACCACAAGATTTCATATTTCAATACACATCCCATACATAGAGATAAAAATCATTCATATGGTGAACACCTGGTAACCGACATTAACAAGATGCATATATAAGAATATCCCCATCATTCCGGGACACCCTTCGGATATGATATAAATTTCGAAGTACTAAAGCATCTGGTACTTTGGATGGGGTTTGTTAGGCCCAATAGATCTATCTTTAGGATTCGCGTCAATTAGGGTGTCTGTTCCCTAATTCTTAGATTACCAGACTTAATAAAAAGGGGCATATTCGATTTCGATAATTCAACCGTAGAATGTAGTTTCACGTACTTGTGTCTATTTTGTAAATCATTTATAAAATCTGCATGTATTCTCATCCCAAAAATATTAGATTTTAAAAGTGGGACTATAACTCACTTTCACAGATTTTTACTTCGTCGGGAAGTAAGACTTGGCTACTGGTTGATTCACGAACCTATAACAATATATACATATATATCAAAGTATGTTCAAAATATATTTACAACACTTTTAATATATTTTGATGTTTTAAGTTTATTAAGTCAGCTGTCCTCGTTAGTAACCTACAACTAGTTGTCCACAGTTAGATGTACAGAAATAAATCGATAAATATTATCTTGAATCAATCCACGACCCAGTGTATACGTATCTCAGTATTGATCACAACTCAAACTATATATATTTTGGAATCAACCTCAACCCTGTATAGCTAACTCCAACATTCACATATAGAGTGTCTATGGTTGTTCCGAAATATATATAGATGTGTCGACATGATAGGTCGAAACATTGTATACGTGTCTATGGTATCTCAAGATTACATAATATACAATACAAGTTGATTAAGTTATGGTTGGAATAGATTTGTTACCAATTTTCACGTAGCTAAAATGAGAAAAATTATCCAATCTTGTTTTACCCATAACTTCTTCATTTTAAATCCGTTTTGAGTGAATCAAATTGCTATGGTTTCATATTGAACTCTATTTTATGAATCTAAACAGAAAAAGTATAGGTTTATAGTCGTAAAAATAAGTTACAAGTCATTTTTGTAAAGGTAGTCATTTCAGTCGAAAGAACGACGTCTAGATGACCATTTTAGAAAACATACTTCCACTTTGAGTTTAACCATAATTTTTGGATATAGTTTCATGTTCATAATAAAAATCATTTTCTCAGAATAACATCTTTTAAATCAAATTTTATCATAGTTTTTAATTAACTAACCCAAAACAGCCCGCGGTGTTACTACGACGGCGTAAATCTGATTTTACGGTGTTTTTCGTGTTTCCAGGTTTTAAATCATTAAGTTAGCATATCATATAGATATAGAACATGTGTTTAGTTGATTTTAAAAGTCAAGTTAGAAGGATTAACTTTTATTTGCGAACAAGTTTAGAATTAACTAAACTATGTTCTAGCGATTACAAGTTTAAACCTTCGAATAAGATAGCTTTATATGTATGAATCGAATGATGTTATGAACATCATTACTACCTCAAGTTCCTTGGATAAACCTACTGGAAAAGAGAAAAATGGATCTAGCTTCAACGGATCTTTGGATGGCTCGAAGTTCTTGAAGCAGAATCATGACACGAAAATAAGTTCAAGTAAGATCATCACTTGAAATAAGATTGTTATAGTTATAGAAATTGAACCAAAGTTTGAATATGATTATTACCTTGTATTAGAATGATAACCTACTGTAAGAAACAAAGATTTCTTGAGGTTGGATGATCACCTTACAAGATTGGAAGTGAGCTAGCAAACTTGAAAGTATTCTTGATTTTATGTAACTAGAACTTGTAGAATTTATGAAGAACACTTAGAACTTGAAGGTAGAACTTGAGAGAGATCAATTAGATGAATAAAATTGAAGAATGAAAGTGTTTGTAGGTGTTTTTGGTCATTGGTGTATGGATTAGATATAAAGGATATGTAATTTTGTTTTCATGTAAATAAGTCATGAATGATTACTCATATTTTTGTAATTTTATGAGATATTTCATGCTAGTTGCCAAATGATGGTTCCCACATGTGTTAGGTGACTCACATGGGCTGCTAAGAGCTAATCATTGGAGTGTATATACCAATAGTACATACATCTAAAAGCTGTGTATTGTACGAGTACGAATACGGGTGCATACGAGTAGAATTGTTGATGAAACTGAACGAGGATGTAATTGTAAGCATTTTTGTTAAGTAGAAGTATTTTGATAAGTGTATTGAAGTCTTTCAAAAGTGTATAAATACATATTAAAACACTACATGTATATACATTTTAACTGAGTCGTTAAGTCATCGTTAGTCGTTACATGTAAGTGTTGTTTTGAAACTTTTAGGTTAACGATCTTGTTAAATGTTGTTAACCCAATGTTTATAATATCAAATGAGATTTTAAATTATTATATTATCATGATATTATCATGTATGAATATCTCTTAATATGATATATATATACATTAAATGTCTTTACAACGATAATCGTTACATATATGTCTCGTTTAAAAATCATTAAGTTAGTAGTCTTGTTTTTACATATGTAGTTCATTGTTAATATACTTAATGATATGTTTACTTATCATAGTATCATGTTAACTATATATATATATCCATATATATGTCATCATATAGTTTTTACAAGTTTTAACGTTCGTGAATCACCGGTCAACTTGGGTGGTCAATTGTCTATATGAAACATATTTCAATTAATCAGGTCTTAACAAGTTTGATTGCTTAACATGTTGGAAACATTTAATCATGTAAATATCAATCTCAATTAATATATATAAACATGGAAAAGTTCGGGTCACTACATAAACTCTTCTTGTAAGACACACAAAAACACAAGAAACACACAACAAATCATTGAGAAAATCATACACTAGTAATGTAACGTCCTCCCAATAGGGTCTGGAAGAAACGTTACTAATATCAAATAAACCAACATATTATAATACGAGAACAATACTAAATGAGAAAATTTAACTTTATTGAGTACGCAGCGGAAAATGAAATGTCGTTACAATAATGGAAATAACGATAAAGTAATTGTTCATATGCAGAAGTAATAAATGCGATATCTCTTGATCCTAAGTCCAAGTAGCATCACATAAGTAGTAGATAAGAAAGCTTGAATCAAACAGCACCTGAGACAAAACATGCTAAAGTGTCAACCAAAAAGGTTGAGTGAAGTTCATAGGTTTAACAAAAGTAGTTATCGTTGTTTTAGACCAGAAGATTTAGTTTATAACGTCGATCTCCCGCAGGATCAAAAAGTAGATCTCGCAGATCCAAAAGTTATGCAAGTGCATGATATTTAGACTAAACATTCAAGTTTGCCCCATGACAAGTTGTGTCTGTCCTTGTCGGTTTAATTTCATTATCAAGTAATACAAAGACTTAGTCAAATGTATCGGGGACGTTACTCCCGATAGGCCTACCCCCAATAAATAAGCATGCCGCAGCACTTAAAATATCACTGTAGGGACTTAGTCGGACATAGCCGGGTATAGCATAGTTTTAGCAGTTGGTACTTGTGTCTAAATTGTAAATAGTAAAAGCAGCATGTGTCTCACCCCAAATAAGTTAAATAAGTTTGCTAGCAATAAAGAGTGGGGCTATGAATTCACCTTAGTAAGTAGAGAGAGAGTTATTCCTCGGAATAAAGAGTTGAACGAGTGAGCAGGAAAGTCAACCTTTTGACATTTAAGAGTAGTTAAGTGTTTTGCCCATGTTTAAGTTTAAGTATGTGTTTAAGTATAGTTTGTTTTACTAAGTTTCTATTCCTAGTAAGTTACTATTTTTATAAAGTTTCTATTTTTAAAAAGTTTCTTATTTTACTAAGTTTCTATGACTAGAGAGTTTCTACTTTTATCAGTGTTTTCCATTTTAGGATACTTGCCGTATTAGATAAGCTTCCAATCACCCCTTTCCCTTCGAATGGCTAATTTAGATCTAGGGGCTTGAGCCATAGGACCCTTTAAATCGGAAATCCAAACCCTCTGCCTAGAATCTCGTAGAAACCATTCGTCAAGAAAGTTCAAAGATCTATACATCTCTAATACATATCTCAAAATGTTTTTGTGCTACAATATAAGTAGTAGGTTATAGGTGCTAGTAATAGTAATAGTGTATACATGTTAAGTACTAGTATAAGTAGTATTAGAGTTTCATTAATTAGGGTTAGTTAATTAAAGTAGTAATTAATAACTAGGGTTTAGTAATTAATGCCCTAGGGTTTCATAAATGTTTAGAGTTTAATTAATTAGGGTTTAAGAATTATAGTTTAGGTGTAATTAGGGTTTAAGGTTTTAATATGTATATGTATATATAATTCCTATATATAAAAATATATTTTTTTTACATGTATGTATGTATATATAAATCTAGGTGTGTTTATGTATATACTTATGAATAACAAGTTTATAATATGAATATGAATTAACAAAGATCAAAGTTTATGTAGTTTAGGGTTTATGTTATACCTTTGAAGATTCAAAATAATTAACAAAGAAAAGATGAACACGATGAAGATGGAAGATCAAAGCCTTGAAAATCTTGAAGAACTCCTTGAAGATTCTTGAAGAACACGAAGAACAAGCTTGAAGATTCGAATACCACAAGAGAGGGAAAGGGAGAGATTGTTTTTGAGAGAGAATTTTGGTGTGATTTGTGAATGAGAAACTAGGAGTCTAGGAGTGTTTATATAGTGCAAGTATTAGAGTTTTTTGTGGAATAATGGTAATGGTGCTAAAGGCAGAGCTAAAATTGCTTGGAAAATGGTTTGCAAGCCTAAAGACCAAGGTGGTTTAGGTATTAAACCACTTCATAAGTGGAATGAGATTTTGCTTATTAAACAATTGTGGAAGATTATTGCTCAAGACAACTCCTTATGGTCAAAATGGGTCAAAGTGACCAAATTAAAAGGAATGAGTATCTGGGATATAGGGTTAAATGCTTCAGATAGTTGGGGATGGAAATATATTCTTTCTTTAAGAGATCAAGTTAAAAATCATGTTTTTTGGTTAATTGGTAATGGTAAAAGTGTATCTGCATGGTTTGATTGCTGGTCAGAGTTGGGTCAGCTTTCTGACATGATCTCAAATAGGGACTTATATGAAGCCAGGTTTCCATTAGATATGAAAGTTGCTGGTTTAATTGATCATGGTCAATGGATCTGGACTCAGGAGATTATTGGTAAATATCCCATCCTCACTAGCTTGAATGTTCCAATTCTAAGTGATAAAGAAGATAAGGATGTTTGGGTTACTTCTGATAATAAGCAGGTTCAATTTTCCTCAAAGCAAGCTTGGATTGATTTAAGAGATAATATCCCTTGTGTTTTCTGGCATAAAGTGGTCTGGTTTAGTCACTTTAACCCTAAACATGCTTTCATTTTATGGCTTGCTCTTCATAGCAAGTTGACCACTCAAGATAAGATTGTAAAGTGGTATCCTCATAAGCATTTCAGTTGTGTTTTTTGTAGTCAACAGGTTGATTCTCATGAACATTTATTTTTCAAATGTGACTACTCTCATAAAGTTTGGGTTATTATCAAAAAGAAACTGCTCTTTAAAGGAATTGGCTATGATTTGCAGTCAATTATTTTGAATATTGCTAAGTATCCCAGTCTCAAGAATATATGGAATGTTGTTAGCAGGCTTTTAATTGCTGCAGTGGTTTATCATATCTGGCTTGAAAGAAATAGAAGAGTGTTTGGTTCCCCTGGTAGATCAAGTGATGCTATATGTGAGCAAATTGCTGGATGTATCAAATTGAAACTTACTAGTCTTAAAGTAAAGAATACAAAGAATGTTGTTGCAGTAGCAAAGGTTTGGAACTTGAAATGGAATGGAATTTCTTTAACAATGTAATTGTTTGTCGATGTTTTTAGATCCCAATGTTAGCGCGTCGTGAAAGATGAGACGGCTTGATTTGGGTAGGTTTTGCTTATTGATGCTTTGTATTGGGTGACTTCTTGTCTTGATTTGGCTTGGGTATGTCCAGCCTTGGTTTGTATGTTTTGGTTTATAATATATCTTTTTTTCCCCAAAAAAAAAAAAAAAAAAAAAAACATAAGGATGTTATAATTAATGATTTTATTTTGTTTTATAATTTTTAGTCAACAATAGGTGGTACTAGTTTATAATTAGTCAACATAAGGATGTACTAGTTTATACTTTATTTTTAGTCAACATAAGGATGTAATTGTTTAAGATTCTTTAGTCTCATTATTATTACTATTATTATTATTATTATTATTATTATTATTATTATTATTATTATTATTATTATTATTATTATTATTATTATTATTATTATTATTATTATTATTATTATTATTATTTTTACATTTACTACATGATAAGTATTATTTTCTTTTTACTAATTCATGACTTGTATATATTTAGTTCCCAATTGTTTTATTATTTATATAAATGTCACTTTTTATTTATTACTTATAGCTTATTAGTTATAATATTACATAAATGCATAAATTTTAATTAGCAGTGAGTGTCGACTAACGGTTTATTATTTTCATCTTTTATTAACTTGTCAATTTTTGCACAAAGTTAATTAATATGTTTTCTAACTCTTAACACTTAACAATTGTTGATTAAAGTTTAATCATTAAGTTTTAATTATATTGTTTGGGCTTTTAATATTGGAAAAATATAGAATGGAAAAATGAGGGTCGTTATAAGTAAGTAGTAAAATTGTGAGTATAGTTGTTCAAGTGGATTATTGCAAACCGTAGAAGGAACTTAGGCCGTGAAACTAGAAAGCCTTCCTATTGGTGATCGCTTTCCAGACCGATGATCTAAACATCGATCCTACTCGTTTCCGCTGCTCGTATTCGGTATGTCTCGAATCTATTATTTGTACAATAACAAATATATACATTCAAACCAGTTATATATTAATTAATTATTATTTTTTACTACTCTGTATTTTTCATCTATATAAAGTTATAAACACAAACACATGCACTATAAACACGAACATAATTCAAATTATTCTCCCTAATTTCTTCAAATACCATTTCAATTTCATCCAAACTTCTCCAACTTCTTCATGGCACCGTGATTCGTTACGTTCGAAATTCATAACGGTGATTTTTTATACCAAAGACATGAAAGAGCACTACGTTGGTTCGAAATAAACATTGATCAATATTAACGTTACCGGCTTTAATTTGTCCCGCTTGTTCGTTTTTGAGACAACACGTTGATTGCGAGGCATTGGAGGTTACATATTTTGATGAACATGAGGAAGAACTCGTGTTTCTTAAGCACGACAAAAAATGGTATGAAATAATCAGGAAATTGTTGTACGCTCGGAACGAATTGAGTTGTATTCTAATAATATATTTTCCGAGCTTAAATACAAAAGTAATAATTGAGAAAGAAGCTAACAACTTGAATTAGGGGAGAAGATTTCAATCTAATTTGCGAAGAAGAAGAAGGGATTAAAAGAAAATTGATTACGCGTTTGGATTTTAATTTTTTATTAATTAGGGTTCTTGAGTGTGAGTTAAGAGGAAGAAGGAATATACAGTGTGTTTGTAGTTGGGAACGAAGCTGGGTAACGATTTCAACTTTAAAAGGTTTTGAAGACAGCTCAAAGAAGGAATGTAAAGAGATAGGTGCAAATTAACTTACAAAAATGAATCAGTTCAACCGGTTGATACTCTTGTTTACCTTCTAAGTGACTGAGGTTCGAATCCCATTTCAAGCATTTGTTTTTGAGATTTATTTGAGATCCATTAAGGGTTGTTAATAGACTAAAGCCCATATAATATACCCAAGCTCATCACTGTCATCAGGCCCATCAAAGTTCATTGAGTTTAGTGTTAGACAACTAACTGATAAGGACCATTTGTGTTAACTTTTTAACTGAAGTTTGACCTTGGTTAATCATATTTGACCAAAATTTTGACTTATTTGCCTTCGACCTTAACCAAAAGTCAACCCCTGAACCAAAAGGTCAACTTTCAACCGTTTTTCGAGGTTTATCAGTTTTCACTAGAAAACTTGTTACACTTACTATATTGACTCCGAAAGTCAATAAGCAACCGATATTCGATATTTGTTCGTTTTTCGGTATTTCGCATTTTTCTCAATTTTTGCAGGTTTTTCGAGGTTTATTCAATTTGTTCGATAATGTCTCATCTACATTCCTCCGCTGCTCAGACACAAATTTTGATACACTCAAAACCTTCACAAAACCAAGAATGGTCACACGAGAATCGTTTGTGTTAATGTTATATTTTTCTGTCTGCAAACCCATGTCCGGTTCGACTATATGAGGTGTTCAAGTTCAAGTTAAACAATAGTGGTTTGGTTGATTCAAAGGAATTAGGAACAGATGTCCACAAGATGGCTAACCAGACTGACATACATGAAAGAACAAATTTCAAGGCACAAAGCAGAGTTGAAAGAACAAGATGATTCGTTTGACAAGGAACGCATCAGACTTCAAAATCTGTATATTCATCTCAAAGTTGAACATAAGGTTGCCACTGAAACCATTCACTCCTTAAATGCAGATAATAAAAAGTTAATTGTGAAAAACAAGAGTGTTGCTATTTCTCTAGCTACACGAGATTCAGACATACTCACTTTAAAACATAAGTTTCCTGATTTAGAGTCTGAACTCTTGAAGCAAGCCATACTCTTTGAAGATGAAAAACTTGCCATGATTGCTCAATCAAAAGATTTTGAAACCAAATGTCTGAAATACGAATCCGATCAAGTTATTTTACAATCTAAGATCACAAAACTTGAAAACGATTTAAAATCACAAAAATGATCTTTTGAGCATGAAAAGCAATGTTTGATCAAGCAAATCAAAGCTCTTGAATTGAGAGAGAACACATCACACCGTTTAAAACCCAAAATGGTGTCGATGGGTGTTCAAACTACATTTTGTGATATTTCTCCAGCCACACCAAAGGACGTTAAGAACGTTTCTTTTGGTGTTCAAACGACTATTTTAGAAGTCACCGAAAATGATTCATCTTGTGAGTTAAAACATCAAATAAATGATTTTCAAAAACAATTGACTATGATAGAGAAAGCATATCAAGAACTTCAAGATGAACATTTGAGACACCAAACCAGGGTTAAAGCTGAATAGGCTACCACTAACATTCCAAAACCTAAAGTGTCGGTTGGTACCCACGTTTCAATTCCCGAGACGAATTTGTCCATGTCTACACCTAAGACAGTAGAAAAGCAAGTTAATATCTCAAAGACTAAACTAAGACCTAGGTTGCATCAATCGTCGATGTACTCGAAGCCGATTTCGAGAGAAACGTCTATGACCTTAGGACCCCTAAACCGAAAGATCAGGGTCCTCTGAAGTCTACAAAGACACCGAGGAAATCAACTTGGAAACTCAAAACCCCGAAGACTTCTACTCAATCTCCATTGAAGTCTTCAACCCAACCTAAGAAATCTCTGTGCCCAGGTCCTAATGACTATTCCAGTTACCGAACCGAAAGGAATAGACCGTTCCTTGTAACTGCTTTAGGGAAAAATGGGAAACCAACGGGATTTCAAGACCAATATGGATAGATTTTTATTCGTCAAAAGAAAAGTCTTTCAAAGAAATCATCCACCGATTCAAGTTTTATGACAGTTGACCTTGTTTCTAAAACTCGAAGTAAGTCATTTTTTAAACAAGCGTATTCTAAGAAGTGGATTCCAAAACCCGACTTATCAAAAACATCCACTTCAACACCAAAGAAGTACTCTTTGTTAGAGTTACTCAAATATAAGCCGAGATCTGTTTCTTTGGCTATGTTGAAAGATTTTCCAACACCATTGCTTCCACAAACTTTATTTTCAAGTGATACACCGTGTATCAAACCAAAGTGGAATGCAATGTCGATAAGTCAAATCGATAATGCCTACAAATGGCATTCAAAATCATTTTCAAAATGATTTCACTTTAAAATGGCTTATGTATACTTATGTACAGAACCCGTTCTAAAAATGTTTCCTAGAAAGGAAAAGTTTGTGAATATTTTAGTTTATTTTCGATAATACAAAATCCATAAATATGTTTTGTTATTCCTAAATGTTGAAAACCAAAAATATTTTGCTTTATTTTTCATTATGGTTTTTGATCACATAACAGTGCAAAACTCGTTCTTTAGTGTTTTTCACGCAGGCTGAATCCTCAAGTCATCAGTTATCGAGGTTTTATGAAAACAAGCAGATCGACCTTGTTTCAAGGGGGAGTGAAAATGTCAAAATCTACCCTTCTAAACATGCAAATGTTGAGGGAAAGTAGGTTATATTATGGTATCTTCAATATCAATTAATAAAGGTGTAAAGTCACCTCAAAAGGAAGTAAAGTCTTCCGATAAGACACAATTGTCTGGCTTAAGTCAGAAGTTGTAGTCCAGAATGGCTGAAGGGGTTTCGAAAAATCTTGAAAAGGAACCCTGCGTATCGGCTAGAAGTCCTCCTGGTGACTCTCATCAAAATGATGAGGTTGATCCTCAACATCAAACAGGGCCTGGAGGTTAAACTTATTTTGATGAGGGAGATCTGTTTTGTCCAACGGAGAGGCAATATGACACTACTTCAGTAGATTTATCAGACCTGCGGAAGGATGATCTCCTTAAATATCAGTCAGCTTCTAAGCCTGACCACACACACTCCTTGGAGAGTGCAACAACTGAAAGAGATGTGTCGCCTCATGACTAATCAATGACTTCGAGAATCGATGTAACATCTTCCTACATTACATCAATTTCGACCGACACCAATGTGGTGTTAGGTACTGTTGGAAGGCTTGGTATAACCAAGAGCGGCAAAGTCAAGTCCCATGATACTCTAATCATAGAGGCGGATAGCTTGCAAACACCGGCTGAAACTTCGGTAACCAATCATCCTCAACATCCACCGAGGTTAAATTTGGACCTACCAATTCCGGTGAGGTGCCCAAATCCGGAAAAGTTTTGGTTACATAAAACTTGTCTAGTATAACAACTAGCATGCATGTTTTAAATATGTCTAGTGTAACAACTAGCTTGACTTTTACAAAACTAAAAACGTTTTCTGAAGATCCTACTTTCCCTGAGGATCAAAGTTTTGTCACAAAAATTCATGTGTCTTGCCCATCTTGCCTCTTTTAACCCGAGGTGATTTTGTTAGGGCTTGATACTTGTACCGTGTCGCAAACCTAAAACCAAGGTTTTGTTGTGGTTGACACATTCCTTTACCCTTTACATGTCCTTATGTAATCTGTCGCATCAATCAACCAAGCATGATGACCATGAAGATTCAAGTTCATCATGATGGGGAAAATATTTTGATGAAAGTTTAAAATATCATATCCAACAAATTACAAGACATCGAATGATTCTTCTACTCAAATTAACCGCAACAAAATGTTAAGATTTCGGAGAATTAGATTCAAAAGATTTGTTTGTTTGAGGGGGAGTAATGGAAGTTATCACTCTACATCTGAGGGGGAGCATAAGAATATCTACAATATTTTCAGAGACATAAAGTCAAATCACATGCCTCTCAAATGTCACTTATATTCTCTCTCCTCGAGCATTTTAAGAAAGATAAAGATTCGACGAATGTTGTAGTGTACCACAAAGGTTAAAGATATCTGCTCAACATATCTTATATACTCCTCAGCATTGGTGCTTCAATGAAGTTTTCAAGATTGAAGATTGCTTCATGTAACGACCCGGATTTTTCCGATCGTTTTATACTTATGAGATTAATATTTACATAAATTAAACCTTACCAACATGATAAGCAATCTAAATTGTTGAGACTTATGTTTTTGAAAAGAGTTTTACACAACGTTTGACCGTCCAATTTGACCGATGATATCACGAACTATATAACATACGATAATTATACGTTTGTGTATATATATGTATTTATATATATTTAACATGATCTAAGAATGGTTTAACATCTCATTGTGTACTAATAACAATAAGATAAAAGTATACTTTTAAACTACTAACTTAAGTTTTCAAAACGATAACTATATGTAACGTTCTTTGACATAAATACTTATAATGTTTATACAAGTATCGTATAGATATGTATTTAATCACTTTTAAAGGGCTTTTATACATAAAACAATAAAGTATATTTACAAAAGATAGTTATATTTGAAACCTCGTTCTGTTTTCTCAAGATTTCTACAAGTATATCTAGAGTATATGTACCCGTATCATACCCAGCTTCTATACGTATTTACTATTAGTATATACATATAAAATCAACATCCTAATCACCTTTAATACTGCCCTAGATAAGAGGTAATTAGAATTTGGAAGTTAGTTGACTAATTAAACAAGATTACAACACAAAATTTTGTTTTTGTTCCCCATTAAATCACACCATCACCACCATATATACACCATCCATCTTCAATTTTTACTACCTATTTCTCTAACCAAAAACACACTCTTAGGAACCTTAAGTGTTCTTCACAATTTCAGCAAATAACCATGAAGATCTAGCTTCAAAAACAACCCTTAATCATCATAAGAAAATCCATTCAAGAACACTTCAAAAATCCTTCCAAGTAAACAAGTTTACTTCCAAGCTTTCAATCTAACTCCACCACTCTTTTGATTCTAGGATTTTTCTCATCTCTTACAGTAACTTTGTCGAAGTAACTTGAGGTAGTAACCTTATTCATAATCTTATTCAATTCATATTCATATAGCTATCTTATTTTGTGTTGTAAAATTTTAACAACAAGAACATAGTTTGAATGATTTCAAACTTATTCGCAAACTAAATAGATCCTTCTAACTTGACTTTTAAAACACTTCAAGACCTGTAATATATTATAATGATATGCTAACTTAACAAGATATAACTTGGTTTTACAAAGAACACCTTAAAAACTGAATCTACGTCGTCGGAGTGCAACCGGGGGCTGTTTTGGGTTGGATAAATAAAAACTATCTTGAACATTGAATTGGAAGTTCATGTTATGGAAAAATGATATTTCTTATGAATATGTTAACACATAAAAATTTCATGGTTTAACTCAAAGTGTAAGTATTTTTAGAAAAATGATCATTAAATGTTGTTTTTATGATGGAAAATGATCACCTTCATAAGTTTCACCAAAGTTTGACCTATAACCTGTGATTTCGAATACAACCTAAGGTATTTTCAGTTCATATTCTTAAAAGTTGACTCGATCCAAGGAAGTGACAAGTTGAACCAACAAAAACGGAGTTGTAATGAAGAAACTACGACTAAAACAAGATCGGGTATCCGAAGCTAGTTTAGCTACGAAAATATTTGGAGAAAAATTAAATTAATCATATATTTCTAATTAATATGATATTTCATATATATTTACTTATGATTTGATTTTATAAATTTCAAGACCACCCGTAAACAACACGAGAAGATTAATCATAAGACCTCATGATTGTACGCAACACGTCATTTGACAACACGGTACTTTATGTACGCAACACGTCACTTGACAACATGGTACCATGGGTCGAGATTAATTCTGATCAATACGAATATGATGGGGTCTTTATTTATTTTATTTAAGCAACTAATTGTGGACCACTAACATCGAACTGCTAACTACGGACTAAGAAAATATTAAAAGTATTAAAAGTATAGATATATATATATATATATATATATATATATATATATAACGATTACTTGAAAAGAAAATATGTTGATATATTATATATATGGTTAGGTTTGTGATATCAATCGGAGACCAAGTCGTGTTTATTACCTTCAAGGCAAAACGTGAGTATATAGTCCCACTTTTAAACTCTAAATATTTCGGGATGAGAATACATGCATTTTATGATTTATGGACACAAGTGATATATGCTTGATATGATTTTATGGACACAAGTGATTAAAAATATATATTCTACATTGAGTTGTACCACTGGCATACTTCCCTGTAACTTGGTAACTACTATTTACATGAGGTATTGTAAACGCGAATCCTGTTGATAGATCTATCGGGCCTGACAACCCCAACCGGACTGGACGACCAGTATTCAACGGTTGCACAGTACTTCGTTTCGGTGACTACACTTGGTACGGTGTAGTAAGATTTCATAATAAAGGGAATATGCGACGCTGATTAAATGTTAAGTATGGTTATCAAGTGCTCAACAACTTAGAATATTTTTATTAAAACGTTTATATATGAAATCTTGTGGTCTATATTTATAACGCTGCCGGCATTAAACATATATCTCACCAACTTTATGTTAACGTTTTAAGCATGTTTATTCTCAGGTGATAACTAAAAGCTTCCGCTGCAACATGTTGAATTTAAGCAAGATCTTGAGTATGCATATTTGTGTCAAAAATAAAACTGCATATCGGAGGATTTGTAATGTAAAAAATGTTGGAAGTCGTATTGTTATTATCACATGTAAAGTTTGTAAGTCTAAGATTATCGCTAAACGATAATCATTATTAAGTTGTTTAAACCTTGTATTTGTAATAAAAGCTATGGTTTGTATTGTAAAAACGAATGCAGTTTTTGAAAAATGTCGCATATAGAGGTCAATACCTCGCGATGAAATCATATGTTATTGTATTCGTTGAAATGTCCCGTTCTTATTGATTAAAAACGTTCCATATTAATTGATTTCGTTGCGAGGTTTTGACCTCTATATGTGACGTTTTTCAAAGACTGCATTCATTTTAAAACAAACCATAACCTTTATTTCATCAATAAAGGTTTAAAAAGCTTTACGTAGATTATCAAATAATGATAATCTAAAATATCCTGTTTACACACGACCATTACATAATGGTTTACAATACAAATATGTTACAACAAAATAAGTTTCTTGAATACAGTTTTTACACAATATCATACAAGCATGGACTCCAAATCTCGTCCTTATTTAAGTATGCGACAGCGGAAGCTCTTAATAATCACCTGAGAATAAACATGCTTAAAACGTCAACAAAAATATTGGTGAGTTATAGGTTTAACCTATATATATCAAATCATAATAATAGACCACAAGATTTCATATTTCAATACACATCCCATACATAGAGATAAAAATCATTCATATGGTGAACACCTGGTAACCGACATTAACAAGATGCATATATAAGAATATCCCCATCATTCCGGGACACCCTTCGGATATGATATAAATTTCGAAGTACTAAAGCATTCGGTACTTTGGATGGGGTTTGTTAGGCCCAATAGATCTATCTTTAGGATTCGCGTCAATTAGGGTGTCTGTTCCCTAATTCTTAGATTACCAGACTTAATAAAAAGGGAAATATTCGATTTCGATAATTCAACCATAGAATGTAGTTTCACGTACTTGTGTCTATTTTGTAAATCATTTATAAAACCTGCATGTATTCTCATCCCAAAAATATTAGATTTTAAAAGTGGGACTATAACTCACTTTCACAGATTTTTACTTCGTCGGGAAGTAAGACTTGGCCACTGGTTGATTCACGAACCTATAACAATATATACATATATATCAAAGTATGTTCAAAATATATTTACAACACTTTTAATATATTTTGATGTTTTAAGTTTATTAAGTCAGCTGTCCTCGTTAGTAACCTACAACTAGTTGTCCACAGTTAGATGTACAGAAATAAATCGATAAATATTATCTTGAATCAATCCACGACCCAGTGTATACGTATCTCAGTATTGATCACAACTCAAACTATATATATTTTGGAATCAACCTCAACCCTGTATAGCTAACTCCAACATTCACATATAGAGTGTCTATGGTTGTTCCGAAATATATATAGATGTGTCGACATGATAGGTCGAAACATTGTATACGTGTCTATGGTATCTCAAGATTACATAATATACAATACAAGTTGATTAAGTTATGGTTGGAATAGATTTGTTACAAATTTTCACGTAGCTAAAATGAGAAAAATTATCCAATCTTGTTTTACCCATAACTTCTTCATTTTAAATCCGTTTTGAGTGAATCAAATTGCTATGGTTTCATATTGAACTCTATTTTATGAATCTAAACAGAAAAAGTATAGGTTTATAGTTGGAAAAATAAGTTACAAGTCATTTTTGTAAAGGTAGTAATTTCAGTCGAAAGAACGACGTCTAGATGACCATTTTAGAAAACATACTTTCACTTTGAGTTTAACCATAATTTTTGGATATAGTTTCATGTTCATAATAAAAATCATTTTCTCAGAATAACATCTTTTAAATCAAATTTTATCATAGTTTTTAATTAACTAACCCAAAACAGCCCGCGGTGTTACTACGACGGCGTAAATCTGGTTTTACGGTGTTTTTCGTGTTTCCAGGTTTTAAATCATTAAGTTAGCATATCATATAGATATATAACATGTGTTTAGTTGATTTTAAAAGTCAAGTTAGAAGGATTAACTTTTGTTTGCGAACAAGTTTAGAATTAACTAAACTATGTTCTAGTGATTACAAGTTTAAACCTTCGAATAACATAGCTTTATATGTATGAATCGAATGATGTTATGAACATCATTACTATCTTAAGTTCCTTGGATAAACCTACTGAAAAATAGAAAAATGGATCTAGATTCAATGGATCCTTGGATGGCTCGAAGTTCTTGAAGCAGAATCATGACACGAAAACAAGTTCAAGTAAGATCATCACTTGAAATAAGATTGTTATAGTTATAGAAATTGAACCAAAGTTTGAATATGATTATTACCTTGTATTAGAATGATAACCTACTGTAAGAAACAAAGATTTCTTGAGGTTGGATGATCACCTTACAAGATTGGAAGTGAGTTAGCAAACTTGAAAGTATTCTTGATTTTATGTAACTAGAACTTGTAGAATATATGAAGAACACTTAGAACTTGAAGATAGAACTTGAGAGAGATCAATTAGATGAAGAAAATTGAAGAATGAAAGTGTTTGTAGGTGTTTTTGGTCGTTGGTGTATGGATTAGATATAAAGGATATGTAATTTTGTTTTCATGTAAATAAGTCATGAATGATTACTCATATTTTTGTAATTTTATGAGATATTTCATGCTAGTTGCCAAATGATGGTTCCCACATGTGTTAGGTGACTCACATGGGCTACTAAGAGCTGATCATTGGAGTGTATATATGTGATGACCCGAAAAATTCTGACTAAATTTAAACTTAATCTTAAATGATTAATGATTTCGACACGATAAGCAAAGCCTATGAAGTTGAATCTCAAAATTTTGAACTATTCAAATACCCTTCGGTTGTTCTCAACGATTCGCGAACAATTATATGTAAATAGATACATATGCTATAACTTGAAAACGTAACAAAGTGTTATGAAAATGATACCGTACATTAAACTTATTGGTTTATATATCTATTTGAATATATATGATCTCAAGTTATTTAGTAAACGATAATAACATTTGATTATTGATTCAATTGATATTTAGATAAGTTAACTAAAACGTTTAAGATGAACCAGTGAAACACTAATTTGCTAAAGTATTTCCAAATTGCTACAGTACCCAAAATGCTACAGTGTTTTCGAAAATCACTATTTGCTACAGTAAAAGTGAATTGCTACAGTAAAAATTGATTCAGCAACGGGTAGGTAATACACTAGAAATATATAAATTCCACATTAATATGTTACACTATACATTCTTCAATTCTGATTCAGCAATCATTAACTATACTGCTCAAACCTATAGATATACGTATCTGTTCATCGCAGAATAACCATTTTCATTCAATTACATATTCTGATTTCGACAGATCAGAATCCAAGTCAAGATTGAACGAGAAGACGAACCAACTACACGAAGAAAGATTTATACTTATAATCATACATCTGGAAAGCTCTCGAAACCTAAGTAAAACTTTAACACGTATCTGTGATAAATCCTTCGGCATTCTTATTATTGAAAATAACCTTACAATTCCTTTTCAAGTATCCAGTTTTGTCACAACTACAACAAGTCAACTTTGACTTTTCATTTGGATAAACCTTAATTAAACCTTGACATATACGATTGCCCTTTCTATTGTTGTTACCGGGGAACCTTTTATATCCCACCATATTAGCAGTAAATGTACCAGCGACTCCGTCACTCTGTAATTTGAATCTCTCCGAAATCACTATATATACCTTGAAATCTGATTATGTACTCATTATCGCATTGTAACGATAATTGTTATACCACACACCGGGAATCATCAATCATTACGTCTCGATTTTTGCAGCAGTTCTACACCAACAGTTATATGTGTACATATAACGTCTACCTCCTGGACTTACATACTTCGAATCTGAAGTTTCCGAAAAACACCCCAAACTATGAAACTAGTTCTCTGAAATTGGAACAATGCTGATGAAGCAGCAAAAACTGTAAACGACCTTAACAGTCAAAAGTTTGATGATAAAGAATAGTATAGTGGTAAAGCTGAGAAAAAGAGAAGGTTTGAAACTGGAAAATGGATTGAGCAGACCATGAAGGAGGCTGTGGACAAATCACAAAGACTAAACCTGCCTTCAAAGAATACAAATGATTCAGTATCTGCTGAAGTCATTAACGAATACCTTGCTCCTGACTCAAAATCCGTTACGAACAAATATTCTTCATCATCCTCTGATATTAGAAATTCTAAGATATCATCGTATCTTTCATTATAAATATCCTCCATATTTCTGGAGATAATTCCATAATCATTCTTATCGGAAATCAATTTTCTCCTTGCGATATCTGTGTTACATCATAAAAGAAACTATTTTAGTTTCTAATTTCTGAAACTTTCCAGTTTAAAATAAGAATGTTTTTGAAGTAGTGTTAGGAGATGAAGCATGAGTTAGTATAATATAATGACACTTGATCAACGAGATTATATTACAGTAAGTCATGCTTAGTTTCTAATGGAACGTGATGATTCACAGATTATAACATCATCATGTGCCATGTTACACGACTCTTGTATCCTACTTAATCTCAAAAATATCAAGAAAATATTTCTTGATGATTCGGTCTTTTCCAGGATATTCTGGTAATTTGACAAATCAAGATCGTGCCATTACGATTACGTTCTTAGAACATTAACTATGTTCATTCCGAAATGTATACCTATGAATTCGGGACCATTACAAGAGATGCCTAATCGCAAGAAGAAGAAACGAAGGGACAAAGCTCCGAAATAGAAATTGGAGTATAAATCGCAGCAAATAGGAGGGAGTATTATCTGTGAATGACAATGATTATAGAAAACAGAAGTAGGGACATTGAAATATAATGGAGAATATAAGCCCGATAACAACCCCGAAATTTACAAACCGTGTATATCAATGCGTATAGCAATATAAAGACACGGGAGAATGATAAATACAACAATCCCTAGAGCATAATAGAAATAAACAGATTCTTCTGGTGGGAGCTGGAAAAGAAGGATGATTGTGGCAAACGTCAATATTAGGTCAAGAACCAGAACTGGATTGAGCATTTTCACAATCTTTTGAATGTATTAATTGGGAAAGAAAGTAGGAGTGATGAAAATAAATGAAATGGAAGAGGTCAATTTATAGCGAAATATCAGACATAGCAACCAAGGCAGATTACACATTTAATCAAAGAAAATCCTAATTTCCGCAAATTCTGAAGAATCAAATCTTATTTAGATTATGAAGATTTTCTATTCCTTAAATTCCGGAAATCAATCATTACTACGTCAAGAGATAAGACGCATCTCTATTCTCCATTTCACTCTATTACGATAACTTCTCTCATACGCTTCGAGTAATCGGATTGTTTTATCTGTATTATTCAATGGTGATAAAATTCTATTTACCAACACATATACGGCATGAAAACATTTCTATTGTTAGTCATGACGACCTCACTCAAATTTCGGGATGAAATTTCTTTAACGGGTAGGTACTGTGATGACCCGAAAAATTCTGACTAAATTTAAACTTAATCTTAAATGATTAATGATTTCGACACGATAAGCAAAGCCTATGAAGTTGAATCTCAAAATTTTGAACTATTCAAATACCCTTCGGTTGTTCTCAACGATTCGCGAACAATTATATGTAAATAGATACATATGCTATAACTTGAAAACGTAACAAAGTGTTATGAAAATGATACCGTACATTAAACTTATTGGTTTATATATCTATTTGAATATATATGATCTCAAGTTATTTAGTAAACGATAATAACATTCGATTATTGATTCAATTGATATTTAGATAAGTTAACTAAAACGTTTAAGATGAACCAGTGAAACACTAATTTGCTAAAGTATTTCCAAATTGCTACAGTACCCAAAATGCTACAGTGTTTTCGAAAATCACTAATTTGCTACAGTAAAATTGACTTTGCTACAGTGAATTGCTACAGTAAAAATTGATTCAGCAACGGGTAGGTAATACCCTAGAAATATATAAATTCCTCATTAATATGTTACACTATACATTCTTCAATTCTGCTACAGTAACTTTGCTACAGTAAAACACTATTTTAAAAATGTATTTTAACAAATAGTGAAACGATGATTTATAGAAGTAAATGAGCAAAACACTCAAACGTATAAGATACACTTTGAGTGACATAGTTTATGGATAGTTTAAGTCTATATTTTGACAAAGGTACGTGTCACGAAACGTAAAATGCAAGTTTTCTAAACGTACGAAAATACGTTCGAAAAACCGGAACCGGGACATAAGTCGAGTGATGACGTACGACTTATTGGAACTAAAATTACAAATCAACTATGCATGTGAATTTAATATAATATATAATTAATTATTTAAATTATATATATTATATATTTATTTATTATGTCGACAAACAAAAATACAAAAGTTTTGTGAGCTGGAAAAGGAGCCCATGCGATCGCATGGGAATCCTTCTACAAAATCATGCAATCGCATGGAGGGGAATTCCAGGCCAGGTACTATAAATTCAGGTGTTTTGCTCGAATGAAAAATCACACACACATACTCAAATATATATTACTCCGTATAATATTTATTATTATTATTATTATTATTATTATTATTATTATTATTATTATTATTATTATTATTATTATTATTATTATTATTATTAATCTTATTATTTTTATTATTAGTGTTATTATTTTTGCAATACAAAAATAATAATGTACATAAAATATTAAGACGAAGTGCTGTCCAAGTAATTTTCAAAACGAGTTTCCAAGCGAGCTAGAGCTAAGGAAAATATGAGTTATTACCAAGGAGGTTATGGGTAATGTTCGGGGATATTTTTGTGAAGCAAACCTCGTGTTTATCATCTCCGATGCGTCTAAGTGCTTTCCTACAATATTGTATATCAATATTAAACAGTGAGTTTCATAAGATCCCTTTTACTCTCTACATTTTTGGGCTGAGAATACATGCAAATGCTTTATTAACCGATATATAATATTTATATGTGTGAGTTTCATATGATCCCTTTTACTCAATATATTTTTGGGCTGAGAATACATGCGACTGTTTATAAATACTGAAAATACTAGATTTATATGCGTGAGTTTCATTGATCCCTTTTTAATTGCTTTTGCAATATATATTTTTGGGCTGAGAATACATGCACTTTATTTTAAAAGCAATGAATACAAGTACATACTAAATTCTACACTGAGTTTGAACCGAAAATCTCTTATCTTTGGTAACTAGTAACTACCGGTTATAAGAACTGGTGGGCGGGAGTAGTAGTATATGGATCCATAGGGCTTGATATCCCCGTCCGAGCTAGAGCACTAGCCTTTTAACAGACGTATGCTATTTGAGAAGCGTACACGTTGGTTTGCGTGTATTATTAAGATGATTATACAAAGGGTACAAATTATATATACGTTAAGTTTAGTTACCAGGGTGCTCAATTTCGTAGAATATTTTGATAAACGTTTCGGATGAAACAACTGAAATCTTGTGATCCACCTTTTATGTAAAACCTATTAATAAGCGTTTCGGATGAAACAATTGGAACATTATGGTTTACTTTTATATACAGATGATGTGAAACATTAACTCACAAACCTGATAAACGTTTTGGATAAAACAACTGAACTTTTGTAATCCACATTGATATACGGATTATGTGTAATATTAAAACTATGAACTCACCAACCTTTGTGTTGACACTTGTTAGCATGTTTATTCTCAGGTTTCTAGAAGTCTTCCGCTGTATGCTTATACGTGATACAAGTTATGTGCTGGGAGTCATACATGCTATATACAAGAAACTTGCATTCACCAAACCATTACCATGTACCTTATTTTGACTGTATTGTCAACAGATGTATTATTGTAAACCATTTAAATGGTGATTGTCTATACGTAGGAATTATCAGATGTTAAAAACCTGGAATTTATATATTCATTTATGAAATACCTTTTCAAACGAATGCAATGTTACAAAACGTATCACATAGAGGTCGAAACCTCGCGATGAAATCAATGAATGAAGTGTTCGTCCAGATGGATTTGGACGGGTCACTACAATATACCTTTTTAGGCTCAGGACAATCATGAGCAAAATACCCTTTGTTGCCACAATTTTAGCATTTCACCTTTGCAATGTTCACCTTCTTGGAGGGACGTGTTCCCTTGCCACGATGATTGGTGTTTGGCCTTTTGTTGGACTTATAAGTTTCTTTACCCTTATGGTAATGAAACTTGCGCTTATGCCCAAAAGCATTTTTAGAGCTTGTCGCCATATTCACCTCAGTGATTGACTTACCGGCCTCAATCCGATCTTCTTCTAGCTCTAAATGGCGCGCACAGTCCTCAAAAGTCTTGATGTTCTCAATATGTGTGAGATGCATTTTCATTTGCTCCCAAGTTTGAGGCAAGGAACAGATCATAGCTTGAACCTGTTGTTCATCAGTAAGAACATGACCTGCGTTTCTCAATTCACTTATCATGTTTGACATTTGTCTGACATGCTTTTTCATGGTATGATCAGACTTCTTTTTATATTGGTCAAACTTGATAGTGAGAGATCTTAGTTTGGTCACCGAGGTTGCACCAAACTTGTCAGCCAATGCTTTCCACATATCTTTTGCTAGTTCATACTTGCAAACATCACGCATGATGTCATCATCCATGCTGCTCAGCAACGTAATGTGAGCAATGGTGTTCTTACGTTTCCAAGCGATGTACACTTCAGCATCCTTTTTATGTTGTTCTGTATCACCCACCTCAGGTACTTCCATTGATTGAGTAAGAGCAACAAGAGCCTCTTGATCTTCCAACACATATTCGAGTTTCATGCTCCATATTTCGTAGTTGTCACCATTCAACTTAACACCCTTGTTAAGTTCAGCAACAATGTTCTTTGATGCGGAAGCTATGATTGAATACTAAGTCATTTATTAAAGATAATTATGCAAGGTTAGTTATATCCGTCCAAATATGCAATCACCTTTCTACTATATTATTTTATTAATAATAGGTCATCATAGGCTATAGAGAAAAAAGGGCACTATGTTTCCAATTATCATCCATAAAACCTATTATGAAACTATTATTAACATAATAATATATACAAGATTATAAGTTCCAATAAATCCAAATTGGCACGACTTTTCGGTACCATATTTCAAACTTTGAAAACATATCAATTCATATTAGTGTTCTCATAAACAATGATCTATGTAGTACAAAATACTCATGATATAGTGATTATTATTATCTATAGCATACTTAATTGAAATGTTACGAAAACATAAAAGATATCATTAGCAATGTATACATATAATTTCTACTCAACTTATCAATCACTAAAAAATCAACTTGTACTAGCATGCAAATAGGCATCTACTCGGATATTAAAAAATATGTGATTTTAATGTTCGGTTACAATATTACAAAGTAATTATTACAAAGTAATTAAGAATACCAAGAGTTAGGAAACGTTTGCAAAAGTAAATGAGAAACATTTCTCATTAACAAACAGTTCTATATAGATGATCATGCATTTAAAAAAAACAACAAAGAGTATATATATATATATATATATATATATATATATATATATATATATATATATATATATATATATATATATATATATATATATATATTAATTATCCAAATGCACATATTCATATTAACCGCAATAAAAATAACTAAAGTTAACAAATCATGGACCATATTCATTTAAAAAAAATGATAATCGCCATTGTAATAATAATGTCTACATGTTAAACAATTAATTACGTACTCAATGATATTTATCTTTTCAATATCTTCAACCATTATATAAAAATATGTTGAACATAATTGTAATAGTCATGTATTGCAAACTAGCACCTCCGAAGTACAAGTATACTCCATCAAACATATCAATAAAAATGTACTTTTAATACACATAAAAAAATATTTACGAGAACAAAAGGTTTTAATTTAAGCACATATATATGGAGTATGCACCATATGACAAAATAAAATCATTGTATTTGAATTTATTCATATGAATTTATTGAATTAGCTTGCAAACGGAAGTTTCGGAATGTAAATCATATGTACCTTTGTATATTTATTATACTGCATAATTAATTCATGAAAGGTCTTTGTATATGATGCATTTGTAAATATCATCATATGTCATCACATATTTATGAAATAAAAAAATTTTACTACAAAATCTTATTTCGATTTATGACTCATGAAGTCTATGTATTAACATACCCATGAGTTGAATAATAATAATAAAATTACAAGTCATGCACCATCAAATTAAAAATAATGAAGGAAAGCTTAGCATATGACCAGGAAATAAACATCACGGCTCTTGATACCAATATTGTACAAATAATAGATTCGAGACATACCGAATACGAGCAGCGAAAACGAGTAGGATCGACGTTTAGATCACCGATCGGGAAAGCGATCACCAATAGGAAGGCTTTCTAGTTTCACGGCCTAAGTTCCTTCTATGGTTTGCAATGTTCCACTTGAACAACTATACTCACAATTTTACTACTTACTAGTGTATGATTTTCTCAATGATTTGTTGTGTGTTTCTTGTGTTTTTGTGTGTCTTACAAGAAGAGTTTAACTCCCTATTTATAGATACAAGAGAGTACTTATTACCATGTACTACCAAAAGTACATTGTACTTATTTTTTTTAAACGGCTTATATATTAAACAATAGCGAGAAGCTAGAAAATTACAAGGAATTTAAGGGGTTCAATAACCAAACATTCCAATTTAGATTAGCTTTCTTATAACGAGATGAAAGCCAATCAAAAGAGGATAATACAATCGAGTCTATAATGTGAGATTTCTTGAACTTGTTGGGATCAAATATCTTGCCGTTCATGAATCGCCAAAGAGTCCAAAGCGTTGCATAACATATAGATTCCAGAATGATCGTTTTCGAAGGAGATTTGAAGGTCAACATAATCCACTGCCATAGATCTTCCACGGATTGCCAAACTGGAAGAAACATATCTATCCACGAAGCAATACGGCACCAAACCTGAGTCGCAATATCACATTCGAAAAAAACATGAGTAAGATCTTCCACCCGTGTAGAACATGAAGAGCACATCAGATCCAAGGGATTCACACCCTTCTCTATCAGATTACATTTATCAGGTAACCTATTTAGACGTCCCCGCCATATGAAGAAGTTTATATTGGGAGGAACAATCTTGCACCAATGAGTAGGCCACTGACCCATAGCATCACGGTTAATCAACTTACGAAACCCACTAACAGAAAATGATTCATTAGGTAAGCTTGGACAGACCCAGTAATCAGTTGTATCATTCAGTATCAAGTTGCTGATATAAGAATTAAATTCTGCCAGTTGATCTGCTTCTGCCCCGGTTCGAATTGCACGTCTCCAAGCCCAGGTCCATCCATTAGCATTTGCTCGATCAGCAACCCTGCACATCTTATCGGATTCTAGAGTATATAGACGGTTATATTTGGTGCGAAGGGGGGAGTCACCTAACCAAATGTCGTACCAAAATGAAGTGTCGAGACCATTACCTATCTTAATAGATAGGATATTTGAAAGCTAGGGAAATTCAGAATGTAAGTCATGAAAGAACCGATTTATAGATGCCCATGGACCTCTGACCGAGTGATTTAAGATGGGGTGAAGACCATCCATTTGAACTCCGTGAATCGTTTGAATGATTGATACCCAAAGCCATCCTTTGCATTTAACATACTGCCACCTCCATTTGTAAAGTAAAGCTTTGTTAAGAGAATCAAAACTAACAACTCCTAAACCACCTTTATCTTTCGATTTAAGGATGTCGCTCCATTTGACCCAATGAATTTTTCGTTCAACTCTAGAGCCACCCCAAAGAAAATGGGATCGAATAGATTCAAGATGTTTAAGAATACTTTTAGGAGCTTTGAATAAAGATAAATAATATGTACCAAGGGCCCCCAAAACCGAATTGATCAAAGTCAAACGGCCACCAAAAGAGAGCAGATTCTTTTTCCAAGTCGCTAGACGTTTTTCAACCTTACAAACAATGGGCTTCCAATTCTCAATGAGTCTCATGTTGGCCCCAATTGGAATACCGAGATAGTAAAATGGAAAAGAAGCCGATTTATAACCCACATTCAAAGCCACTCGATTGATTTCACCAAGAGGAATGCCAATACCTAGAAGGTTGGATTTATGCACGTTAATATGCAAACTCGACACCAAGTAAAAGCAATTCAAGATATCAATAAGGTTCGTAACATTTGAATCACTCCATTCACTTATGAAAAGCGCATCGTCCGCAAAGAAGGAATGAGATATAAGAACTTTGCAATTTTGATCACCAACCGAGAGGCCTTTAAAGATATTTTGATTAACCGAATCCATTAGAGCAACATGGAGCCCCTCCATGCAAATAATAAATAGGAATGGAGAAAGGGGGTGAATATATATATATATATATATATATATATATATATATATATATATATATATATATATATATATATATATATATATATATATATATATATATATATATATATATATATATAGGCGAAGACCACGTTCAATTTTGAATTCATCCGTCGGACTCCCATTAATAATGATTGATGCGAAGGAAGAATTTAGACAACCTTTGATCCAATGAATCCATCTTCGCCCAAAACCAAGAAGATCGAGCATCGATATAAGAAAATCCCAACTTATCGAATCAAATGCTTTTTCGAAATCTACTTTAAGGAGCATGGCTTTTTTCTTTTTTCGCTTACACCATCCTAGAATTTCGTTAATAATCATAGGACCGTCCAAAAATTTGACGACCTTTAATAAAAGCAGATTGTTCTCGACTGATAACTTCATCAATAACCAAAGAAAGACGATTAGCTAAGAGTTTAGCTAAAATTTTATATTGAATCCCGATAAGGCTAATAGGGCGGAAGTCTTTAACATATAGCGGGATGTCTATCTTGGGGATTAAAGTGAAGAAATATGAATTACAACCTTTAGGGATGAAACCAGACGAGTGAAAGTTGTGAACAAAAGCAAGAATATCCTCTTTGACCAAGTCCCAATATTGCTTTATAAATCAGAACGAAAACCCATCAGGCCCTGGGGCTTTGTCATCACCACATCCCCAAACTGCTTTTTTGATCTAGAGCTCAGAAAAAGGTTTCTCTAAATCGATGGCTGAAGTAACAGGAAGCTTTTTTAGATGAACGCTTTGATTTTTGATTTTAACATTACTAGAATGCTTGAACTTTGTTTTGAAGAAATCAAGAAAAGAGCTCTTGACACTATCAGGAGAAGATATCCATAAAACATTCGAAAGCACCCCTGAAACTGCCATTTTTTTCCGTTTTCGATTAATGTACGAATGAAATAATGAAGAATTCTCATCTCCTTGAGAAATCCAAATCTTTTTAAATTTTTGAGCCATATTCATTCCTTCTCTTTTATCGATCACCATTAAGTCTTTCAACGCATTCAAACGACAGCTAGAAAGATTTATAATATCTCCTCTGTTAACCAGCTCTTCGTCGACAGAGTCAATGGAATCCAACAAGTTTTTCTTTTCTACACAAAACGAATTGGATTGAGACACGTACCAGCTTTTGAGTTTGGACTTGACAAACTTTAGTTTGTTTTTGAAGATGATAAAAGGGTTTTTACCATAGCAATCAGGCTCCAAGTGAGGATCCAACCAAACATTTCGAACTACCAAATTGAACCCATCCAATAAGAACCAAAAAGCAAATAGTTTAAAAGGAGAAGGCCCATAGTTCAAGTAGTCAACAAAGATAACAATCAGACAGTGGTCTGACCATAAATTTGGCAAGACCCGCCCAATTAAGTTAGGCACAGAGTTGATAAAATTATTAGAAAGAAGAAACCTATCGAGTTTCTTATTTCTAACCTGTTTTCTCTAATCAATATCAGAAGCCAATTCATAATGCAATCACTCAACTGAAGTTTCTTATTTCTAACATGTTTTCTCTAATCAATTGAGGTAAAGGTAATTTTAGGTTTTTAGTTTAGCAACATATTGAAATTGAAAATTTAAGTTCCTCTTTCAATTCCAGTTGATTGATTATGCATCTAATTTGTTAACTAGATTTTATAGTATTAGTTCGATGGTCTGACTCAATTTATAAATGAACTTATAATGTGTTCACACTAGATATTGGTCGGTGATCCATTACCAATCTCCGGCCATTGTTGGTCGGAATAGTTTCCTACTCATAAATATGCCTCCTATATCTAATCCTGATCACCGATCCTTAGACAAAATTTCCACCACGATCTACGTTACCAACTTTCCCCTTCATTTTGAAACCAAAGAAATACGGGACATCTGTTCCAAACACGGCAGAGTTTCTGATGTTTATATTGCCAGGAAGCTTTCAAAAAAGGGATCTAGATTCGCCTTCGTCCGTTTTCTCAATGTTTCATCGGTTACTGATCTGGTCTTATGTAATGACCCGGAATTTTCTGACCAAATTATACTTATGAGATTAATATTTACATAAATTAAACCATACCAACATGATAAGCAATCCAAATTGTTGAGACTTGTGTTTTTGAAAAGAGTTTTACACAACGTTTGACCGTCCAATATGACCGATGATATCACGAACTATATAACATACGATACTTATACGTTTGTGTATATATATGTATTTATATATATTTAAGATGATCTAAGGATGGTTTAACATCTCATTGTGTACTAATGACAATGAGTTATAAGAATATTTTGAAACTACTAACTTAAGTTTTCAAAACGATAACTATACGTAACATTCTTTGATATATATACTTATAATCTATAATGCTTATACATGTATCGTATATATAATGTATTTAATCACTTTTTAAGGACTTAAATACATAAAACAATATAAGTATATTCACAAAAGATAGCTATATTTGAATTCTCGTTCCGTTTCCTCAAGATTTCTATACGTATATCTAGGGTATATGTACCCGTATAATATCCAGCTTCTATACGTATTTGCTATTGGTATATATACATCAAATCAACATCCTAATCAACATTATTACTGCCCTAGATATGAGGTAACTAGAATTTGTCAAGTAGTATGAATTATTAGTAAGAAAACAAAATTAGGAATCCTTTTCTTTCTTTATAAACTAAAAATGTTTTTATAAATGAACACCATTTCTTCACTCTATTTTCTCATACCTACACCCTCATTTCTCTCTCAAAATACTCCTAACTTCATACTTTATCATCTCCAAGCATTTTCCCCATCATTTAGCTTCAATTACAAGCCTTAAACACCATAAGAAAACTCTTTCAAGAACATATCAAAATAACCACCCATTTGAAAAAGTTTACTTCCAACCTTTTGATCTAACTCCACCACTCTTTGATTCCAAGATTATTTCTTATCTTTTGCAGTAACTTTTTCCAAGTAACTTGAGGTAGAAACCTTGTTCATAATCTTATTCAATTCATATTCATATAGCTATCTTATTTTGTGGTATAAAATTTTAACAACAAGAACATGGTTTGAATGATTTCAAACTTGTTCGCAAACTAAATAGATCCTTCTAACTTGACTTTTAAAACACTTCAAGACCTGTAATATATCATAATGATATGCTAACCTAACAAAATATAACTTGGTTTTACAAAGAACATCTTAAAAACTGAATCTACGTCGTCAGAGTGCAACCGGGGGCTGTTTTTGGTTGGATAATTAAAAACCATCTTGAACTTTGAATTGGAAGTTCATGTTCTGGAAAAATGATATTTCTTATGAATATGTTAACACATAAAAATTGCATGGTTTAACTCAAAGTGTAAGTATTTTTAGAAAAATGATCATTAAATGTTGTTTTTATGATGGAAAATGATCACTTTCATAAGTTTCACCAAAGTTTGACCTATAACCTATGATTTTGAATACAAACTAAGGTATTTTCAGTTCATATTCTTAAAATTTGACTCGATCCAAGGAAGTGGCAAGTTGAACCAACAAAAACGGAGTTGTAATGAAGAAACTACGACTAAAAAAAGATTGGGTATCCGAAGCTAGTTTAGCTACGAAAATATTTGGAGAAAAAGTAAATTAATCATATCTTTTCTAATTAATATGATATTTTATATATAATTACTTATGATTTGATTTTATATATTTCAGGACCACCCGTAAACAACATGAGAAGATTAATCATAAGACCTCATGATTGTACGCAACACGTCATTTGACAACACGGTACTTTATGTACGCAACACGTCATTTAAAAACATGGTACCATAGGTCAAGATTAATTCTGATCAATACGAATACGATGGGGTCTTTATTTATTTTATTTAAGCAACTAATTGTGGACCACTAACATCGGACTGCTAATTACGGACTAAGAAAATATTAAAAGTATTAAAAGTATATATATATATATGTAACGATTACTTAAAAAGAAAATATGTTGATATATTATATATATGGTTAGGTTCGTGATATCTATCGGAGAACAAGTCGAATTAAATACCTTCAAGGAAAAAGTGAGTTTCATTTGCTCCCTTTTTAATTGCTTTTGCAATATATATTTTTTTGGGCTGAGAATACATGCGCTGCTTTTATAAATGTTTACAAAATAGACACAAGTACTTAAAAATATATTCTACGTTGAGTTGTACCACTGGCATATTTCCCTGTAGCTTGGTAACTACTATTTACATGGGTATTGTAAACGCGAATCCTGTTGATAGATCTATCGGGCCTGACAATCCCAACCGGACTGGATGACCAGTATTCAACGGTTGCACAGTACTTCGTTTTGGTGACTACACTTGGTACGGTGTAGTGAGATTTCATAATAAAGGGAATATGCGACGTTGATTAAATGTTAAGTATGGTTACCAAGTGTTCAACCACTTAGAATGCTTTACATACACTTGCGAGTGTATTATGTTTATGATTATGAAATCTTGTGGTCTATTAACATATTGAAATGATTGTTATGATAAACCTATGAACTCACCAACCTTTTGGTTGACACTTTAAAGCATGTTTATTCTCAGATACGAATTAAGTCTTCCGCTGTGCATTTGCTCAATATAAGGACATTACTTGGAGCCGATCATCGCAATGGGACCAAATGTTGATGACTTCGTCCAGGTGGATTAGGACGGGTCCTTTCAGTTGATATCAGAGCGGTGGTCGTAGTGAACCAGGTCTTGCATTAGTGTGTCTAACTAGTAGTTGTTAGGATGCATTAATGAGTCTGGACTTCGACCGTGTCTACATGTCAAAAGTTTTGCTTATCATTTCTAGTCGAAAATCATCTGCTTATCATCCTTAGGAAATTACCTGCTTATCATTCATAAGTCTAGACACGTTTTACTGCATTTACTGCATTGATAGTGTATAGACGAATTCTTATCTTAGCATATCTGTTATTGCGAACTTTGACTGATATCTTTTCAAAGATTCTCCGTAATTTACGGGATTTTGGTATTATATATACATATGTAAATTATGTATTGAAGAGTACCAAATCTAATTCCTATAATCTATTCCATACCAAAAATTCATTTTCCCCATTATACAAGATGGATTCCGCAACTAGTTCGAATTCTTCAGATTCCGACAGTTATGTCGATATGAATTTCCATTCGGGCTCCGAAAGCAGCGTCACCGAAATGGATCAACCAATTTCCCATCATCTATTCTAGATGAATTGGGGATGGGTTCGTAATATACTAAATCACTGGAGACAAGAAGAAGGTGATCCATTCCATCCATCAAATTGCCCTCTTGGCGATGAACCCGAAGCACTTACCGGCGAACCTATTCGAAACACCATTTTCTCTCTCATTTCTAGAGTATCTCGTCACGATTATATACTATCCCATATTACAAATCTTGTTCATTCGCTCGCTCCAACCGCCAATCATCCCGGTGTACTAGCAGAAGTTAACGAACTTCGCGCTCGCGTGACGGCTTTGGAGAACATGGTGCGAAGGTTGCAAACACCGGCAGCAGCACCAGCAGCATAATCAGCACCACCATCAATAACATCAACAATACCATCATCACCACTAACAAACAACATCCGCATCACACGTCTCAACATCATAATATGTCCCACAAACATTAACATCATACGCACCATTGATACTAAGGAGTACCAACAATAATGAACGATGAAGTATTGATCCATAACTTCATTGATATTCTGCGAAGAATATGTGGTTTCAAAAAGTTTTAGAGATTTCTTATTCTAGCTCAAACCGAAAAGCAAATGAGATTAATATCATATTAACTCATTAAATTCATGATTTCATCTGAAGAAAATATATATGTATATATGTTTTCATAAAGATTGTAATTAAAAGTTCTTTTGTACAAAATATTAATGGTGAAATTTTTTTTTAACGGGTAGGTAATACCCGAGGAATAATTAGATTTCATCTTAATAAGTTACATTGTACATTCATCGAAGCTGATTCAACAGTCATTTACTATCCTACTTACAACCACCGATATATGTATCCGTTCACCGCAGAATATCCATTTTCATTCAATTTCATATTTGGATTTTGACTTCCCAGAATCCAACAAGTGGAATATGAAGAAAACATATGACAAAATAAAATCTGTTAGAAACAAACAAATTAACTATGAAAAATTTTGTTAAGAATCCACGCTAACTGTTCCAGCTAATTGTTCCTAGCTAACTGATTACATTTTATTTATCGCAGTTTATTTATCGCAATTTAATTATCGCACTTTTATTTATCGTCATTTAATTTCTGTAATTATTTTACGCACTTTAAATATCGGGACACGTATACAATGTTTTGACATATCATATCGACGCATCTATATATATTATTTGGAATAACCATAGACACTCTATATGCAGTAATGATCGAGTTCTCTATACAGGGTTGAGGTTGATTCTACAATAATATATATAGTTTGAGTTGTGATCGAGTCTGAGATGTATACGGGTCACGACACGTATTAATTAATTCGTATATTATATATTAAACTATATATGAATTATTGGACTGTTACTGTGGACTATCGACTGTGGACTAATGACATTGGACAATTAAAATGAATTAAAATATTGATTATAACATAGGAAACTAAACATTTCTTCAAGATTGTCACTTGATTTCATCTTAAACCTCATTGTATCTCGACGATTACAATCAGCGTTCAAATCTATCATGATTCTTAAAAACAACTCAACCGAGAGGATAAACCAATCGCACTTCATCTACGGAAGAAAAGATTGATGCATATAGTTATGCACCTGAAAAACCCTCGGAAACTGAGTAAACGTTTGACACGTATCTGTTCTAGTTCCTTTGACATTGTTATTACCGAAGATCGTTTTGCAATCCCTTTCCAAAGTAGCTAATTTTGTCACAGCTCCAGCAAGTCAACTCCGACTTTTCATCCGAAACAACTTTATTTTAACCGCGATATATATGCGTACTCATTATTGTTACTGGGGAACCTTTTATATTCCACAATATTACCATCAGCGATTAATCATTCTAAAAACACAATTCTCCTGAAACTACCTCAGTTTGATAACCGATGACCCAGATCAGTTAACTTTGAAAATGCTGACGAAGCAGCATGTTGTAGATGATCTTAATGGCCAAAAGTTTGATGATAAAGAAATGAGTGTTAGGAACGCTCGATAGAAAATTTAGTACCAAAAAGCGGATTATGCGAAACTATGAAGAAAACCGTGGACAAATCACAAAGAATAAGTTTGCCTTCAAAGAATCCAAATGATGATGTGCCTGCTGAAATCATTAGCAAACATCTTATTTCTCATTCTAAACCTTCACAGACAAATCTTCTTCATCATCCATTGATATTAGAAATTCTAAGATATTCTAGTATGTTCTATTATAAATATCCTCCATATTTCTGGCGATATTTTCACAGCTATTCTTATCTGAGATCATTTATCTCTCCGTAATATCTGCAACATAAAAGAAACTGTGTTAGTTTCTAAATTCTGAAACCTTCGAGTTTAAAATATGAATGTTTTGAAGTAGTGTTGGGAGCTGAAGCATGGATTAGTATAATATAATGACACTTGATCAACGTCATTATATTACAGTAAGTCATGCTGAGTTTCTAATAAAGCATGATGATTCACAGTACCGTCATCATGTGCCATTTACACAACTCTTACATTCTATCTAATCTCTAAACATATCAAGAGAATATTTTTCTGGATGACTCGGTCATCTCCAGTGTATTCTGGTAATTTAACAAATAAAAATCGTTCTATTACCATTTTCTTCTTAGAGCATTAGCTATGTTCATTCTGAATTTCATATCTACGAATTCCGGACCATTACTCACTTGACTCGAAGTCGGGAAGAGAAAACGAAAGCATGAAGCTCCGAAAAATAAGGAAGAATATAAACTCCGATAATAACCCCAAAATTACAAACCGTGTATATCGATGCAGATAGCAATATAGAGACACGGAAGAATTAGAAACACTATAAACACAAGAGTATAGTAGAAGTAAATAGATTCTTCTGGTGGTAGATGAAAAAGAAGAATGACAGATATAAAAGTTAGGAGTATATCAAGAATCAGGACTGGATGGAGCATATTGATGAATGCTTTAAAGTAAGAATCAAGGGAGAAAGAATAGAAGGTGTGAGTCGTGGAAAATAAGGAAACGAAGGGGTGAATTTATAGTGAAATATCCGACAGAGCAATCGAAACAGATTATTGCATATAATCAAAGAAAATCCTGATTTCCTTAATCACCAAAGAACCAAATCTTATTACATAAGATTCTCTTTAAATCCCTTAAATTCCGGAAATCAATCATAACTACGTCATCGGTTAAGACGAATATATTTTACTCATCTCACTCTTTTACGATAGTCTCATTTATATTCTTCGCATAATCGAATCGTTTTATCTACATTACTCAATGATGATAAAACTCCATTATCACCTTATATTTGTCATGAAAACCTTGTTATTGTTATCCATAACAACCTCTATCAAATTTCGGGGACGAAATTTCTTTAACGGGTAGGTACTGTAATGACCCGGAATTTTCTGACCAAATTATACTTATGAGATTAATATTTACATAAATTAAACCATACCAACATGATAAGCAATCCAAATTGTTGAGACTTGTGTTTTTGAAAAGAGTTTTACACAATGTTTGACCGTCCAATATGACCGATGATATCACGAACTATATAACATACGATAATTATACGTTTGTGTATATATATGTATTTATATATATTTAAGATGATCTAAGGATGGTTTAACATCTCATTGTGTACTAATGACAATGAGTTATAAGAATATTTTGAAACTACTAACTTAAGTTTTCAAAACGATAACTATACGTAACATTCTTTGATATATATACTTATAATCTATAATGCTTATACATGTATCGTATATATAATGTATTTAATCACTTTTTAAGGACTTAAATACATAAAACAATATAAGTATATTCACAAAAGATAGCTATATTTGAATTCTCGTTCCGTTTCCTCAAGATTTCTATACGTATATCTAGGGTATATGTACCCGTATAATATCCAGCTTCTATACGTATTTGCTATTGGTATATATACATCAAATCAACATCCTAATCAACATTATTACTGCCCTAGATATGAGGTAACTAGAATTTGTCAAGTAGTATGAATTATTAGTAAGAAAACAAAATTAGGAATCCTTTTCTTTCTTTATAAACTAAAAACGTTTTTATAAATGAACACCATTTCTTCACTCCATTTTCTCATACCTACACCCTCATTTCTCTCTCAAAATACTCCTAACTTCATACTTTATCATCTCCAAGAATTTTACCCATCATTTAGCTTCAATTACAAGCCTTAAACACCATAAGAAAACTCTTTCAAGAACATATCAAAATAACCACCCATTTGAAAAAGTTTACTTCCAACCTTTTGATCTAACTCCACCACTCTTTGATTCCAAGATTATTTCTTATCTTTTGCAGTAACTTTGTCCAAGTAACTTGAGGTAGAAACCTTGTTCATAATCTTATTCAATTCATATTCATATAGCTATCTTATTTTGTGGTATAAAATTTTAACAACAAGAACATGGTTTGAATGATTTCAAACTTGTTCGCAAACTAAATAGATCCTTCTAACTTGACTTTTAAAACACTTCAAGACCTGTAATATATCATAATGATATGCTAACCTAACAAAATATAACTTGGTTTTACAAAGAACATCTTAAAAACTGAATCTACGTCGTCAGAGTGCAACCGGGGGCTGTTTTGGGTTGGATAATTAAAAACCATCTTGAACTTTGAATTGGAAGTTCATGTTCTAGAAAAATGATATTTCTTATGAATATGTTAACACATAAAAATTGCATGGTTTAACTCAAAGTGTAAGTATTTTTAGAAAAATGATCATTAAATGTTGTTTTTATGATGGAAAATGATCACTTTCATAAGTTTCACCAAAGTTTGACCTATAACCTATGATTTTGAATACAAACTAAGGTATTTTCAGTTCATATTCTTAAAATTTGACTCGATCCAAGGAAGTGGCAAGTTGAACCAACAAAAACGGAGTTGTAATGAAGAAACTACGACTAAAAAAAGATTGGGTATCCGAAGCTAGTTTAGCTACGAAAATATTTGGAGAAAAAGTAAATTAATCATATCTTTTCTAATTAATATGATATTTTATATATAATTACTTATGATTTGATTTTATATATTTCAGGACCACCCGTAAACAACATGAGAAGATTAATCATAAGACCTCATGATTGTACGCAACACGTCATTTGACAACACGGTACTTTATGTACGCAACACGTCATTTAAAAACATGGTACCATAGGTCAAGATTAATTCTGATCAATACGAATACGATGGGGTCTTTATTTATTTTATTTAAGCAACTAATTGTGGACCACTAACATCGGAGTGCTAATTACGGACTAAGAAAATATTAAAAGTATTAAAAGTATATATATATGTAACGATTACTTAAAAAGAAAATATGTTGATATATTATATATATGGTTAGGTTCGTGATATCTATCGGAGAACAAGTCGAATTAAATACCTTCAAGGAAAAAGTGAGTTTCATTTGCTCCCTTTTTAATTGCTTTTGCAATATATATTTTTTTGGGCTGAGAATACATGCGCTGCTTTTATAAATGTTTACAAAATAGACACAAGTACTTAAAAATATATTCTACGTTGAGTTGTACCACTGGCATATTTCCCTGTAGCTTGGTAACTACTATTTACATGGGTATTGTAAACGCGAATCCTGTTGATAGATCTATCGGGCCTGACAACCCCAACCGGACTGGACGACCAGTATTCAACGGTTGCACAGTACTTCGTTTTGGTGACTACACTTGGTACGGTGTAGTGAGATTTCATAATAAAGGAATATGCGACGTTGATTAAATGTTAAGTATGGTTACCAAGTGCTCAACCACTTAGAATGCTTTACATACACTTGCGAGTGTATTATGTTTATGATTATGAAATCTTGTGGTCTATTAACATATTGAAATGATTGTTATGATAAACCTATGAACTCACCAACCTTTTGGTTGACACTTTAAAGCATGTTTATTCTCAGATACGAATTAAGTCTTCCGCTGTGCATTTGCTCAATATAAGGACATTACTTGGAGCCGATCATCTTAATGGGACCAAATGTTGATGACTTCGTCCAGGTGGATTAGGACGGGTCCTTTCATCTTAGCAATCTCAGCTACATGGGTAGGCAACTTTCACATTTATGCAGCACTAGCCAGATTTGATAGAAATGATCCAGAAGGTGCCAACGATTCTAAAGGTAAACAACCATCCTCTCAGATTCCAAAAGCTATTCCTGGTAACTTTACAAATTCTCACAGTAACGTGCAAGGCGTCTCTTACGCTTCTCTTGTTGGTGGCACTAAATTGAAACCACCGGTAAAAAAAAATTTTGTTGAAGACGATGAACTCATGGATCTCGAAAACTCTGACCTTATCTTGTTTGGAAAGGCGAACATTCCAGCTCAAATTCCTTTCCTTAATAGAATGTGGAACAAAGAGGGTTTCGATTCACTTTCAGTTCAATACATGGGTGGTGCATGGGTTTGGATTGAATTTCCAAATATCGAATCACGGGGTAATTTTAAAAAAAATCTGTTGGTCAGGAATTCTCTAACAGAAATTTGCCCATATTCGGATTCTTTTACCATCAAGGTTCGAACTATTTGGATCGAAATTTTGGGTCTACCCGCTAAAGCATGGGACTCTAATGTTTATAACAAAGTTGACTTTCACTATGGACGGGTTCTCTTTCAAGACTCAAACATTGAAGATAAAAAAGGTGGCGGGAAGGTTTGTATCCTTACTTCAACTCTTGATCATATACATGAACGTGCCACCGTAAATGTGTTGAAGAAGGAGTTTTCTGTTATTGTTAAAGAAGTAGAAGATTGGAATCCATTAATCCTTAAAGTTATTAATGAATCTGTCTTTGATAAATCTGAAGACATTCATGTGGCTAGCGATGATCTTTCGGACACTTCTTTTAATGAAGACATGGAAGACGGGGAATTTGTCAGGGACTCATTTGACGAATTTAATGATAATGTTCCCATAAAATCGGGTTTACCAGAAGAAGTTAATCAACATGATATAGGTAAAACAACTAACAAAGATAATGTGGCGAATTCTAATAATGATAAAGTTCACTTTTCTGATGAAGAAGCCGCTCATTGTAAAACTGGTAACAACATGAATGCAGACCCGACTGCATCTGTTTTCTCCTCTCACGAATCGCCTTCACTCTCCAAACCTCCTGGTTTTGCCTGTAAACGCTTCTATTCCCCGAAATTCTCTAATGGTGAGCCTGTTATATCCCCCGAAACTTCTGCGGTGGGCAATGGTACCTCCAAGAAAATATCAGACGATGGAATGGTGAACCAAATTGATAAAATCATTTCTATTGGTTTATCCCTTGGGTACGATATGAAAGGATGCCAAGCAGATTTGAATAATATGCTTTCTAGAATGGGTGTTAACAAACCCATTTAATGCATATTTTATCTATAAACATAGGTGGAGGTGCGAGGTATTCTAATAAACAATCTTGGATCCAGAAATTATGTAGCGAATATAAGGTTGGTGTCTTAGGTATTCAAGAAAGGAAAATGACAAAAGTTAATTTGTTTATCATTAAGTCCTTTTGGGGGAACCATACGTTTGAATTTGCAAGCTCTTGTGCTACTGGTAGATCAGGTGGTATACTTACTATTTGGGATCCTTCTTGCTTCCATAAAAACCGTATTTTTTCCTATAATAATGCCTTAATTGTTGAAGGGAACTTATCTGGTCATTCGAACCGTAGCTACATCATAAACATCTATGCTCCCCAAGATAGATGTAAAAAACGTAGATTGTGGACGTTTTTGTCGAATTTCTTAGCTAATAATCCTGGTGATCACATTCTTTTCGGAGACTTTAATGCTGTTCGATCTTCTCACGAGCGACAAGGTTCTGTTTTCTGCCCAATAACAGCAAATGACTTCAATAATTTTATTTCTTCCTCGGGTTTGGTTGACATGCCTTTGGGAGGTAGAGCTTTTACGCGTTCCAGCAAATCTTGTGACAGTACATTGTATTTATTACCTTTGTAAGTGTACTAAATGGTACTTATTATCATTAGTGTACTACCAAAGTAAATAAGTTTACAACTCATTAATGGTGGGTCAAACACAATGAGTTTGTGGGTGTACCACAAATAATTTCCAACATTTTTAGTTCTTCAACGATTGCTTCAACGTCGCCTATCTAACGTAAAAGCCAAACGTTGGTTGAAGACGCTGGTTTAACGTCAAGCCAGAGTAGACGACGGCAACGCGGCGAATTTCGCCAACAGTGAAAAAAATTGCTCGATTGCAAGTGCCTCTTATCTTAATTCTAAACCCCGGCCTTTTTTTTCAAATCAACAACTAGCTAGACACCGACTTGCAAAAACTACATTGTACTCAAGAAACTAATCACATACACACCTATATACGCCTATTAGTTGCGTAGTAGGTCAACTAGTGTCTTAGTCTGTGAGGCCCCCGCGGCGCAAGCTAGCTTGAAGTGAATAACTATTGGTATGTGGTCAAAAACAATTGGGCCGGGTTAAGTTCAACCAAACTACAAGGCTCGTTCGGCCCAAACTCCCTTCATGTAGGGTTTCAATTTATTCGTCTTTCTTTCTTTTCTTTTTTTTCTTAATATATCGACTACGGTCATACATGAGCATTATTGCATGATCAAAGATGAGTTTAACTACTTCTGCTGAATTAGTTACTCATGATGACATATTGAAACAAATAATTTTCCTATTACCGGTTCGATCACTTGTTGGATTCAAATGCGTATCTAAACACTGGCAATCTCTAGTTTCAAGTCATCTTCTTTATCGAACCATAACCCTAAACTTATCTCCCCTTCCAGTTTATTTATACGAAGGATCAATCACACTAAACCTAATTTTTCTTTTGTTTCGTTCGATCGTGTGAAGCCCAGGAAGCCTCCGTTGAAATCCTTTGATTTTGTAAAGTTTGATAAGGAGTATTTAAAGCCAGGTGCATCAGGTATAATCAAAGTTGTTCAATCCTGCAATGGTTTATTGCTGTGTCGTACATTGACTAGGAATTATTATGTTTACTATCCAACAACCAATCAATTCACAACCATTCCAAAACATGATACGGATGATCACCAATTTGGTGATCCTCGCGGTATGACTTTAGATTTTGATCCACTGAAATCTCCTCATTATAAACTTTTATGTGTTTGTCTTTCTGGACGTATACAGGTATACTCATCCGAAAATAGGTTATGGATGGCTCCTTCGAATAAGTTATTAATGCATATCGACCGGAGGCTGGATTTCGTGGCTGGAGTGTATTACAACGGCGCAGTTCATTGGGACGGTTCTGAAGATGTTATTTATTATAAGATGGATAAGAAAAATAAGAATTGTGTATACAGAATTGCTTTACCAAGGTATGTGTTTAATCAATCACGGTATAATAGAAGGCGGTGTTATCCACGTCTGGTTGAATCTCGAGATTATTTGCTTTTTATCGATGTTTTTCATTCGTGTGTTGAGGTTGATATTTACCAAATGCACAGAGACTACCCTGGCGGGTTCAAAATGTATCATGTCAATCTTTCAGTCATGTTCCAAGGAGTTGATATTGGTAATATTGAATCGTATGTGAAGCATCAAAATTTGTATGTGGTACATTGTTTCGTGCCGATAGTTGGAGAAAGAAGAAGCGTTCTTGGTGATTGAAACTCCTGATAATGTTATTATGAGATACAATTTGGAGTCGAAAAGTTGTCAGAAGCTTTGCGATCTTGACTCATCTACTCCAGGTAAATCTTGGATTGAACTATATGATCGAGGGCTTCGTTTGTTTCTTTTTATTGAATCTCTTGCTCGTGTCTGATTATGTTAGAATTGTTAAGTATTTTAGATTAATTAATGATGATGTTTAATTTAGTTGGAATAGATGAGGGGTTGTTTGTGTGAATTAGTGAAAGATAGATGGAAGACTTGTATTAAAATGGGAAGGTTTTATTGCTTGAGTTTTGTACATACAATTGACACTACAAGATGGCTATTTATTGCCAACAAATGTCGGTGGCAAACTTCTAGCAATTTCTAATTTTTACTAGCTAATCAAACTATCTTTCAACATCTAGTTAATTCATCTAAAATATCTACTAATAAATATCTTAGTCACTAATTAATTCAAGATAATTCTTAGAAATACATTATATTTTAACACTCCTCCTTAATGTATTTCAGCGTTATTCCAAGCATGTTGCGTAAGAACTGAACTTGGGTCTTGGCAACGCTTTAGTGAAAATATCTGCAATCCGTTCTTCGGTCTTGCAGTATTTTAATTCAATATCTTTCTTGGCGGAGACTTCTCGTAGAAAGTGATACTTGATGTCAATATGTTTTGTTCTGCCATGGAACACAGGATTCTTTGCCATTGCAATTGCCGACTTGTTGTCGCAGAATATTTTTATAGCTTCATTTTGTTTTTCGCCCATGTCTTCTAGAATTCTCTTTAGCCATATAGCTTGATTAGCTGAGTTTGCAGCTGCTACGTACTCAGCTTCGGCTGATGATTATGCCACCGTTTCTTGTTTCTTTGATGTCTATGAGAATACACCAGATCCAAGTGTGAATACGTATCCTGAAGTACTTCTCATGTCATCCACCGATCCGGCCCAATCACCGTCTGTGTATCCATGAAGCTTCGAGTCTATAGTGTGCTTGTACCATATTCCATAGTCCATGGTATCTTGCAAGTATCTTAGTATTCTTTTAGAAGCTCCATAATGTATTTGAGTAGGGTTTTGTATGTACCTGGATAGTAGACTGGTTGCGTACATAATATCTGGCCTTATTGCTGTCAGATATGAAAGGACCCGTTCATACCGATTATAAATGATTCACAATAGTTGATTTCATTGCGAGGTATTTGACCCCTATATGATACATTTTACAAACATTGCATTCGTTTTTAAAAGACAAACTTTCTTTACATCGAAAGTTGACGGCATGCATACCATTTCATAATACATCCAACTATAATTGACTTAATAATAATCTTGATGAACTCAACGACTCGAATGCAACGTCTTTGGAAATATGTCATGAATGACTCCAAGTAATATCTCCAAAATGAGCAAATGCACAGCGAAAGATTTCTTTAATACTTGAGAATAAACATGCTTTCAAGTGTCAACCAAAAGGTTGGTGAGTTCATTAGTTTATCATAAATAATCATTTCTAATAGTATAATAGATCACAAGATACTCATATTTAGAAAATAATCTGTGCAGGTCTACTCCTGCTATAAAATTATTCATATGAAGAACACCGGAACCTTTCAAAACAAACTTTACAATGGTAGCTAATGCGTAGTGCAATGCAAAATCATCTCACCGAGGGTAGTTAAAACGGTAGCTAGTGCATAGTGCGATGCAAAATCATCTCACCATTACTAACTACAAAATAGAACCATACAATAATACAACGGTAGCTAGTGCGTAGTGCAATGCAAAATCATCTCACCGAGAGTAGCTAAAACGGTAGCTAGTGCGTAGTGCAATGCAAAATCATCTCACCGTTACTAACTACAAAATAGAACCATACAATAATACAACGGTAGCTAGTGCGTAGTACAATGCAAAATCATCTCACCTAGGGTAGCTAAAACAGTAGCTAGTGCGTAGTGCAATGAAAAATCATCTCACCGTTACTAACTACTAAATCGAACCATTTCGGTAGCTAGTGCGTAGTGTAATGACAAAATCATCTCACCGATGGTCGATAATACAATCTTATAGAAATCGAACCTCTGAATCCAAATAATTCTATCATAGAATGTAGTTCAAGTATTTGTGTCTATTTCGTCAAACATTTATAAAAGCAGTTCATGTATTCTCAGTTCAAAATATATCTCAAAAGCATTTAATAAAACAATTTTAAAAGCAGCGCATGTATTCTCAGTCCCAAAAATATATATTGCAAAAGCATTTAAAAAGGGAGTAATGAAACTCACGATACAATATTTTGTAGTAAAAATATTCATACGACGATACTGAATAATGCAAGGTTGGCCTCGGATTCACGAACCTATATCATTTGTATATATATTAACACAAATAATAGCAATCGAACAGATTTATATATTATATTTTAAATTATGTATTATATATATTTAATTTGTGTATATATTTAAAAAGACTAATATTTATATAGTTATATCAATATATATATTAAAATACATAATTTGTTAAAAATGTTAATATGATTAATACCTACTTATATGTAATATTACTATAAGTATATTTTTTTATATTAATAATAGTAACAAAGGTTGTATTTGTTTATAATGGTAATATTAATAATAATAATACTAATAATAATATTAATTATAGTAATAATAGTAATAATAGTGATAAAAATAATAAAAATGTCTCTAAAAATAATACTACTAATAATAATGATAATAATATTAATAATAATCCTAATAGTAATAAAAATGATCATTTTACTAACAATGTTATTTTTTTATAATATTGATAGCAATAGTTTTTAATAAAAATGATACTTTTACTAAAATGATACTTTTCATAATAATGCTAATAATGATAGTTTCGGAAATAATGATGTTTATAATAATAATGATAATAATAATAACAATATTGGTTTTAATTATAAGGATACTGCTAATAATAATAATGCTAATAATTTAATTAATACTAATAATAATAATAATAATAATAATAATAATAATAATAATAATAATAATAATAATAATAATAATAATAATAATAATAATAATAATAATAATAATAATAATAATAATAACATTTATAATACTTGAAATAATAATTGTAATGCTAGTTATAATTAATACTAGTAATATTACTAACAATAATAATAATGACAATAATGATAGTAATGATAATTATAAAAATAAGGATAAGGAGTATACCCTCTTATAAAGTTTTTTATAAAAAGAATGCCCCAAACGGGACTCGAACCCGCGACCTCCCGCTAGCCCGACATCACACCAAACCAGCTGAGCTAAACCGTTTTTCTGATTAAATCACGAACCCAATACAATTTAACCCGTTTATTCGGCCCAACTAACAATAACTCAAATTCAGCCCGTTCCATTTACGGTTTTAATTGACCCACGAAATAATTTTTGTCAAGCCCAATAGACAAAATAAATCCAACCCATCATTAAGAAAGTAAGAAAAACTGTCGGTGAATAAAGTCTTGGTAACAGGAATGAAATCAAACAAGTTGCAGCAGCCTTTGTGAGTTATTTTCGAGCAGCGACAGTAAAGAAAAAAAATACTATAGCCGTCTTAGCAGAGGATTAAAAGAGTGAGGTTTGTTTGGGTCGTTCTGGGACTGAAACAGAAAAACACTGCAGTAGCAGGTTTTAGTGGTTGCGTGTGTTGGTTGAGGGTTGTGGTGGTGGTGGAGGTGGCGAAGAAGACTGCAACAGTAGCAGTCTATAGTGAAATAGAAGTATGTAGTTGCAGCCGTCATTTGTTTTACATTGGTGGTGGTTTTGGTTGTTACAAAGAGGAAGAATTGTAGAGGGAGAGAAAAGAGATGGGCAATTGTTGTGGTGGTTTGTGGCTGCGAAAACAGCAGAAATTCTCAGTTTCAAATAGTGGTGGTTTGTTAGTTGGTTTTCGAAAGAAAAAAACAAACGGGTTGATGGTTATTGATGATGTTTGGTCTGGGATACTCGATCGAAAACAGAAAAGTTACAATAACAACAAATCCTTTGGTTTGATAATGGTGTTGATAAGGTGGTGGTCAAATGGGTTTTGTGAATATGGTTGTTTAATCGAACAAGAAAACAAGAACGAGTAGTAGGAATACAAGATGGTTAGATGGCGATTTGATCATGGTGAAGTTGTGGTGGGTTTGTTGAAGACATGATCGAAAGTGGTGGTGTCCGAAGTTTGAGGGTGGTTTTCATGAAGAACATGATGACAGAGTAATACAAGATAGTTTAGTTATTGAAATGGGTTTGGTTGTACATGGTGGTTGTGGTAATCTGACTGTGATGGTGGAATGGTGGACGGTGAGTGTTCAACGAAGAAGAAGAAGGGAGGGTGCTCGGTTATATGTATCACTCTTGACATATACATATATAAGTAGGATATGTATTATAATATTAATAATAATAATAATAATAATAATAATAATAATAATAATAATAATAATAATAATAATAATAATAATAATAATAATAATAATAATAATAATAATAATAATAATATTAAATAATGATAATATCAATCACATGAATCACAGTTACATGCATTTTGTTTTAATCTACCGACACTTGTAATAGGATATTATATCATGTCCTTTGCTAAACAGTTAAAATATAAAAGTGTTCCTAAAAATTCCAAATTTTTAGATTAAATATATTTAATTATTTCACTCATTAACTGTTTGAAACCTGATAAAAAAAAGTTCGATAATTATTTATTTTCTGTTCCAAATAATATGTACGGAGTACTTAAAATTTAAACTAAAAAGGTAAAAATATTTTTAACAAAACTGAAATCTTCGTAATCAATTTACAGTCCAACCTTTATCTTAACTCTTCATATATATGTATTAGATCTATATGAACACTAATGAAATGTCAATCGAGTATTACTGGCATTTACTAATTAAGCTCAAAATCATTCATTTTTAATATCTTCTCTTCCTATATATATACAGTTTTAGATAGCAAGTTTATTAAGTAAATAAATATATTATATATTTCCAAACAAGTAAATTTAATATTATTATATATTTACAAGTAATAAAAAAATAATTTTATTACTTAGTATATTATTTTATATATTTATTTATATAAAAAGTTTCATACAAATGATTAATAACGTTTCAAGTTATTATATAAATAAATATATATATATATATATATATATACATACATACATATATATCTATTTACAGATAGTTTTTCGTAAATCGTCGGGAATGGTGGAAGGGTAATTGCGTATATGAAAACAGTTCAAAATTTTTGAGACTCAACCTAACAGACTTTGCTTATCGTGTCGAATTCATATAAAGATCAAGTTTAAATTTGGTCGGAAATTTCCGGGTCGTCACAAGATAAAGTAGGCTTCCAATGAGACTTCTGAATCTTGTGGGGTCTGCTTTCTCAGATCCATCATCTTTTCTCATCTTCTCATTGGCAACTAGTGGTGTGGCGACGGTTTTACAACCGTATAGTTTAAACTTTTTTAGGAGATTTTCGGTATATTTCTTTTGGCATATGAAGATGCCTTCATTTTCTTGACTGATTTCGATGCCAAGAAAATAACGCATCAATCCAAGGTCGCTCATCTCGAACGTTTTCATCATGTCTTCTTTAAGTTCTTGTATCATTCTCTCGTTGTTTCCCGTATATATAAGATCATCGACATACAAGGAAATAATGAGAGTGTTAGAGTTACCTTGAGTTTTGATGTAGAGTGTGGGCTCACTTTGACTCCTCCTGAATCCTGAACTTGTAAAGTACCTATCAATGTGACTGTACCATGCGCGTGGCGCTTGTTTAAGTCCATATAAGGCTTTCCTGAGCTTCAGGACTCGGTCTTCATTTCCTTTTCGAATGAACCCTTCTGGTTGCTCCACATATATTTCTTCTTCTAGAAATCCGTTTAGAAAGGCTGATTTCACATCTAGTTGGTAAATCTTCCACCTTTGTTGAGCTGCTAGCGCCGCCAGTGCTCGTATAGTATCCAGTCGTGCTACAGGTGCGAAAGTTTCGGTGTAGTCGACTCTGGGCTGTTGTGAGTAGCCTTTAGCTACTAGCCTTGCTTTGTGTTTTTGGATAGAACCATCAGGGTTGAGCTTTGTTTTGTAAACCCACTTTACTCCAATGATTTCTTTATTTTTTGAAGGATCAACTAACTCCCACGTGTTATTTTTCTCGATCATTTTGATTTCTTCGTTCATAGCATTCACCCATTTTTCATCTTTAGCTGCAACTTCATAGATTTCAGGTTCTATAGTTGTGAAGTTGCAAGTCTCGTATACCTCTGTTAACTTGTTGACTCTTCCAGGTGCTGACTCTGGACTTGATTAGTCTTGTGCTAAAGGTATTGTTGCAGATGGAGACGATGGCGTAGTAGGGCTTGTTTCTACGGTGCTTTCATGTTGTTCAGAATGCTCTATTTGTAATTGTTGTTGAGATGGAGTTTCAATAGATATCCGCGGCAGATATGTTTGTTTTTCAACTTTGTCTTTCTCCCAATTCCAAGAAGCGTCTTCGTCAAACTCCACGTCTCGGCTGATCACGATCTTATTTTTCTTCAGGTTATAGACTCGGTATCCTTTTGACTGTGTGCTATAGCCCAAGAATATTCCTTTTTCTTATTTTTCTTGGAGCTTGTGACATTTCTCCTTAGGAACATGGATGTAGCAAATACTCGCAGATATTTCGCCGACGGTTTTTTCCCACTCCATGACTCTATTGGAGTTGTAAGACCCAAATATTTATTGTACATAATGTATTTATGGTGTACGATGCGTGTATGAAGTGTACGAAGCACGTACGTGTTGCTTGCTCGAACATCGAAGGAAACTGGACGTTGTCTGAAGTGACAAGGTGTGTACGTATCTTTTCAACCCCAAATAAAGTTTGTGTTGATGTTTCAAAGCCTTACCATTGGAAAGAAAATCTTATTACGTTTCCAACGATATTTGATTCATCGAAAATGGAGCTACGGTCAAAAAGTTATGGCCAAAACAAGTTACTGAAAACTGACCTGAAGGTTAGAGCGGCGCTCCACCTTATGGAGTAGCGCTCCGATCGCGTCTGATGCAATTTTCAGCATTTTAAAAAGGTTTAAATGAGGGGTACTTTGCTCTTTTCACTTGGGGTCGGTTTGGGGTCATCAAAAATGATCCATTGATCATTGTGGATTACATTTCACCTCTTTTCACTCATCAACACTCTCATCTTCAAACCCTAGAGAGAGAGGAGAGATTTAGAGAGAGAGAGCTCCAGTTGGAGAAGAAGAAGAGTGTTTCGGGTCAAGCCTCAAGTATTAAAGTTGTTCATCTCATCAACGGCATCATTTTGGCGGTATTGGTAAGTTCAAACTCCGAATTTCATTTGTTAGATTTGATATTCAAGTTAGGGTTTGAGATTGTTAGTTGTAAAACCCATTTAGTTGATGAAGAGGGTTTATGGAAACTTGGTATTTTGATATTTGGCGGATTTTGGGTTGGTTAATGATTTAACCATGTTTAAGACTTGTAAATGGTGTATAATCACTAGTATTAGTGATTATTGATGTTTTGGAGGCCATTAGGGTTCTTGTGGTTGACTAATTTTGACTAGAGTCAAAATTAGGGTTTGTTGATGATTATGACTCAATTGTCGAGGTAATAAGGTTTATAAACTTAAAATGGATTAAGTTGAAGCATAGAACCGAGTTAAATATGTTTTGGTGTCAAAACTTGCTAATGGCGTGATATTGACTTCTTATGGGTCAAATTAGGGTTTAAGTGTCATTTTGGGCAAGATAGGTGTTTAACACCTATGATTGGGTTTGATTGGCATATTAGGACCATTCTCACTTGTGTTAGTGATTATTTGTTAGTTTGGGCGCGGTTTGTGCTTGGAAGTGCATTTGGGTCAAAATTGCACTAGTTGTCAATTTGGGTTGATTTGTATATCCACCCTAATTGTGTTACTTGTTATGTGATAAATGGAATAGGTACATTCCATCGGCGATTGCGGATTATTCGGTGGCATTCTTCAAGGCGACAAGGTGAGTGTTAATATCCTATATGCATATGTATGTGTAGGATGGGTGCAGGTCGGGTGAAGGGGTTCTCGTTTATAGAGCTCACTTCTCGTATAGGTGGAATTGTTGGACTTGTGTATAGATCCAATTGGCACGGTTGTGCGTTTTGGTTGACCACCTTGGCGAGGTGCACACTTTGTGTGTACGTTATCACATGGGCGTGTTATGTGGATTATATAACCCCAATGGCGAAGGGTTAATATTGTGATGTGGACTTATATAACCCCAATGACGAAGGGTTAATATTATGAGTGGAATAATTATACGCGTAGGTATATAACGTATCTATTTGTTGTAGCGTGAGATGTGAAGTGTCGAAGTGTTAAGACACCACGTTTCACATGACGAGTGAAGTGTCGAGGTGTTAAGACGCCACTCGGAGTGAAGCATCGAGGTGTTAAGATGCCACTCTAAGTAATTGACGGATGAAGCATCGAGGTGTTAAGATGCCACTCGGGGTGAAGCATCGAGGTGTTAAGGTGCCACCTAGGAGTGAAGTGTCGAGGTGTTAAGGCGCCACTCCATAAAATAAAGAGTGAAGCATCGAGGTGTTAAGATGCCAGTCGGGGTGAAGTACCGAGGTGTTAAGGTGCCACCCTAGGGTTTAGTGATACGAGGTGTTAAGTACACTAACGGATGTTATGAACACCGATGGCATTTTCGCGAGCGCCATTCCCTTGTACGATTGGTTAACCATGATTATTATGTTGTAAGCGTGAGCATATTATATTGTTCTAGTTATATATATATATATTGTATACGTATAATGTTGTATTGTCGTGATGTAGCTAACCCTCTGGGTGGAGTTTATTGGCGTTGTTCACATCGACGTTGGTGAACTTATCTTATTGATGGTATTATTAGCTTGTTACTTAGTGATCGTACGGTATGCTTAGATTAGCTTGCCTTTATGCTTGGATGCTCCGGTATGCGGTATTTGTTTATTTATGTGGCGTGTCCATTTTATGCATATATATGTATGTAGTATATTTTCACTCACTAAGCGTTAGCTTACCCTCTCGTTGTTTACTTTTTTATAGATTTGCTTGGATGAGGTGGCTCGGGTAAGCGTGGGAACTAGTGACTCGCGTAGTTTCTTTAGAAGGCTTGCTTTTGGATTCAATTAGGATTGGGTAGCGTATCCCCAATCGCCATGCTCGGCTTTTATTTTGTGTTTAAAGTCATGGGGTCGAAACTTGTACCTTGTACTTAAAGGGTAATTTGGGCATATGTGGGCCCAGTGTCGTAAGACTCATTTTAGTATTGAAACGTGTTATTTTCAACTATTATAATGTGTTGTGAAAAGCATTTGGTCCAAAAGTGTCGAGAAGTATGAGATCTTTTTGCGTGAAAATGACAATTGGGACAGCAGGGTTTGGAGCGGCGCTCCATTTGCCTGAAAAGTTGATCTTTGTAATAAAAAAAATCTAAGCGTGTTTTCGGTTGGATAACGGGTTGGGTCGTTACAAGTGGTATCAGAGCATGGTCTAAGGGATTTAGGTGACTTGAGATAGGTGCCTAGACTTAGACTTTTGTGTGTGCTAAATTTGTTGTGGGACTTGTAGGATTACGGGTCGGAATGGGTTATAGTTAGTGCCTTGTTGTAGATTGACTAACGTTTATATTAGTAATGCGGATATTATAAATATATTATTGTGTTGTGATAATAATTCTCGCGTGTGTTTATATCGCGTAGAATTTTATTTGTGTTTGTTTATATCATCGAGCTAGGTGGTCGTTGTACTAACGAGTCGATACGGCGTGTGCACGTAATAAGGACTTGCAAACCTTATTACGGGTGCAAATCGTGTCTAACAAGTGATGTACGACGAGTGTTTAGCAAGATGGGGCGGTGTTGTGTGTGTGCTTAATACGTTCGTGATCTAATCGCTTTTGCATTCCTTAGAATGGCGACGGGAAACTGGATCGAGACGAACGATTTGGAGTTTAACGCTAGAGTTGCGGCCGCTATTGCGGAGCAAATGAGTGTGTTTCGAGAAGAAATGGATAGAAAGTATTCCGAATCCCGAACTAGTGGTGAAATGGAGCGTTGTCTTAAGAGCTTCATGAGGACTAAACCCCCGATGTATGACGGGAAACCGGATCCTTTGGTAAGCACCACATGGATCACGGATGTCGAAGGGTGTTTTCACACTATTGAATGCCCTAGACGAGACTCGCTACTAGTTTGTTGCGGGGTAGGGCGAGGGATTAGTTGGATGGTAAGATTGACCTTGTCAGTGGCGAAGCGTTTATGACTTTATCGTGGGACGAATTTAAGGAGGAATTCTTCGAGGAGTTCTGGACTTTAGCCGATTTGGGGGAGTTGTGTAATGAGTTGCGAAATTTGCGACAAGGATCTATAGATTTGAATACTCTCAAGACGACCTTTGTGGCGAAGGCTCGCCTTCGCCTGGAGTATTTGGGGAACGATCGTTTGTTGATGGGGGATTTCTATAGGACCTTGAATGATGACTTGAAGGATAAAATTTGCCGGGGTCAAGCAAAATCGTTTTCAGAATTATTCGACTTGGCTAGGAGTTTCGAGTCGTCCTCGCAATCGAAGATAAGTGAGCCTTCAAGTGGGAGAAGGGTTGTTTCGTATGGTGCTCCAAGTAAGAGGACTAAGGGTTCGAGTGCGAGCACGGGTGGTACATGGACGGGTATATCGGACTCTAGTGCGCCTAAGTGTTACAATTGTGGCGTGAGAGGTCACAAGTCTTGGGAATGTTCGGTGCCAAAGGGTGATGGCATGGTGTGCTTCGTTTGCCAAGAGGAAGGACATCGTAAGTCGGAATGTCCCGAGTTAGCGGGGACGGGTGCGACAAAGAGACATTAAGGTACGTTTCATTTTAATAAATATGTCCTTTGATTATTTATTATGTGCCGTTGAGTTTGAGTTGGTTAAATGCATGGTGTTGTGTATGTTATTGATATGGGTGACGTTCCTAATGGAAGTACCCTATGGTGACGTTTTGATTTATGGGCGAAGGGCGTAAGACTTGGTGCAACCAAGCATTCCTTAGTATTGGAAAATGTTTCTACCAAGCCATGTGTGTGGGCATTGGTGTTCGGATGTTAGAGCGTGTTCGCTCTCGCGTTGAAGTTGATGAACCGTGAGGTTCGTCGGGTGGATGAAACCTTTGAGATCGAGTGTTTGATCTCGATGTATGTTGGTAAAGGAGTCTACATGACGCGACATTAGGTGCCTCTTTTATACCTACTAGCATGGTGTTCGACTCCGATTATGTTGCGGTTACATTGTACTTAGGTTACCGAAGTGAAACCCTTAGTTACATGAGTGACTGGGTGAAGTTTGACAAGCTATAGCAATTGGATGATTACGAGAGTAGAGTTGTGTAAATTGCGGTACACTTTTCGTTCGAAGTGTTTAAGGATTGGTTGAAATCCTTCGTGTGCTCAAGATTGGAGCAAGATGTAGTGATGGGTCGTGTGAACCCAAATTGTTGGTAAAGCCTACCTTTGGTAGCAATGTACGGTTGTACAAAATGCGGTTATGGAACGTAGTCCAAGTGGGGGAGTTACACTCCCGCACGAGAAAGTTTTAGTGTGAGATTTCAGATGATGCGTTGGATAGATCCAGAGTTCGTGTCAGGACCTAGTTTTGGTCGATTTGTGGTAGAGTACAATTTTGGTTAAATTGTACTTATGATGTTGGATTTGGAAATTATCACCGAGGTGGTAATGTGGTAAATCTCGTTGAGAGATAATGGACGTGTTTGGCGAGCAAGGTGAAATCCCTCGGTTAAGGGATGTGTTTGTCGGATTCTCTTTTAGAGAATTATTGTTTTGTACCTATGTTTGATATAGGTGGTTCTTGCTCGATTGTGTGGATGGTTAGTGGTATCCGTAAGGGTTCACTATAGTGTAGCATAGCGCGATGTTGCACTACTCGTTGTTCGAGGCCAAAAGTGCGTATGTGATTGGTGAAGCATGACCGTTCGGGGTCCGCTGACTTCATCATGGGAGTAGTGATATATCGGTGAAGCATGACCGTTGACGGGGTCCGCTGACTTCATCCGGTGTTGAGTGATCTATCGGTTGTTTTATACACCGATGGTGGGGTCGTAAGGACCATGCGGTGTGATCTATCGGTTGTTTTATACACCGATGGTGGGATCGTGAGGACCATGTTGTGTGATTAGTGATGCGATAGCCGTGTTTCGCTCACATGTTGTTACGGGTGTGACAATAGTCGATTTTGTACACCTTAGGATTAGCGTTGCCATAGTCATTTTGGGCGCTTTTGGTTTTAGCCGTTGCTTATGATGTTAGGATAGTGGCGTATTGGTTGTATTGCGCACTACGAAGGATGTTTAGTGGTAAGTATAATCCGTAAGGATTCATGTGGTTCGATCTTCAACGTTCGGATTGTTGACTTTAGGTTGAGACTTGGTAGCTTTTAGCGTTGTCCTTGGTAAAGGTACGCTTATCTTGGTACGAGATTGGTTGAGTTTTTCCCGATATGGGGAATTGAGCAGGTTAGTGCTCGGATTGTGATTTTGATAAATCGCGGATGACGATTTTAGTTGTTAAAGGTGATTCATTGGGAAGAATTGTCTAGGAAAGTTCGGATTGGGACTTATGATTGAGGACCGTTGAGTAGGTCCGGATTGGTTAAGTGGAAAAGATCACGAGGACGTGATCAAGTTTAAGTGGGGGAGAGTTGTAAGACCCAAATATTTATTGTACATAATGTATTTATGGTATACGATGCGTGTATGAAGTGTACGAAGCACGTATGTGTTGCTTGCTCGAACGTCAAAGGAAACTGGATGTTGTCTGAAGTGACAAGGTGTGTACGTATCTTTTCAACCCCAAATAAAGTTTATGTTGATGTTTCAAAGCCTTACCATTGGAAAGAAAATCTTATTACGTTTTCAACGCTATTTGATTCATCGAAAACGGAGCTACGTTCAAAAAGTTATGGCCAAAACAAGTTACTGAAAACTGACCTGAAGGTTGGAGCGGCGCTCCACCTTATGGAGCGGCGCTCCGATCGCGTCTGATGCAATTTTCAGCATTTTTAAATGGTTTAAATGAGGGGTACTTTGGTCTTTTCACTTGGGGTCGGTTTGGGGTCATCAAAACTGATCCATTGATCGTTGTGGATCACATTTCACCTCTTTTCACTCATCAACACTCTCATCTTCAAACCCTAGAGAGAGAGGAGAGATTTAGAGAGAGAGAGAGCTCGAATTGGAGAAGAAGAAGAGTGTTTCGGGTCAAGCCTCAAGTATTAAAGTTGTTCATCTCATCAACGGCATCATTTTAGCGGTATTGGTAAGTTCAAACTCCGAATTTCATTTGTTAGATTTGATATTCAAGTTAGGGTTTGATATTGTTAGTTGTAAAACCTATTTAGTTGATGAAGAGGGTTTATGGAAACTTGCTATTTTGATATTTGGCGGGTTTTGGGTTGGTTAATGATTTAACCATGTTTAAGACTTGTAAATGGTGTATAATCACTAGTATTAGTGATTATTGATGTTTTGGAGACCATTAGGGTTCTTGTGATTGACTAATTTTGACTAGAGTCAAAATTAGGGTTTGTTGATGATTATGACTCAATTGTCGAGGTAATAAGGTTTATAAACTTAAAATGGATTAAGTTGAAGCATAGAACCGAGTTAAATATGTTTTGGTGTCAAAACTTGCTAATGGCGTGATATTGACTTCTTATGGGTCAAATTAGGGTTTAAGTGTCATTTTGGGCAAGATAGGTGTTTAACACCTATGATTGGGTTTGATTGGCATATTAGGACCATTCTCACTTGTGTTAGTGATTATTTGTTAGTTTGAGCGCGGTTTGTGCTTGGAAGTGCGTTTGGGTCAAAATTGCACTAGTTGTCAATTTGGGTTGATTTGTATATCCACCCTAATTGTGTTACTTGTTATGTGATAAATGGAATAGGTACATTCCATCGGCGATTGCGGATTATTCGGTGGCAATCTTCAAGGCGACAAGGTGAGTGTTAATATCCTATATGCATATGTATGTGTAGGATGGGTGCGGGTCGGGTGAAGGGGTTCTCGTTTATAGAGCTCACTTCTCGTATAGGTGGAATTATTGGACTTGTGTATAGATCCAATTGGCACGGTTGTGCGTTTTGGTTGACCACCTTGGCGAGGTGCACACTTTGTGTGTACGTTATCACATGGGCGTGTGATGTGGATTATATAACCCCAATGGCGAAGGGTTAATATTGTGATGTGGACTTATATAACCCCAATGACGAATGGTTAATATTGTGAGTGGAATAATTATACGCGTAGGTATATAACGTATCTATTTGTTGTAGCGTGAGATGTGAAGTGTCGAAGTGTTAAGACACCACGTTTCACGTGACGAGTGAAGTGTCGAGGTGTTAAGACGCCACTCGGAGTGAAGCATCGAGGTGTTAAGATGCCACTCTAAGTAATTGACGGGTGAAGCATCGAGGTGTTAAGATGCCACTCGGGGTGAAGCATCGAGGTGTTAAGGTGCCACCTAGGAGTGAAGTGTCGAGGTGTTAAGGCGCCACTCCATAAAATAAAGAGTGAAGCATCGAGGTGTTAAGATGCCAGTCGGGGTGAAGTACCAAGGTGTTAAGGTGCTACCCTAGGGTTTAGTGATACGAGGTGTTAAGTACACTAACGGATGTTATGAACACTGATGGAATTTTCGCGAGCGCCATTCCCTTGTACGATTGGTTAACCATGGTTATTGTGTTGTAAGCGTGAGCATATTATATTGTTCGAGTTATATATATAGTGTATACATATAATGTTGTATTGTCGTGATGTAGCTAACCCACCGGGTGTAGTTTATTGGCGTTGTTCACATCGACGTTGGTGAACTTATCTTATTGATGGTATTATTAGCTTGTTGCTTAGTGATCGTACGGTATGCTTAGATTAGCTTTCCTTTATGCTTGGATGCTCCGGTATGCGGTATTTGTTTATTTATGTGGCGTGTCCATTTTATGCATATATATATATATATATATATATATATATATATATATATATATATATATATATATATATATATATATATATGTATGTAGTATATTTTCACTCACTAAGCGTTAGCTTACCCTCTCGTTGTTTACTTTTTTATAGATTTGCTTGGATGAGGTGGCTCGGGTAAGCGTGGGAACTAGTGACTCGCGTAGTTGCTTTAGAAGGCTTGCTTTTGGATTCGATTAGGATTGGGTAGCGTATCCCCAATCGCCATGCTCGGCTTTTATTTTGTGTTTAAAGTCATGGGGTCGAAACTTGTACCTTGTACTTAAAGGGTAATTTGGGCATATGTGGGCCCGGTGTCGTAAGACTCATTTTATTATTGAAATGTGTTATTTTCAACTATTATAATGTGTTGTGAAAATCATTTGGTCCAAAAGTGTCGGGAAGTATGAGATCTTTTTGCGTGAAAATGACAATTGGGACAGCAGGGTTTGGAGCGGCGCTCCATTTGCCTGAAAAGTTGATCTTTGTAAAAAAAAAAAATCTAAGCGTGTTTTCGGTTGGATAACGGGTTGGGTCGTTACAGGAGTCTTGTTTTCTATGGCTTTTGTTGGACATCGATTTAATATATATACTGCCGTGTATACAGCTTCGGCCCAGAAACTGTTTGGAAGGCCTTTTTCGTGTATCATTGTTTTGGCCATTTCCATTACAGTTCCGTTTTTGCGTACAGAGATGCCATTTTGTTCAGGGGCTTAACCAACAGTGAGTTGGCATTTAACTCCTTCATCTTTACAAAATTTATTGAATTATGTAGAGGTATATTCCTTTCCTCTATCACTCCTTAGTGTTTTTATATGATGGCCACTACTCTTTTCTACGAAATTCTTGAACTTCTTGAATATAGTAAATACTTCAGATTTTTCACGCATGAAGTACACCCACGTCATTCTAGAATAGTCATCGATGAAGAGAATAAAGTACCTATTTTGGTTAAGTGACGGGGTCCTCATTGGTCCACAAACGTCAGTGTGCACTAGCTCCAGTATACCTTTCGCTCTCCAAGCTTTGTCACGAGGGAAAGGTTTTCGATGTTGCTTACCCATCACACAGCTTTCACAAGTGTCAGTGATCTCTTCTATGCTTGGCAAGTCTCTCATCATATTTTTTTGTTGAAGGATTTTTAGTGCGTGAAAGTTAAAGTGGCCAAATCTTCGATGCCATAGCCATGATTCTTCAACTTGAACTTTCAAGGCTGTGTCTCTGATATACTGCCAGCGATGCGAAAAATTGCGATTCTCCATTGACACCTCGGCTATTAATTTATAGTTGTTTTTCTTGTCACGAATAATGCATGAATTATCTTCGAAGAGTAAAGAGTAACCATGCTCCATCATTTGGCCAACACTTAGCAAGTTACTCGCTAAGCTTGGTACTATAAGAACATCATTAACTGTTCGTGTGCAGTTATTAGTTTGAACAGTACCTTTGCCTTTTATGTCAACGAGAGCTCCATTCCCTAGTTTGACACGAGATTTAACTGATGTGTTGATACTATGAAATAACTTCTCATCTCCCGTCATGTGGTTGCTGCACCCACTGTCGATGAACCAAGTGTGTTCGTTTAGTTCATTTGCAGCATGGCAAGCATATAATAGCTGATTGTTGTTCTCCGGTATTTCTTCATTTTCTTTAGTGTAGTTGGCTTGATGATTTCGTTTTAAACGGCAATCTTTTTCTAGATGCCCAAATCTTTTGCAGTTATTGCATTGTGGCTTCCATTTGTGGAAACAATCTTTCTCCAAGTGGTTTGTCTTTTTGAAAATACCACATGGAGGGTAGCCTTTTCTTTTTTGATCGAACCCGGTTCTGGGTTTTTCTCCTCCTCTCGAGTGTTCTTCAAAATTTCTTTTCCCCCCATTGTTAGATTTTTGAGACCTTAATTTGAGTTTAGACTGAAAGGCACTTTCAAGTGAATTTTCACTACGCCGACTCAGTCTAGCCTCATATGCTTCAAGAGAGCCAATTAATTCTGGCACCGATAGAGTCTCGATGTCTTTCGACTCTTCGATAGCAGTAATGACATGATCGTATTTTTTAGTCATACTGATAAGTATTTTTTCTACGATCCTTTTATCAGTTATAGAATCTCCATAGGCTCTCATTTGATTTACTATTTCTTTAATTCTAGAATAGTAATCTTTTACGGTCTCAGTGTCTTTCATGTTTAAATTTTCAAAATCTCATCTTAGAGTTAGTAGCTTGACCGATCTCACCTTGGTATTTCCTTGAAATTCTTCTTGAAGGATCTTCCACGCCTCTTTGGCTGTCGTAGCTCCCATGATTCGTGGAAAGATAGATGGTGTCAAAGCTTGTTGAATATGCAGTGACCCGGAAATTTCCGACCAAATTTAAACTTTAATCTTTATATGTTTCCGACACGATAAGCAAAGTTTGTTAATTTGAATCACAAAAAGTTTAAAACTGTGTTCATACATTCATTTAACCTCGACCAGATTCCAATGATTCACGAACCATCAAATAATAAATAGAAATGTATATATACATAACTATACATATAAATAATTATATATATATATATTATAAATTAAATGAGCTATTATATGATTTAGTTTATTATAAAGGAAAAGCTTAAACTTGTTATTTAAAACATAATTAATTATGTAGTAGTTGAAATATCTAGATATGTATACATATATACATGAGTGAAATACTTAATTTCTGATTGTATGTATATTATTAAATATTCGAATTTGTTAGTATATAAAATAAGTATTACATACTTAACAAAATGTAAGATTTATATAAGTCTAAAAATAATATATTATCAATGTTATTATTGATACCTTTATTATTATTATTAAAAATTAATAAAAACGTTAACATCAAATTTGATATACGTAATTTCTTATATTAAGAATACTATCATTATTAGTAGAATTATTAGGATTATTATCATTTTTATTAGTAATATTATTATTAGCCGTATGAAAAATTAAGACTTTAATAATTTTACTAAGATTATGAATTAAATGAATTATTAGATATTATTATAATTTATAAAATTTTCATTTTTATTAACTATCAATAATATTGATATCACTTTTAGTATTATATTAATTATTATTATTATTATTATTATTTAGAAATTATTATTAATATTATTATTATTATTAAACTATTTAATTATTTATTAATAACAAATATATGGAAACTGTATAAAGAGAATGGGTAATACAGACTTGTTTTCAAGTCATTATCCATCTGTTGATGATGACAAATATCGTACAATAAGATTCCCAAACACAAATACAAATCCAAAAATCAGTTACACATCGATTTCCCTTTTGATATTTTATATATATATATATTGTGTACTGGGAATATTTTCTGTCGACCTAATCTGATTACAAAACAAGCTATCACTCTGTAATTTTGATAACATTCGTTCACTTTCTACACCCCAACTCAAATTACAACTGTCTGAGATTGCTATTATCTGTTAAAGTATTTTTGTTTTTATATATATACAGCGATACCCCTGCTCGTATCACTTTTATTCAAAATCCTCGAAAGCGATTACCATTTCAAAATCTAAAAATACAGATAGGATAGTAATCCTCTAATGAATGTTTCTGCAAAGTTTCATCCATCAATTTCTATTATCGAGTAAGAAATTACGAGTCAAAGTTTTTAGATAAAAAAAGTCAAAATAGTGTTCTTCATGAAATTCAAATCCCAGCTGACGTTTTTAGAACAATTGATGGTTCATACAGATTCTAAGGAACATTTAGAGTATAAGTCATGTTGGAATTCTTGGCTAAAACATCTTTAATTTTCGAGTTTGATTTTTAGTTCAAAATGGTAAAAACGTGTCTGTTAACGATTTTAAAAATTTTTTATTCTGTTTAAATGAATTAATTGTTCTCGTTCCGATTCGCTTCTGTTTAAGTTATGAATCTAAAACCCAACTTATTTGGTTATGATATGGTTGATCTGGTTTTGGGTCGATTGGACAGTGAAGAAGAAGGAGAAGAGAATAAACTGTAAATTATACGGGTTATATAATTTTAGCAGTTAGATATAATCAGAAAAACATTGACAGATCGATGGTTAGGAAGGGTGTCGGGTTAACGAGAGGTCTCGGGTTCGAGACCCGCTGGTGACCTTTCTTTTTAAAGCCCATCTATGTGAGGTAGTTTATATTTGTTATCTTTTTTATTATTGTTACTATTATCATCTTTATTATTAGTTATTGTTAATATTTTTATTATAATTATAATTAGTATTATAACTAGTATCACTACCATAGTTATAAGTATTAAGCATTATTATTATTATTATCATTATTGTGATAGTTATTATTATCATTAGTATTATAATTACTAGTATTATTAATTAACACTTATTATTACTATTATAATTATAATAAGTAAATTATTGCTAATATTATTATTATTACTAATATTATTATCATTAAAATACATTTCATTGTTATCATTATTATTACTATCACTATTATTAGTATTACTATTGATATTATTAGTATCAAAATGATTAATAAAATTATCGTTATTATAACTAACATTAGAATATGATTATTAGAATAATTAGTATCATTATCAATAAAATCCTTATTCAACATTGATATTAGTATTACTATTATTATGACTATTAAATTTTTTTATCAAAGTTACTATTATTATTAAAAATGGTATCTTTATAAAAACTATCATTTTATCTTATTGTTATTATCATTTTTATTAAAACAACTATTATTATTACTATTATCCATAACCTAGTATTATTACAATTATTAATTTTGGCAAACAAAAATTATTTATATATATTTACTACATAATTATATTAATATTACATAAAATTATGTTTAATTAATATAATACAACTTGTATTATTATAATGTTAACAAAATTATATATCAAATAAGCATTATAATACAATATGCATATTAATAAAACTATATATAAATATTAATCTCAATACATAACTAATTATATATATAACTTTGTACGATTACAATTATGTATATTAATAAATATACAAATGATATAGGTTCGTGAATTCGAGGCCAACCCTGCATTGTTCAACGTCGTCATATGTATTTTTACTACAAAATACAGTATTGTGAGTTTCATTTGCCCTTTTTACACTTTACATTTTTGGGCTGAGAATACATGCAAATGCTTTATTAACTGTTTTATAATATTTATATGTGTGAGTTTCATTTGCCCTTTTTACACTTTACATTTTTGGGTTGAGAATACATGCAAATGCTTTATTAACTGTTTTATAATATTTATATGTGTGAGTTTCATTTGCCCTTTTTACACTTTACATTTTTGGGCTGAGAATACATGCAAATGCTTTATTAACTGTTTTATAATATTTATATGTGTGAGTTTCATTTGCCTTTTTACTCTTTACGTTTTTGGGCTGAGAATACATGCAAATGCTTTATTAACTGTTTTTACAATATTTATATGCGTGAGTTTCATTTGCCTTTTTACTCTTTACATTTTTGGGCTGAGAATACATGCAAATGCTTTATTAACTGTTTTTACAATATTTATATGCGTGAGTTTCATTAATCCCTTTTTAAATGCTTTTGCAATATATGTTTTTGGGACTGAGAATACATGCGCTGTTTTTATAACTGTTTTACGAAATAGACACAAGTAATTGAAACTACATTATATGGTTGAATTATGAAATGGTATGCATGCCTGTCATCATTCGATGTAATGAAAGTTTGTCTTTTAAAAACGAATGCAATGTTTGTAAAATGTATCATATAGAGGTCAAGTACCTCGCGATGTAATCAACTATTGTGAATCGTTGTAATCGATATGGACTTCGTCCAGATGGATTAGGACGGGTCTCTACAGTTGGTATCAGAGTGGTGGTCTTAGCGAACCAGGTCTTGCATTAGTGAGTCTAACTGATAGTCGTTAGGATGCATTAGTGAGTCTGGACTTTGACCGTGTCTGCATGTCAAAAGTTTTGCTTATCGTTTTTGTCAGAAATCATCTGCTTATCATCTTTAAGAAATTACCTGCTCATTATTCTTAGTCTAGACACGTTTTATTGCATTGACTGTATGAATAGTGTATAGACAAAATTCATATCTTAGCGTATCTGTTACTGTAGACTTTATCTGACACGTTTCCTTAATTTTCTTCGTAATCTACGGGATCTTCTGTACTATATTAGATATTCTGTATAATTAGAATATTATCCGATAATCGAAAATCATTTCATATCAAAAATCCTCTAACTAAACATAAAATATGGATCCTACACCTAGCTTGGATTCCATTAGTTCCGGAAGCGATTTCGAGATGTATATTGAAGCAGACTCCGAAGTCAATGAACCAGAAGTGCCTCAACCATTTAGTTATTTTTCTTTCTAGAGGAGATGGGGGTGGGTCCGAGACTTACTCACTCGATGGAGAAATGAAGAAGGCGAGCCCTACCGCGAACCAAACTTACCTCCTAACATCGGAGAAAATGATGTACTCACCAGTGAACCTACGCGCAACACTGTATTCACCCTTCTTGCTAAAGTTTTTCACCTCGAAGGTCGCGTTACTGCAATCTCAGAAAATATTCAACCTCTACATCCGAATACCAATCGAAGGGGAATATTAGAACAAGTTAGGAAACTTCGAATTGATAATCAAGATCTATCGAATCAGATGAGTGGAGGGATAGAAATGATAGAGGGTAGGATAGAAAACCTGACAAGAATTGTGCGTGATTTACAAGCTATACTTACTACACCAACATCATCACCAACCTTAGCACCAACAACACTTGCAGCACCGACAGCAGCAGTACCACCATCAGCAGCACCAGCAGCATAACCAGTACCAACAACAACAACATCACCACACGTCTCGACCTCGCAATCTATACCTCAAGCATGATCATCGTTCTACGAATCGTTCTACATAAATTATCTTCGTCCTTCATGGCGATTATGTAATCTCTAATGTTTTAAAGATTATATACTCTAATTCTAGTCGTAAATCTGATGAGTTTAATATCACATTGACTCATTAAATCCATAATTACGTCTGAAGAAAATATATATGTATATATGTTTTCATAAAGATTGTAATTAAAATTTTTATTGTACAAACTGTTAATGGTGAAAATATTTTAACGGGTAGGTAATACCCGAGTAATATTTAGATTTCGCATTAATAAGTTACACTGTACATTCATTGAATCTGATCCAACAGTAATTTACTATCCTACTTGAAACCACAGCTATACGAATCCGTTCATCACAGAATAACCATTTTCATTCAATTTCATATTTGGATTTTGACTTCTCAGAATCCAACAAGTGGCATAATGAAGAAAATATTTGACAAAATAAAATTTGTTAGAAACAAACAATTTAACTATGAAAAATTTTGTTAAGAATCCACGCTAACTGTTCCTAACTAATCGTTCCTAGCTAACTGATTACATTTTATTTATCGCAATTTACATTCTCGCAATTTTATCGTCATTTAATTTCTGTTATTTACTTTACGTACTTTATTTATCGTCATTTAATTTTTGTTATTTATTTTTACGCACTTTAAATATCGGGACACGTATACAAGGTTTTGACATATCATATCGACGCATCTATATATATTATTTGGAATAACCATAGACACTCTATATGCAGTAATGATTGAGTTCTCTATACAAGGTTGAGGTTTATTCTATAATAATATATATACTTTGAGTTGTGATCGAGTCTGAGACGTATACGGGTCACGATATGTATTAACTAATTCGAATATTGTATATTAAACTATATATGAATTATTGGACTGTTACTGTGGACTATCAACTGTGGACTACCAACACTGGACAATTAAAATGAATTAAAATATTGATTATAACATATGAAACTAAACAATTCTTCAAGTGTGCCACTTGATTTTATCTTAAACCTCATTTGTATCTTGACGATTCCAATCTACGTTCAAACCTTTCATGATTCTTGAAAATACCTCAATCCAGAAAGTGAACCAATCGCACTTCATTTACGGGAGAAAGGATTGATGCATATAGTTATGCACCTGAAAACACTCGGAATCTGAGTAAACGTTTAAAACGTAGCTGTGCTAATTCCTTTAGCGTTATTATTACCGAAAATAACTTTGCATCTGCTGTTCGAGATAGCCAGTTTTGTCACAGCTCCAGTAAGACAACTTCGACTTTTCGTACGAAACAACCTTATTATAACGTTGATATATACGCGTACTCTTTTATTGTTACCAGGAAACCTTTCATATTCCACCATATTACCATCAGCATTTAATCATCTAAAAACACAATTTTCCTGAAACCACCTCGAATTAATAACTGATGATTCAGATATCATAGCATTAAATGCAGAGGAAACAGAAAAATGGTAGATGGTCTAAACGACCAAAAGTTTGATGATAAAGAAAGGAGTGTTAGGAACGCTCGATAGAAAATTGGGTATTGAAAAACAGATTGAGCTACCCATGAAGGAGACCAAGGACAAATACAAGGACTAAACCCTATATTCAAAGGATTCAGGTAATTCTAGATCCGTTGAAATCTTTAGAGAATATCTTGCTCCGAAGTCATGTTAAAATCTTTCGGAAAATCTTTCTCCATCAACCATCGAACTTAGAAATTCAAAAATATCATCATCAATATCTTCGATATTTCTAAGGATATTGTCATAAATATTCTCGTCCGAAATTATATACCTCCTCGTATTTCCTGTGTATCATTATATTGGAAACGTTCAATAGAAAATTTAGTACCGAAAAGCAGATTATGCGAAACTAGGAAGAAAGCCGTGGACAAATCACAAAGAATAAGTTTGACTTCAAAGAATCCAAATGATTCAATGTCTGCTAAATTCTTTAGTGAATATCTTGCTCCTTACTCTAAACCCTTGCAGATAATAGTTTCTATCATCCTCTGATCTTAAATATTCCGAGATATTATCGTATCTTTCATTATAAATATCCTCCATATTTCTGGAAATATTTTTATAACTATTCTTATCTGAAATCATTAATCTCTTCGTGCTATCAGTATTACATCATATAGAAACTGTTAGTTTCTATATTCTGTAAACTTTTGAGCTTAAAATATGAATGTTATTGAAGTAATGTTGGGAACTGATGCATGAGTTAGTATAATATAATGACACTTGATCAACGTGATTATATTACAGTAAGTCATGTTGAGTTTCTAATGGAACGTGATGATTCACAGTACCATCATTATGTGCCATTTACACGACTCTTACATTCTAACCAATCTCCAAACATATTAAGAACATATCTTCTTGATAGTTCTATCTTTTCGGATATTCTGGTAATTTACCAAATCAAGATCGTGCCATTACGATTCCCTTCTTAAAACATTAACTATGTTAATCCAAAACTTCATATCTATGAATCATGGACCATTATTCGCTTGACTTGAAGTCGGGAAGAAGAGACAAAAGTATGAACTCTTGAATATAAAAGAAGATATAAAGTTCGACAACAAGACACAAATTACAAACCGTACATATCAATACGTATTGCCACGTAAAGGCACGGGAAAATTAATAACACTATAATCCCAAGATAATAGTAGAAGTAAATAAAATCCTCCGGTGGTAGATGAAAGAGAAGAATGACAGATATGAAAGTTAAGAGTATATCAAGAATCAGAACTAGATGGAGCATATTGGCGAATGCTTTAAAGTATGAGCTGAGGGAGAAAGAATAGAAGGTGTGGGAAATAAGAAAAACGAAGGGGGTGGATTTATAGTAACATATCCGACAGAGTAATCAAAACAGATGATCGCATTTAAAGCGGATCCTAATTTTCTTGATTACCGAAGAATCAAATCTAATTATGAAGATTTTCATCAAATCTCTTGAACTTGGAAATCAATCCTATCTACGTCAAAAGATATGACGAATCAATACCTACTTATTTCACCCTTTGGTGATAGCTTCACTCGTACGCTTCACATGATCGAATCATTTTATCTATATTAATAAATAATGATAAAACTCTAACTCATATTCGTCATGAAAACACTTTTATTGTTAGCCATGACGACCTCACTCAAATTTCGGGACGAAATTTCTTTAACGGGTAGGTACTGTAGTGACCCGGAAATTTCTGACCAAATTTAAACTTTAATCTTTATATGTTTCCGACACGATAAGCAAAGTTTGTTAATTTGAATCACAAAAAGTTTAAAACTGTGTTCATACATTCATTTAACCTCGACCAGATTCTAATGATTCACGAACCATCAAATAATAAATAGAAATGTATATATACATAACTATACATATAAATAATTATATATTATAAATTAAATGAGCTATTATATGATTTAGTTTATTATAAAGGAAAAGCTTAAACTTGTTATTTAAAACATAATTAATTATGTAGTAGTTGAAACATCTAGATATGTATACATATATACATGAGTGAAATACTTAATTTCTGATTGTATGTATATTATTAAATATTCGAATTTGTTAGTATATAAAATAAGTATTACATACTTAACAAAATGTAAGATTTATATAAGTCTAAAAATAATATATTATCAATGTTATTATTGATACCTTCATTATTATTAATAATAATTAATAAAAACGTTAACATCAAATTTGATATACGTAATTTCTTATATTAAGAATATATCATTATTAGTAGAATTATTAGGATTATTATCATTTTTATTAGTAATATTATTATTAGCCGTATGAAAAATTAAGACTTTAATAATTTTACTAAGATTATGAATTAAATGAATTATTAGATATTATTATAATTTATAAAATTTTCATTTTTATTAACTATCAATAATATTGATATCACTTTTAGTATTATATTATGAAAGGACCCGTCCTTATCCACCTGGACGAAGTCATCAACATTTGATCCCATTGCGATGATCGACTCTAAGTAATGTCCTTAAATTGAGCAAATGCACAGCGGAAGACTTATTTCGTACCTGAGAATAAACATGCTTTAAAGTGTCAACCAAAAGGTTGGTGAGTTCATAGGTTTATCATAACAATCATTTCAATATATTAATAGACCACAAGATTTCATAATTATAAACATAATACACTCGCAAGTGTATGTAAAGCATTCTAAGTGGTTGAGCACTTGGTAACCATACTTAACATTTAATCAACGTCGCATATTCCCTTTATTATGAAATCTCCCTACACTGTACCAAGTGTAGTAACAAAACGAAGTACTGTGCAACTGTTGAATACTGGTCGTCCAGTCCAGTTGGGGTTGTCAGGCCCGATAGATCTATCAACAGGATTCGCGTTTACAATACCGCATGTAAATGGTAGTTACCAAGCTACGGGGAAGTATGCCAATGGTACAACTCAATGTAGAATATATTTTAAGTACTTGTGTCTATTTCGTAAATATTTATAAAAGCAGCGCATGTATTCTCAGCCCAAAAATATATTACAAAAGCAATAAAAAAAGGGAGCAAATGAAACTCACCTAATGTATTTTGTAGTAAAAATACATATAACAACATTGAACAAGTATAGGGTTGGCCTCGGATTCACGAACCTATATCATTTGTATATTTATTAATACACATAATGGTAATTCAAACAAATTTATATATATTATTAGTGATTTAATTGTTATTTTAATTATATGTTTCATTAACAATTTAATTAACTATATTTATTTTATATACTTTAGAAAAATGTTAGTAATACAAATAATGATAATAGTAATAATAATGTTTAAAAATAATAATTGTAATATTAAATGTAATAATAATGATAATGATAATGAAAATAATAGTAATAACAATAATATTTGTAATAATTAGTAATAATAATACTAATAATAATTATAATATTAATAATAAAAATGATAAAAATAATAATGAAACTTATTTTATTAATTAATAAAATGATAATATTAGTAATAATATTACTTATGTTAATACTAAAAATGATACAATAATAATATTAGTAATGGTTATAGAAATACTACCTCAAAGATGTTGTCCCTAAAAATGACCAAGTCCGGGTTTGAACCCGCGACGTCCCGTTTACCCGATAATATCCTAAACTATTCCTCTGCTCGACCCATTCATCAACATATTAATAATTTCTTTATTATCATCATTTCATCACCATCTATATAACCATGACAGTATATCATCCTCGTCGCATAACATCAATTTTTATCAAAATCCTAATCTAATTATTATTATAATCTTTATCAATATCATTATAACATCTCGTCATCTATATCATCATCTAAATCATCATGATTATAATCGTAACATCATTATAATCATCTTAATACCCACACTATCATCATGATCGTCCTATCACTTCATCATTATCATTTTCAAAATCATTATCATCTTTATACATGTATCATCTATATCGTATCATTATCATCGAAAGATATGGAAACCGAAGTATGGCAACAACAATAGGTCGCCTATAATTATTTGCTTATTAAACCGGCCCAATTTCACATACCTAGTCCAAGAGCAGGCCCAAGTTGTTAGATTATTCCATAGTTCGGCCCAATTTATTTAGCAATACATCTCGTTTTTAGTTGTTGGGCTTGTATAGATCTGAGCCAATGCTTTAAATAAACTTACGGTCCACATGATTACAAAATGGATCCCGTCCAAATTCCCTGAATTAATTCCAGTAGTCTTGTTTGCATAATATGGAAAAGGTTTGGCCACTAATTATGAAGGAACAACCTTGGTCCTACAATCAACAATTTATAATGCAATCAACGTTATTGTGCTATCAAATATGTCGGCCACTTATCCTATCTTTTGTATTGTAATACTTGGGTGGGACGTGTTTTCTTTTTGAAGATTCAAACTGACACCCAAACACATAATCATCCTCTTCTTTATTTATTAATGATATTCATCATCATTCAAGGTTATTTGGGTTGTTGTTCGAGTGGACAGGAAACAGATACAAAGCAGCTTGATCGATAGTGTTTGGAGCAAGGGTAGACGTACAGTAGCAGTAGCTTGACGGTGGTTGTGGGTATGGTAACCGGTGGTATTTTGGTGGTGGTTTCACGTGGACAGAAGCAACAGGAGGATCGAGGTGTTTTGCAAATGAATAATCAACAAAAGGGTGTTGGTGGTGGCAGTAAAAGAAACAGAAAATGGCAGCTAGATGTGGTATTGTTTTGGTTGTGTGGTTTTGACGAGGGCAACAAAATAAACAGAAACAAAAGCAGTATGATACCAGCATAAAGATGATGGTGTGGTTGATATTCGGTTAGAACAAAACATATATAAAAAAAAATGTGGGTTCAAGAATAATAAGTGTTCGATATTTAAGATAGTTTTGTGTTGATGGTGATTGAATTAAGGTGATGGTTGTTTCGAACAATAACAGTCATCTACTAGTATCATTTGCAGTTTTCGTTTTAATCGGAATAAGAAAGTGAGTCACGAGGATGGTAATCGATGGAGATGAAGAAGTGTGGTGGTTCTTGGTGATTATAGGGTGATGGGTTTCACGATGGTTTGTGTCAAGTATGGAAGGTGGTCGAGGGATATGGTTTGTGTGTCTTGGTTATTGATGTCGGGTAGAAACAAGGATAGATAAATGGTTGGTTATATCTATATATGAATATATGTATATTGAGTTGATATAGATAGGCGATAATTATTGGGTGTGGGGTTTGACAAATACAGAAAGCAAGATGGGATATGTCTATATGAGGACATTCAATTACATAAGGAGAATACATAAATAAAGTTAATTGCAACTGTACTCTCCTAATTTCATGCCAATTTGCAATAGTTCGGCATAAGAAAACAAGTGATGTAACCTGGAAGATATAATATAAATATATAAGTACAACGTGTTTTTAAAGAAAAGTGGCAGCTGTAACCACTTTATGATCATTCCGAATTTTATATATCTGTATAGAGTGAAGTGTTTATGATTACATTTATTATCGACAATGATCTAAATATCAGATTAGAACGATTAATGACGTGTAATTGTATTTGATATACTATATATAGATATATAGATATAGTTACATTTTAATTACTGGTTTTATTATATCGTAGATTATTTTATATTTTTAATTCTAATATCTAAATCGTATAATATTTTATCAACGTTTCTCAAAAATAATATATATATATATATATACATATATATGTATCTAATTACAAATAACTGTTCGTGAATCGTCGGGAGCAGTCGAAGGTCAATTGAATTTATGACAACAGTTCATTCTTTTTGAGACTTAACCTAACAGACATTTCTTATCGTGTCAAAAATATTAAATCGTATCGAGAGTTTGGTTTAAAATTAGTCGAAATTTTCCGGGTCGTGACAGTACCTACCCGTTAAAGAAATTTCGTCCCGAAATTTGATCGAGGTGGTCATGGCCAATAATAAGATTGTTTTTCATGATGAATATGAGTTGATAAATAGTGTTTTATCATTTTTGATTAATATGGATAAAACGATTCGATCATGCAAAGCGTATGAGTGAAGCTATCACAAAAGAGTGAATAGTTTCGTCTTAACTTTTGACGTAGCCACAGCTGATGTTCGGAATTCATGGAATTTAAAGAAATCTTCTAATCAGCAAGAAAATGTGATAGCACGAATTATTAGCAACTGTTGGAATTACAGAAGAACGAAAATATCAAGGAAATATTTTCGTGATATGCTTAGAGATTAAATAGAATGAAAGAGTTGTGTAACATGGCACATGATGAGGGTAAGATATGTGAACCATTATCACGTTTCATTAAAAATTCAGCATGACTTACTGTAACATAACCACGTTGGCCTGACGTCATTATATTATACTAACTCATGCTTCAATTCCCAACACTTCTCTAGGAAATCATTCATAATTTAACTTGAATTTTAAAGAATATAGAAACTAAAATAGTTTCTTTTAGGATGTAACACAGATAGCACGAAGAGATAGATAATTTCAGACAAGAATATTTATGAATATATCTTCAGAAATATCGAAGATATTTATGACGATATTTTGGAATTTCTAAGATCGAAGGTTGATGAAGAAAATCCTTCCACGTGGATTTAGAATAAGTAGGAGCAAGATATTCGTTTAAAGGTTTCAGCAGATACTGAATTATCTGGATTCGTTAAGTACAGGCTTAGTCTTTGTGATTTGTTCACAATCTCCTTCATGGTTTTCTTAATCCGTTTTTCAGTACCAAATTTTCTATCAAGTGCTCCCAACACTCCATTATTTTATCACCTCTTGGCCATTAAGACAATTTACTACATGCTGCTTCGTCAGCATTTTTAAAGTTTCGGATCTGAATCATTGGTTATCAAACCGAGGGGTTTTAAGAGAATTGTGTTTTTAGATGATTAAACACTGATGGTAGTAAGATGGAATATAAAATGTTTTCCGGTAACGAAGGCGAAAAGTCAACGTATATATCAAGGTTATAATAAGGTTAGTCCGACTGAAAAGTCGAAGTTGACTTGCTGGAGCTGTGACAAAATTTGCTACTTTGAAGAAGAACTACAAAGTTATTTTAGGTAATAATAACACTAAAGGAATTAGCACAGTTTTCCAGGTGCATAACTATATGCATCAATCTCTTCTTCCGTAGACGAAGTGTGGTTGGTTCACCCTCTCCATAGAGATGTTTTCAAGAATCATGAAAGGTTTGAATGCAGATTGTAATCGTCAGGATACAAATGAGGTTTAAGATGAAATCAAGTAGCAAACTTGAAGAATTTGTTTAGTTTCATATGTTATAATCAATATTTTAAATCATTTTTAATTGTCCAATCTTGATAGTCCACAGTCGATAGTCCACAGTTAACAGTCCAATAATTCATATATAATTTAATATATAATATTCGAATTAATTAATACGTATCGTGACCCGTGTACATGTCTCAGACTCGATCACAACTCAAATTATATATATTATTTTAGAATCAACCTCAACCCTGTATAGAGAACTCGATCATTACTGCATATAGAGTGTCTATGGTTATTCCAAATAATATATATAAATGCATCGATATGATATGTCAAAACCTTGTATACGTGTCCCGATATTTAAAGTGCGTAAAATAAATACAGAAATTAAATGACGATAAATAAAATTGCGATAATTAAATTGCGATAAAGAAAATGTAACCGGTTAGCTAGGAACATTTAGCTAGGAATAGTTAGTGTGGATCCTTAACAAAATTCTTCTCATAGTTAAATTGTTTGTTTCTAACAAATTTTATTTTGTCCAATGTTTTCTTCATTATGCCACTTGTTGGATTCTGATAGGTCAAAATCCAAATATGAAATTGAATTTGAATGAAAATAGTTGTTCTTTGGTGAACGGATACGTATATCGGTGGATGTAAGTAGGATAGTAAATGACTGTTGAATCAGATTCGAAGAATGTACAATGTAACTTATTAATATGAAATCTAAATATTCCTCGGGTATTACCTACCCATTAAAATATTTTCACCATTAACAGTTTGTACAAAAGAATTTTTAATTACAATCTTTATGAAAACATATATGCATATATATTTTCTTCAGATGTAATCATGGATCCATGAGTTAATATGATATTAAACTCATTTGATTTACCGTTAGAATAGGAATATGTAATCTCTAAAACATTAGAGATTACATAATCGCCATGTCGAATGAAAATAATCGATGTAGAACGAAGATAAAGTAGATAGAATGATACGTAGAACGATGATTATGCTCGAGGTACAGAATGAGATGTTAAGGCATGTGATGTTGAAACTTGGGTTTTTGGTGGTACTGGTGTTGATGTTGATGGTACTGTTGGTGCCGGTGATGTTGCTGAAGCTGGTACGTTTTGCACCATATTTTTCAAGGCTACAACTCAGGTGCGAAGTTCGTTGACTTATTACTTCGGGATGATTGTCGGCAGGAACGAGCGAGTGAATAAGGTTTTGAATTTGAGATAGAATATAATCATGACGAGATATTCAGGAAATGAGGGTGAAAATGATGTTTCGGACTGGTTCGCCGGTAAGTGCTTCAGGTTCTTCGCCAAGAGGTGAATTCGATTGGTGGAAATGATCACCTTCTTCTTGCCTCCAATAATTCAGTCGACTACGAACCCATCAGATGAATTGGTTGGTCCATTCCAGTCATACTGCTTTCGGAGCTTGAGTGAGACTCCATATCGGAATTCGAGAGGCTTGAACTAGTGGTGAGTTCCATTTTGCTCGGTTAGATAAAGAGTTTTTGGTATGAAATGAATTTCGGATATCGGATGATATTCTAATTATATAGAATATCTATGTATAGTACAGAAGATCTCGTAGATTACAGAGAGAATTAAGGAAACGTGTCAGATAAAGTCTACAGTAACAGATTCACTAAGATATGACTTTATCTGTACACTATCTATCAAATAAGTGCAGGAAGTCGTGTCTAGACTTAGGAATAATAAGCAGGTAATTTTCCACTAGGAATGATAAACAATACTCATAATATGCAGCTAAGGTCGAAGTCCAGACTCGCTAATGCATCCTAATAACTATCAGTTAGACACACTAATGCAAGACCTGGTTCGCTAGGACCAACGCTCTGATACCAATTGAAAGGACCCGTCCTTATCCACCTGGACGAAGTCATCAACATTTGGTCCCATTGCGATGATCGACTCTAAGTAATGTCCTTAAATTGAGCAAATGCACAGCGGAAGACTTATTTCGTACCCGAGAATAAACATGCTTTAAAGTGTCAACCAAAAGGTTTGTGAGTTCATAGGTTTATCATAACAATCATTTCAATATATTAATAGACCACAAGATTTCATAATTATAAACATAATACACTCGCAAGTGTATGTAAAGCATTCTAAGTGGTTGAGCACTTGGTAACCATACTTAACATTTAATCAACGTCGCATATTCCCTTTATTATGAAATCTCCCTACACTGTACCAAGTGTAGTAACAAAACGAAGTACTGTGCAACCGTTGAATACTGGTCGTCCAGTCCGGTTGGGGTTGTCAGGCCCGATAGATCTATCAACAGGATTCGTGTTTACAATACCGCATGTAAATGGTAGTTACCAAGCTACAGGGAAGTATGCGAGTGGTACAACTCAACGTAGAATATATTTTAAGTACTTGTGTCTATTTCGTAAATATTTATAAAAGCAGCGCATGTATTCTCAGCCCAAAAATATATTGCAAAAGCAATTAAAAAGGGAGCAAATGAAACTCACCTAATGTATTTTGTAGTAAAAATACATATAACAACATTGAACATGTATAGGGTTGGCCTCGGATTCACGAACCTATATCATTTGTATATTTATTAATACACATAATGGTAATTCAAACAAATTTATATATATTATTAGTGATTTAATTGTTATTTTAATTATATGTTTCATTAACAATTTAATTAACTATATTTATTTTATATACTTTAGAAAAATGTTAGTAATACAAATAATGATAATAGTAATAATAATGTTTAAAAATAATAATTTTAATATTAAATGTAATAATAATGATAATGATAATGAAAATAATAGTAATAACAATAATATTTGTAATACTTAGTAATAATAATACTAATAATAATTATAATATTAATAATAAAAATGATAAAAATAATAATGATACTTATTTTATTAATTAATAAAATGATAATATTAGTAATAATATTACTTATGTTAATACTAAAAATGATACAATAATAATATTATTAATGGTTATAGGAATACTACCTCAAAGATGTTGTCCCTAAAAATGACCAAGTTCGGGTTTGAACCCGCGACGTCCCGTTAACCCGATAATATCCTAAACTATTCCTCTGCTCGACCTATTCATCAACATATTAATAATTTCTTTATTATCATCATTTCATCACCATCTATATAACCATGACAGTATATCATCCTCGTCGCATAACATCAATTTTTATCAAAATCCTAATCTAATTATTATTATGATCTTTATCAATATCATTATAACATCTAGTCATCTATATCATCATCTAAATCATCATGATTATAATCATAACATCATTATAATCATCTTAATACCCACACTATCATCATGATCGTCCTATCACTTCATCATTATCATTTTCAAAATCATTATCATCTTTATACATGTATCATCTATATCATATCATTATCATCGAAAGATATGGAAACCGAAGTATGGCAACAACAATAGGTCGCCTATAATTATTTGCTTATTAAACTGGCCCAATTTCACATACCTAGTCCAAGAGCAGGCCCAAGTTGTTAGATTATTCCATAGTTCGGCCCAATTTATTTAGCAATACATCTCGTTTTTAGTTGTTGGGATTGTATAGATCTGAGCCAATGCTTTAAATAAACTTACGGTCCACATGATTACAAAATGGATCCCGTCCAAATTCCCTGAATTAATTCCAGTAGTCTTGTTTGCATAATATGGAAAAGGTTTGGCCACTAATTATGAAGGAACAACCTTGGTCCTACAATCAACAATTTATAATGCAATCAACGTTATTGTGCTATCATATATGTCGGCCACTTATCCTATCTTTTGTATTGTAATACTTGGGTGGGACGTGTTTTCTTTTTGAAGATTCAAACCGACACCCAAACACATAATCATCCTCTTCTTTATTTATTAATGATATTCATCATCATTCAAGGTTATTTGGGTTGTTGTTCGAGTGGACAGGAAACAGATACTCCCTCCGTCCCTAAATTATTGTCCAGTATTCCATTTTGGGATGTCCCAAATTAATTGTCTACTTCCATAAATAGAAAGGAAAGGAGATATTTCATTGGTGGATATGGAGAGAGAAGATATTTCATTGGTGGAGAAATAAAGTTAGTGGGATTTCCTAAAACTGTGTGTTTTTTGTCTGGGGACAATTAATCTGGGACGGAGGGAGTACAAAGCAGCTTGATCGATAGTGTTTGGAGCAAGGGTAGACGTACAGTAGCAGTAGCTTGACGGTGGTTGTGGGTATGGTAACCGGTGGTATTTTGGTGGTGGTTTCACGTGGACAGAAGCAACAGGAGGATCGAGGTGTTTTGCAAATGAATAATCAACAAAAGGGTGTTTGTGGTGGCAGTAAAAGAAACAGAAAATGGCAGCTTGATGTGGTATTGTTTTGGTTGTGTGGTTTTGACGAGGGCAACAAAATAAACAGAAACAAAAGCAGTATGATACCAGCATAAAGATGATGGTGTGGTTGATATTCGGTTAGAACAAAAGATATATAAAAAAAAAATGTGGGTTCAAGAATAATAAGTGTTCGATATTTAAGATAGTTTCGTGTTGATGGTGATTGAATTAAGGTGATGGTTGTTTCAAACAATAACAGTCATCTACTAGTATCATTTGCAGGTTTCGTTTCAATCGGAATAAGAAAGTGAGTCACGAGGATGGTAATCGATGGAGATGAAGAAGTGTGGTGGTTATTGGTGATTATAGGGTGATGGGTTTCACGATGGTTTATGTCAAGTATGGAAGGTGGTCGAGGGATATGGTTTGTGTGTCTTGGTTATTGATGTCGGGTAGAAACAAGGATAGATAAATGGTTGGTTATATCTATATATGAATATATGTATATTGAGTTGATATAGATAGGCGATAATTATTGGGTGTGGGGTTTGACAAATACAGAAAGCAAGATGGGATATGTCTATATGAGGACATTCAATTACATAAGGAGAATACATAAATAAAGTTAATTGCAACTGTACTCTCCTAATTTCATGCCAATTTGCAATAGTTCGGCATAAGAAAACAAGTGATGTAACCTGGAAGATATAATATAAATATATAAGTACAACGTATTTTTAAAGAAAAGTGGCAGCTGTAACCACTTTATGATCATTCCGAATTTTATATATCTGTATAGAGTGAAGTGTTTATGATTACATTTATTATCGACAATGATCTAAATATCAGATTAGAACGATTAATGACGTGTAATTTTATTTGATATACTATATATAGATATATAGATATAGTTACATTTTAATTACTGGTTTTATTATATCGTAGATTATTTTATATTTTTAATTCTAATATCTAAATCGTATAATATTTTATCAACGTTTCTCAAAAATAATATATATATACATATATATGTATCTAATTACAAATAACTGTTCATGAATCGTCGGGAGCAGTCGAAGGTCAATTGAATTTATGACAACAGTTCATTCTTTTTGAGACTTAACCTAACAGACATTTCTTATCGTGTCGAAAATATTAAATCGTATCGAGAGTTTGGTTTAAAATTAGTCGAAATTTTCCGGGTCGTGACATATTAATTATTATTATTATTATTATTATTTATAAAATTATTATTAATATTATTATTATTATTAAACTATTTAATTATTTATTAATAACAAATATATGGAAACTGTATAAAGAGAATGGGTAATACAGACTTGTTTTCAAGTCATTATCCATCTGTTGATGATGACAAATATCGTACAATAAGATTCCCAAACACAAATACAAATCCAAAAATCAGTTACACATCGATTTCCCTTTTGATATTTTATATATATATTGTGTACTGGGAATATTTTCTGTCGACCTAATCTGATTACAAAACAAGCTATCACTCTGTAATTTTGATAACATTCGTTCACTTTCTACACCCCAACTCAAATTACAACTGTCTGAGATTGCTATTATCTGTTAAAGTATTTTTGTTTTTATATATATACAGCGATACCCCTGCTCGTATCACTTTTATTCAAAATCCTCGAAAGCGATTACCATTTCAAAATCTAAAAATACAGATAGGATAGTAATCCTCTAATGAATGTTTCTGCAAAGTTTCATCCATCAATTTCTATTATCGAGTAAGAAATTACGAGTCAAAGTTTTTAGATAAAAAAAGTCAAAATAGTGTTCTTCATGAAATTCAAATCCCAGCTGACGTTTTAAGAACAATTGATGGTTCATACAGATTCTAAGGAACATTTAGAGTATAAGTCTTGTTGGAATTCTTGGCTAAAACATCTTTAATTTTCGAGTTTGATTTTTAGTTCAAAATGGTAAAAACGTGTCTGTTAACGATTTTAAAAATTTTTTATTCTGTTTAAATGAATTAATTGTTCTCGTTCCGATTTGCTTCTGTTTAAGTTATGAATCTAAAACCCAACTTATTTGGTTATGATATGGTTGATCTGGTTTTGGGTCGATTGGACAGTGAAGAAGAAGGAGAAGAGAATAAACTGTAAATTATACGGGTTATATAATTTTAGCAGTTAGATATAATGAGAAAAACATTGACAGATCGATGGTTAGGAAGGGTGTCGGGTTAACGAGAGGTCTCGGGCTCGAGACCCACTGGTGACCTTTCTTTTTAAAGCCCATCTATGTGAGGTAGTTTATATTTGCTATCTTTTTTATTATTGTTACTATTATCATCTTTATTATTAGTTATTGTTAATATTTTTATTATAATTATAATTAGTATTATAACTAGTATCACTACCATAGTTATAAGTATTAAGCATTATTATTATTATTATCATTATTGTGATAGTTATTATTATCATTAGTATTATAATTACTAGTATTATTAATTAACACTTATTATTACTATTATAATTATAATAAGTAAATTATTGCTAATATTATTATTATTACTAATATTATTATCATTAAAATACATTTCATTGTTATCATTATTATTACTATCACTATTATTAGTATTACTATTGATATTATTAGTATCAAAATGATTAATAAAATTATCGTTATTATAACTAACATTAGAATATGATTATTAGAATAATTAGTATCATTATCAATAAAATCCTTATTCAACATTGATATTAGTATTACTATTATTATGACTATTAAATTTTTTTATCAAAGTTACTATTATTATTAAAAATGGTATCTTTATAAAAACTATCATTTTATCTTATTGTTATTATCATTTTTATTAAAACAACTATTATTATTACTATTATCCATAACCTAGTATTATTACAATTATTAATTTTGGCAAACAAAAATTATTTATATATATTTACTACATAATTATATTAATATTACATAAAATTATGTTTAATTAATATAATACAACTTGTATTATTATAATGTTAACAAAATTATATATCAAATAAGCATTATAATACAATATGCATATTAATAAAACTATATATAAATATTAATCTCAATACATAACTAATTATATATATAACTTTGTACGATTACAATTATGTATATTAATAAATATACAAATGATATAGGTTCGTGAATTCGAGGCCAACCCTGCATTGTTCAACGTCGTCATATGTATTTTTACTATAAAATACAGTATTGTGAGTTTCATTTGCCCTTTTTACACTTTACATTTTTGGGCTGAGAATACATGCAAATGCTTTATTAACTGTTTTATAATATTTATATGTGTGAGTTTCATTTGCCCTTTTTACACTTTACATTTTTGGGCTGAAAATACATGCAAATGCTTTATTAACTGTTTTATAATATTAATATGTGTGATTTTCATTTGCCCTTTTTACACTTTACATTTTTGGGCTGAGAATACATGCAAATGCTTTATTAACTGTTTTATAATATTTATATGTGTGAGTTTCATTTGCCCTTTTACACTTTACATTTTTGGGCTGAGAATACATGCAAATGCTTTATTAACTGTTTTATAATATTTATATGTGTGAGTTTCATTTGCCTTTTTACTCTTTACGTTTTTGGGCTGAGAATACATGCAAATGCTTTATTAACTATTTTTTCAATATTTATATGCGTGAGTTTCATTTGCCTTTTTACTCTTTACGTTTTTGGGCTGAGAATACATGCAAATGCTTTATTAACTGTTTTTACAATATTTATATGCGTGAGTTTCATTAATCCCTTTTTAAATGCTTTTGCAATATATGTTTTTGGGACTGAGAATACATGCGCTGTTTTTATAACTGTTTTACGAAATAGACACAAGTAATTGAAACTACATTATATGGTTGAATTATCGAAATCGAATATGCCCTTTTTATTAAGTCTGGTAATCTAAGAATTAGGGAACAGACACCCTAATTGATGCGAACTCTAAAGATAGATCTATCGGGCCCAACAAGCCCCATCCAAAGTACCGGATGCTTTAGTACTTCGAAATTTATATCATGTTCGAAGGAGGATCCCGAAATGATGGGGATATTCTTATATGTATATTGTGAATGTCGGTTACCAGTTGTTCAATCCATATGAATGATATTTTTGTCTCTATGCATGGGACGTATGTTTATGAGAAATGAAAATCTTGTGGTCTATTAAAATGATGGAAATGATTATTTATGATAAACTAATGAACTCACCAACCTTTTGGTTGACACTTGAAAGCATGTTTATTCTCAGGTACGAAAGAAATCTTCCGCTGTGCATTTGCTCATTTTAGGGATATTACTTGGAGTCCTTCATGACATATTTCAAAAGACGTTGCATTCGAGTCGTCGAGTTCATCAACATTATTACTAAGTCAATTATAACTAGATATATTATGAAATGGTATGCATGCCTGTCATCATTCGATGTAATGAAAGTTTGTCTTTTAAAAACGAATGTAATGTTTGTAAAATGTATTATATAGAGGTCAAGTACCTCGCGATGTAATCAACTATTGTGAATCGTTGTAATCGATATGGACTTCGTCCAGATGGATTAGGACGGGTCTCTACAGAATATAGCCAAGAGCAGCACCATTTCTTACAACATTTTTGTTGTATTTTTCTTGTTCCTCCGCAGACAGAGTTTCGACGTCTTTTGAAGTTGTAAACTCGACTTCGACAATATCCCACAAGCTTTGTGCTTGGAAATACGTCTTCATTCGGATACTCCAAAAATCATAGTTGTCGCCATCAAAGATGGGGACAGGAATATTGTATGCACCAACGGTAGTCATGGTGTACTCGAACAAAGTCCAATACGACTCTGATACCACTTGTTAGAATTGTTAAATATTTTAGATTAATTAATGATGACGTTTAATTTAGTTGGAATAGATGAGGGGTTGTTTGTGTGAATTAGTGAAAGATAGATGGAAGACTTGTATTAAAATGGGAAGGTTTTATTGCTTGAGTTTTGTACATACAATTGACACTACAAGATGGCTATTTATAGCCAACAAATGTCGGTGGCAAACTTCTAGCAATTTCTAATTTTTACTTGCTAATCAAACTATCTTTCAACTTCTAGTTAATTCATCTAAAATATCTACTAATAAATATCTTAGTCACTAATTAATTCTAGATAATTCTTAGATATACATTATATTTTAACAGATTATAAGAACATTATACAGTATATCTTAAGATTGGTTGATTTCTAATTTGTTATCCTTAACCTGTGCATGCAGAACGAGTTATATAGTTAGTGAGCGTTGTGTTTTGCTGCTAATCTTTTGTTAACACAAACTAATATTGATGTTTATGTTTTTTATATTTTGTAATTAATTGGCTAGTCTTGGAAAGTTTTTATGCTCTTTTTGCTCAGTTACCATACTGTTGGTTAAGTCCTATATATGTATTGATATTGAATCGTATGTATTACATTTGTTTCTTTCCTGGAGTAACAGAAGAAGATTCATTCTTGGTGATAGGAACTCCTGGGAAGGATATAATGAAATACAATTTGGAGCCGAAAACTTTTCAAAAGCTTTTGCTTCGTTGGATTGTGTGACTCCTGTCAAACCTCCTTTTAAGGAGTTTTTTTCCACGTTCATCATGTATCATTAAAGTTGTACAATCTTCAAATGGGTTATTGATAATTAGCTCCTTAATGAGTTATTATGTTTATTGTCCAATGATCAATCAATGTGTGTGCTTTCCAAAATATGATAGGTATGATCGATTTGAAAGTGATCATTGCGGTATGACTTTAGTTTTTGATCCTCTGAAATCTCCTCATTATAAAGTTGTATGTGTTTGCATGTATTCTGGTAGTGGCTATGGACAAATAGAAATTTACTCATCAAAAAATTGGAGTTGGGTGGCCTCTGCTAATCAGGTTTCAATACCGATTGACTTCAGGATGGAGCTTATGTCTGGGGTGTATTGGAACGGCGACTGGGCCTGTAATCAACATGTTTTTTTTTTTTTAATATCAGTGAGAACCCAAGCGACAAAATTTCTTTACCTTGGCGTGCGCATTACTGGTCTGATAAAAGGCAGCATTGTAATCAGCCTCTCTGGTTGAATCTCGTGATTCTTTGCTTTTTTATGATCATTGTCCTTCGTGGGTTCAGGAAACAAGCGTCGATTTTTGGCGTCTTGACTGCCGCTTAGAGCCTAAATTAATTTTCAGGCAGGTTTAAATACCCATGGAAATTTGATTCTTACCATTCCCATTGCGTATCATTTTTTTTTTGTATTTTTTTATTATTTATTTATAGATATTTTAATTTTATTTTTTATTATTTATTTATCTTTTTTATTTTTAATCATTTTTTTTAGGCCGGAGGTCCTTACGGAAGCAATTTCTCTAAGCTGAGATAGGGAGAGGGATGACTTTCTCTTCATGTGGGTAGAGAATTTTTTTCTCGACTCGTGGATAGAGAAACGACTTTTCTTCTACTCTAGGTTAGAGGAAAGATTGTCTACATCTCACCTCCCCCATACCTCGCATATGCGGGATTGGGTATTGTTGTTGTTGTTGTTGTTGTTGTTGTTGTTGTTGTTGTTGTTGTTTTTGTTGTCGTCCTTCGTGGGTTCTTATTGACAATATGAACATAGACTACCCTAACTGGTCTTACATGTTACCGTGTCGATCTTTCAGTTTTTCCAATGTTTTTAAAGAGCTCCCGAAGAGTTGATTTTGTTTTTGACTCGTATGTATTACATTATTTGTATCCGGGAGTAACAGAACAAGGTGCATTCTTGTTGATAGAAATTCTCGGGAAGGTTGTTAAACGATACAATTTAGTGTCGAAATCAGAAGCTTTACGATCTTAACTCGTCAATTCCAACTGAATCGTTTAAATTACAGATACATACGCTCGAGGGCTTGGTATTTTTCTTTTCATTGAAATTTTTCATGTCTGATTATAAAAAACATAGTACATCTTAAACTCAATTGATTTATAAGTAGTCACACCATCCTTAATCTTGTATATTCAATCCAACTTATACTGCTGTTTCTGTTTTTAATCTTCTTAATTATTTGGTTTATCCTAGATTGACTATAACTTTATGTGCATTTTGTGCTCATTTACCTTACTGTTTGTTAGAAATATAAATGATTCTTTTCTCAACAATGTATTGGGCAAGTTGAATTGTGGAAATCCCACTTATCAACTTGAGGGGGAGTGTTAGAAATAAATAAAAGAATAGACAAGATAAAAAAGGAATCTATCTTTAAGGTAATTTGACCTTAGACAACAAGAAAGATATCTTCAGCCCATCCATTTGTAGATGTCACAAGATGGCTTAAGGCATGCATTCTAACGGATACAAAACAAGTTGCAGCCTTCAACTTTATCAAGAAAGTATCAAAATAGATTGATTCATTTTCCTTTGTATTCATTTCATAAAGGCTTCATGCCTAATTTAGAATTAGCCGTTTGAGGCAAAGTAGTATAAGTAGATTAGCTTTGTCAATTGTAAAAGATACGAAATCAATTCACAATGTAGTCCTTAAAGTTTCCCTCATTCTTGGTCATAATCAATTCTTTAATATTCATTCAATATCAATAAACAATCATATATTTCCGCTTATCAATTTTAACATGGTATCAGAGCTTACGGTGTCGATCTTGGATCAAGACACTCGTTTTTAACTTCAATCATCTACCTCAAATCTAGGTTTCCATGTCAATCGATGGTAACTCGGTAAACAGTTTCAAAATCCAACTAAATCCAGGCAACCGAAAGAGCTGAAAGGTTTGCTGATATAGCAATCACCTTTCAAGGCTTTTTCACTTACCATGATTTGTATTACCATGTCCAAAGAAGGTAGCACAAATCAAACTCCTTATAAAAATACCATGCTCAATTGAGTAGATTACCATAAACAGAGTGACTGATTCTTAAATCAAAATATGACTCGCAAAGATTAATCCTTTACCATTGAACACATGCTGTCATGGACAGTGATGGTAAGAGGTTTTAGACTAAATCGTTTACCTAGAAATCAAACTGCCATGTCAAGGAGGATGGTAGCTTGACTCAATAATCAACCGAAAACAACAAATGAAGGCTCAAAATCACAGGCCACCAAGCAACAAATAATACTTGCGGTTTCCATGGTGATTATAGTGTGGCTTTAGAACAAAGGATGAGTGGTATTTGCATCCGTGGGTAACCAAGAGGCTACTAACGGCAGTGCCTACCACCAACCATAAAAATTGAACAGCGACCATAGGTGATCACCTGGCACCGAAAGGAGAAAAGAAATCAGCTGTCTGAACAACGATGAAGGGAGCAGCAACGGTGGCTGGCGGCTACCAGATGGTTAGCAGCAACGACACACTGAGATTCAACAATCAGAGCAACAATTCATCACAGGTTCTATTTGATTTAAACAAACACAAGTGAGGAGTTTAATTCTAATACCATTGAGTGATGGTGGAAAAGAAGTGTGATTACGACGTCACTAATACTTTGTTTTTATGATATTTTCGGTATATATCCAACACACGAGTGAGGGGGAAGTTGATTCTAGCAACACCGTGAGTTGATTACCGAGGCATCTTAGGAATAGAGCAAGACACTTTGACGTTTTACGAACTTAAGTTCAAGTCAACATGAAGCCTTTTAAGAAGAAGCATTAGTGATGGCTCAATGTGGCACGACTTCATTTATAAAACGGGAATCTTAATACTCCAGGCGAACCAAAAAAGGCTTGTGTTGAACTGGGTTCATGTCAGGCGAACTAAACAAGGTTCAAGATTGAGCTGGGTTCATGTCGCGGTACATAATTATCCTAAGCGGACCAAACAAGGTTCAAGAATGAACTGGGTTCATGTCGGGGTACATAATTATCCTAAACGGACCAAACAAGGTTCAAGAATGAACCGGGTTCATGTTTAGAATCTGAATATTCCTAGGAGAACCAGTAAAGGTCCAAATTGGATTGGGTTCATGTCTAGAAATTGAATACTCCATGGTGAACCACTAAAGGTTCAAGATGAACCAGGTTCATATCGGGAGGCAAATCAAAGAAGTTCAAGTCGAGAATCAACTAAACAAAATTAAAGACTAGCTCGTGATTACTCTCACAAACTAGTCAACAAAAAACTCCTCAATGACGTATTGAGCAAGTTGAATATTGAAATTTCCACTATTCAACTTGAGGGGGAGTGTTAGAAATATAAATGATTCTTTTCTCAACAATGTATTGGGCAAGTTGAATTGAGGAAATCCCACTTATCAACTTGAGGGGGAGTCTTAGAAATAAATAAAAGAATAGACAAGATAAAAAAAGGAATCTATCTTTAAGGTAATTTGACCTTAGACAACAAGAAAGACATCTTCAGCCCATCCATTTGTAGATGTCACAAGATGGCTTAAGGCATGCATTCTAATGGATACAAAACGAGTTGCAGCCTTCAACTTTATCAAGGAAGTATCAAAATAGATTGATTCATTTTCCTTTGTATTCATTTCATAAAGGCTTCATGCCTAATTTAGAATTAGCTGTTTGAGGCAAAGTAGTATAAGTAGATTAGCTTTGTCAATTGTAAAAGATAAGAAATCAATTCACAATGTAGTCCTTAAAGTTTCCCTCATTCTTGGTTATAATCAATTCTTTAATATTCATTCAATATCAATAAACAATCATATATTTCCGCTTATCAATTTTAACACTGTTTACGTCCTATATCTGTGTTGTTATCAAAGTTGGATTAAACAAATGATTGCTATATTTTTATTAAACAAGTAGCTGGTCAGCTGGGCGTTGCAGCGGCCACCTTCAAATGCATTAGAGTTGTAGTTGGCATTATTGTTCGTTACATTACTTGCCTTTCCCTTCTTTTCCGTGACTACAAAACAAAAACAAAAGTATGAGTCACTTTTTTACTTGGCCATCAGCTGGATTACAACAAATGTATGCTATGAAAGGACGTTAGTGCATAAAACGCATGTGCGGTAGCAACAGTAGCGGTAGCAGGAGCACCAAGAATTTCAGCAGCTAAACTAACAACAAATGTTAGTAGAAAAGCTGAATGCAACTTAGAGAAGTACCTTGATGCACCAACTGATAAATATCAAAAACAATCAGAACTTGCAGCAACATTGGCTAAAGTAAATGAGGAAGCACATGTAGCTACAAATACAAACACATAGCTATTAGGTAATAAGCCAAAAATGTTGCATGAAATAAGAATAACTAACTTTCAACAACAAATTGAAACCAAACTCTTAGAGAGTCATAGATACTGACTGACCTGTTGGATTAACAGCAGCTTCAGAGAGATTATGGGAAGTGAGATCAGTTGACAAATCAACTAAACTACCACCTCCTTAAGTGTGACGATCGCTCCAAATCCATATGGACGAACACGTCATTCATCGATTTCATTGCGAGGTATTTGACCTCTATATGATACGTTTATCAAAATATTCTACGAAATTGAGCACCCTGGTAACTAAACTTTAACGTATATATAATTTGTACTCTTTGTATAATCATCTTAATAATACACGCAAACCAACGTGTACGCTTCTCAAATAGCATACATCCGTTAAAAGGCTAGTGCTCTAGCTCTGACGGGGATATCAAGCCCTATGGATCCATATACTACTACTCGCGCCCACCAGTTCTTATAACTGGCAGTTACTAGTTACCAAAGCTAAGGGATTTTCGGTTCAAACTCAGTGTAGAATTTAGTATGTACTTGTATACATTGTGTTTAAAATAAAGTGCATGTATTCTCAGCCCAAAAATATAGATTGCAAAAGCAATTAAAAAGGGAGCAAATGAAACTCACACATATAAATATTGTAAATCAGTTAATAAAGAATTTGCATGTATTCTCAGCCCAAAAATGTAGAGAGTAAAAGGGATCATATGAAACTCACCTTAGCAGCATATAAAGTCGTTCACCAAAATGTGATCGAAACTCGGATTACCAAATAATCGTAGATCTCAACCTAGAGAACATATGTTGGTCAATAAATGTCTATCAAGCTAGGTCAGGTCATAGTGTATCACAATCCTAATGCTCGAGATTGACATACAAAAGTTATCCAATGTCGTTTCAAAAAGTCAATTTTGACAGTTGTTTAACAAAACGAGACGTACCTTATATAAGGATTCATTTACTCGGTTGGTAATATTCAAAAATCCAAATTATCAATCTCGTAAACGAGTTGTTTAAATCTAAATTGTAGATTCAAAAGCAATTTCAATTAACGTCAATCATAATTCAGTTGATCATATCTTTTAATCCGTTCATCAAAATTATTCGATATCTAAATGAAAAGTTATTGATTTTTCGCTAGCTTTCCAAAAACATGTATATCATATACTTTTTACCAGTAATATATGTATTTAATTCGTGATTCATTATAACTGTTTAACGACGAAATTTAACATACAAGCATATATATATATATATATATATATATATATATATATATATATATATATATATATATATATATATATACTCGAGCACTAGACATAGTTACACAATTAATATATAAAAGATAAAATATGAGTGCTTACGTATAAATATTGAGATTCAATATTGTAGGAAAGTACGTAGACGTAACGGAGATGATAAACACTAGATTTGATTCACAAATATACCCCCGAACATACCCATAACCTCCTTGGAAATAACCCATGATTTCCTTAGCTCTATCCCGCTCAAAAATCCATTTTGAAGGTGACACGCTCATAACCTTGTCGTAGTATTTTAGGTATATATACTACTAATAATAATATTATAATAAGATTAATAATAATAATATTAATCTTAATAATAATAATAATAATAATTATAATAATTATAATAATTATAATAATAATAATAATAATAATAATAATAATAACAATAATAATAATAATAATAATAATAATAATATAAAAAATAATAATTCGGAGGAATGAACCGAGCTTTTATAGTATGTGGCCTGCTACAGTACCTCATGTAACGACCCGAATTTTTTCGATCATTTTATACTTATGAGATTAATATTTACATAAATTAAAACTTACCAACATGATAAGCAATCTAAATTGTTGAGACTTATGTTTTTGAAAAGAGTTTTACACAACGTTTGACCGTCCAATTTGACCGATGATATCACGAACTATATAACATACGATAATTATACGTTTGTGTATATATATGTATTTATATATATTTAACATGATCTAAGGATGGTTTAACATCTCATTGTGTACTAATAACAATAAGATAAAAGTATACTTTGAAACTACTAACTTAAGTTTTCAAAACGATAACTATACGTAACGTTCTTTGACATAAATACTTATAATGTTTATACAAGTATCGTATAGATATGTATTTAATCACTTTTAAAGGGCTTTTATACATAAAACAATATAAGTATATTTACAAAAGATAGTTATATTTGAAACCTCGTTCCGTTTTCTCAAGATTTCTACAAGTATATCTAGAGTATATGTACATGTATCATACCCAGCTTCTATACGTATTTACTATTAGTATATACATATCAAATCAACATCCTAATCACCTTTAATACTGCCCTAGATAAGAGGTAATTAGAATTTAGAAGTTAGTTGACTAATTACACAAGATTACAACATAAAATTTTGTTTTTGTTCCCCATTAAATCACACCATCACCACCATATATACACCATCCATCTTCAATTTTTACTACCTATTTCTCTAACCAAAAATACACTCTTAGGAACCTTAAATGTTCTTCACAATCTCAGCAAATAACCATGAAGATCTATCTTCAAAAACAACCCTTAATTATCATAAGAAAATCGATTCAAGAACACTTCAAAAATCCTTCCAAGTAAACAAGTTTACTTCCAACCTTTCAATCCAACTCCACCACTCTTTTGGTTCTACGATTTTTCTCATCTCTTACAGTAACTTTGTCCAAGTAACTTAAGGTAGTAACCTTATTCATAATCTTATTCAATTCATATTCATATTCATATAGCTATCTTATTTTGTGTTGTAAAATTTTAACAACAAGAACATAGTTTGAATGATTTCAAACTTATTCGCAAACTAAATAGATCCTTCTAACTTTACTATTAAAACACTTCAAGACCTGTAATATATTATAATGATATGCTAACTTAATAAGATATAACTTGGTTTTACAAAGAACACCTTAAAAACTGAATCTACGTCGTCGGAGTGCAACCGGGGGGCTGTTTTGGGTTGGATAAATAAAAACTATCTTGAACTTTGAATTGGAAGTTCATGTTCTGGAAAAATGATATTTCTTATGAATATGTTAACACATAAAAATTTCATGGTTTAACTCAAAGTGTAAGTATTTTTAGAAAAATGATCATTAAATGTTGTTTTTATGATGGAAAATGATCACTTTCATAAGTTTCACCAAAGTTTGACCTATAACCTGTGATTGCGCATACAAACTAAAGTATTATCAGTTCATATTCTTAAAATTTGACTCGATCCAAGGAAGTGGCAAGTTGAACCAACAAAAACGGAGTTGTAATGAAGAAACTACGACTAAAACAAGATCGGGTATCCGAAGCTAGTTTAGCTACGAAAATATTTGGAGAAAAATTAAATTATTCATATATTTTCTAATTAATATGATATTTCATATATATTTACTTATGATTTGATTTTATATATTTCAGGACCACCCGTAAACAACACGAGAAGATTAATCATAAGACCTCATGATTGTACGCAACACGTCATTTGACAACACGGTACTTTATGTACGCAACACGTCACTTGACAACATGGTACCATGGGTCAAGATTAATTCTGATCAATACGAATACGATGGGGTCTTTATTTATTTTATTTAAGCAACTAATTGTGGACCACTAATATCGGACTGCTAACTACGGACTAAGAAAATATTAAAAGTATTAAAAGTATGTATGTATGTATATATATATATATATATATATATATATATATATATATATATATATATATATATATATATATATATGTAACGATTACTTGAAAAGAAAATATGTTGATATATTATATATATGGTTAGGTTTGTGATATCAATCGGAGACCAAGTCGTGTTTATTACCTTCAAGGCAAAACGTGAGTATATAGTCCCACTTTTAAACTCTAAATATTTCGGGATGAGAATACATGCATTTTATGATTTACGTTATGGACACAAGTGATTAAAAATATATATTCTACGTTGATTTGTACCACTGGCATACTTCCCTGTAACTTGGTAACTACTATTTACATGAGGTATTGTAAACGCGAATCCTGTTGATAGATCTATCGGGCCTGACAACCCCAACCGGACTGGACGACCAGTATTCAATGGTTGCACAGTACTTCGTTTCGGTGACTACACTTGGTACGGTGTAGTAAGATTTCATAATAAAGGGAATATGCGACGTTGATTAAATGTTAAGTATGGTTATCAAGTGCTCAACAACTTAGAATATTTTTATTAAAACGTTTATATATGAAATCTTGTGGTCTATATTTATAACGCTGCCGGCATTAAACCTATATCTCACCAACTTTATGTTGACGTTTTAAGCATGTTTATTCTCAGGTGATAACTAAAAGCTTCCGCTGCAACATGTTGAATTTAAACAAGATCTTGAGTATTGCATATTTGTGTCAAAAATAAAACTGCATATCGGAGGATTTGTAATGTAAAATATGTTGGAAGTCATATTATTATTATCACGTGTAAAGTTTGTAAGTCTAAGATTATCGCTAAACGATAATTATTATTAAGTTGTTTAAACCTTGTATTTGTAATAAAAGCTATGGTTTGTATTGTAAAAACGAATGCAGTTTTTAAAAAATGTCGCATATAGAGGTCAATACCTCGCGATGAAATCATATGTTATTTTATTCATCCTTATGATTAAGGTCGGGTTATGACATGTGGTATCAGAGCGTTGGTCTTAGAGAACCAGAAAATTTGCATTAGTGTGTCTTATCGAGTTTGTTAGGATGCATTAGTGAAGCTGGACTTTGACCGTGTTTGATTTCAAAAACTATTGCTTATCCTTGTTGGTTAAATATTAATATGTAAATATTATGTGGTACTAATTTGCTAGTTGTTATGTGATAGATGTCTGGCTTTGAACTTGTTATCACATTCAGCGACTCCGAACCAGAATCTTCAGATGGTGTTCCAGTCATTAACCTATCTGATGATGAAAACGACACCTTTGGGGAAGACTCACAAGTTCCGGATGAATCAATTGAAGAGGAACCAGAAAGTGATCCTGAGGAGGAAGAAATACAGAAAATTACGAAAGACAAGTTCGAACGAGGAAAGAAACAAAAGGCTACTGAAATGGAAAATCCAAATCCCGAGTCTAGAGAGAATGTTATGGCACCAACTCCACCAGATACTTCCACACCTATTCCCGCTATTCCTATTAGTTCTATCCCGACATCCAGTTCTTCGATTCCTCAGCCAAAACGCAGGGAGACAACCAGGATAACCTTTAAGCGATTTCTTTGAACACAAACGCTTTGGGTTAAATGATGCGCTGTTGTTTTAAACCATGGGATCATATAATGTTTTGTATAATATTACTAGTGTGGTTTGCTTAATGTTTGATGTAAGATAAGCATATGTAAAATAGTGAAGTGTGAAATGCAATAATTTTCCATGGTTAAGTATTATTTGGGTGGTAGTAATTGATTTTCGTACTAAGCTATTAAGTATGAACTTTAACGGGTAGGTACTACCCTAGATATAATTATAAAACACTAATAAGAAGAAAAGGCTTTTATAATAATAACTGGTTCATATTATTAATAAGCTACGATGTACTGTAAATACATACTACATCTATAATATTCCATGTGAATAATTATTTTTTTTCATTCTTGTTGAAGATTATGGCGCGATTGAACCGAATGACGGAACAAGAAATCCAGGAACTCATCAATCAGCGAGTGATCGACAGAATGTTATGGGTCGAGGCTGTAAGAGGTGCTGCAGTTAACCCAAATCCTCGTGTGGGGTGCACTTACAAAACTTTTCAAGGTTGCAAGCCCTCATCATTCAGTGGAACATAAGGACCGGTTGGTTTAACCCGGTGGATCGAAAAGATTGAGTCTGTGTTTAAAATCAGTGGTTGTATTGAGAAGGACATGACTAAGTATGCATCGTGCACCCTACAAGATAGTTCACTCACGTGGTGTAAAAACTATGTAAAGGCCGTAGGAGGAGATGTAGCTTATGATACTCCTTGGGAAGAATTCAAAACAATGCTAATCAATGAATATTGTCCAAGGAACGAGGTTAGGAAGTTGGAAGCTGAATTACGAAGCCTGAAAGTTGTTGGTACTGAACTCACCAACTACAATCAGCGATTCATGGAATTAACTTTGCTATGTCCCGAATTGGTACCAACTGAAGAACGGAAGATTGAACTGTACAAAGACGGTTTGCCTAAAAATGTCAAGGCAAATGTTACAGCATCCAAACCCAAGACTATTCATGAAGCTATCACCATGGCGAACGAGTTGATGGACCAGATTATTCTGGATAAGAACACCGATGTCAAGACATCGGGAAATAAAAGAAAGTGGGAAGGTAATCATCAACAATCCAACAAGAAACAAGAAACCACGCAAGGTGCGGGTAGCGGTTCAAACTCAGGTTACAAAGGACGAAATCCTTTATGTAACAGATGCCACAAACATCACTCTGGTTATTGTAATGTGGTGTGCGAAAATTGTAATCGAAGGGGTCATCTTGCTGAAGATTGTCGGATTCCTGTTACAAATACAAATGGCACCAAGACTCCTGCCACTAATGCAAATAGAACTGCCATGGCCACTGTTACTTGTTATGGGTGTGGGAAACAGGGTCATTATAAGAGCCAGTGTTCGAATCCAGAGAAGAATAATGGATCTGCACGTGGAAGAGCATTTGTTATTAATGCTAGAGAGGCGTGTGAAGACCCGGAGCTTGTTACGGGTACGTTTACCATTAATAACTTATCCGCATCTATTATATTTGATACTTGTGCCGATAGAAGTTACGTGTGTAGAGACTTTTACGCTAAATTGAATTGTTCATCATTACCTCTAGATGCTAAGTACATGATTGAGTTAGCTAATGGTAAACTAATTAAAGCCGATAAAATTTGCCGTAATTATAAAATAAATTTAGCCGGAGAAACATTTAAGATTGATTTGATACCCGTAGAATTAGGAAGTTTTGATGTAATAGTCGGCATGGACTGGATGTCCAAAATAGGAGCTGAAGTTGTGTGTGCCAAAAAGGCAATTCGCATTCCTCGTAAGGATAAAACGCCAGTAATGATTTATGGAGAGAAGGGTAACTCAAAGTTAAAACTCATTAGTTGTTTGAAAGCTCAAAAGTGCTTGAAGAAAGGGTGCTATTCTATCTTAGCACATGTTAATAAAGTCGAAACAAAGGAAAAAGTGAAGAGCGTCAATGCCGTGCCTGTGGCAAGAGATTTTCCTGAAGTCTTTCCGGAAGAGTTGCCGGGACTACCTCCTTTCAGGTCTGTAGAATTTCAAATAGATCTTGTACCAGGAGCTGCGCCGGTTGCTCGTGCTCCATATAGACTTGCACCGTCCGAGTTAAAAGAACTTCAGAGTCAGTTAAAAGAATTACTGGACCGAGGATTCATACGACCAAGTACTTCACCGTGGGGAGCTCCAATTTTATTTGTTAAAAAGAAAGATGGATCTTTTAGGATGTGTATAGATTATCGTGAATTAAATAAGTTAACTATCAAGAATCGGTATCCACTACCGAGAATTGACGATTTATTTGATCAACTGCAAGGATCATGTGTGTACTCGAAAATCGACTTAAGATCGGGCTATCATCAACTACGTGTCAAAGAAGAAGATATTTCGAAAACTGCTTTCCGGACACGCTACGGTCATTACGAATTTTTGGTCATGCCGTTTGGGTTGACAAATGCGCCAGCTGTATTCATGGACCTCATGAATCGAGTTTGTAGTCCGTATTTAGATAAGTTTGTTATCGTTTTCATTGACGATATTCCTATCTATTCCAAGAGTGAGCAAGAGCATGAACAGCATTTAAGATTGGTATTAGAATTGTTAAGAAAAGAACAATTATACGCCAAATTTTCTAAGTGTGCGTTTTGGTTAAAAGAAGTGCAATTTCTTGGTCATGTTGTTAGTAGCAAAGGAATTCAGGTTGACCCAGCTAAAATTGAGGCCATTGAAAAATGGGAGACTCCTAAGACACCAACGCAGATACGCCAATTTTTGGATTTAGCTGGTTATTATAGAAGGTTTATTCAAGATTTTTCCCGAATAGCTAAACCATTAACAGCGTTAACGCAAAAAGGGAAGAAGTACGAATGGACTTCTGAGCAGGAGAGTGCATTTCAATTACTGAAGAAGAAGTTGACTACAGCGCCTATTTTATCGTTACCTGAAGGGAACGATGATTTTGAGATATATTGTGACGCTTCGCGAAAAGGTTTTGGTATGCAACGGTAGAAAGTTATAGCATACGCATCCCGACAATTGAAGATTCATGAGCGGAATTATACGACGCATGATTTAGAACTGGGAGCAGTAGTGTTTGCATTGAAGATATGGAGACACTACTTATATGGGGTTAAATGCACTATGTTTACCGATCATAAAAGCCTTCAACATATTTTCGATCAGAAACAGCTGAACATGAGGCAACGTAGGTGGGTCGAGCTGATAAACGACTATGATTGTGAGATTCGCTATCATCCTGGGAAAGCAAATGTAGTGGCTGACGCTCTAAGCATAAAGGAACGGGAACCAATTCGAGTACGAGCGATGAACATAAAAATTCGCATGAATCTCAACTCACAAATCAAAGAGGCTCAACGAGAAGCTCTTACTAAAGAAAACATAGGAAATGAAATAATGAAGAAGTATGAGAAGCAACTTGTTATACGGGAAGACGGAATTCGATATTTTGCAAACCGTATTTGGGTACCAAAGTTGGGTGGATTAAGGAAGTTGATATTGAACGAGGCACATAAGATAAGATACTCGATACATCCTGGAGTTGGAAAGATGTATCAAGATCTTAAGACACATTATTGGTGGCCTAATTTGAAGACAGACGTTGCAACATATGTTGGGGAATGTTTAACTTGTTCTAAAGTTAAAGCAGAACACCAAAAGCCGTCGGGGTTACTTCAACAACCAGAAATCCCAGAATGGAAATGGGATGGTATTACCATGGATTTCATCACAAAGTTACCTAAGACTGCCTGGGGTTATGACACCATTTGGGTAATAGTTGATCGTCTCACCAAATCTGCACATTTCTTGCCTATAAAGGAAACGGATAGAATGGAGAAACTATTACGACTGTACATAAAGAAAATTGTTTCAAGGCATGGAATACCTATTTCCATTATATCCGATCGTGATAGTAGATTTACATCAAAGTTCTGGCAATCACTACAGGAGGCCCTAGGAACTCGTTTGGATATGAGTACCGCATATCATCCGCAAACTGACGGGCAGAGTGAAAGAACAATTCAGACTCTTGAAGACATGCTCAGGGCATGTGTGATTGATTTTGGAAACATATGGGATAAATATCTATCATTAGCAGAATTCTCGTATAATAACAGTTATCATGCGAGCATTAAAGCTGCACCCTTCGAAGCACTGTATGGAAGGAAGTGTAGATCCCCTATCTGTTGGAACGAAGTAGGAGATCGACAATTAACTGGTCCCGAGATCATCCACGAAACTACTGAGAAGATAGTACAAATCAAGGAGAGATTGAAAACAGCCCGTAGTCGCCAAAAGAGCTACGCCGATGTCCAAAGGAAACCATTAGAGTTTCAGATCGGTGACATGGTTATGCTAAAGGTGTCACCTTGGAAAGGTGTAATATGTTTTGGAAAATGGGGTAAACTGAACCCAAGTTATGTAGGCCCGTTCAAGATCATCGAATGCATCGGACCGGTAGCTTATCGACTCGAGTTACCACAACAACTCGCCGGAGTACATAATTCATTTCACTTCTCAAACCTCAAGAAATGTCTTGCAAAGGAAGATCTCACCATTCCTCTTGAAGAAATCCAAGTCGACGAGAAACTACAATTCATAGAAGAACCAGTCGAAATCATGGACCGTGAAGTTAAACGGCTCAAGCAGAGCAACATACCAATCGTTAAGGTTCGTTGGAATGCTTGAAGGGGTCCCGAGTTTACTTGGGAATGAGAGGATCAGATGAAACAAAAGTACCCACATTTGTTTCCCGAGAACGCAAAATAGGTACAATTTTAAATTTTCGGGACGAAATTTATTTAACGGGTAGGTACTGTAACGACCCGGATTTTTCCGATCGTTTTATACTTATGAGATTAATATTTACATAAATTAAACCTTACCAACATGATAAGCAATCTAAATTGTTGAGACTTATGTTTTTGAAAAGAGTTTTACACAACGTTTGACCGTCCAATTTGACCGATGATATCACGAACTATATAACATACGATAATTATACGTTTGTGTATATATATATATATTTATATATATTTAACATGATCTAAGGATGGTTTAACATCTCATTGTGTACTAATAACAATAAGATAAAAGTATACTTTGAAACTACTAACTTAAGTTTTCAAAACGATAACTATACGTAACGTTCTTTGACATAAATACTTATAATGTTTATACAAGTATCGTATAGATATGAATTTAATCACTTTTAAAGGGCTTTTATACATAAAACAATATAAGTATATTTACAAAAGATAGTTATATTTGAAACCTCGTTCCGTTTTCTCAAGATTTCTACAAGTATATCTAGAGTATATGTACCCGTATCATACCCAGCTTCTATACGTATTTACTATTAGTATATACATATCAAATCAACATCCTAATCACCTTTAATACTGCCCTAGATAAGAGGTAATTAGAATTTGGAAGTTAGTTGACTAATTACACAAGATTACAACACAAAATTTTTTTTTTGTTCCCCATTAAATCACACCATCACCATCATATATACACCATCCATCTTCAATTTTTACTACCTATTTCTCTAACCAAAAACACACTCTTAGGAACCTTAAGTGTTCTTCACAATCTCAGCAAATAACCATGAAGATCTAGCTTCAAAAACAACCCTTAATCATCATAAGAAAATCCATTCAAGAACACTTCAAAAATCCTTCCAAGTAAACAAGTTTACTTCCAACCTTTCAATCCAACTCCACCACTCTTTTGATTCTAGGATTTTTCTCATCTCTTACAGTAACTTTGTCCAAGTAACTTGAGGTAGTAACCTTATTCATAATCTTATTCAATTCATATTCATATAGCTATCTTATTTTGTGTTGTAAAATTTTAACAACAAGAACATAGTTTGAATGATTTCAAAATTATTCGCAAACTAAATAGATCCTTCTAACTTGACTTTTAAAACACTTTAATACCTGTAATATATTATAATGATATGCTAACTTAACAAGATATAACTTGGTTTTACAAAGAACACCTTAAAAACTGAATCTACGTCGTCGGAGTGCAACCGGGGGCTGTTTTGGGTTGGATAAATAAAAACTATCTTGAACTTTGAATTGGAAGTTCATGTTCTGGAAAAATGATATTTTTTATGAATATGTTAACACATAAAAATTTCATGGTTTAACTCAAAGTGTAAGTATTTTTAGAAAAATGATCATTAAATGTTGTTTTTATGATGGAAAATGATCACTTTCATAAGTTTCATCAAAGTTTGACCTATAACCTGTAATTTCGAATACAAACTAAGGTATTATCAGTTCATATTCTTAAAATTTGACTCGATCCAAGGAAGTGGCAAGTTGAACCAACAAAAACGGAGTTGTAATAAAGAAACTACGACTAAAACAAGATCGGGTATCCGAAGCTAGTTTAGCTACGAAAATATTTGGAGAAAAATTAAATTAATCATATATTTTCTAATTAATATGATATTTCATATATATTTACTTATGATTTGATTTTATATATTTCAGGACCACCCGTAAACAACACGAGAAGATTAATCATAAGACCTCATGATTGTACGCAACACGTCATTTGACAACACGGTACTTTATGTACGCAACACGTCACTTGACAACATGGTACCATGGGTCGAGATTAATTCTGATCAATACGAATACGATGGGGTCTCTATTTATTTTATTTAAGCAACTAATTGTGGACCACTAATATCGGACTGCTAACTACGGACTAAGAAAAAATTAAAAGTATTAAAAGTATGTATGTATATATATATATATATATATATATATATATATATATATATATATATATATATATATATATATATATATATATATATATATATATATATATATATATATATATATATATATATATATATATATATATATGTAACGATTACTTGAAAAGAAAATATGTTGATATATTATATATATGGTTAGGTTTGTGATATCAATCGGAGACCAAGTCGTGTTTATTACCTTCAAGGCAAAACGTGAGTATATAGTCCCACTTTTAAACTCTAAATATTTCGGGATGAGAATACATGCATTTTATGATTTACGTTATGGACACAAGTGATTAAAAATATATATTCTACGTTGAGTTGTACCACTGGCATACTTCCCTGTAACTTGGTAACTACTATTTACATGAGGTATTGTAAACGCGAATCCTGTTGATAGATCTATCGGGCCTGACAACCCCAACCGGACTGGACGACCAGTATTCAACGGTTGCACAGTACTTCGTTTCGGTGACTACACTTGGTACGGTGTAGTAAGATTTCATAATAAAGGGAATATGCGACGTTGATTAAATGTTAAGTATGGTTATCAAGTGCTCAACAACTTAGAATATTTTTATTAAAACGTTTATATATGAAATCTTGTGGTCTATATTTATAACGCTGCCGGCATTAAACCTATATCTCACCAACTTTATGTTGACGTTTTAAGCATGTTTATTCTCAGGTGATAACTAAAAGCTTCCGCTGCAACATGTTGAATTTAAGCAAGATCTTGAGTATGCATATTTGTGTCAAAAATAAAACTGCATATCGGAGGATTTGTAATGTAAAATATGTTGGAAGTCGTATTATTATTATCACATGTAAAGTTTGTAAGTCTAAGATTATCGCTAAACGATAATTATTATTAAGTTGTTTAAACCTTGTATTTGTAATAAAAGCTATGGTTTGTATTGTAAAAACGAATGCAGTTTTTGAAAAATGTCGCATATAGAGGTCAATACCTCGCGATGAAATCATATGTTATTTTATTCGTCCTTATGGTTAAGGTCGGGTTATGACACCTCATGCGATCGCATGAGTTTTCAGTGTTTTTGCCATGCGATGGCCGCCTTATCCATTTTTGTTTGCTAGTTCGTCGACATCAAATAGCGTTTTACTGTAGCAAATAGTGTTTTACTGTAGGAAAGTCGTTTTTACTTGTACATATATATATATATATATATATATATATATACATACATATAATTGTTCATGATTCGTCGAGAGTAGTCAAATGTAATGAAACAGTTCTAAAATTTTGAGATTCAACTTCATAGACTTTGCTTATCGTGTCGGAAACGTTAAATCATTTAAAGATAAAGTTTAAATTTGGTCAAAAATTTCCGAGTTGTCACAGTACCTACCCGTTAAAGAAATTTCGTCCCGAAATTTGAGTGAGGTCGTCATGGCTGACAATAAAAATGTTTTCATGACAGATATGAGTTGATAAATAGAATTTTATCGCCGTTGAATTATATGGATAAAACAATCCGATTTCTCGAAGCGTATGAGAGAAGTTATCGTAAAAGAGTGAAATGAAAGAATAGAGATTCGTCTTAACTTTTGACGTAGTTACGATTGATTTCCGAAATTTAAGGAATAGAAAATCTTCATAATCTAAATAAAATTTGATTCTTCGGAATTTGCGGAAATTAGGATTTTCTTTGATTAAATGCGTAATCTGCGTCGATTGCTATGTCTGATATTTCGCTATAAATTGACCTCTTCCGTTTCATTTATTTTCACCACTCCTATAATCTTCTTTCTTATTTCATACATCCCAATAGATTGTGAAAATGCTTAATCCAGTTCTGATTCTTGATATTTTCCTGGCTATCGTATCCTTCATTCTTCTTTTTCATCTGCCACCAGAGGAAGTTATTTTCTTCTACTATTACCTTGGGGTTATAGTGTTTTTCATTCTCTCGTGTCTTTATATTGCTATACGCATTGATATACACGGTTTGTAATTTCGGGGTTGTTATCGGACTTTATATTCTCCATTATATTTCGGAGCTTCATGCTTTCGTTTTCTCTTCCCGACCTTAAGTCAAGCGGATAATGGTCCAGAATTCGTAGGTATGAAGTTTCAGATGAACATAACTAATGTTCTAAGAAAGAAATGGTAATAGTACAATCTGACTTGTCAAATTACCAGAATACCTCAAAAAAGACCGAATCATCAAGAAATATATTTTATTGATATATTTAGAGATTATATAGAATGAAAGAGTTATGTAACATGGTTCATGATGAGGGTGGGATCTGTGAACCTTTATCACGTTCCATTAGAAACTCAGCATGACTTACTGTAATATAATCATGTTGATCAAGTGTCATTATATTATACTAATTCATGCTTCAGTTCCCAACATTACTTCAAAACATCCATTTTTCGAATTTTTCAGATTTTAGAAACTAAAATAGTTTCTTTTATGATGTAACAAAGATAGTGTGAAGAGATAAATGATTTCAGATAAGAATAGTTATGAAAATATCTTCAGAAATATGGAGGATATTTATAATGGAAGATACGATGATATCTTAGAATTTCTAATATCAGAGGATGATGCGAAAAATCTGTCTGTGAAGGTTTAGAATAAGAAGTAAGGTTCTTACTAATGGTTTCAGCAGACACTGAATCATTTGGATTCTTTAAAGGTAGATTTCGTCTTTGTGATTTGTCCACAGCCTCCTTCATGGTCTGCTCAATCCGTTTTCCAGTTCCAAACCTTCTCTTTTTCTCAGCTTTACCACCATACTATTCTTTATCATCAAACTTTTGACTGTTAAGATCGTTTACAGTTTTTGCTGCTTCATCAACATTTTTTCAAAATTCGGAGAACTAGTTTCGTAGTTTGGGGTGTTTTTCGGAAACTTCACATTCGAAGTATGTAAGTCCAGGAGGTAGACGTTATATGTACACATATAACTGTTGGCGTAGATGTGCTACAAGATTTCAAAATACTGATTGCTAATTCCCGATAGTTGGTATGTCAATTGCCGTTACAAGATGTGGATGAGTACATAATACGGTTTCAATGAGTATAAGGATTTTTCGGAAGGTCAAAGATCAATGAATGATACGGTTTCAATGAGTATAAGGATTTTTCGGAAGGTCAAAGATCAATGAAGTTGTTAGTAAATTTACTGCTAATGTGGTGGAACATGAAAGGTTCCCCAGTAACAAAAACGTATATATCAAGGTTATAATAAGGCTAATCTGAAAAGTCGAAGTTGATTGGTTGGAAGTGTGGTAAAACTGGATACTTTAAACAGGGATTGCAAGATTATTTTCGATAATAACAATGTTAAAGGATCTTTCACAGTTTTAAAGTTAAAGTATAGCTTTGAAAGATGTAGAGATCTAAGAATGATGTCAACGGTTCAGAGTTATGGCTTGGATTCTGATACGTCGATATCAGAATATGTGATTGAATTTGTATGAAATGATTGTGTATCATTGTGAAGATAGTGAGTATAGTTAATGATTTTTGAATCAAAATTGAAGAATTTACAATATAACATATTAATTGTGAACTTATATATTTTCCAGGAATTACCTACCCGTTAAAGATTTCACAAGTAATATTTTGTACAAAAGAATTTTTATTACAGTCTTTATGAAAATATATGTATGTATATTTCTTTAGATGTAATACGGATTTAATGAGTTAATATTATATTAAGCTCATTTGATTTTCGACTTGACTTAAAAATGATTAATCTCTAAAACATTGAAGATTACATAGTCTTTGCGGAGTATTTCACTAATGAAATCAACACTTCATTATTTATTCTTATTGATATTCCTCAGTGAAGGATGTTGGTGCTCGTGGAATTTTTGTGAACCTTACAAGACACAGATGATGTTTTCTGAAAAGTTTCGAGTACATCGAAAATGAAAATGTAAAATCAATTATGTAATTGAATAATACACTTGGTTTATTATGAAATGGAATTCATTAAGTTGAAACAGAGATTGTAGTTAACAATGGTTAAGTTGTTAAGGAAGCATGTACATCATTGCATATTAGTAATATGAACTAACCGAGTAGTACCTGCCAGTTAAGATTCACACGAAATATCTTAGTACGAAAAGATTTATTTTGATTTCAAAATTCATATATATTAAATATACATACAATTTCTTCGGGGGAAATGAGTTAATACTTCATCGGTTATTGTTGCTGGTATTTCTTGGTAACTACGATGCGTATGACGTTGATGTTCAAGGTACATATTGTGATGTTGAGGCTTGCGGTGCGGATGTTGTTTGTGGTGGTAATGGTACTGTTGGTGTTGTTGTCGGTGGTACTGTTGATGCTGGTGATTCTGCTGGTGCTTGTAACCTTTGCACCATATTCTCCAAAGCCACTACCTTAGCGCGAAGCTCGTTGACTTCTTCTACTACACCGGGATGATTGGCGGTTCGGACGAGCGGATGAATAAGATCCAGAATTTGAGAGAGTATATGATCTTGACGAGATATTCTGGAGATGAGAGAGAAAATGGTATTACGAACAGGTTCGCCGGTAAGTGCTTCAGGTTCTTCACCAAGAGGGCAATGTGGTGGATGGAAGGGATCGCCTTCTTCTTGTCTCCAATAATTAAGTAGGCTACGAACCCATCCCCAATTCATCCAGAATAGATGATGGCTGATTGGTTGATCCATTCCGGTTACACTGTCTTCGGAATTCAGGTGAATATCCATATCGGAATAGCTGTCGGAGTTTAAGGAATTTGAACTAGATACGGGATCCATCCATCTTGTATAATTAGAGAGATGATTTTTGATATGAAATAGATTATAGAATTTAGATTGGTACTCTTCAATACATAATTTACATATGTATATATAATACCAAAATTCCATAAATCACGGAGGAATTTTCGGAAGATGTCAGGAAAAGTTTACAGTAACAGATACGCTAAGATATGAATTTTTGTCTATACACTATTTATGCAATAAATGCAGGAAAACGTGTCTAGACTTAAGAATGATAAACATGTAATTTTCGACAAGAAATGATAAGCAAAACTTTTAACATGCAGACACGGTCGAAGTCCAGACTTACTAATGCATCCTAACAACTATCAGTTAGACACACTCATGCAAGACCTGGTTCGCTAGGACCAACGCTCTGATACCAACTGTGACGATCGCTCCAAATCCATATGGACGAACACGTCATTCATCGATTTCATTGCGAGGTATTTGACCTCTATATGATACGTTTTGTAAACATTGCATTCTTTTGAAAAGGCACACCATAAATGAATATTTAAATCAAAGGTTTTCGACATCTGATGATTTCTATATATAGACAATCACCATAAATAATAGTTTACAATAGTAATTCCGTTGACAATGCAGTCAAAATAAGATACATGGTGATGATTTGGTGAATGCAACGTTTCCTTGAAAAAATATGCCATGTAAGACTCCATGCACATAGCTTGTGTAACATATAATCAAACAGCAGAAGACTTCTAGGGAACCTGAGAATAAACATGCTAACAAGTGTCAACACAAAGGTTGGTGAGTTCATAGTTTTAATGTTTCGTATAATCTGTATATAAAGGTGGATCACAAGATTTCAATTGTTTCATCCAGAAACGTTTATCAAAATATTCTACGAAATTGAGCACCCTGGTAACTAAACTTTAACGTATATATAATTTGTACTCTTTGTATAATCATCTTAATAATACACGCAAACCAACGTGTACGCTTCTCAAATAGCATACATCCGTTAAAAGGCTAGTGCTCTAGCTCTGACGGGGATATCAAGCCCTATGGATCCATATACTACTACTCGCGCCCACCAGTTCTTATAACTGGCAGTTACTAGTTACCAAAGCTAAGGGATTTTCGGTTCAAACTCAGTGTAGAATTTAGTATGTACTTGTATCCATTGCGTTTAAAATAAAGTGCATGTATTCTCAGCCCAAAAATATAGATTGCAAAAGCAATTAAAAAGGGAGCAAATGAAACTCACACATATAAATATTGTAAATCAGTTAATAAAGAATTTGCATGTATTCTCAGCCCAAAAATGTAGAGAGTAAAAGGGATCATATGAAACTCACCTTAGCAGCATATAAAGTCGTTCACCAAAATGTGATCGAAACTCGGATTACCAAATAATCGTAGATCTCAACCTAGAGAACATATGTTGGTCAATAAATGTCTATCAAGCTAGGTCAGGTCATAGTGTATCACAATCCTAATGCTCGAGATCGACATACAAAAGTTATCCAATGTCGTTTCAAAAAGTCAATTTTGACAGTTGTTTAACAAAACGAGACGTACCTTATATAAGGATTCATTTACTCGGTTGGTAATATTCAAAAATCCAAATTATCAATCTCGTAAACGAGTTGTTTAAATCTAAATTGTAGATTCAAAAGCAATTTCAATTAACGTCAATCATAATTCAGTTGATCATATCTTTTAATCCGTTCATCGAAATTATTCGATATCTAAATGAAAAGTTATTGATTTTTCGCCAGCTTTCCAAAAAAACATGTATATCATATACTTTTTACCAGTAATATATGTATTTAATTCGTGATTCATTATAACTGTTTAACGACGAAATTTAGCATACAAGCATATATAAATATATATATATATATACTCGAGCACTAGACATGGATACACAATTAATATATAAAAGATAAAATATGAGTGCTTACGTATAAATATTGAGATTCAATATTGTAGGAAAGTACGTAGACGTAACGGAGATGATAAACACTATATTTGATTCACAAATATACCCCCGAACATTACCCATAACATCCTTGGCAATAACCCATAATTTCTTTAGCTCTATCCCGCTCAAAAACCCATTTTGAAGGTGACACGCTCATAACCTCGTCGTAGTATTTTAGGTATATATACTACTAATAATAATATTATAATAAGATTAATAATAATAATATTAATAATAATAATAATAATAATAATAATAATAATAATATAAAAAATAATAATTCGGAGGAATGAACCGAGCTTTTATAGTATGTGGCCTGCTACAGTACCTCATGCGATCGTATGAGTTTTCAGTGTTTTTGTCATGCGATCGCATGGCCGCCTTATCCGTTTTTGTTTGCTAGTTCGTCGACATCAAATAGTGTTTTACTGTAGCAAAGTCATTTTACTGTAGCAAATAGTGTTTTACTGTAGGAAAGTCGTTTTTACTTGTACATATATATATATACATACATATAATTGTTCATGAATCGTCGAGAGCAGTCAAATGTAATGAAACAGTTCTAAAATTTTGAGATTCAACTTCATAGACTTTGCTTATCGTGTCGGAAACGTTAAATCATTTAAAGATAAAGTTTAAATTTGGTCAAAAATTTCCGGGTTGTCACATTAAGAGACAATATCTTGATACAATAATTGAACGTTCGAATCAAACGTTAATCACCCTCAACATATAATAAAATTTAAGATCAATCAAAAAATTCAACATTAATCATAAAATTAAATTTTTTATTCCGAATATTTAAAACAAACGTAGTACTACCACATCAAAGTAGTACAAAACGAAGATGGTGAATACACCATATAACACAAAGTGAGACTACCGACCCCTTCAGCAAGGTGATCAACTCTAATAACAAATCAACACTTACACTAACTTTTAACTGTTTAAACAAAATAAATAGGCTCATTGGTCATGTAGTTCAAATTGGAAAGCAAAATGGTTATGATATATATATATATATATATATATATATATATATATATATATATATATATATATATATATATATATATATATATATATATATATATATATGGGCAGGATCAATGGGGAAGTAACCAATCGGGGGAAGCAAATTTTTTTTTGTTTTTTCGTTTTTTTTGAATTTTTTTTTCCGACATCAAGATCACACGAAAATATGAACATTTAGAAGAGACACTTCGTGATGAATGTTATTATTTAGGCGGAAAAACGATCGACAAAAATAACATTCAAGATAATATTGTTCGTGAAGAATATGAACGTTTTTTTTCCTATGTTTTGTGAAGTAAAATTTAGCCCGATTTAGAGTTTAGGGTTTGGTGTTTTGGGTTTATTCCATAAACCCAAAACACCAAACCCTAAACCCTAAACCCTAAACTCTAAACTGTTCGTGTTAAAAACTCGATCTAAATCCTAAATCTAAACCCTAAACCCTAAATTTCTAAACCCTAATATCTAAACCCTATAAACCCTAATATCTAAACCCCAATAGTTAAAACCTCAAAATACGCTCGAAAAATACGATAATTGTTATATATTACTTCTTCGAGCGTTTTCCCGCCAAAATAAAAATATTTATCACAAAGTGTCTCTACTAAATGTTCATATTTTCATCTCATCTATAATGTTCGTGAATAAAGTTTTTTCAAAAAACGAAGAAAAAAAAAAAGTTTTTGCTTCCCCGAATGGTTACTTCCCTATTGATCCTACCACTATATATATATATATATATATATATATATATATATATATATATATATATTTGGTGTTTGTTGTATATCTTTTGTGTGTGATTCTCCCTACATATAGGGTTTTCGATTCCGCCGCAAACGTTTCGAATTAACCCTTGGTTTCCTCAATTTCGTTGGAGAACCCTTATTTTGGCGGTCTCGATTTAGCCCTGGGGTTTTGAATTTTGTGGCTTTCTGTCTCTGCGATGATCATTTAACCTTGAGGGTTTTGATTATTAGGGTTTATTTGCTTCTTAATTGCTCAAAGGTATTGTTCTGCTTCATCTTTTACTTCTTTTCTTTTTCGTTCCCTAATTCGATTTCGTTAAATAATAGTTCGCCATAAAATGGTAATTGTGTTTAGGGTTGCAGTAAAAAAAAAAAAAACAGCTTTGTTTTTCTTTTTCCCGAGTATTGTTTGTTTATTAGTTTAAAATGTTTTTTTTTGGGAACTCTTAGATAGTGGTCTATTGTTATTAGGTTGTTTTTTTTGTTCTTTTGTTTTGTTTACCTGAACACAAACTTACTCAAACTTAGTCAACGTACATATTGATTTGCAATTTTACAATCTTGACAAAGCCATGTGATCAGTGACTTAGCTTTTCTGAATAAGGTGACATAATAAGCTTTTAGAGGCACTCATTCATATACATAATGGCTTATGTAGACACTTGAACGTTTTGGCAGTATCACAGTTATATAGTATCACACTTATTTAGACAGTTTCAGTGTGGCAGCCTTTAGTTCACTCATATTATGTTTTAGGCATAGGTGGCAAGATGGGCGGGTCGAGCGGGTTAGGTAATGGGTGAATATGGGTCGGGGTTGTGATAAGTCAATCGGTTGATGAATTAGCAAATGGTAGTTATATTTCAACATATATTGTTAAGGTTCGTTAATCAACACTTGTATAGTATTTCCCTCGGCAATTTGTGTCGTTTGAAAACATCAAATGACGTTCCATCCGATCTTTATTTGTCTTTTTTTAATCTATTTCTATTAGCTAATATCTCGACCATCTTCGGTGCCTTTTTCCAACAACTTCGCCAAAACAAAACCCTAAAGCATCATCACCATATTCATCCCTTCATCCTATGTTAATTTCTTAACATAAAGGTTATTGTCTCTTTTGTTCCTTCTTTTTTGCGCGGAAAACCCTCAGGTACGTCATATGTTACTTTTATCACATCTTGACACTGCTGATTCTCCTTTGATGCTTCGTTTATACACTTTAAGTTCTTTCCAGAAAGCTCCGTTAGCAATTTTGGTTTTAATTAGGTTCTTATTTGTTGTAGGTTGCTTCCGATGAACTCAGCTTACCTCATTATAGGTAAGATTTCTCGTTTACTTTTTATGTATGTTATTGTTTGCTTTTTGTGTATTTTGACGTTGTATACGTTGACAAGTTTCTATAGTCCCATCACTACAAAAAAAAAATTCATTTTTTGACACTTGCATTATTTTTGGACACCTTAAATGTAAATAACTAGTGAATGAACCCGTGGTTTCACGGGATTGTATAGAAAAAATTGTTGAATGATATTTAATAGATGACAAATGTTCGTAAATTTAGTTTTGACAAATGTTTAGTGTTATATGTCTATGTACTTAATAGTGACAAAACTTTATATATCAAATCTTACATGAAGAGTTGATCATATCTCTTTACCACAGGATCTACTTTCATTCTTTTTTCTTGTAGTCTTTTCTCATTAACACGTCTTTGTATATTTCAATTCTACTGCTATATACAATCATTCAAACATAGTTAGAACAAAAAAATAGGAACTGATGAAACATGGATTTTTTCAATAACTTAAAAAACACTTGCACATCGACACTTAAATCATCTGACCAGCTATAAATTTCAAAGCATGATCATAATTACACCTTAATAGCTCGATGAGAGATGTTTAAAAAGTCTAGGTAAAAAAGATGGATACCTAATTTGAATTCACCCTTGGTCCTCAACATTACAAAAAAATAAAAAATAAATAAATAAATAAATAAAAATTATATTCACCGTGACTTGTACCCATTTTGACAAGCTCACCCAAACCTACTATTGGCCTACCCATTTCACCACCTACAAATAACACTTCAAATACTATACCTTTCAACCTACAATATAGGCTAAATGATCAACACAACAAAGTGCAAAGCTTGTTTATGACACATCTTCTTAGCCAGATATAAGATTAGAATAGATTATGAATATGAATAATAATGACTTCAACTCTTCTAGGACACACACTCTTGATCCATTTGCAGTAGCTCTTTCTAGTAACAAAACCAACCCGTAAACCCACACATAATACACATTAAGAATTAAGATGATGAAGATTTAATTGAAAAAGGTAATACGTATACTCTTAATGAAGCACATTGAATACTGGAAATAGATTAATACACATAGAGATGAGGATGATACACATGAAAAGGATAATGCCTATAAATTTGAACCTGTCACCATCAGTTCTTTTACATCAATAATATTGTATTTTGTATTGTCACTCATAAGAAGCAACTTTAAAAAAAAAAAAAAAAAAAAAAAAAAAAAAATAAACTAATGGTACCTTCAATTCCTCAAGAGAAAACCCTCGGCCCTCCCTAAGCTTCATGTTCTATTTTAAGGTTTGTCCATGAACCTGAGGGCGAAGTTTGCGAGCAGGCCTTGGGAGATCCTTCACAACCTTTGCTTGTCTAGCTGAAAGTTGGTTTAATTTAAAAAGATGAACAATGATCACAATAATCAAAACAATCAGCTGTAATGATATCAAGATAGTTAACACATTTACTACTTTATCAACCTCAACTAAAATAGTTCCCAGTTCAAGCTCAACCAAAAAGAGCTGCTCAATCCTTCTGCTATCAGTCTATCACCAAAAAATTAACTTGCTGATGGGATTAGAAAAATATATTAACAAAGGAAAAATTGTTGAAGAACCTATTTTCAAAAAACAAATAAATCATAAAAGATTGATATATAAACCATTTTAAATATACATCATGAACATTTTAGACTTGAGACCAAGATACATTATTAAAGTTTAAGAATATTGCCACAAGTTAAGCACGAAAAGAGAACTTGTGACATATGAGGAAAGAGAACATGCTATATATTTAGAAAAATTAGTGTGTCAACCTCCAGCAGTGAAGATGAAGACGAAGCTGAGAGAAGTTTAAGAGTAATCCTAGATGAATCAAAATAAATGGAATTTTATATATTCTGCATCTTCCTCATGTGTGCTTCCATTATTACTCACAATTCATCTACAAAGACAAAAAACTTAAAATCGACTATTGATTTACTGTCTTGTAAGTTGTAGCTATAAAAAGTATGCAATTGACTAACTGTCTAGTTCAGAAAACAAAATTTCCGCAATAACAAATAATATATGTATGATATTGATCAACCAAAAAGGCAATAGCCTTACTAAACTAATAAACAATACAGGATGATTAACTTAAACCTATTTATATTGATTTATTAATCAACCATGTATAGTTTCAATAGCCTTACTAAACTAATAAACAATACTCTTTATTTTGGTCTAAACTTCCACATCAGTGAAAATAATATAACTAACTAAATGATACGAAATTAATAAATACACATATATAAACACTAACTCACAGTTAGAACAAAACAATAGATTCTGATGTCAAAATGTCTACGACAAAGACTCACCATCACTTGGCTCCTCTGTTCATAGAGGCTTTTCATCAGATACCTAGAGTGCGTCTAAAAAAATGCATATCTTGACCCCAAATCACGATCTATAAAAGAAGATTACAAAAGCATCAGTTGTATAAAAACAAATTAATAAAAGATTCCGCAATTTGTAAAGGGTGAAAATCATATTACCTTGAGATTGCTTTATGAATTAACTTGATTCGGTACCTTGTCTGTGTTGTTTCCGCCTGCTATAGCAAACAATAACAACAACAGCACAAAATTAGTAGAAATCAGAGATGAAGAAGAAGATCTAGAAACGGCGATAGTGTGGTAGCAGCGGTGTATCATACTTTCTCTGCGGGACTGATTTTAGAATTGAAACCTAAATGGTTTTTCCATGGTTTAAAGTTCGAGGTATAAAAGCCAGGCACGGGTGGTGGCTGTATTTTGAATTGTGGCACAGATAAAGATTTCAGGCGTGCTTGAGGTAACCCAGATAAAGAAGCAAGCCTGAGGGGATCTTGTATTTACTTTTTTTTTTTTTTTTTTTAAATATGCCGTCCCTTTTTCATTTGTTTTTTCTTTTTCTTTTTTTTTTTGTGTAATTGTTTAATTAATATAATTAAAAATTAATCTCCCCTTAATGACATCATCAAAGGCCCTATATTTTTTTCTTTTCTTTTTTTGATTTTTTTTAAGCCATGAAAGTCTTGTTTATGACTTCACACTTTTAGCCAAATATTAGAATATAATAGATTTGACATATTTTTGACACCTATAGGTGTTACTAAGTTTTTGACACTTAAAATTGCCAAAAGAAAACTTTTTAACAGTTTAAAAGTGTCAAAAAGTTGAAACACCTTCAAATTTTTTGACACTTCAATTTTTTGACACCATATTTTTTGACACTTCAATTTTTTGACATCATATTTTTCCACGCTTTCAACTTTTTGATACTTATAGGTGTCAAAAACATGTCAAAGTTATTCATGAGTTAAGTGTCAAAAATAATGGAAGTGTTAAAAATTAAACTTTTATTTGTAGTGTTAGTGTGTTACTGATGCTCCTTTTAGAATTTTTTTTTTTTTTTTTTTTTTTTTTTTTTTTGGGTAAAGGGGATCACCCGGTAAATATTATAAATGATGCCAAACAATTACATGAGGAGTTCAACACTATACGAGTAAGCTCTGTAGTCTAAAAATAAGCCAAAACAACCAAAACTAGCAAAAGCTAGAGACAACCAACATGGGCTGCAACCCAAAAAACAACAAGCCAACCCTAACATGAACAAGAAGATCATACAATCTGCCATTTAGACCTTAGCTTCCGCACCATCTCCGAGTCCTTGAAATTCAAAGACATTAACTTCATGCGAACCATAGAAAAAATAATTTTGAACACTTGATCTTCCGAACGCGCTTTACCTTGAAAGTACCTGTTATTCCTTTCCTGCCATATGAAATAAACCGAGGCAGCAAAAACCAATTTTGCCACAATAACTCTCGCCACGCGACGATGAGCAACATGCTCAATAAATGAAAGAAAGCTTCTCCAATCATGTGCTGGAATATGAACTAGACACAGACCTTTGATGCGACCCCAAACCTGCGATGCAAAAGGGCATTCAAAGAAAAGACGAGTCTGCGATTCCGGCTGTCTCTCACACATCAAGCACGCCAAACCTGAATCTGCTTCTTGCGGTCGTTTATCCCAAGGTTTAAGATGATCGTGCGTTTTTAGTTTCTCCTTAACAAGAAGCCAAATAACAAATGTATGACGTGGAATACATTGTTGGAACCAAACTGAGTTGTACCAGCTAACAACAGGAGCACGAGGCCTCAACGAATCCCAAGCAGCAGTAACCGAAAAATTAATGAGATCGCCTTCAGTACCTCTCCATCGAACACTATCATGCTTAGATGTATCCGGAACAGCAATATTAGCGAGCATAGGGTATTTCGAATACCAAGATTGAGGACAGGACCATGAATTATTGGAAAGGAAAGAAGAAACAGTAGCATTACCAATAAAACCAGCTCTTCTGATATCTCGAGAATCAATAACGCTCGCCAAAGGACCATAATCATTCCAGGAATCATGCCAAGCCGAAGTATCATTACCGTCTCCAATCATATGAATAATAAATTGACGAATGGTAGATCTTATATCTAAAGTCTTCCTCCAACCCCAACTCGAATCCGAAGTAACATCAACCTCCCAAAAATTCATCAAATGCAAACGATAAGAATGAATCCATCTAACCCAAAGCGTCTGTTTATGAGTGATCAGATTCCAAACATGAGTTGACATTAGAGCCATATTCCAATACTTCAAGCTCCTAATCCCAAGGCCACCTTCCGATTTGGGAAGACAGACTTCAGACCACTTATCTTTAGCTTTTCCACGACCTAGGGGACCCTGGCACCAAAGAAATCCCCTCATCTCATCAGTTTCTGAATCTCCTTAACAATAGAATATGGGAGAATGAAAACCGAGGACCAGTATACTTGCATGGAACATGGAAGAAAGAACAGATGTGATCAACTGGACCCTACCCGCATATGACAAAAATTTGTTCTTCCAGTTATCTATTCTCACCTTGACCCTATCCACCAATACTTTACAATCCATAATCATTAAACGAGATGAAATAAGAGGAACTCTAAGATAGATTACCGGAAGCAATCCCTCATCAAAAGGAAGCAGCAATTTAATGGCCGATTTAATTCCTTCCGAAACATTACAAAAATAAGATGTGCTTTTCTGAAAACCTGGAACCAAACCTGAGCAGTTTGAAAACTCAGAGAGCGCATCTGAGATCACCTTCAACGAGGCAATACTAGCGTGAGAAAATAGAAATAAGTCATCTGCAAAACAAACATTAATAATTTCTTGGTTCTCATACTTTGGATGAAATCTAAATTCTTCCGAATTCCGTATGTTTCGTTGAAGCAAAAGAGTAAGTGTTTCCATCACCAAAGTAAACAAATAAGGGGACATGGGGTCTCCTTGTCTCAACCCTCTCTTGCCTTTAAAGTAACCATGTAAATCGCCATTAACATTAATGGAGTACGATGTCGATGTAACACATTTCATGATCCATTTGACCTTGATCTTATGAAACCCAAACTGAATTAAATTAGACTCCAAAAATTTCCAGTCAACCGTATCATAAGCTTTTTGAATATCCACTTTAAATGCACACCGGGGAGTACCTCGGGATAAATGGTAGTTCTTCATAATCTCCTGAGCGATAAGAATATTATCTGAAATACGTCTACCAGGAATAAATGCTGACTGGTTTTCACTCACAATAAAATCAAGGCTCCCTTTAATTCGATCCGCAATGATTTTACTGATGCACTTATAAATAACATTACAACACGAAATTGGATGAAAATCAGTGACTTTACACGGCGATGCGACTTTTGGTAATAAGGCTATAACCGTGTGGTTTATCTCAGTTAAAAGTTGCGCATTAGAGAAAAAATCCTGAATAGCCTTCGTAACATCAGGACCAATAATGTCCCAAGAATGTTTGAAAAACGTAGACGAGTATCCATCCGGTTCAGGTGATTTACCCTCCCCAATCGAAAAAATTGCATTTTTAACTTCACTTTCTATAACAGGAACAATCATCGCTTCCGCAAGATCGGACGTAATACACTTTGTAAAGATTTCATCCGGATTAGACAAACTAGCACATGCATCTGAAGTCCCCAAAAAATTTGTGTAATGACTAAAAAACACATCAGGAACTGCTTTACCCTCTTTAATAATTCCATCATGATCCATAACCGCGTTGATACGACTACGATTGGTTCTCCCTTTAACAAATTTATGAAAGTAAGCCGAGTTGCTATCACCCACTTTCAACCATTCAACTTTTGATTTTTGTTGCAAATAACGTTCTTCTTCCAATAAGGCCTCGTTAAATTCTTTCAATTTAAGACTCTCAGCTTCACGAACTACAACAGAAGAAGGATTTGAGTCAAGTTGCAGTTACAAGGAGTCAAGCTCTTAACGCAGCTTAATGACTCGATCATGCAGATTTCCCTTAGCCCACATAATTTTACGAAGAGGCTTCTTAAGTAACCGCATCCTCTTAACGACCCGAAACATCGAATGGCCCTCAATATGAACATCCCATCCTTTAGCAACACATTCATGGAACTGGTCTTTAAAAACAATATAGTTGCTAAACCTGAAGTGCTTATGCCGAATCATATCCCCCCGGGAATTTTTAATATAGCGGGACTATGATCAGAAATACGACATGGCTGAAACAATGCATAAACATTCACATGCGCAACAAGGAAAGCATCATTAACCATAACCCTGTCAATCTTTTTTAAGATACCCATACGAGCATTTCGGGCATTGGTTCCAGGTATAATGGAGGCCCATATGATTAACATCCGCCACCTGAATATCATCGACACACTCTCTAAACTCTCTCATGGAAATCGAGATTTTAGATGAGCTAGCCGTTGACTCATCAATATTGAGAGAGACATTAAAATCTCCCATAATCACCCATGGATACGACCCAATATACCCATGATGTATACGTAAGTCACTCCATAATTTTCGTCTGTCAATGTAATAATTTGCAGCATATACATATGACATGAAATATGAGAGTTATCATGAATAACATAACCTGACAATGCATAACCTGGTCGGTTGAAGCTAACACCATCACATTCACAACCCCGGGGTCCCATCCGAGAATAATACGAGTTCCTTTTATACAAATATTATTATTTGAAGACCATTGCCAATTCGGAAAAACATAGGAGCAGATACCCGTTAACTTACTAATATTCACATGAGATTCCAAGATCGCACACGTACATAATTTATTGCTTAACACAACTTCACGAACCTCGTTTTGTTTGGGGATACGATTCAAACCCCTTATATTCCAAGATGCGAAACTAATCATCGTTAACACTCACACCAGGAGTGCTTGCCCCCTCGGAAATTTTAATTTGGTCATCTACCACATTCGGTTGATCAATATCCACATCCGAGTCTTCATCGATCAAGCCATGTTCAACATTTGCAATCGGGTCAGAATTATCATTAGTAACTTTCAAAGCATCAAACGGGTTGGATAAGGCAATAGGATCATCGTTTGAATTACTTGGGCCAACACCATTAGTTTCCTTTGTCTTTTGATCCTCTGAATTTTTATTAACTGCACGGTATACAAATTTAACCTTCTTTTGGCCCATTACAAAACCATCAGTCCCCTTGTTACCAACAGTGTTTTTACCGGTCATTACAACCTTCGCCCTTTTTTTAACAGTTTTAAATCCGTCCTCATCCACATTCTTAACCAAGTTAGTGTCCACCTTAGTTGAAATAACCTTAGGACATTGGGCATCGGTATGACCAAAGATTTTACAATGAGAGCATCTCGGCGGTTTCCACTCATACTCAATACGTACCGTGCACTGATTTTGACATGTTATCCAAGCTAGGAGTTGCGACTTTTAAACAATTCTTTAATTCTTCCTCTGCTTTAATCTCAATCAAAGCGCGAGCATAGTTTGGCCTACCCCATGATTCCTTACACATAGTACTCGTGTAGGAATCAAGCATCATCGGTTTCCCCACACGTGAAGCAATGCAGCTTAAACCATCTTCAGTAAATCCCACCAAAGGTACATCATGAAGCTTCACCCAAACCGGAACTTTCGATACATCCTCCTTGGATAAAGATACATTAGGATTCCATTTATTAAGAATTATGGGGACCGTCCGAATCATCCCAGGGCCATTTTCAATAACATCCATCATACCTTTCTCTGTTGTAAAATTAAAGAAAAAGAAACCTTTTGCATTCATCATTATTTTCTCGATCCAGTACTTTTTCAACACGGTAATTACATAATTTTGAACTACCGGAAACGCAATTCTTTTGCCTATGAAATATCCATATAGTGTATGACAATAACGATCAGTGGCCTCTTTTACAGCAGACAAGGGTATAACAACATCAATACCATCTTCCACTTCATCAACGTTTTCGATAAATCGAAAGTTAACCTTGTTATTGTTCGACTTTCCATTGGCCATGTCAAGATATGTCTTTTTAGGAGAAGCATTCTGCACTTGTTCAACAGACACATCGTCTTGCACCTTACTGTTGACAGACTTATTACAATCATCTTTTCCATTCGATTTATTTGCAACATTAAGCAAAGGAAAATTATAAAATTCATTCACCTCAACATCCGAGTCATCATGGACAGTATGAATACTTACATTGTCTTCTTGGTCCTGTGGAATATGATTGAGATCAACCTGTTCCATCTCAGGCTCACCGTGGCGACCAACTTCCGTTTCCGCCTCATTATTCAAATTATTATTCAAAATCGATTCCTCTACCGGACGAGGAGGATCGATGTTGACACCAATCATTCGGTTACGTAGAATACGAGGGGTAGCAATCACAACCTCCCTTTTCTTTTTCTTGCCTCCCGAATTTTTTCCCATAAACCAGACACCACTTAAGCGACCAAATCAACAGATACCACGAGGATCATAAACGAAAAGGAATGAAAAATAGGATCGAACGAACGAATCAGATCAAAAAACCATGAAGAAAAAATAGCGCCGTATTCATACGCCCGGGGTCTTCGGAGAGAATAGGGTTTGTCATTAGACTTTCATTCACAACTCCTTTTAGAATTATAGTCCAACAATGTGAAGCAATTAAGAAAGATATAGTTAACAATATTAAATATGTGAATATTGTATAATAGCAAGTTAGCAACAGATAAGTAGCTGCAAACACGAAATATGCTAATAAAACAATGGTGCAACATAATCCTTTTAGAATTATGTTGCACCATTGTTTTATTAGCAGATTTCGTGTTTGCAGCTACTTATCTGTTGCTAACTTGCTATTATACAATATTCACATATTTAATATTGTTAACTATATCTTTCTTAATTGCTTCACATTGTTGGACTATAGGTTAAATGTATGTGAGCCCGATGTTTTACGCTCTAATAGTCTAATGGCGATTAAAAAACGCCAAAGGAGATCAGCCCGACAAACTAATATTTCCTAGGAGCCTGTTAACGAACATGAAGATACTGTTGGTGTGCCCTATGTATCTTCGATGCAATTGGGTTTTTCTGAAATCAGTCTACGTACTTTATATCACTGCCTGCTAACTTACTTTTCCAGTCAACTGTTTCAGTCTGTACCAACATGATTGGAATAACAGCGGTTCCCGATCTCATGCCTAACGATACACTGAAAATCATCGAAGTCAAAGTGCATCGCAAATGAATCGCTAAAAACCCGCCTGATACAACTCCAATCGGTGTTTCCTGTATGTTACTCGACGAAATGGTAACTTCAACAATATCCATTTTGTAGTTTTCAAGCATTACGTGTCGAGTAATAGATTTAATACTTATGCATATCAAAAATATAGCTGACATTTGTTACACATAAATATACTAATGGGTGACGCAATTCAAGCGAATATGAGCGCATCCAATATACGATATTTCAACTTGGTATTTGATTCGGGTGCTGGATACTAGAACACAGATTTCATACGCTAACCAACAAGGCCCCAACAACGTTCAATAGAGTGTCCAACAACTTTAAGATTTCTTCGAATCAAAGAATTCAGATCCATCCAGGGTTCCCGACGCATTACTTCAGGTTCATTTCATATGATCAACTATCTACAAGAGTACCAAACTATCAGCTATCTACAAGAGCACCAAACTACAAACTACCATAATTCCGATTCGCACAGGTAAACACACTTGATAACCAGCTCTAAATTTTTCATTTTCCAAGGTACTTATTGTATTACCAAACAAAAATCAGATTATATCGGGTCGATTCACCACGTCGGCGACATCAGCCTATACGGAGACGCAAACACTACACAAAAAACGATGTCGGATAATAGATATCAGCAATCTCAGGTAACAAAAACTACATATTTATTTCATTACAATTTCATACATAGACCAAAGTGTTTGTTACTAACACCATACAACGCCTCAAACATATACAGTAACGACATCACCAAGTTGACGTTATGGAATGAACAAGCCACAAGCTTCGACATACAGCTATATGAATCATTGCAAAAGCCAGTCATCATAGCTGTTAGTTCATGTTGGGTCAAAAATGAAGGAGGTAATTTGAAACGACCCGTCCATATTACTATAAACGCAGTACGTTCTCATTGGTCCCATAGCGAGGTATTTGACCTCTATATGATACGTTTTAGAAAATATTGCATTCGTTTCATAAAAAGCACATTATTATTATACATAATGCATGTTTTAAACAAGTGGTCGATTATTTAAGAAATAATCCCCAAAATACATCGGTTTTCAAATACTACGCACGTGACGTAACAGTCGAATATAATACATGACAAAGGTTTTATTGAATGCAACACTTTATTTAAATAAAATTATGAGACTCCATGCACAGCTTGCTCAGATAATGCAACAGCGGAAGACTTTCTTAAGGACCTGAGAATAAACATGCGTAAACAGTCAACACAAAGGTTGGTGAGATATATAGGTTTATCATCGATATAAATATAGACCACAAGATTTCATAGTTATAAATATATGTACACTCACAAGTGTATAAAAGTATTCTATAAGTTGTTGAGCGCTTCGGTAACCATACTTAACCATTAATGTGGCATATTCCCTTTATTATGAAATCTCCCTACACTGTACCAAGTGTAGTAAAAACGAAGTACTATGCAACCGTTTACGATACTAGAGCGACTAGCCCGGTTGGGGTTGTCAAACCCGATAGATCTATCAATAGGATTCGCGTATACATGTTCTTACAACATGTAAATATTAGTTACCAAGCTATTAGGGAAGATATGCAAAGTGGTACAACTCAACGTAGAATATATTTTAAGTACTTGTGTCCATGGCGTAAAACATAAAATGCATGTATTCTCATCTCAAAATATTTTTAGAGTTTAAAAATGGGACTATATACTCACAGTAGTAAAAGTATATTAATAATAAGTTTTCAACTTATTAAAAATATGACCGTCGTCTTTGAATTCACGAACCTATAACAATAATAACGATTCAGATAATAATACAACATATGAATAAAATAAAGCAAGTTCATAGAATACTTATATAATAATTTTTATCATTTTATGTTAGTAGTCCATTGTTAGTAGTCCTTTGTTAGTAGTTCGAAAAGTCCAACAGTCCAATAATCGGTATATATATATATATATATATATATATATATATATATATATATATATATATATATATATATATATATATATAATCTTAGAATTACCCCACGACGTATTGTATACGTATTGTCTTTGCATCAATCCAGAGATGTATTGTATACGTATTGTCTTAGAATTAACTAAGACGTATTGTGTACGTATTGTCTTAGGATTTATCAAAACGTATTGTATACTTATTGTGTTAGGACGTACTAAGAATATTATTATACATATATACAATCACAGAATTAACCAAGATTATAATATTTTGTTATATTACTGATAACATGTCCAAATATATATAGGATATAGAAAAAGTTAACAAGGATATGGTTAATATAGTTTTTATAATATAAATTTCGTCCATACAACGTTAATTTTAGCAGATATTGTTTTGCTCGCCAAATATTCATTACAACTCCGTTTAAAGTGAATCAAATTGCTATGGATTCATTAAGAAGTAAATTTTACAAAACCAATTCGAAAATTTCATCCCAAGTAGTAATTTTTAGAGCTTTACCCTCTTTTTGTGTCGGTGGACAGATTTGGAAAAATCCCGGCATCCACCCAATATATGATTTTTGATAAAATACTTCCACTTTGTCTAAAATCATGAAAAAAATATTGGAAGTCTTATTTACATATATTAACATATTTCCAAAGTCTTAGCCTCGAATTCAAAGTCTAAGATAGGTTTTTAATTCCCAACCCAAAACAGCCCGCTTTTTACCGAATGGAGATTAAAGGATATATGTTAAGTTTCAAGGTGTTCTTCATATGTACTAATTATAAGTTCTTATATTAACTTAATATAACATCATAATACATATAAATAAGTGTTATTAGAGTTAAGTTAGAAAGATTAGATTAGTTTTTCAAACAAGCTTGGTGTTCATCAAAACAAGTTCTAGTTTTTACAAGTTTTATAAGTATAATAAGATAGCAACTATACAAGGAATTGAACAAGGATTTTGAGAAGTATTTTACCTTGATTATGAAGAGGAAAGTTGCTGAGATTAAAGTATGATATGAGAGCATTCAAGTGTGTGTTTTTAGTTTAAGAAAATGTGGAGTAAAAATGAGTTAAAATTGTCCTTATTTATAAGCTTATAATTTTGGCTTTTAGTGAAAATATCTAAGATAAGTTAAATTGTATTAAGTCATGCATGACATATTAAATTGATTAGGTCATGGATGACATATTACACAAATAATTGCAGATTTCTAATTGTATATACCAATAGTAAATACTTCTAGAAGCTGTGTATAATACGGGTAAAAATACCGTATGAATGCGAGTAGAATTCTTTGAGGAAATTGAACGGAAATACGAGTATAGCTATCCTTTATATGTATTGGGTATATTATAAAGTGTATTCAATACTTGTAAGGATGTTTTTACGCTCGTAATACATTATATGTAAATACATTTTAACATAAGTTAATTACGTCGTTTAAATAGTAATATATATTGTTTGAAAACTCTTTAAATTAGTAGTATGAAAAAAAAAATATAAATATATATATATATATATATATATATATATATATATATATATATATATATATATATATATATATATATATATATATATATATATATATATAAAATACTTTGTTAATATACTTAATGAGATATTTAATTATCATATTTTCAAGTTAAATATATATAAATCCATATATATACACAATAATTATACAATTAAACAATTAAATCAAGTTATGACGTTCGTGAATCGTCGGAATAAAAGGGTAACCAAAAGCTTGTGTAAAACTCTTTTCGGAGGTTCAAGATTTATTAAAATTCATTGCTTATCAAGTCGGAATTATATAAAGATTAAGTTTAAATTTGGCCGGAAATTTCCGGGTCATCACATAATTAGTAACCTGACATTTGTTCATGTAATTTATAATGCACGAAAAGTGCAACTTACAGATGTACCTGTGCCTGAAATCCACAAATCAATCAATGCGTAAGTAATATTATATTGTGATGACCCGTCCTAATCCACCTGGACGAATACATCAACATCTGGTCCCATTGCGAGGTATTTGACCTCTATGTGATACGTTTTGTAACATTGCATTCGTTTTAAAAGGTAATTCATAAATGAATATATAAATTCCAGGTTTTTAACATCTGATGATTCCTACGTATAGACAATCACCATTTAAATGGTTTACAATAATACATTTGTTGACAATACAGTCAAAATAAGGTACATGGTAATGGTTTGGTGAATGCAAGTTTCTTGTATATAGCATGTATGACTCCAAGCACATAACTTGTATCACGTATCAGCAAACAGCGGAAGACTTCTAGAAACCTGAGAATAAACATGCTTCAAGTGTCAACACAAAGGTTGGTGAGTTCATAGTTTTAATATTACACATAATCCGTATATCAATGTGGATTACAAAAGTTCAGTTGTTTCATTCAAAACTTTTATCAATATGTTTTAACATTTCAAATCATCTGTATGTAAAGGTTGATCACAAGATCTCAGTTGTTTTATCCAAAACGTTTATCAATAGGTTTTACATAAAATGTGGACCACAAGATTTCAGTTGTTTCATCCAGAAACGTTTATCAAAATATTCTACAAGATTGAGCACCCTGGTAACTAAGCTTTAACGTTATTATAAGTACCCCTGTTTTAACATACATGCAACCAACATGTACAATACACGCAAACCAGCATGTACTAAACTCAAATAGCATACGTCTGTTTTATAGTTCAGGCTAGGGTTTCTATACCTGGAACAGACGGGGATGTCAAGCCCTATGGATCCATATACAACTACTCGCGCCCACCAGTTCTTATAACTGGCAGTTACTAGTTACCAAAGCTAAGGGATTTTCGGTTCAAACTCGGTGTAGAATTTAGTATGTACTTGTGTCCATTGCGTTTAAATTAAAGTGCATGTATTCTCAGCCCAAAAATATATATTGCAAAAGCAATTAAAAAGGGAGCAAATGAAGCTCACGCATATAAATATTGTATATCGGTTAATAAAGCATTTGCATGTATTCTCAGCCCAAAAGTGTAGAGAGTAAAAGGGATCATATGAAACTCACTGTTTAATATTGATATACAATATTGTAGGAAAGTACGTAGACGCATCAGAGATTATAAATACGAGGTTTGATTCACAAAAATACCCCCGAACATTACCCATAATTTCCTTAGCAATAACCCATAATTTCCTTAGCTCTAGCTCGCTTGGAAACCATTTTGAAAGTGACAAGCTCATAACCTCGTCGTAGTATTTTATGTATAATACTACTAATAATAATAATATTAATAATAATAATATTAATCTTAATAATAATAATAATAATAATAATAATAATAATAATAATAATAATAAATATTATACGGAGTAATATATGTGTTTTACAAAACAGATTTCGATCTAATTTATAGATGTGGTCAGGCCAGGTCTGCCATGCGATCGCATGGCTCCCAAGGCCTTTTCCCATGCGATCGCATGGGGATGTTTTACAGCTCACATTTGTTTAACTTCTTGTTTGTCGACATAATTTTATATTAATATAATATATATAATTTAAATAATTAATTATATATTATATTAAATTCACGTGCATAGTTGACTTGTAATTTTTGTTCCGATAAGTCGTACATCATCACTCGACTTATGTCCCGGTTCCGGTTTTTCAAATGTCCTTTCGTACGCTAAGAAAACTTGCATTTTACATTTCGTGACTCGTACCTTTGTTAAAATATAGCCTTAAATTATCCATAAACTATGTCACTCAAAGTGTATCTTATACGTTTGAGTGTTTTGGTCATTTACTTCTATAAATCATCGTCTCACTATTTGTTAAAATACATTTTAAAATAGTGTTACTGTAGCAAAGTCATTTTTTACTGTAGCAAGTCAATTTCACTGTAGCAAATAGTGATTTTCGAAAACACTGTAGCATTTTGAGTAATGTGGCAATTTGAAAACACTGTAGCAAATTAGTGTTTTACTGGTTCATCTTAAACGCTTTAGTTAACTTATCTAAATATCAATCGAATAAATAAACGAATGTTACTATCGTTTACTAAATAACTTGAAATCATATATATTCAAATAGATATATAAACCAATACGTTTAATGTACGGTATCATGCAATTAAAACTTTGTTATGTTTTCAAGTTATAGTATATATATGTATCTATTTACATATAATGGTTTGCGAATCGTTGAGAACAACCGAAGGGTAATTGAATAGTTCAAAATTTTGAGATTCAACTTCATAGGCTTTGCTTATCGTGTCGGAAACGTTAAAGATTAATTTTAAATTTAGTCGAAATTTTCGGGTCACCACATATATATATAAAAATAAAATCAGCAGCAGTCATGTACCTTTTATAGAGGGTTTTATGCTGTCATTTATGATACGTGGGCTAAAAGTTCAAATTACAACCATGGGGGATAACATAATCATGGCATGATTAATTGAATATTGATGATGGTTTGTGCAAGAATTGTTGATGCATATTTGTATAGCCGTTGCTGGGAGAATAACGTTTTGTTATTCCATTGTACACCTAGGATTGTATTGAACAAGTAAACTCTAGTCACATGAGCATATGTGACAAAACGTCCTATATAAAGAGTTAGTTGGTTCATTTGTCATTTGAGCACCTCCATAGTATGATAGAGCACTTGAAAGTTCGAGTGAGATGAGCTCCACCTCTTCACCTTCATGGTGGAGAGGATCCGAACTGATGCTCCAACCACCATGAAAATGACAAAGTGATTAGCTTAGATTCATGTGATCATTATTGTAATCGTTTATCTTTATTATACATGTAATCTATATTAATGACTTTTTTGTGCCGCTGGTCCCTCCATTATACACCAAATAGTGAATAGCGTCCCTTTCATTTTTTTTTCTGCTTACAGCATCCCTCCATTATCACATTTAAACATACCGCGTCCCTCCGTCAACTCTCCGTTAAAAAAGTCCGTTAACCCTTATCATGTGATTTGCATATGAGGGTAAATTCGTCTTTAATTAAAAACCTAAACTTATCATAATCAAATTCAACTCCAATCAAAGTAAAGAAATCATATCATCATATCATATCATATTATGAATTAAAAACAAAATCGTAATGAGATTAAGAGTTAATCAACGAAATTCAATCTCAAGACTTCAACACCCTAGTTAAAGTCACCAATCTTTTCGTCGGAATCTTCACCTGTAGGTGTCAGAAACGTCATCAAATCTGGTGATAGAATCTTCGTCTTCGTCGTCAAATCTGATGATAGCTACACCGTCGACTCGAAGCATTTTTATAGCAGACATGAAGCTTTAAACGCTGGAGTTTCAAATTGCCAAAAAATCGAAGCAGACCCAAGGAATATAATGGGTCAAGGATGAAATGTAACAAGGAGCTGGATAATGGAACTTGCTAGGAGTTAACATGTTTAAGGCTGTTTATGTTTGATCTTATAATTGTTTATATGGTTCTTTACTAACGAGCTTCTGATGTATCCTGATGGAGTTGGCCTATGATTAATAAAATTCCTAGCTTTTCAAAACATAAAAATTAAAGCGATACTATATTTGGGTTTTTTTGTGTTTGATAGGATTTTGGATTGGATTTTGGGGTTTTTTTGTAAAACTTATAGGGAGTGTCACCACCGAATTTTTTTTATTGACATATCCAGACATAAGCTTGATATAGCCACCACTGCATTCAATATTGATTTCCAGATTCCGGCAATAGTCACGGTGGTGTATGACGGCGATGGTGAAAAACAGCTCAAAACACTAAATAAATTTATGAAAACTTGCAGAAAGATGCGTTTGTATGATTCTAAACACTTCTCCAATCTTAATTTTTCCAAAACAATTACATAAATTATAGGATTGGCCGATTTCAATAAGGTTTTCTCGAAATCAAAAAATTTCAATAACTCAGTCAAAACTTCGAATTAATCTCTGAAATTTTGCATACACTTTCACATGATGATATCAAAGGTTTCTAATTTTTAGTTTTCATTGATTCGCTCTAAATCATTAAAATGCTAAAAAGTCAAAGAAAGTCAAAACGAGATCTATGAACAATTTTGATGAAATTATAATGATAATAAAGTGAAACAGATTGATCAAAGATATGTGTGATTGTGCAGTCATATGTATGTATGTATGTATGTATGTATATATTCAATAGAATAATAACACAAATGAATAAATGATGATAATACGTTAAAATATATAAATAAATTATATTTATATATTTATTATATATATATATATATATATATATATATATATATATATATATATATATATATATAATAAAGTATTTAATTTTTTTTATTTTTTTAGAAATTGAAAATATATAAATTATAAAAAAATTTGCGTCAATGGTTCCTCTATTTAAGTGAAAAAGATGAAGATGAAGAGTAAAGGATGAATTTACATAAAAAGACGAATTTATCCTCACATGACAAGGGTTAACGGACTTTTTAACGGAAAGTTGACGGAGGGATGCGATATGTTTAAATGTGATAATGGAGTGATGCTGTAAGCAGAAAAAAACGAAAGAGACGCTGTTCACTATTTGGTGTATAATGAAAGGACCAGCGGCACAAAAAAGTCTAGATTAATTTCAGCTGATCATCTTTGTGGTTGTTCATTGTTCATCTCATATTCATCATGTTCATCTTATTCATCACATGTTTATGCTCAAATTGTCAATTGATTCTTGTTCTTTGATCAAAAGATCCTAGCATGGGATCCTACAATTGGTATCAGAGCCTAAGATCAATCAAGAATCGATTTGATTGAAGCAATTTGATGAAAATGAATTTTGGATCTCGGTTTTGACTTTTGTTGACTTTTTTGAGTTTTGGTGATTTAGGCCGAATTGAGAAAAACTATGAACTAGGAAAGCTTGGTAATCATCTTGTGATTGTTTCTATAAAATTACAGTTTCTGATTCGTAGATTTGAGCAAGTTTGAAGAATTTTTTGTTTTTGGAAAAAGTGAACTAATTTTGATTAATTCGTGATTTTATGGAGTTTGTTAGTGAAATTTGAGAATGGAGAAGTGTTTAGCGGGTTCTAAGGTCGCTCTCTACAAAATTTGAGCCATTTTGGTGGTGATTTGATGAGTTTTCCATTAGAGCCGCCACCAACCACCATGAACCGCCACAGTGAGCTGCCGGAATCTGGAAAAATAGGAAGAACACGATGAACAACTGAGGTGTACGAGTGGAGGTGAGAAATCACGGTTGGGACTTGATGTATACGAGTAAACAACTAAAACGTACGATTGATGCTTAAAAATACGAATTATTGATGTTTGATTCATGAAGCGTACGTTTGGTTCAATTTGGAGAAGAAACACATCAAGCTAAAAATTCGGATGGTAAGACTGTAATTTGGGTGAAGTTTTAACAGCAGGTCCCACTGGAATACCATGTTTGTCGGATGATTTAAATTGAAAGAAGAATTCAAGAGGACCCCACATGTACTCCTTGTCTCCCTTTTCCAAACATTTAAAGATTCCATTTTTTTTTAATTAATCGATTACAAGCATGTACTCACGTATCACACTTTAACCCATGATCCATGATCCGACCCAGCAACCCATATCCGATCCAATTTCAGATCTGAACCGACCCAGATCCGGATCCAACCAGGACCCGACCCAAAAAACCGACCCGGTTCAGCAGCAGTTTCAGAATTTTACAATTTCAGTCCCTGAAGTTTCAGAATTTGCGATTTTGATCCCTGAACTTCCTAAAATTTACAGTTTTGGTCCCTCAACTTTTGTAAGTTTTTCATCAAAGGTTCTTAGTGTTTATTATTCAATATTTTCATACCAAACCTTTGCGAAACCTTTCTTTGATTCATTGAAGTCTCGATATATAAAGTTTAATGGATAACCTCCTTTGTCCGTTAGACTTATTTAGTAAGTGAGCACAGAAACACTTGTTTTTGAGATGTTATTGTGGGTAGTCGGGAGCATACGACTATTATGGGCCAATGACGTTATATTTTATCTTCCGCATTTTGTTGATTCTGCTTTGTAGAGGAAATTTGTTTTGGGTTATTGTTACGCAATCACAGGATCATACATTTGTCATTCTTGGTGACTAATTGGAGTACTTATTGATATGTTTAGGATCGTTAATTATGGGATGGATGCCTCTATTATATGCCTATAATGTTTGAGTCATGAGGACGATACGTGCTTTATAAAGTTTATTAGGATGCAGCTATTAGAAGAGGGGGAAGTTTTACAGTTGACGATACCGAGCTTATTGGTTTGTATGAAGACTAGAACATCAGGAATTTGATCGAGTTCAGTCTTAGGGGGAATCTGGTTGCTTTAGTACTATGGGTAACACGTACGAGTGAAGTTTAAAGAAACTACGGGATGACTATTAGCATTTCGACTTCAATGAGCGGAAACATTGATGTTCGAAGTTTGAGTTTTTACGTATTCTGGAAGACTTTTGATGGAGCTTGTGATTCATTATTATGGTACTACTGCAGAGATTGACTGAAGATTGCAAGAAGTGTTTACAATAATTTGCCAGCAACGTCGAAGGGGAAATTTGTTGATGCATATTTGTATGGCTGTCGCTGGAAGAATAACGTTTTGTTATTCCATTGTACACCTAGGATTGTATTGAACAAGTAAACTCTAGTCACATGAGCATGTGTGACAAAACGTCCTATATAAAGAGTTACTTGGTTCATTTGTCATTTGAGCACCTCCATAGTATGAGAGAGCACTTGAAAGTTAGAGTGAGGTGAGCTCCACCTCTTCACCTTCATGGTGGAGAGGATCCATGGTGGATTGATGCTCCAACCACCATGGAAATGACAAAGTGATTAGCTTAGATTCATGTAATCATTATTGTTATCGTTTATCTTTATTATACATGTAATTTAGATTAATTTCAGCTGATCATCTTTGTGGTTGTTCATTGCTCATCTCATATTCATCATGTTTATCTTATTCATCACATGTTTATGCTCAAATTGTCAATTGATTCTTGTTCTATGATGAAAAGATCCTAGCATGGGATCCTACAATTGGGGCGGTTGCAGGGGTGCAACCGCACGGTTGCAGGGGTGCAACCGCACGGTTGCACACGCTGTGTATATATATAGAGAACTTCGGTTTGCTTATTAGGTTAACGATCCTAGCCGCACTAAAAAGTCCAAACCAATTCTCTGGTCATCTAGCATTCATCTAGGTCGATCTTTAACATCCTAAAGTTGTTCTATATCTAAAGATCAAAGTATAATTGTTTGTTTTGAGTATAAAACCCTATACCGAGATTTTTCGCAATCGATATAGTTGATTAGGTCATTTAATCCTGTTTACATGATCCTACAAGTGGTATCAGAGATTGTGTACGTGATTGAACGATCGGTTTTTGTCAAAATCATTGAAAATGTTTTGCTAAGTTTTGAGTTTTTGGGGGTTTTGTTGAAAAATCTACAAATCTTAAAACTTTCACGTGTTTGATCATGTTTTTGTTAATCTAAAACGTTTATAAGGTCAGTTTTAATGTTTTGAACGTGAAAAACTTAAACCTTTTAGTCCAGATCTAGTGCTAGATTCCATCCATCTCAAAACCCTATTTTTCGTGCTGGTTTCTGTTCAGATCAAGTCAAGAACAGAACCACACGGTTATACTCTTCAACCGTGCGGATACATCATCCGGTTACTACAACCGCACGATTATACATCTGCATCCGGGCATACTCCAACCGTTTCTACCCCAACCGTGCTACTCTGAAACCGTACGAATATACTCTGTACCCGTCCGGTAAAACCTTCAACCGTACGGTTACACTTTGAAACCGTGCAATATGCAACCGTATTTGTCTAAGCGTGTGAACTGCGCACCCGTGTTATTTTCTGAAACCGTGTATTGCAACCGTGCTCTTTTTTGCAACCGTGTATTGCTACCCTACGGTTACAATGTCTGATCAGTTTGATAGTTTGAAATGGAATCTGCTATAGTTGGTGCTTCCTCATCGGGTTTACATAACTTGCTTAAGATAGAGAATGAGATAGGTAGTACGTATCGTGTACCTAGGCTTGAATCACTTGATGACTTTACTGAATGGAAACCTAGGTTCTTGATCTCGTTAAATGGGATAGATTCACGTCCCTACAACTTCTTGAAAGTTGAGTATACATTCCCGCTTAAGGATCATAGTGAACCAAAGACACCCATGGAACTAAATGCTGTTGAAAGAGAGGATTACAACTTAGAATGCAAAACCTACAGCCATCTAACTCAGGCTCTTACTAAGGATATATTCCATCAATTCAAGACTCACCTGACTGCTTATTCGATGTGGATTATAATTGAGAGTGGAGTTGAGGGAAGTGCTGAATATCGAAAAACGAAGGGTAAAGTTCTCAAGAAGGAATGGAAGAATTTTGCGGTTCAGCCTGGTGAATCTTTGGATGCTGCTGTTGCTAGGTTTCATCATTTAATGACCGAGCTTAGACGTTTTGATATTACTTTCACAAATAAGAGAACTTTTCCAATGTTTTTGGGAGGGTTTACCAATTAAATGGGATCCTATTGTGCAAGAGATTGAGAAAACTTGTGTGATCTATGACAACTCGTTTAGCAGTTTCGTCACAAAGCTTCAAGCAAAGGAACTAGATTTGCAGGAGAGGTTAAAGAGATTAGAAGTAATACAAAATCCGGTAGTTTACAAATCTCCAGCAATCAGTTCGACAGTCAAGAAACACGCACCTCCTCAGACTACTTTCACTTCTAACACTCATAAGCAAAGATCAAGTTGTGTCACTCCAGCTCCACTAAGTGTTCTTCCCAAGACTAAATCAAGCAAAAATGAGATCACCGAGGTCTTACAGACTGGGAACATTCGTTTGCGTACTATTCAAGCGGTTGAGGAGGACATGGCGTTGGTTGCTATGGTTGTAAATTCGTATAATGATTTACTGAACGGATGCATCGGGAACAGTCATTTGGAGCAAGAAGATTATGATCAGATCGATGAGAATGAAATGGAAAAGATGGATATCCTCTGGGCTATCGGTAGTGTTATTCACAGAGCAAAGAGGTATCTTCAGAAGACTGGTGAGAAGAATTTGGGAGTCGACAAGAACACCAAGTTCGGCTTCGACATGAGCAAAGTTAGGTGCTTTAATTGTAATGAGTTGGGACATTTCAAGAGAAATTGTACCAAACCGAAGCAGCCAGGTTTCTATAATCCATTTCATAATCAGAAAAAGGAGCCTACTACTAAGATCAACATACCTATTGCAGAGGAGGGTTCAAAGGCCTTAGCTGTGACATATGAAGATGAGATTTATAACTGGTCTGTTGATGTAACTGATGTGTATGATCACCATGCAAATGTTGCAAAAGTTCAGATGACTGACGTAGAAGTTGAGAAAGAGAAAGCTGAGAGAGAGAGAGAGAGAGAGAGAGAGAGAAGATAGGTTGTGTTGGATGAGATAAGCAGCGCAAGTGTCTGGGATGCAGAATGGAAGAGAGGGTTGATTGGGCATGGTACTGGGCAAACTACTTGCGTCAAGGGATGGTGAACAAGAGAGTTGAAGAAAAGTTTAAATTGGCAATTCATAGTGATGGAGACGTATGGACAGAAAGTGAGTCTGCTTCTGACGACGACTCAAAGAAATCTGGATGCAACTCTACAACTATTAAGTCTAAGGGTCTTATTGAGGAGAAGAGGGTCAACTTGACAAATGGATTTGATAGCTCGAGTTCAGAATCAGAATCAGAATCAGAACCAGAAGCTGAAGAAGATAGGGCTACACATCTCTATGCATTCATGGCGGATTCTTCTAATAAGGCTAACGTACAATCTGAAACTAGTACGGTTTGTGAAAATTGTGTTAGTCTAGAAAAGGAACTTAAAGAACTTAGGGAATCAGCTAAGATTTACACTAGATGTGATACCTTAAAAGATCAAGTTAAACAGTTGATTAATATTTGCCTAAATTCTAATAACTATACTGCCTTAGAAAAGGAAATAGATGTACTCACAAAAGGTAATCAGGTTCTTAAGAAACAGTATGAGGACAACTTGATCTTTAAAACGGGAGAGACAGAATTTAGGGATATTATTAAAACCTTAGATGATCAAGTGAATGATTTGAAATCAAATGTTATGTTAAACACTCAGACCATTGTTAGACAGATTGCTGAAGTAGATGACCTTAAGAGAGCCAAAGAAACATTTGGGATTAATTATGAGACTGAAAGGGATAAGGTTTATATCTACAAGCGTTCTGCGTTTGTGTTAGAGTATTGTCATAACATTGGAGGAAAAGAAACTAGTCAGGACTACAATCAATGTCCTCCACCTTTTGAACATGATTATAGTTTCAATCCACCGAAAAAACAGTTTGGGGAGGATTATGTTGAGATTAGGCCAGTTGAGACTAATACAGATAAGGGAAAAGGGATAGATACAACTAGACACCCAATGTGAGGGTAGATAACGATGATAAAGTTGAAATTCCTAATCTTAAGACTGTCAAAATTTTGAAAAACCCGGCTAACCAAAGACCAATCAGAATTAGGAATAGATATCCTATTAAGTTCGTAAAAGGTCCTAATTTTGAGGAGGAGGATTTCTTGAAACCTGCATGTAATTTACCGCCAAAATATGTTCCTCCACCCAAAAGGTCTCCAGATAGAACTCCTGATAGGTCACGAGCACAGACCAGGTCACCACCTAGACATCGAAGACCTAGATCTCCACATGTATACAACCCTAGATACAATTCCTACTATAGGAATGATCATGTTTCATGTTTTCATTGTGGGATGGGAGGTCACAGGGCAATTGACTGTCACAAAAGGTTTGTAGCACCCAGGAGGAGAATTCAGCTGAGTCCCCCTAAGAATTTTCATAAATTTAAATCAAACTCTCCTCCAAGGAATCGTATGCCTTACAGATTTGCCACTGGGAGGTCTGAAAAGCATGTTATTCCTAAAAATACTTCCAATCCATCAAATGAGACAAAGCTTGTTCAACATAATGTTTATTTTAAGAAACCTTTACATAAAAATAAAAAATAGATAACAAAGAAGGAATTAAAAGGGGATAGCAGCTCAGGTGCTGTTAGTGACAAGGATAAGGAGAAAATTGCTATTGTTAACGGGAAACCCATTGCCGACAAGGCATGGGTATTCCCCTCAAACTAATTATTTCTCTAAACTGTGCAGGTCGCCTAAAGTCCAAACAATAATACATGGATTGTGGATAGTGGGGCGTCCAGGCACATGATGGGGAACATGTCCCTACTTCATGATGTCAAATCTATAAAAGGTGGACCTGTTTATTTTGAGGGTGATCAAGGAGGGTTTATTACATCTCAGGGGATGATCTCAAATTCCTCTGTCAGTTTTGATAAAGTGAGTTTTGTTAAGGAAATGACGAATAACCTGCTGTCCGTTTCTCAAGTTTGTGATAAACGGCATAAAGCTCTTTTTGACGAGCAGCAGTGTTATATCATGAGAAAATATTATAAAGTTCCCGAGAACATGATTCTAATGACGGCACCAAGATGTCAAGACTTATATATTCTAGATATGTCAAAGGCTTATGTTAAGGCAGCAACCGGGTAACAAGCTTTCGTGTCCAAGGCTACTGAGCAGGAGTCTATCTTATGGTATAAGAGAATGGGTCATCTAAGCTTCAGGAAAATGAATCACTTAGTTCACGACAAATTAGTGGAAGGCATTAATGTCAAAGGGTTTAATGTTCCTGATGGGTATGTGCCATGCAAGAAAGGGAAGCAAGCGAAGAAATCGCACAAAGTTAAGAAACATCATTCCATTAATACTCCTCTGGAACTTCTTCATATGGATCTTTTTGGTCCAATCAACAAGAAGAGTATTACTGGACATTCATATTGCTTAGTGGTTACCGATGAATATTCACGTTTCTCATGGGTAGTGATGCTGAAAAGTAAAGCTGATACGTTTAAACAAATCAAGGTGCTGATCACGAGACTGGAAACGTTATATAAATTGAGGGTTAGAAGGATCCGAACAGACAATGGGACCGAATTCAAAAATCAGAAGATGGAAGAATTTTGCAATGAAAGAGGTATTCAGCAACAATTCAGCTCTCCATACATACAGCAGATGAATGGGGTTGCTGAAAGAAAGAATAGAACTTTAATCGAGACTGCAAGAACCATGTTGGCTGACTCAGAACTACCTGTTACCTTTTGGAGTGAAGCAGTTTCAAATGCATGTTATACGATGAATAGAGTTCTTGTCGTGAAACGTCATGGCAAAACAAGTTACGAGTTGTTGTTCAAAAGAAAGCCTAACATCAAACATCTTGAGCCGTTTGGTTCTCTGTGTACAATTATGGTTCAGGATACTGGTGGGAAGTTTAATCCGAAAGCAGTTACGGGAAGATTCTTGGGTTATGGGAATGAGTGCAAAAGGGTATACAACTTGTATTGTCGGTGTGTTGAAGAACGTACTGAAATTGATGTACAAAGACATGCATCAATTCCAGCTAGTAAAGGGTTTACATGGCAGTTTGATTACGATGAGTTGTTTTAATCATTCCATCTTCCGGTAGATAACTCTAAGGATGTAGAGCTTGCAACACAAATGATGTATAACATGCGTATCTCCGCTGAACGCATGTCAGATTTGCGTGTGCAATCTAACATTCCTTTAGAAACTGAGGAAAGTGCACCAGTGACAGGGACAAATGATGATTCAGATTCTGATAATTCGATTCCCCAACCAGAGGAGACTACATTTCAATCTGCGGGAGAGGATGAATATATCGATGAAGTATTTGATGATGTGATGGATGAGGTGCTAATTCAACCAACAGATCAAGAACCCATTCATAACACAACAGATGAATCTACGAAAACCGATGGACCACGACGGTCTAATTAAATGGTATTTCTCCCTAAACATTTTGATAACTTTGTAGTTAACCCTGTAGGTGTTTCAGGTGCTCAGCTAGGTGGACCTTCTACTTCAAATGAACGTGCAACACCCTCTGCTAATATTGTTACCGCTTTCTATACTCAATTGAATCAGACCGGAAGAATCTTCAGGAATGCACACTGTTGTTTTGTGTCGCAAATCGAGCCTGAGGATGTCAAAGATGCATTTCAGTATGATGAGTGGGTTTCAGCTATGCAGGAAGAAGTTCAGCAATTTAATCATTTGTGAAAGGACCCATTCATATCGATTATAAACGATTCACAATAGTTGATTTCATTGCGAGGCATTTGACCTCTATATGATACATTTTACAAACATTGCATTCGTTTTTAAAAGACAAACTTTCATTTCGTCGAAAGTTGACAGGCATGCATACCCTTTCATAATATATCCAAACAATAAATGACTTAATATTAATCTTGATGAATTCAACGACTCGAATGCAACGTCTTTTGAAATATGCCATGAATGACTCCAAGTAATATCTTTAAAATGAGCAAATGCATAGCGGAAGATTTCTTTAATACCTGAGAATAAACATGCTTTCAAGTGTCAACCAAAAGGTTGGTGAGTTCATTAGTTTATCATAAACAATTATTTCCATAATTTTAATAGACCACAAGATTTCATTTATTCAATAATCATACACTCGCAAGTGTTTAAAATTCATTCATATGGATTGAACACCTGGTAACCGACATTAACAAAATGCATCTAGAATATCCCCAAACATATAAACATCAAAGTACTAAAGCAGTTCAAATTCTCTGACTGGACGTGTCAAAGCCCATAGATCTATCTTTAGGATTCACGTCAATTGGTGGCAATTATAATAAACACCAATTCTTAGGCTACCAATTTCAACAAGGGCGATATCCGGTATAACAATTCAACCATAGAATGTAGTTTCAATTACTTGTGTCTATTTCGTAAAACAGTTATAAAAGCAGCGCATGTATTCTCAGTCCCAAAAATATATATTGCAAAAGCATTTAAAAAGGGAGCAAATGAAACTCACGATACTGTATTTTGTAGTAAAAATACATATGACGGTACTGAACAAATGTAAGGTTGGCCTTGGATTCACGAACCTATATTAGTTATATATAAATTAACACACATAATCGAAATCGAACAAAATTATGTATTATTCTAAGTGATGTAATTATTATATTTAATAATTTATAGGTTTCCGTAATAATTTGGTTAGATATATTTACTTTATTTACTTTAGATAGATAATTATTATATATTATAAAAATACTAATATAGTTATGTTATATGTATTAAATCTATTTTGATATAATTAATATTTATTTGTTATAATATTAATAATAGGAATAATATTAATAATAACAATACTTATAATAATAATAATGATAATAATAATAATAATGTTATTATTGATAAAAATAGTATTAATAATAAAATATATAAAATTTTTAATAATGATAGTAATAATAGTAGTAGTAATAATAATAATAATAATAATAATAATAATAATAAAAATAATAATAATAATAATAATAATAATAATAATAATAATAATAATAATAATAATAATAATAATAATAATAATGTAATTGTTAATTTTAAAAATGATAATTTTAATAAAGATAATAACTTTACTAAAAAAAATGTTAAGTTTTAATGAAAATATAGTTTTAATAAAATGATAACTTTGATAATTGTAGTTATAATGATACTTTTAATAGAAACGATAATAATTCTAATAATAATAATAAAAATGATAATTTTTGTAAAAGTGATAATAATGATAATAATTCTTAATAATAACAATACTTATTAATGATAATCATATTAATAATAGTAATGGTATTATCGATAATAATACACGTGTTAATAATAATAATAATAATAATGATAATAATATTTATAAAAGTGATAGTAATCCTAATATTAATGATAATTATAATCATGTTATTAATATTAGAGATAATAACAATTAATCATAATAATAACAAATAATAATAATAATAATAATAATAATAATAATAATAATAATAATAATAATAATAATAATAATAATAATAATAATAATAATAATAATAATAATAATAATAATAATAGAAAACTACCTCAAAGAATAAGTTCCAAAAGAAAATAAGTGCCCTTGCCCGGACTCGAACCCGCGACTTCTCGGTTACTCGACACTCCCTCAAACCATCTCGTCTATCACGATTATCTGATTTAATCCTATACTGAATTTTATTTAACCCGAAATTTTCTATTTTTCATTCTTCTTCTTCTTCTTCACAATTTTCTTCATCATCTATCATTGTGATTTTATGTTAACATCATTATCATCATATCATCATACTATCATAATACCATCATCAATCATCTAACATCACGACATCATTGAATCATCACCATATCATCATCGAATATCATCATGCATCATTACATCATAATCAGACATCACGTTCCTCATCATACTTCATGATCATCTTAATTTATTTGCAGCCCCATTATAGCCCATTTAATCGAAAGCCTGGTTATACTCTGGAAGCCCAACGACACATCAGTCCATTTATTGATTTAGTGGGCTTGGCCTTCATTTACACCGTCCAACAGATAGCTACGGCCCAACAACAAACGTACGGCCTAAAATGAAAACAAATACTCGATAGCCCAAAGTAAAAATAGATACCCCGTATTATATTCAGTTTACGAGTGGGGTCTTCATTACCCACTTGTGTCCACTATGTTCAATAAAGCTGGCCACCATGATATTAGTTTATGTTTGCCTATTCTCCTTTGCTCGAACAGAAAAAGGGAAGGAAATATATATATATATATATATATATATATATATATATATATATATATATATATATATATATATATATATAGCGGTTATTAAATAATAGGAAAAAAATAGCTGAAGTGGTTATTAAATAATAGAAGTAGTTGCAGCAGCCGTCGTTTGATTGAATATATAACAAGGAACAAACAGAAAGTTGCAGCTGTAAATGATGGTGTTTATTGATGGTGGTTTTTGGTGGTTCTCAATGGTGTTCGAAGGTGGTTTTCTTCGTTGACAGGAAACAGAACCAATAGTTTATTCAGCAGTTTGCAGTCGTGTGATGATTGGACTAAAGTGGTGTTCTAGACCGAAACAGAAATATAACGGTAACCGGAGGTGGTTGGGGTTTAAATAGGTTTTAATGGTGGTGCTCCGGCGATGTTTTTAAAAAAAATATAATTGCAACGGTGATGAGGGAGAAGATATGGCAGCTTGTTCATGATGATGGAGTTGAAGGTGTAGGCAGTTGGTGATGGTGGAAGTGATGGTGACCGGTTGTGTTCTTGAACCAAAATAAAAACAGGATGATGGTGGTGTTTAAGAGGTGGTAGGGTTTTAGAGAAAATGAAGAAGGAGAGTTCCTAGAAAGAAAGAGAGAACAAGTGGGTTTGATAGTTTATTGAAGTTGATGATGATGATTTCGTTTATATTTATGAGTTTAGAATCAGAAAGTAGAAAGATATATATATAGACTAGTAGTAGTTAACTAGAAGATGGTGGGGTGGTTCATCAAGCAAAAACAGAGAGATAGAGAGGTGATGAGAGTGGTGCTCTGGTGTGGGTGGGCTTGGGTGGCGATGGCTTGATTGAAGAAGAGGAAAAGGTGTACTAGTTGGTTGATCGAGCTTTGTTGGTGGCGATTGTATTGTGTATGTGTGTTTTTATATCTATGAAAGTATATGCATATGTTGGTATATATTTTATATGAAACTATATAGATAGATAATAACCAAAAAGAAAACAGTGAATTCATATTTAAAATTCATTCTAGTGAATCACATTATAATATAAGAATCGGATAGTGGGAAACACAAACAGTAATATTATTATAATAATAATTATAATATTACTCTAAAACAAACGCATGTGATGAATTCAAAAGGAAATAGTGAGCCATCGATTTAATTTGGATTCTAATTATCGACAGTTTTAATTTGGTTAATATGTCATGCTCCGTTGATTATTAGTGGCGGAATAAAGTTCTTTAGAAAAATCTCATATTTTTAATTTAAATAGCTTTATTTATTTTGATCATTATGGTATAAAATTCAGTCATTAACTATTAAATAAAAATTACATTAATTATTCACTCCCAACCTCAAGTAAAATATAAAATTTTTTAAAATTAAACAAATAGTTCCTAATTGTATTTTTAATAAGCCTATAGTTCATATAACTCATTTTCGGATCACCGTTTATTTTAAAATTACATAAGTTTGAATTTAACTTACTTAATATCATTCGGAACATTAAACGAGTATTACAATCATTTAATGTTTATTTTTAATATACCTTCATATATATATATATATATATATATATATATATATATATATATATATATATATATATATATATATATATATATATATATATATATATATATCATATTTCATAACAACAACATTTAATATTTTAAATTATACTTCCAATTATTATTTATATAAGTACACACATATCTATCTACAAATACTTGTTCGTGAATCATCGGGAATAGTCAAAGGTTAATTGAATATATGAACATAGTTACAAAATTTTCGAGACTCAACGTTACAGACTTTGCTTATCGTGTTGATCTCATATAAAGATTAAGTTTAAATTTGGTCGAAAATTTCCGGGTCGTCACAATTTGGGTGTTTGGCGGTTGGTAATTCCTCATTCAGGCTGTAAACCGTATGGTTTAAAGTGGCTTCTGAAAAACAAGAAAGATGATCAAGGCATCGTGATCCGGAACAAAGCAAGATTGGTTGTCAGAGGGTATCAGCAGATTCCAGAAATAGAATACGATGAGGTGTATGCTCCGGTTGCAAGACTAGAGGCAATTCGAATGTTTTTGTCTTTTGCTTCATTCAAACGATTCAAGGTCTTTCAGATGGATGTGAAGAGTGCGTTCTTATACGAAAATATCCAGGAAACAGTATATGTGACTCAGCCACCGGGCTTTGTTGATCCACATCATCCGAAAAAGGTGTATGTCTTGGAGAAAGCGCTATATGGTCTTCATCAAGCCCCGAGAGCTTGGTATGCGACTCTATCAAACTATATGATAGAAAATAGTTTCAGAAGGGGAGTCATCGATCAGACTCTGTTTATCAAAGAAAGGGGCGACGATATCATGCTGGTACAGGTTTATGTGGACGACATCATCTTTGGGTCAACCGATCAGAAGATGGTTGATGAGTTTGAAGACGTAATGCAGAAACAATTCAAGATGAGTTCACTGGGGGCCACTAATTTCTTTTTAGGGTTGCAGGTTGATCAAACGGAAAAAGGAATCTTTCTACATCAATCGAAGTATGTAGCTGACATCTTGGGCCATTTCAAGATGGAGAATGAACGAGTTGCCAAGAATCCTCTATCGGTGAATCACGGGATTACACCAGAAAATACTAGAGCAAAGGTCAACTCGACTCTTTACAGGGCTATTATTGGTTCCTTGATGTACCTTACTGCATCCCATCCAGATATCATGTTCGCAATATGCTTGTGCGCTTGTTATCAAGCACAACCAAATGTGAACCATATGCTCGCTGCAAAGAAGATCATGCGGTATCTCAAGGGGACTCAGAGTTTGGGCTTATGGTATCCAAAGAAGGATGGATTTGAGTTAACAACATACAGTGACTCAGACTTTGGAGGATGCAAAATAGATTTCAAATCTACCTCTGGAGGCTGTCAGTTTCTGGGTAGCAGGCTTGTGAGTTGGCTGTGTAAGAAACAGACCGCTGTTGCACAATCCACGTGTGAAGCTAAATATATTGTTGCGGCAAGCTGTACATCACAGGTTGTCTGGATCCAACAATAGCTGAGGGATTACGGTTTGTATATTTCTAATACTCCTATCTATGTTGATAATACCTGCTGCTATTGGTGTAACTAAGAATCCTGTTAATCATTCTAAGACCAAACACATAGGGATCAAGTACCATTTCATTAGGGACTGTTATGAAAAGCGATTAATAGATGTCCTTCAGATAGGTACTCAGACCCAACGTGCTGATTTATTCCCAAAAGCTTTTGATCGACCACGTTTCCTATTCTTACTAAATGTTTTGGGTGTGAGAGAGGGTAGAAGTTGTGTCCGATAAGGAGTTATTGAAGTAACCATCCAATCTTTTTCATTTGTATATATGCATTTGCATGTTGCATCATTCTTGCATGTTACTTAGCTTTTAGTCTGCCTGCATGTTAATTTCAACATCATTTTATGATTCTGCATGTTAAATATGAAAAACCTAAAAATATTTGTGTTAATCTTGTTTAATAGATTTATTGAGAAAATGGGAACACTCGAAAATACAAAAACAATATAAAATTGAAAACCCATAAAAAGTTGAAAAATTCGAAAATGAGAAGGTGCTATGTGATAATGGGAGATGACTGTATTACTGAACTTGCATGTTTATCGTTTTGCGCACAACGTATGTAATACATGATTAGTTAATGAATGTTGATAAATTTTGATGATCAAATTTTGGATAGAGATGATCACACATACATCAAGTAAATAATCTTGACAAGAAAATCATGGAAAGGTTTAAAGCGGTTGACGGTAGTCACCTAACTATCACTGAGAATGTATTGAGAAACGATCGTTTAGGAACTCAACAGACGGTTCAGGTCTCCCCTACTACGATTTATACTCTAGTGAAGGATTGCTAAGTAAGTCAACAAGATGAGTTTACTCTGTTAGAATGTATACTTGTTTCTATTCACCTTTATTGCTTGGGCCGAAACGCATCAGTAGGTCAGTCAGGGATTCAAAAGGGGGTACTCTCAGTTTGAAGGATTGAAAAATGCAATTCTGCATCACAAACATTTAACGATTTGAGAATGTATTAAAGGAGACTACTTCAACACCAAGGATTAGATCTGCAGTGTGATTCATCAACCATAAAATTAAAGTGGTGCAGCATCATCAATGTATAGCGAAAAAGCAACATCAGGAAATTAAAAAAAAAAATGATCATGTATATATGTTGTTAAGATCTCAATAAAGATGATGCATCACAAAAGAAAAGATGAACAAACTTCGTACTGAGCAGAATCGATTTAAGTTATCTATATCCGAGGGGGAGAAGTGTCATATATTCAGATCTAGAAAACTCAAATCATTTGGTTCTTAAAGTCATTATTTGGCAAGACGGTGCTTCCATTGTCTGTGATATGGTTTGTGTTGTTTGATCCAGATAGTTGGGGATATTTTCTGGAGGATTTGCTGGCTTAGAATTCCATCGCTCCAAATATCATATCATTCCATCAGAATAAGCTTTCCGCTCAAGCATGGGGTTTATAGCGACCGGTATTTGAGTTCTTTCGGAGTACGCAATAAAATTGTGATAAGCAAAGCTCTCCGAAGCGAAAAGTATGAGTTTAAGGTAGAAGCTCATGGCTGCCAGGGTTGCTAGAAACATCGTGAGATGCTTCCTGTTCGATTAAATCGAAAGTACATCGAAGTGATAGCAGACAGCTTCAATATATTGTGCTCAATTGACTACCTAATAAATTTGTGCGATCTCAAGTGAGGACTGAGTCTAAGATTTAAGCAGACACAGAAATGTGTTCAAGTAATTAAATGCTAATGTGATCATCAAAAAGTCCAGAAGGAGAATCGAATAAGTTTATTGATTTTCAGAGACTAAATGTGTAGGTACTGTGTAACGACCCTGAAATTTCCAACGTTTATTTATTAATAATTATTATTATTAATACGTGTGATTAAACAAATGTATGTTATTACATTTACATGTTGCCATGACTAAACGTACTTGACTTTAATTGCCCGAAACGTCTTTGTGACACGCGAAACTTACACGAATAATATTTTCAAGTATTATTTACATTCATGATTGATTTTATTAATTATTTTAATTAACTATGGTGATTAGTTAGTTACTTGGGCTTTAATTGGACTTTTATTGGATTACTTGTTAATTACTTACAAACTTGGGCTTTATTTTTGTACATGGACTTGATTAGCCCACCCTACATTATTAATGGACTTATTAGCCCAACACTACTTGTAAGTATCAAGTTAAATGGAAACTAGTTAGTTAACTTGACTTGGAATCTAGTTTGCATGTAATCCCCATGAAACCCCATCTATTAACCACCCTTTTGAACTTTAACATGCTAGTAACCATAAGACTTCTCCCTCCCTCCATTTTGCTATAGAAAAACGTGGCCTTAGAGCCTTTTGATGGGAGTTTTGGTTTTCAAATTTCATTACTTACTTCATTCACATTTACTCTTTCATTTTACACACACATTACTTGCATACTTTTCTCTCTTTTCTCTCTCATTTTTCTCTAAAGATTGTAAGTATTATGAACAAATTTTCTTCTCTTTTCTTTGTCCCAAAACTGAATTACAAACACCCCATAATCATCATCATCTTTTGTTACTTGTAGTCTGATTACTTGTTGTTGTTAGTTTGTTACATGTAATTGTTAGTTGTTCTTTACTAGTTACAAGATCAAACTTACTAGTTTGATTCTTCATAATATCTTGTATTTATCAAGAACACAAGAACATAAACTTACTAGTTTATGATTCTACTTTTATTGTTTCAAAGATTGCAAGTTCATGTGTTGATTAAACTCATACTTGAAGTTCATGAAGTAAACTTTAAAGTTTACTTTCTAAAGATCAAACTTTGGTTTGAATCTTTAAAGTATGAACAACCATGAACCTTTTACTTGTTTATTTAGTTTTACTTGCACTTTAATTTTATGAATTTGGTTGTTGTTGATCAAGTACTACAAGTTAGTCTTGATCTCATATCTCTTGGAACTTAAAGTTAACTTAAAAGTTCAAGAACATGTAAATAAGTTTTCTTTAAATATAACTTTGTATACTTATGCTTGATCTAGACTTTTGAGTCTTGGATCTTCAAGATCTAACTAAGAACTATGTTCTACATCTTAAGATCTTGATTAGTTAGTTTAATTTCAAGTTTGTAACTTGTTAATATCTTTAAAGTTCATGTATATGTTAGATCTAAGACTTTGATGTAACTTTAGTTCATCAAACTTCATACAACTCTTAAGTGAGTTGTGCTTCATGTCTTAGACTTACACTAGGGTTATGATGGTCAAAACTTGGTAAATATGATGTAAACACATCAATGAGTTGTACACTTGAAGCTATAGGCATCAAGGATGAGAACCATGATGAACATCAAACACCAAACCCACCGGAACCCATTATTTTTCTGCCTACTGTTCCCTGCCTACTGTTCTGCTGTTTCTGTAACAGAACAGTAGACCTGGGCTGTTTTGATTATGATTTTCTAATAGATCTTTTCAAGTAGATAACTTTTCATATAGGACTTGTCTTAATCCGAGTTACGGTTTAGGATTTATGGCCCTCCAATCGTCACTATGTCCTTTAACGTTGTGCAGAAATTTCTAACCTACTCGCACTTAGACCGTCGCCACGGTTAAACGAAGACGAGTTTGCTTCTGTAAATTTTACCACACTTAAAAGACTCATATAAGGAGCCATGGCCACTGGTATCACCTTAATTCAGTAAGGGTAGAGGCCGTGGTGACTGACTGAATTCAGCCTTTGTTGTAAACTACTTTCATAAACGAAACTTACTTTACGCCTTTTGTTTGATGATGAATGATGATGACCCTTAAGACCTTATTTACATACTTTTAAACCTATTAAGATGATTTACTGACTTAGTACTATTTGCCTTAGGTTGAGGACCTTCGGACCGATTACTTGCACACCTTTTCCGAACCGACTTTACGACTACGTTATCATTGTGAGTTATAGCATTCCCTTTTTACTTTAACTTATTTTGGGAACTGAGAATACATGCGCATTTTACATTTTACATACTAGGCACGAGTACTTAAACTTATATATGTGTGGGTTATACAACGGCATAAACATTCCCTTTAGCTCGGTAACGTTTAATCATTGGTTTTTGAACCGTGAACGCTTATCTTAGATATGGATCCATAGGGTTTGACATCCCCACTCGGGCTAGTAGCGCTAGCATTTAACGAGTGTTTAATACTTCGTAGACATACGCACTTGCCAAGTGTACTTTCAAGGGGTATAAACGTTAAGTTATTTACCAAGTGCCCACGGTTAACATATACTTTATCATATTGTTTTGAAACGCTCTTTGTAGCACTGAAATCTCGTGGCCTACCTTACATACTGTTATACTTAAACTATCGCTCACCAACCTTTGTGTTGACGTTTTAAAGCATGTTTTTTTCAGGCGCTTGAGGTTAGCTTCCGCTGTGTACTAGTCGTGCTGTAGACACCTGCTGCTTAGAGATGTCATCGCATGAACTACTTTACCTTGCATTCAAACTTTAGTACTTTTGAACTATGACTTGTAACGACCGTTGTGGTCACATACACTTATTATTTGCTTCTACTTAGTGAAGCATGCTTTTGAAATGTATAACATTTGATGTCGGTTATGACATCACCTTTTTATCGTGAATGCAACTTCTTTAATTAAAGCATATAGTACTTAACCTTGTAATGATCCTGTTGATGATGATTCGTACACGATGGTTTTGTACGGGGCATCACATTTGGTATTAGAGCATTGGTTGTAGGGAATTAGGTTGCATTAGTGAGTCTAAGACCGACCCGAGTAGGATTCACTAATAGGACTAATCTACAACTTGCTAGTTTACTTGTTTCCGCTGAACTTACTGCATGCTGCTGCTTACTGTTACTGCTATATGCCGTATACTATTACATGATTTCACTACTGCATGCTATTACTTGCTTTCGATTGCATGCTACCTTCGTACGATTTGCTGTTATTGCCATGCTACTTATTGTTATACATGATTTAAACTGTTGGCCTAATACGTGCTTGCTTTATGACTTACTGACATGGAAAATTTATTTTTCCTTGTTCAGATGTCGGATGTACCACCTGCTAGCGTTTTGTGCAGTTTAGACTCTTCAGCTACTCCACCTACCACCGTTGCCGATCCACCGATCCCGCTACGCATGAGTGACTCCGGCGCTTCATCTTCCGGGACTAGCAGCCAGCCGCCTTCACCAGTGGCTACTTCTGATGGACACGTGAGCCCTACGAAGATTCCAGCTCCGTCTGCTCCCGGACCCTCGGATTCACAGCCCCGCATCGGTGGTGTTGTGATCCCCGCGGAGTTCGGGGAAGGGCCATTCCGTAACCACATGCGCACGCCTTGCTGACGTACTCCCGATGGACGTTTAGTGCCGATTCCACCAGGCAGACACAGACAGATGTTGGCCGCCTTCGGACTGCCAGTTGAGCCACCCGTGTCGCCACCACATGATTCAGACGACGGGTCTTCCACTGATGCTCCATCAGACGACACCTCTTCGGATGACTCCAGTGATGATGAGGATCCCGCTGACGTACCTATTCAGGCACCCTCCACCCCGCCGAAGAAGCGGTACCGCCCTGATGGCACCGTTATTCCAGGGGTGAATGGAGGTCGTGCTTTCACTGACACTTTTGGTCGGCGTCGGAGGGTTACTGCCCGTAAGCGGCTTGTGCCGTACCCTGCCGACCCACAGATACGTAAGGTTCCCCGTTACGTATTGACTATTCCTGGAACCGTACCGCCTAGATTTAGATACGGACCATTCCCATCTAGGGACGTACCGTCTACATCCGGAGCTGGACCATCTACTTCAGCACCATCCGCTCCACTGGCCCCACCTACACCACCAGCACCGCCTGCCCCACCATCTCCCACTGTCGAGGAATTGACAAGGGAGGTGGGAATCCTCCGAGCTCGGGTTACCGAGCTCGAGGAGCAGTTGGCTCAGGTTTTAGACATCCTACACCCACCTTCACCGTAGGACTTTTGTATTAGATTTCATGATGTAATCTAGTTGTAGATTCTTGTATTATTTATGTATTGTACGGACTTATTCAGATGTATGAAACTTATTATTATTAATTAATGGAACTTTGCGTTATTTAATTCTTGCACGATGTTCTATTTACATTGCTGTACGATGTTTCTGTGGTATTTGTACCTAGATGCATTATTTAATAACATGTGATGTTTTGATTCCATGTTGGTCACTATATACTGTATTATTACTACTTGCATACTGGATTTTGACTTGAGTCAAAATTTTTGTTTAGAATACCATGGCCAACGGAAGAACCACACCTACCGCAGCCCAGATTGAGGACATGATCAATGAACGGGTCGCTGCAGCCCTAGCAGAAAGAAATCTCCAAGCTCCACCGCCACCACCACCAGTTATCCCACCCGTTCGAAATGGGTGTACTTACAAGGAATTCTAGAGCTGCAAACCGCATAACTTCAGTAGAACCGAGGGACCGGTTGGTCTCACCAGATGGTTTGAGAAACTTGAATCAGTATTCCGAGTCAGCAACTGTTCGGAGGATAATAAGACCAAGTTTGCATCTTGCACGCTATCTGACGGCGCGCTAACATGGTGGAATACGTTAGCTCAAGTGAAAGGCATTGATGAGGCGTATGCTACGCCATGGGAGGAATTCAAAGCAGCTATGATTGATGAGTATTGTCCGAGGACCGAAATCCAGAAGATGGAAATCGAATTTATGCAGTTAAAGGCCGTTGGGAACGACCTTGATGGTTACAACAGGAGATTTTTGGAACTAGCTCTTTTGTGTCCGACAATGGTCACCCCGGAATTCAAGCGTATGGAGAGATACTTCTGGGGACTCCCTAAGTCCATCAAAGGAAACGTCACATTGTCCAAACCACCGAATGTTCCCGAAGCAATGCGCATGGCTCATACCCTCATGAATCAGATTCTTATTGATGAGCCGGAAAAGGCTAAGTTTGAGGCTGGTAGTAGCGAAAAGAGGAAATGAGACAACAACCACAACAACCACAACAACAACAGGGGGAGAAACTACGATCAAACCCCCGCCAAGAGGCACAACAATGGTGGAAACCCTAATCCCAACAACAACACCAACACCAACCCGAACTATAAAGGAACCTTACCACAATGCAAGCGATGCTACAAACACCACACTGGGTATTGCAATGTTGTCTGCGAGAAGTGCCAACGGTCTGGGCATATCGGGAAAGACTGCAAGGTCACCACTTTGAATGGGAAGCCAAACACCAATGGGCCGAAGAAGTGCTACGAATGCGGGCAGACGGGCCATTTTAGAAATGCGTGCCCAAACAAGCGAAAAGACGGAGGACCACCCCGTGGTAGAGCTTTTAATGTTAATGCAAGGGATGCACGCGATAACCCCGACTTGGTGACAGGTATATTCAAAATCAACAATCTTTTAGCTTCTGTCTTGTTTGATACTGATGCGGATAGAAGTTATGTATGTAGACATTTTTGCGATAAGATTAATTGGTCATTAGTCCCGTTAAAAGAGAGTATGCTTGTCGAGGTCGCCAATGGAAAACTTGAAAAGGTTGACCATATTAGTCGTGGAGCTATTATCAACATAGCCGGTGCAGATTTCGAAATTGATTTGATACCTATCAAACTGGGAAGTTTTGACGTGATCGTTGGTATGGATTAGTTGAGCAAGATAAAGGCCGATATTATCTGTGGAGATAAAGCACTTCGTATACCACAAGGAGACGGTGAGCCACTGGTTATCTATGGAGAAAGATGTACCTCGAAGTTGAACCTCATTAGTTGCGTGAAAGTGCAAAAGATTATGAAGAAGGGACGTTTTGCTATCCTATCACATGTGAATGCGGTAGAAACTGAGGTGAAGAGCGTGAACGACATTCGAATTGTGAACGAATTTTCAGATGTCTTCCCAGAGGAATTGCCTGGATTACCACCGCCGAGAGCCGTAGAATTTCAGATTGATTTAGTGCCAGGAGCAACACCTGTAGCTCGCGCACCCTATAGACTCGCACCTTCCGAGATGCAAGAATTACAGAGTCAACTATAAGAACTACTTGATCGAGGATTTATCCAACCAAGTTTCTCGCCTTGGGGCGCACCTGTGTTGTTTGTAAAGAAGAAGGGTGGATCCTTCCGTATGTGTATTGACTACCGTGAACTCAACAAATTGACTATCAAGAATCGGTATCCTCTTCCACGAATTGACGATCTTTTTGATCAACTACAAGGATCGAGTGTCTACTCAAAGATCGATTTGAGATCCGGTTATCACCAATTGAGGGTGAAGGAAAGTGACGTGATGAAAACTGCGTTCAGAACTCGTTATGGTCATTATGAGTTTCTCGTGATGCCATTCGGTTTGACCAATGCACATGCCGTGTTCATGGACCTCATGAATCGTGTCTGCAAGCCATACTTGGATAAGTTTGTTATCGTCTTCATAGATGATATCCTCATCTACTTAAGGAGCGAAGAAGAGCATGAGCAACACCTCCGATTAGTGCTTGAACTCTTAAGACAAGAGCAACTTTACGCCAAATTCTCCAAGTGCGAATTTTGGTTGAAGGAAGTCCAGTTTATAGGTCATGTTGTGAGCGACCAGGGTATCAAAGTTGATCCCGCCAAGATTGAAGCCATCAGCAAGTGGGAGACCCCCACTACTCCGACGCATATTCACCAATTCCTAGGCTTCGCCGGTTACTACCGAAGGTTCATTGAAGGATTTTCTCTGATTGCGCGTACTTTGACCGCGCTGACACACAAGGGCAAGAAGTTCATTTGGGAACCCGCACACGAATCAGCGTTCCAAACTTTGAAGAAGAAGTTAACCACCGCACCTATCCTATCACTTCCTGAGGGCAGTGACGACTTTGTTGTTTATTGCGATGCTTCGAAGAGTGGTTTTGGTTGTGTACTGATGCAACGATTAAAGGTTATTGCCTATGCCTCCCGCCAATTGAAGATTCACGAGTGGAACTACACTACACATGATCTTGAACTTGGAGCCGTTGTCTTTGCGCTTAAATTGTGGAGACACTATTTGTATGGAACTAAGAGTACTATCTTCACCGATCACAAGAGTCTCCAGCACATCTTCGATCAGAAGCAACTGAATATGAGACAGCGTCGATGGATCGAGACGCTCAACGACTACGATTGTGAACTTCGCTATCACCCTGGCAAGGCCAATGTTGTAGCTGACGCTTTAAGCCGAAAGGAGAGGACGGCACCTCTTCGTGTTAGGGCTCTGAACATCACCATCCATTCGAACCTCAACAGCCAGATCAGAGTAGCCCAAGATGAGGCTCTCAAGGAGGAGAACATAACTCATGAACATTTGAACATACTTGTCTCTCGATTCGAGGTTAGGGAGTTTGGACTCCGATGTTATGCCGGAAGAATTGGGTACCTTGTTATGGAGATCTACGAAACCTGATACTTGATGAAGCACACAAATCGAGATATTCGATTCATCCTGGAGCGGGCAAAATGTACCACAACCTTAAAGAACAGTATTGGTGGCCGAATCTTAAGAAGGACGTTGCGACTTATGTTGGTAAGTGTTTGACTTGCTCGAAGGTTAAAGCCGAGCATCAGAGACCTTCTGGGTTACTTCAGCAACCAGAAATCCCACAATGGAAGTGGGAACAGATAACAATGGATTTCATTACTAAGCTGTCGAAGACGGTGGGCGGATACGATACCATTTGGGTTATTGTTGACCGCCTTACCAAATCTGCACACTTCCTAACGATGAAGGAAACTGATATAATGGAAAGACTTGCTCAGCTATACATCAAAGAGGTTATATCACGACACGGTGTACCTTTATCGATCATCTCCGATCGAGATCCCCGTTTTGCTTCCAGATTTTGGCGTTCTTTACAAGAAGCCATAGGAACTCGTCTCGATATGAGTACTGCTTATCATCCTCAGACTGACGGGCAAAGTGAACGAACAATTCAGACGTTGGAGGACATGTTGCGTGCATGTGTTATTGACTTTGGAAAGGCCTGGGAAAGGCATTTGCCACTCGCCGAATTTTCTTACAACAACAGTTATCACTCAAGCATTAATGCTGCACCTTTTGAAGCATTGTATGGCCGCAAGTGCCGATCTCCCATTTGTTGGGCCGAAGTGGGCGAAAAGCAAATCACCGGACCCGAGGTAGTCCATGAAATGACGGAGAAGATTGCTCAGATTCAAGCTAGACTTAAGACTGCCCGTGATCGTCAAAAGAGTTATGCCGATCTTAAACGTAAAGACTTTGAATTCAACATTGGTGATCGTGTAATGTTGAAGGTTGCACCTTGGAAGGGTGTGATTCGTTTTGGAAAACGTGGAAAGTTAAACCCACGATACATTGGTCCTTTTGAAATCTTGGAACGTGTTGGACCCGTTGCTTACCGTATGGATATACCAGCACAATTGAGCTCAGTTCATCCTACCTTCCACGTGTCGAACTTAAAGAAGTGTCTTGCTGCACCTGAACTTATCATACCACTTGAGGAACTTACAATTGATGACAAACTCCACTTTGTGGAAGAACCAGTTGAGATTATGGATCGTGAGATCAAAACTTTGAAACGCAACAAGATTCCGATTGTACGAGTACGATGGAATGCCAAACGAGGACCTGAGTTTACTTGGGAGCGAGAGGATCAAATGATGCGGAAGTATCCTCACCTTTTCCTGACTCCTCCATCTACCTCAGCTTAAATTTCGGGACGAAATTTTCTTTAACAGGTGGGTAATGTAACGACCCTGGAATTTCCAACGTTTATTTCTTAATAATTATTATTATTAATACGTGTGATTAAACAAATGTATGTTATTACATTTACATGTTGCCATGACTAAACGTACTTGACTTTAATTGCCCGAAACGTCTTTGTGACATGCGAAACTTACACGAATAATATTTTCAAGTATTATTTACATTCATGATTGATTTTATTAATCATTTTAATTAACTATGGTGATTAGTTAGTTACTTGGGCTTTAATTGGACTTTTATTGGATTACTTGTTAATTACTTACAAACTTGGGCTTTATTTTTGTACATGGACTTGATTAGCCCACCCTACATTATTAATGGACTTATTAGCCCAACACTACTTGTAAGTATCAAGTTAAATGGAAACTAGTTAGTTAACTTGACTTGGAATCTAGTTTGCATGTAATCCCCATGAAACCCCATCTATTAACCACCCTTTTGAACTTTAACATGCTAGTAACCATAAGACTTCTCCCTCCCTCCATTTTGCTGCAGAAAAACGTGGCCTTAGAGCCTTTTGATGGGAGTTTTAGTTTTCAAATTTCATTACTTACTTCATTCACATTTACTCTTTCATTTTACACACACATTACTTGCATACTTTTCTCTCTTTTCTCTCTCATTTTTCTCTAAAGATTGTAAGTATTATGAACAACTTTTCTTCTCTTTTCTTTGTCCCAAAACCAAATTACAAACACCCCATAATCATCATCATCTTTTGTTACTTGTAGTTTGATTACTTGTTGTTGTTAGTTTGTTACATGTAATTGTTAGTTGTTCTTTACTAGTTACAAGATCAAACTTACTAGTTTGATTCTTCATAATATCTTGTATTTATCAAGAACACAAGAACATAAACTTACTAGTTTATGATTCTACTTTTATTGTTTCAAAGATTGCAAGTTCATGTGTTGATTAAACTCATACTTGAAGTTCATGAAGTAAACTTTAAAGTTTACTTTCTAAAGATCAAACTTTGGTTTGAATCTTTAAAGTATGAACAACCATGAACATTTTACTTGTTTATTTAGTTTTACTTGCACTTTAATTTTATGAATTTGGTTGTTGTTGGTCAAGTACTACAAGTTAGTCTTGATCTCATATCTCTTGGAACTTAAAGTTAACTTAAAAGTTCAAGAGCATGTAAATAAGTTTTCTTTAAATATAACTTTGTATACTTATGGTTGATCTAGACTTTTGAGTCTTGGATCTTCAAGATCTAACTAAGAACTATGTTCTACATCTTAAGATCTTGATTAGTTAGTTTACTTTCAAGTTTGTAACTTGTTAATATCTTTAAAGTTTATGTATATGTTAGATCTAAGACTTTGATGTAACTTTAGTTCATCAAACTTCATACAACTCTTAAGTGAGTTGTGCTTCATGTCTTAGACTTACACTAGGGTTATGATGGTCAAAACTTGGTAAATATGATGTAAACACATTGATGTGAAGCGAGGTGTATATAAAATAGTTATTATTTTACTAGGAAAAACTATTAAATACGATACAATTTTACACAAGATATTTATTTATTTATAGAATGGATATACTTAAACCTTGCTACAACACTTATAGGCAGTGTACCTAATCGTACAGTAGTGTAGTTTTTAGTAAGTCCGGTTCGTTCCACAGGGAAATCTTTGAACAAAGCTCAACGCTATATTAGTTTACTTTTATAAAAATACAAATATATATATAAGTAATAATATTGTTATAAAGGGGGGTTTTTACCGTTTAATGACCGGTTTGTCGATTTTAAAACTTTAGTCGCAGTTAAAACCTAATGTAAAATATAAAATAAATACAAGACTTAAATTAAAGCGTAAAGTAAATAACGATAATGAAATTGCGAATAATAAAATTGCGATAATTAAAAAGTACGATAATTAAAAGTGCGATTAAATAACAATAAATAAAAGTGCGATAATTAGAAGTGCAATTAAATATAAAATAAAGGAAATTAAATATGAAATAAAAGAATTATGCTTATTTAAACTTCCGTAATCATGATGTTTGACGTGTTAATTTTAGTTTTATGCCCATGGGTTAATTGTCCTTTGTCCTGGATTATTTAATATGTCCGTCTGGTTTTTGTCCATAACAGTCCATCAGTCATAAATATAAATTGCAAGTGTCCTTGTCAAATTATTATTATACCCGAAGTTAAATATTCCAACTAATTGGGGATTCGAATTGTAACAAGGTTTTAATACTTTGTTTAATGAATACACCAGGTTATCGACTGCGTGTAAACCAAGGTTTTACTACTTTGTTAACAATTACACCAATTACCCTTGAATGTAATTTCACCCCTGTTTTAATTATTCTAGTGGCTATTAATCCATTCCCGTGTCCGGTTAAATGAACGATTATTCGTACATATAAATACCCCGCCCATCGTGTCCGATCGAGTGTATATGGTAATTTATAGGGACGCCCAATTGTAAATCTTTATATTAACATTAACAAATTTTCATTTAGTTAAACAAATATAAAGCCCATTAATAGCCCATAGTCTAATTTCCACAAGTGTCGTTCTTTTGTCCAAACCCCAATTATGGTACAAAGCCCAATTACCCAATTTTAGTAATTAGCCCAACATCATGATTACTTTGTTTTAAATAAGCATAATAATAACTTAGCTACGAGACATTAATATAAAAAGGTTGAACATAACTTACAATGATTAAAAATAGCGTAGCGTTACACGGACAGAATTTCGACTTACACCCTTACAACATTCGCTAACATACCCTTATTATTAGAATTAAAATTAAAATTAAAATTAAAATATAAATTATATATATATATATATTACTCGTATGAATGAGAAGAAAAAAGATATGAAATTTGATCAGAATTCGGTTGGCTTTATAGCCAGAGTTGAAAATTGGGGCTCCGCGACTCGCGGCAAAATGCCCTTAAAACTCCGCGAGTCGCGGAGATGTATTTACAGCTCACACCCTTGGAGTTTCTTGCTGCCGACGGTTTTTAATATATATATATAATATATATATAATTAATATAATTAATTATATATTATATTATATTTATATACATAGTTAACTTGTAATTTTTAGTCCGTTGCGTCGAGCGTTAAGAGTTGACTCTGGTCCCGGTTTCGGATTTTCGAACGTCCTCGCGTACAATTTAATATCTTGTACTTTGCGTTTTGAATCTTGTACTCTTGTGATTTCGAGACGTTTCTTATCAATAATTGGAACCTTTTTGATTGTCTTTTGTTCTTTTGAGCTTTTTGGTCGTTTGCGTCTTCAAATCGTCGAATCTGTCTTCTGTCTTCACCTTTTATTATTTAAACGAATATCACTTGTAAATAGAACAATTGCAACTAAAAGCTTGTCTTTCTTGAGGAATAATGCTATGAAATATATGTTCGTTTTTAGCATTATCAAATATTCCCACACTTGAGCGTTGCTTGTCCTCAAGCAATATTGTCTTGAAATACTAGAATCACTTCTTTATTCTTCACACTTTGTACATCAGTGATTTCTATATGGCGGTATAAACAATGGTAGTAACGATATGGTTTACAGTCCCACATGACTATAAAAATTTAGATCCATTAAGGAAATTGGATCTTTATGAAAACATTTGATCTTTTGAAAATTAAATCTAGTTTTTACCCTAGATAAGTTTTCCGGAATAACCCTTTACCGGTGTTTGCAAAATATTTGTGGGTTTGGTGGGTTTCAGATTTGAAAATTTTAGCTCAAAACTTGCGGTTTTGTGTCACCCACTTGCTAACCTTGTATTTGGAAAGCAACACGTCCAGTTTACTTGTTCCGTATATTACCTTTCGGCAAACTACCGTCCGGTTGTAAAGGAAAGCGTTGAACAAGCAACTGTTAAGGCAATGTCCCGTGACATGCTTTTGATTATGGTCTATAACGTGTCGGACGCAATTACTATCCTTGGTAGGAGCAATAGTAAAGCTCACCCTTATAATTTTTTTCGGTCTGGCACAAGGTCATGTCTTTGACCACTATGCAACCACCGTTCTTACGGTTGACACCCGATTTAGTTCAGGTGACCTAATGAATTTTAGGTGAATTCCTAGGATTTTACGTTCAATGGTAATGAACGCATTGAAAATAGGGTTTTCAGAAAACAAATCGGTTTATAATTTTGATCAAAATATTTTCTCGTTTAAGCTCGAGTTTAGATATCATTGAATTCCATGTGTTTGAATTCTCAATCTTTAAGGTCAATCTCTAGGATTGAGTAATATCAGTCTTAAAAGCTGATTTTTAATCTTTAAGGAGATTATCCTTTCTGGGGATCTGATTCATTAGTCTTATCAAGCTAATTTGCACGGTGCCTCCCCATTGTACGAGATAAATCCTTCTCATGGTTAGGATAAATCTGACCACTTGGCGACCCTGTTTAATGCTGAGGTCCGTGGATTTCCTGCTGATTTTAGTGATGACTTTTCTAGATTTTTCGTCAACCTACAGCTGGTCTGGACGACAACTTCATGACCTAAATCAAGAAGCGCGTTTCTTTTTCGGAAGACTTTACTTCCTTTTAATGATGGAATTGATTCATCGTGTAGATCCATCTCTTCTTTTCTTTCATTGGGTAAAACAGTTTAGTTTAGTCCAAAGCAAAAGTATTTTCAGTTATTTGTTACAGATATATGTGACATATGTTTAAAATAATTTGGTAAATTTTCCCACACTTGGCTTTTTATTTTTCTTTTTATCGTCCTCTATTCCATTTTAAATGAATTTTAACATTTTAATTTGTTTCTCAATTTATGTCCTTTCCGAGGTAACAATAATTTCGGTGTTAAAACCTAGTTTTATCGTTCATAAATATGTATAAACATGATTTTGAATTCATTTAATTGAAAATTTTGAAAAATTTTACTAGAATTGGGTAGTCAGTATATAAGACTAGGGCTGTTCTTTTTTATCAGAGAGCACTAGATTCTAATACAACTACTGCTTTACTAGTATTTTTAATGGTAACCAAGTGTATAAAGTAAAAAATTTTAAAATTCGAAAGAATTTAACCCCTTCCCACACTTAAGATCTTGCAATGCCCTCATTTGCAAGAAATCAGTAACAATTTAAATTATTGAGGGTGATTAGTGTGAAAATGATTAAATTTTTACCAAAGTTTCCAAATATATTGGCGTTTGTTTGCTGAATGATAAATGGTGCACGTCATTTGTTCATTCCGTCTTGTTGTTATTTCACATATATTTTGCATCATTGTCGTCAAAATTACTTGCTTTTGCTGAACTTACTGCTAGAATACATACAATACAAATATAATCATACATGCAATTTGAAATGGAACTTTGGCATCCCACTTTCAAACTATAAGAAAAATATTAGTACACAATAATAATAAGAATATCAAACATTACATAAACGTAATAAAATGTTAAGTGTTTAAAATAAAAATAAAAATTACCAACTTATCTCTACTGATCAGGAGGTGGGTTAGGAGGATAATTAGGATAGGGATCCCAATTCATGTTCGCGTCCGGGTTCCATGGCTGATTATAGGTGAACTGGTATGCTGCGTCATAATCATATGAATCATAGGGTGGTCTCATTTCTGGCTGATGTGCGGGATAGTATGCGGGTCGGGTCGGATAATACATCTCGCCAGGCTGCAACTGGCTTATAATTTGGCGTTGATGATAATCCCATCGGCCATGCTCTCGTTGCCGGGAATGCTCGTAGTCATTCCGACGTTGCCATGCCTCGTACTGCATATGCCTATCATAGTTCGTCATGTATTCATCCTCCATACGAACGCCTAAATCAAGAGCAGTCTCCAGAACAACTCCTATAATGTTGTTCGCCTCTTCCATTTCATCATCCGAACCTCTTTCTACCTGTCGCTGAGGTCCCTCGTATCGATATACCCGACCACGTCTCATCAATAATACCCTTGCACCGTGATAAAGGTTTGAACTTATAGTTTCACCTCCGTCCTCTATTTCGTTCATTGGACCCCCTTGGTGCTTATCTACACCTAAATACTCTCCAATGAGAGTAATGAAAATACCACCACCTATAATACTCCCCGATTTCATCCCCGAAACTACATTAGCGAGATAATAACCAACACAATAGGGAATGTTAACGAAACTCCTCGGGTCTCTAATACACTTGAGGTAGAACAAATCGTTTACGGTCAATTTCTCCTTATTTCTTCCCCTTTGTGTAATTGTGTTTGCTAAGAATCTATGAATCACCCGGAGTTCAGCTCTGTCTATATCTAAGTATGTATGATTTCCACTGGCGTGAAATTCATTAAAGTGGGACATACGCCTCCAGACAGCGTTAATATCAAATTCCCTATCTACCCTTTCTCCTTGGGCAATCAGGCTATTACAGTCGGGGCTCAAAAGTTCAGCAGGGGTGTAAATCTGTAAGGCCCTAGCTAAATCTATCATGGACATTCTGTACATACGTCCACCTAACAGAAATCTAATAAAGCTTCTATCATCTATCCTCCTAACATCACTGTTTAACTTAATAGTACTAAGTAATTCTATACACCATTCCCTATATATGGTTCTACGAATGGAAAATAGGCGCATCCAATCGTTAAACTAAGAATTACCATACCTTTGCACCAATAATTCCCGAATCGGTTCGGCAAGGTCAACTGTTTCCAAAGGTACCCAGTCAATTGCCCTTGGCATTTCAACAACCTTAAAGTAGAGAATGTGCATGTTCTTTTGATAATCTGGATACTCTATCCAACATCGATCAAATCTCAGATTTGGGTGTAACTGATCTTCATTAATGTCTAAGCTCAGAATCCTTTGATGTGGAGCGAATTGACGAAACTGATTCATGAATAATTGATCTTGATCGTGATATGGAATATGTTGCTCCTCCTGTTCTTCTTCTTCTTGTTGCATATGTTGTTCTTGTTCATGAAACATTTCCGGTTCGGGCTCTGGTTGCCTGGACGATGATGCACCGTCCGTATCTGTATTTCTCTGCAAAACACATTAAACACAAAATTTGTGCATCCAAATATGCATTAGTGTTAGCAAAATAATAACTTGAAACAATTATGATGACATGTTCAATTCATAACACATTTTATACATATTTTCCTAAAAATAACAATTATATACTTTTACATACGAAAATGTGTACAATGTTTTATCACATTTAAACTCTTAAACATGTCAACAATAATTATTATAACAATTAAACACTTGTTACATGGCATTCAAATCAAACTAGTGCTCATTTTCATATTTTTGTCAAGTCTACACTTTGTCAAAATAAGCATATACGAAAAATGTACATCAAGTTCATAAGCATTTATCTCAAATAACATGCCAAAATAATCACTACTAGCAATGAAACAAGTTTCAAATGGCCTTTATATCAAATTATCCAAGTTCATGAATTTTTAGACTTAAAAAGTCCACTTTAATTCTCAAAAACATGTTTAGGCTCAAAGTTTGGATCAATTAACTACCTAAACATGTTACACTACTTAATTTAGCAACAATTCATGATAAAAATTGGCCATAACCTGTTTATATCAAAAAGCCCCAAATTGCTCAAGAACACAAAAATTCGAATTTAAAGAGATTAGGGGTGAAATCTTTACCTTTCTCCTGAAGGGGTTGAGACTACTGAATCTAGGCATGATTGTTGTGAAGTTTTGCAAGAAATTTGGTGAAAAATGGCGGATTTTTGAGAGTATTTTGGTGCAAGTTCGTGTATATGTGTGTGTATTGTGAGAAAGAAACAGATTGCTGGAACTTTTGTATCTGACCAGTTTTTATTATCCATGCGAGTCGCATGGTTTCCTGCCCATCCCCATGCGACTCGCATGGGGGCCAATTCCAGGTATTTTTTTTTTTATTAAAACCTTAAGCTTTTAAAACATAAATTAAATAAAATTTTAAAAATTTTGTTTCTTTTTAAGATGAGGTCGTTTCGGGACAATGCCCTAGTCTGTCCCTCGACAAAATTTTAAAATTTTGTCATTTTCAAGCGATTGTTTTAAAAGCTTAGATTTTTAGATTTTTTTAATTTTTTTTTTTTTAATAATAACTTTATACTTTTAAAACATAAAAATTTTAAAAATTTTGTTTCTTTTTAAGACGAGGTCGTTTCGGGAAGATGCCCTAGTCCGTCCCTCGACAAAATTTTAAAATTTTGTCATTTTCAAGCGATTGTTTTAAAAGCTTAGATTTTTGGATTTTTTTAATTTTTTTGGCATACTTTAAATCAAAAAGATTAAAAATAATGATAATAAAAGTTCTCGTCCCTCCCTCGGGTAAAGCAATTTCGGTTCAAAGACCTAGTCTTCAACTTACGACGAATTTTAAAAATCATATTCTTAACTTAATGAGATAAAGTAAATTTTTGTTTTTAAATTCACACAACTTAAATATAAAATTCAAAATTAAAAATTAAAAATTAAAAATTCACACCAAACTTAAAATTTGAAATGCATAAAATTTAAATTTCATATTTTAAAAATTAAAAATTCACACCAAACTTAATTTAAAAATTCATAAATTCATACCACACTTATATTAATTTTTCAAATATTTACAATTTTAAATATATTGTTTTTACAAAGTTTACAATATTAATTTAAGATTTAAATATTAATTTTAAAAACATGGTAAAAAAAAAATTAAAAATCTTTTTGTCTTTTTATCCCACTTTAATCAATCAAATATTATCAAAAATATGCGCCCCTCTTTTCGGTAAAGTAATTTCGGTTCCAAGACCTAATTTAACTCATGACAAATTTTTGAAATATTTTGGGTTGATTGATTAAAGATATTTATACCTTAAGAATAAACGTTAAATTTCGCAGTGATGTAATAAATTTTTGAATGATATCAATAATTTCGGTCGCCAAACCTAATTTTATTTAATACCAATTTAATACTTTTTAGCGAACAAATTAGCGTTTATTATCAAAAGGTTAAAAATAAAAATAAAAATAAAAACTGTACAGACATACCTGTGAAATAGATTTCTTAGTTATATGATCTATTATATTCATAAGATAGTCGGTTTAATTGGTTTTCCATGGCTGCATAGGCGTAACCTCGAGCATTCATTGTCTTTTCTTCTAAACATATGAACGGTCCGTCTCTGCATAAAGTAACAAATTCGGTATTTGAATAGGTTTGATTATTTGAACATTTACCTCCATGTGACCATTTTCCGCATTTGTGACATCGTTCTAGGGGTCGTGCTCTTCTTTTCGCTGCGGATTTTGATTTTCCTTTACCAAATTGTAACTTATTATCTTCGCATCTGGATCCTTTTCTAACTCCGTCCATTCTTTCTCTGATTACTGATACTAATTCACTCGGTAGTATGTCATTATTTCTTTTAGTGATCAAAGCGTGTAGCATTAGACCATGGTTTAATTCACAGGCAGTCTTCATTTTGTAAAAACCTAAAAAAAATAAAAATTCAGAATGGGGGGAGAAGACTAGTTCTTTAGGGTCTGCTAGGGAAAGACCATTCGGGTTCCATTTTCGAAAACTACACGAAAACAGACAATCTAACTCTAACAGAAATACATATTATCCTTTAAAGACTTGATTCTCCCCACACTTAGTTAGCTGTGGTGTCGAAATTGTGATTAACTTCGTTGTCGACTTCCATCGGACCCTGTATGTAATGTTTAACTCTGTGACCATTAACTTTAAATTCAATCCCATTTGAATTTATTAATTCTATCGTTCCGTATGGGAAAACTCTTTTGACTATGAATGGTCCAGACCATCTTGATTTCAATTTTCCAGGAAATAGCTTGAATCGTGAATTGAAAAGAAGAACTCTGTCTCCTTCTTTGAATTCTTTTGAACTTCTGATTCTTTTATCATGCCATTTCTTCGTTCTTTCTTTATAGATTAACGAATTTTCGTATGCTTCATGTCTTAATTCTTCTAATTCGTTTAGTTGACTTAATCGTAGACGTCCGGCTTCATGTAAATCAAGATTACATGTTTTCAAAGCCCAAAATGCTTTGTGTTCAATTTCTACTGGAAGATGACATGCTTTTCCATACACAAGTCTAAAAGGTGTGGTTCCAATTGGAGTTTTGTAGGCTGTTCTAAAAGCCCAGAGTGCATCCTCCAATTTAATGGACCATTCCTTCGGATTTGATCCTACGGTTTTCTCTAGAATACGTTTTAAAGCTCGGTTTGTATTTTCAACTTGTCCACTTGTTTGTGGATGATATGCGGTGGAGATTTTATGAGTTACTCCATATCTTTTAAGAACTTTCTCAAGTTGATTATTACAGAAATGAGTACCCCGATCACTTATTAAAGCTTTCGGTGTTCCAAACCTTGCAAAAAGACGTTTTAAAAAGTTGACTACAACTCGTGCATCGTTAGTTGGGAGAGCTTGTGCTTCCGCCCATTTAGATACATAATCAATGGCTACGAGTATATATAGATTATTATGAGATTTTGGAAATGGACCCATAAAGTCAATACCCCAAATGTCAAATACTTCACATACTTGGATGACATTTTGTGGCATTTCATCACGTTGACTTATTTTTCCGGCCCTTTGACATGCATCACAGGATTTGCAAAGAAGGTGTGCGTCTTTGTAAATTGTAGGCCAATAGAATCCAGCTTCATAAACTTTTCTTGCTGTTAGTTGAGGCCCATAATGCCCTCCTGTTGGTCCTGTGTGACAATGGTTTAAAATTTTACTAGCTTCATCTCCAAATACACATCGGCGTATTATTCCATCGGGACAACTTTTAAACAGATGTGGATCTTCCCAGAAATAGTGTTTTATATCACTGAAGAATTTCTTTCGTCTTTGGTACGATAATCCTTTTTCAAGGAATCCACAAACTAAGTAGTTTGCATAGTCTGCAAACCATGGGATTTCTTTATAATCTATCTTCAATAGATATTCATCAGGAAAGTTGTCTTGTATGGCCGATTCATTTAGAACTTCTAATTCGGGATTTTCAAGACGAGAAAGATGATCAGCGGCGAGATTTTCTGCTCCTCTTTTATCTCGGATTTCAATATCAAACTCTTGTAAGAGTAAGATCCAACGGATTAATCTTGGTTTAGCATCTTGTTTTGAAAATAGGTATCTAAGAGCAGAATGGTCGGTATAGACCACCGTTTTTGCTAGAACGAGATATGATCGAAATTTGTCAAAAGCAAAGACAATAGCAAGGAGTTCTTTTTCAGTAGTTGTATAGTTCGTTTGTGCTCCTTGTAACGTCTTACTAGCATAATATATAGGTTGAAATCGTTTTTCAATCCTTTGTCCTAAAACGGCTCCCATTGCAAAATCACTTGCATCGCACATTAGTTCAAATGGTAGATTCCAATTTGGTGTTATCATGATTGGTGCATTAGTGAGTTTTTCTTTAAGAATATTAAAAGATTTGATACACTCATCTGAAAAGATGAATGGCGCATCCTTTTCTAGGAGTTTATTCATAGGAGTGGCAATTTTAGAAAAATCTTTTATGAAACGTCGGTAAAAACCGGCATGCCCTAGAAAACTCCTAACTCCTCTAACATTGGTGGGATGTGGAAGTTTAGCAATTACATCTACTTTAGCTCTATCCACTTCAATTCCTTCTTTTGAAATTTTATGTCCAAGAACGATGCCTTCTTTAACCATGAAATGGCATTTCTCCCAATTAAGTACTAGATTTGATTTTTCGCATCTAATTAGCATTTGTTCCAGATTAACTAGACATGATTTAAATGTATCACCGAAGACTGAAAAGTCATCCATGAATACTTCCATGCATTCTTCTATCATGTCATGAAAAATCGCCATCATACACCTTTGAAAGGTTGCAGGGGCGTTACAAAGTCCAAATGGCATGCGTTTGTAAGCAAAAGTACCATAAGGGCACGTGAATGTGGTTTTCTCTTGATCTTCGGGTGCTATTGGAATTTGAAAATATCCGGAAAATCCATCTAGAAAACAATAGTAACTATTTCCGGCTAATCTTTCCAACATTTGATCTATGAAAGGTAAGGGAAAGTGATCTTTTCTGGTGGCATCATTTAATTTTCTATAATCAATACATACACGCCATCCTGTTACAGTCCTAGTAGGAATAAGCTCATTTTTCTCATTTGTGATGACAGTCATGCCACCCTTCTTAGGCACGCATTGAACTGGGCTTACCCATGGACTATCAGAGATTGGATATATTAAACCTGCATCTAGCAGTTTAATAATCTCTTTCTTAACTACATCTTGCATATTAGGATTTAGTCTTCGTTGACGTTGCACATACGTTTTATGACCTTCTTCCATAAGGATTTTATGTGTGCAATACGAAGGACTTATTCCTTTAATATCATGAATCTTCCATGCAATGGCTGGTTTATGAGCTTTCAACACAGAAATGAGTTGTGATTTCTCATTTTCAGTAAGAGAAGACGATATTATTACAGGTAATTCAGATTCACCATGTAAATAAGCGTATTCCAAATGGTTTGGAAGTGGCTTTAACTCTAATTTCGGAGGTTCTTCTATCGATGATTTATATCGATATCTGTCTTCTTCTTTTAGCATTTGAATTTCTTCTGTTGTTGGTTCATATCCATTAGATATAAGTGTAGCTAACATTTCAGCTTCATCAATTGGTTCATTACCTTCTCCTAAAGAACATTCTCCTGTTCCTTATAATTCTGGAAATTCTTCTAATAATTCTGCATGTGCATCTATAGTTTGAATATAATAACATGTATCATCTGCAGATTGTGGTTGTTGCATTGCTCTATCAACTGAAAAGGTAACACTCTCATCCTCTATACTTAGGGTCAGTTTCTTACCGAACACGTCTATCATTGCTTTAGCCGTGTTTAAGAATGGTCTTCCTAATATGAGAGGAACTTGAGAATCTTCTTCCATGTCCAAAACAACAAAATCTACTGGAAATACTAAAGTACCAACTTTAACTAGTATGTTCTCCATTATCCCTCTAGGATATTTTATTGATCTATCGGCTAGTTGTATGCTTATTCTGGTTGGTTTTAATTCTCCAAGGTCTAGTTTAGCGTATAGTGAATACGGCATTAGATTTATACTAGCACCTAAGTCTGCCAATGCTTCTATTGAACTAAGACTACCCAGAAAACATGGAATTGTGAAACTTCCTGGATCAGATAATTTTTCTGGTATCTTATTCAACAGCACTGCTGAACAATTAGCATTCATAGTAACAGCCGAGAGTTCTTCCATTTTCTTTCTATTCGTGATTAGATCTTTCAAGAATTTAGCATATCTTGGCATTCCTGAAATCACATCAATGAAAGGAAGATTTACATTTATCTGTTTAAACATATCCAAGAATTTGGATTGCTCGGCTTCAAGTTTTTCTTTCTTCATTTTACTCGGATAAGGAAGTGGTGGTTGGTATGGTTTAACATAAGGTTTATCCTTAACTGTGTTATCTTCATTAACCTTTTCAACTACCGGTTCTTTTTCCTTATCTTGATCAGGTTGTGGTTCTTGTGGAGTAGGAATAGTTTCATCAGAAGTTACAGGTATTTCAGGTGATTTAAGTGTTGTACCACTTCTTGTGGTAATAGCTTTAGCTGTTTCATTCCGGGAGTTAGCATTTGTATCACTAGGTAAACTTCCCGGTTTTCTTTCACCTATTAACCTTGCTAGGTTACTTACTTCTTGTTCCAGATTTTGAATAGAAGCTTGTTGATTTCTAAATGCTTGAGCATTTTGTTCATTGGTTTGTTTTTGAGATGTGAAAAACTGCGTTTGAGTTTCAACTAGCTTCGTCATCATATCTTCTAAATTCGGCTTTTTATCATCGGTTTGTTGTGGTGGTTTGTTTTGAAAATTAGGTCTTTGCTGATTGTAAGTATTATTGGATACTTGTTGATTGCTAGGACCTTGTTGGTTATTGTATGGAATATTTCGGTTATAGTTCTGATTTTGATTGTAAATAGGTCTTGGCGGTTGATAATTATTCTGATAATTATTTCCAGGCCTTTGGTTTATGTATGAAATATTCTCTCTTTGTTCCATTGTTAATTCAATACTGAGACAATCTTTTGTCAAATGTGGTCCTCCACACTGCTCACAACTAATTCGTATTGAGTGAATATCCTTAGTCATCTTTTCCATTCGTCTCTCGAAAGCATCTATCTTTGCTGAAATGGAATCTAAGTCATGGCTAGAATCGGCTCTAGCTGCTTTAGATGATCTAATGATATCTTTTTCTTGGTGCCACTCATGTGAGTGGGAAGCAGTGTTATCAATAATTTTGTAAGCATCAGTTTCGGTTTTCTTCATAATAGAACCACCAGCTGCTATATCTATGTCTTTCCTTGTAGTGATGTCGCATCCTTGGTAGAATATTTGTACTATTTGACAGGTGTCTAAACCATGTTGCGGACATCCTCTTAACAACTTTCCATATCTTGTCCACGCCTCATATAGAGTTTCATTTGGTTTCTGTGTGAACGTAACAATTTCTGCTTGAAGTCTTACGGCTTTAGATGCAGGAAAGAATTGTTTAAGAAATTTGTCAATTAAAACATCCCATGTATCGATCGCCCCTTCAGGTAACGATTCCAACCAATCTTTGGCTTCTCCCTTTAAAGTCCAGGGAAATAACATGAGATATATCTGTTCATCCTCCACTTCTCGGATTTTAAATAGTGTGCAGATCCTATTAAAGGTACGTAGATGTTCATTTGGATCTTCCTTCGGCGCACCACTAAATTGGCATTGATTAGTCACCATGTGTAGAATTTGTCCTTTGATTTCATAATCTGGCGCATTAATGTCTGGATGAGTAATTGCGTGACCTTGGCCAGTGCGTTTAGCTCTCATTCGGTCTTCCATACTTAAAGGTTCCAGATTCTCCATAATTGAATTTGTTGAATCGGTATCACTAGATGATTCTGTTTTAATAGTTCGTTCCTCAACAATCTCTGTTTGAATGATTTGTGGTTCCGGAGGAAAGTTTAATGGTTCAGGATCTACGAACCGTTCCTGAATATTCTCTGGATTCTCAATTGTGAGGTTGGGTTCAAAAAATGGATTATCGGAAATTTGAACTGAAGTACTTGGTCTACTGGATGACGATTCTAAAGAAAAATCAACGGCGGTTATATTTGTTAAACGATGTCTTGATCGAGTTACAGGTGGTGAACGTACAAAAGGTGGTGAACGTCTTGCTCGGTGCATTCACAGAATATCCTATTAGTTTTTAAAAGGAAAGAAAAATTATAATAAGTTATCCAATCAATAGACTTTTCTGATTTTGCCCACGTTTCGAATAGCCAAAAGATGCAGCAGAGGGGCAGGATTCGTTTGGTCTCAATATAATTGAGGACTGTTTGGCTCCAATAACCCGGTCCACGTACAAATCCAACTATTACTACGAACCAGAAAATTTTGATGTCTATCAATTTAACTACTCAAAATAAATTTTCGTAATTTTAAGAAATTTAGATAAGAAGTAGAATAAAATTCTAAGTCCTAAAAACTAGAATGGCGAGAAATAAGAAAGACAAAGAGTTCGTCGCAAAAGGTCGAAAAAGAAAAATGGTTGAAAAATAAAAGGTGACGGAAAAATAAAAGAAACTTATAAAAACTTAAAAATACTTAACTAATTTAACCTTATTACTACAACTAACTTAAAATTATAATCGCAAATTGATATTACTAATTGGAATGATAATTGATACATAGTAAAAGGTCTAAAAATATTAAAGCTTACAGGAAAAACTAAATCCCAAATGGAAATAACTTAAAAAGAAACTAAAACTTAAAAAGGCGTCGCAAAATTCTAAAACACCTAATTCTTAGTCTAAAGAAAAAGCACTTAAGGAATTCTACGGCAAAGCCTAAAAATCTAGGAGTAAAAATAACTATAGCAAAAACTAAGTTTAAAATTAAATATGAGCTAAAAAATACAAATATTACGCTACAACGATTAAAAAGGGACAAAATATAAAAATATACAAAAAGTTGTAAAAAGTACAATTTTTATAAAAAAATATTATTTTTATATTATTTATTAAATAAAACTACTAATTTTACAATTTAATAAAACTAATTAAACTAAAATATATAAATAAAATAAAAAGTAAAAAAAAAATAAAACTAAAACTAATACTAATAATAATAATAATAATAATTAGGTTTAATAATTAATAATAATTAATATTAACCGTAATTAATGCAGGTTTAGGGCTTCCTGTCGCCTGTCAGAAACCCTCCGCGAGTTGCGGTGATTAAAGAAGAAAACCCCGCGAGTCGCGGGGTTCAGAATTTGAGCTGACAGATTTATCTTTTTACGCGTTTTTCTTTTTTTATTTTTTTTTATTTTCTGTTTTCTGTTTTTTAAATAAATAAAAGATTTTAAAATAAAACTTATATTTTTATAAACTAAAATAGAAATAAAGAAACTTATAAAACTTAAATATTTACAAAATCTTAAAAATACATATATTTTTGTTTTTTTTTTCTTTTTTTTTTGAATAATTAAAACGTATTTTTACAAAAGCGACTTTTAATAAAAGTAACTAAAAATCTTTTTTTTTTTTATATTAGCGTTGCGCTTCCGGTTTTTAAGAGTGTTCCCCGGCAGCGGCGCCAAAAATACTTGATGTGAAGCGAGGTGTATATAAAATAGTTATTATTTTACTAGGAAAAACTATTAAATACGATACAATTTTACACAAGATATTTATTTATTTATAGAATGGATATACTTAAACCTTGCTACAACACTTATAGGCAGTGTACCTAATCGTACAGTAGTGTAGTTTTTAGTAAGTCCGGTTCGTTCCACAGGGAAATCTTTGAACAAAGCTCAACGCTATATTAGTTTACTTTTATAAAAATACAAATATATATATAAGTAATATTATTGTTATAAAGGGGGGTTTTTACCGTTTAATGACCGGTTTGTCGATTTTAAAACTTTAGTCGCAGTTAAAACCTAATGTAAAATATAAAATAAATACAAGACTTAAATTAAAGCGTAAAGTAAATAACGATAATGAAATTGCGAATAATAAAATTGCGATAATTAAAAATACGATAATTAAAAGTGCGATTAAATAACAATAAATAAAAGTGCGATAATTAGAAGTGCAATTAAATATAAAATAAAGGAAATTAAATATGAAATAAAAGAATTATGCTTATTTAAACTTCCGTAATCATGATGTTTGACGTGTTAATTTTAGTTTTATGCCCATGGGTTAATTGTCCTTTGTCCTGGATTATTTAATATGTCCGTCTGGTTTTTGTCCATAACAGTCCATCAGTCATAAATATAAATTGCAAGTGTCCTTGTCAAATTATTATTATACCCGAAGTTAAATATTCCAACTAATTGGGGATTCGAATTGTAACAAGGTTTTAATACTTTGTTTAATGAATACACCAGGTTATCGACTGCGTGTAAACCAAGGTTTTACTACTTTGTTAACAATTACACCAATTACCCTTGAATGTAATTTCACCCCTGTTTTAATTATTCTAGTGGCTATTAATCCATTCCCGTGTCCGGTTAAATGAACGATTATTCGTACATATAAATACCCCGCCCATCGTGTCCGATCGAGTGTATATGGTAATTTATAGGGACGCCCAATTGTAAATCTTTATATTAACATTAACAAATTTTCATTTAGTTAAACAAATATAAAGCCCATTAATAGCCCATAGTCTAATTTCCACAAGTGTCGTTCTTTTGTCCAAACCCCAATTATGGTACAAAGCCCAATTACCCAATTTTAGTAATTAGCCCAACATCATGATTACTTTGTTTTAAATAAGCATAATAATAACTTAGCTACGAGACATTAATATAAAAAGGTTGAACATAACTTACAATGATTAAAAATAGCGTAGCGTTACACGGACAGAATTTCGACTTACACCCTTACAACATTCGCTAACATACCCTTATTATTAGAATTAAAATTAAAATATAAATTATATATATATATTACTCGTATGAATGAGAAGAAAAAAGATATGAAATTTGATCAGAATTCGGTTGGCTTTATAGCCAGAGTTGAAAATTGGGGCTCCGCGACTCGCGGCAAAATGCCCTTAAAACTCCGCGAGTCGCGGAGATGTATTTACAGCTCACACCCTTGGAGTTTCTTGCTGCCGACGGTTTTTAATATATATATATAATATATATATAATTAATATAATTAATTATATATTATATTATATTTATATACATAGTTAACTTGTAATTTTTAGTCCGTTGCGTCGAGCGTTAAGAGTTGACTCTGGTCCCGGTTCCAGATTTTCGAACGTCCTCGCGTACAATTTAATATCTTGTACTTTGCGTTTTGAATCTTGTACTCTTGTGATTTCGAGACGTTTCTTATCAATAATTGGAACCTTTTTGATTGTCTTTTGTTCTTTTGAGCTTTTTGGTCGTTTGCGTCTTCAAATCGTCGAATCTGTCTTCTGTCTTCACCTTTTATTATTTAAACGAATATCACTTGTAAATAGAACAATTGCAACTAAAAGCTTGTCTTTCTTGAGGAATAATGCTATGAAATATATGTTCGTTTTTAGCATTATCACACATCAATAAGTTGTACACTTGAAGCTATAGGCATCAAGGATGAGAACCATGATGAACATCAAACACCAAACCCACCGGAACCCATTATTTTTCTGCCTACTGTTCCCTGCCTACTGTTCTGCTGTTTATGTAACAGAACAGTAGACCTGGGCTGTTTTTATTATGATTTTCAAATAGATCTTTTCGAGTAGATAACTTTTCATATAGGACTCGTCTTAATCCGAGTTACGGTTTAGGATTTATGGCCCTCCGATCGTCACTATGTCCTTTAACGTTGTGCAGAAATTTCTGACCTACTCGCACTTAGACCGTCGCCACGGTCAAACGAAGACGAGTTTGCTTCTGTAAATTTTACCACACTTAAAAGACTCATAGACGGAGCCATGGCCACTGGTCTCATCTTAATTCAGTATGGGTAGAGGCCGTGGTGACTGACTGAATTCAGCCTTTGTTGTAAACTACTTTCATAAACGAAACTTACTTTACGCCTTTTGTTTGATGATGAATGATGATGACCCTTAAGACCTTATTTACATACTTTTAAACCTATTAAGACGATTTACTGGCTTAGTACTATTTGCCTTAGGTTGAGGACCTTCGGACCGATTACTTGCACACCTTTTCCGAACCGACTTTACGACTACGTTATCATGGTGAGTTATAGCATTCTCTTTTTACTTTAACTTATTTTGGGAACTGAGAATACATGCGCATTTTACGTTTTACATACTAGGCACGAGTACTTAAACTTATATATGTGTGGGTTATACAACGGTATAAACATTCCCTTTAGCTCGGTAACGTTTAATCATTGGTTTTTGAACCGTGAACGCGAATCTTAGATATGGATCCATAGGGTTTGACATCCCACTCGGGCTAGTAGCGCTAGAATTTAACGAGTGTTTAATACTTCGTAGACATACGCACTTTCCAAGTGTACTTTCAGGGGGTATAAACGTTAAGTTAGTTACCAAGTGCCCACGGTTAACATATACTTTATCATACTGTTTTGAAACGCTCTTTGTAGCACTGAAATCTCGTGGCCTACCTTACATACTGTTATACTTAAACTATAGCTCACCAACCTTTGTGTTGATGTTTTAAAGCATGTTTTTCTCAGGTGCTTGAGGTTAGCTTCCGCTGTGTACTAGTCGTGCTGTAGACACCCGCTGCTTAGAGATGTCATCGCATGAACTACTTTACCTTGCATTCAAACTTTAGTACTTTTGAACTATGACTTGTAACGACCATTGTGGTCACATACACTTATTATTTGCTTCTACTTAGTGAAGCATGCTTTTGAAATGTATAACATTTGATGTCGGTTATGACATCACCCTTTTATCGTGAATGCAACTTCTTTAATTAAAGCATATAGTACTTAACCTTGTAATGATCCTGTTGTTGATGATTCGTACACGATGGTTTTGTACGGGGCATCACATACTGGATCAGAACTAAAAGTTCGAAGGAACAAACGATGTCAAAACTGCAAAAGATAGTTCAGTTCTGATCCTAAGAAAAATCTGTCAAATTCATCTTCTCACAAAAATATGTGTTAATGCTTCCTTAGACATTGTTTTTGTTCTTTGTTAAGTAGGTTAAATTCGTGTTTAAATTATTCATCATTTTCATGCTTGCATTAGTTGCCATGCTGGTAGTTTTAGTAATTCATACTGCAATGATGTTTTAGGTCTGCATTTATTTCAGTTTTAATGCTTGATTATATGATAAAGCCAAAAGAAATTAGAATATTGTGCATTTTTTTCCTGTATGCATCTTCATACTGTACATAGTTGCATATCAGTTGGTGGTTATTTCATAAACTCCGCATGTATGGACCAGGGGGAGTAAGCATGTGAGATAGATCCGTTAAAACTTGAATAGGTCGGATATTAGGTTATTTGACTTAGTTTGACTTGATACGTGATCTTGGAAAAATGGTCATTTAGAGAGTTCTAGTACGTAAGTTGACTTGGGTGTTGACCAAAATGTTAAAGTGTCTAGAAACGAAGGCTAGAACTAACGGGACTAAAATGTTAAATTATTTAATTTTTGAACTTATGTTGTGCACCGGACGGATACACTATGTAACCGCACGGTTACAACGTGTAACCGCCCGAATAAGAGAAATTAAAGGGTTTTTGAGCTTAATGTACAACCGTACGGGTACACATGCACCCGCACGGTTACATTATTTGTTGGCCGGTTGCAACCTTGCAACTGTACGGTTGCAAGATGTTTATATATATATCCAAAAAGCTGAACAGGAGACTATCTATGCTTTTACATCTTGTAGTGCCAAATCTTTCCTTATCTCTAAGGTGCTACAGCAGATTGTTGAGTTTGATTTTAACCTTAACAGTGCTGCATTGATCATTGCTTCAGATCAAGGTAATTTTTTAGACTTCTTTATTTATCATGTTTTGATTATGTTTTTGGAACTCATGTATCCTGTGTCTTTGCATATAGATTCATGTATTTTGTCTTAAGATATTATCTATAATGTTTTGTAGGAAATATAGGTTGTTTTAAAACTGATATTTAAATGATCATCGGCTAATATGATGATTTTGAGTTATGAAAACCTCTTCTGTTTCGATGAATGTATCCGTACGGTTGCAACTTACAACCGCACGGTTGAACTCTCATCTGTGTACATGTTCCATGCAACCGGATGGTTGCACTGAGGAACCGTACGATCACTTAAATCATATGGTTTTTTAGTAATAATTACAAGTCTGATTCTTTTCTTGATAAGTGTGTTGTGTTTCAGTTCATTCTAATGGCTAACAGAGCTTCAAGAAGAGTTTCATAGAGTGAAACGGAGAGTGCTATTGCCGAACGAAGAAATTTGGTTGCAGATCGTGCTATCCTCACAGGATGTCACATTAGATCTCAACTAAGTTTCACTATGTATTGGAAGGGTATAAGGGGTGGAGCGTTTCTTCACCAGGATAAATCTTTCTACCCTAAGCTCATTAGGGAATTCTATACAACTATGTCTTTGACGAACGAAAAGTAAAATGTGTTCACCTAAAAATGTTTGGGTATCCCTACAATTGGACCTTGGATGAGTTCGTTGAAAATCTTGACATACCAGCTGGAGATTTCAAATTCTTCAGTATGAGTAAAAACGTGAACTATGCCCCTAGAAGATGTGCCCCTAGAAGATCAACCACTGACAATTTGTTTTCATCCTTTGGGTTTGTATCAGGCTTATGTAAACCAGGTTATAATTGGCCTAGTCGTGGACCCGTTATTATTAGGGAAGAGAATATCCAAGATCATTACAGGCAAATGATGAGGATCATCAAGAAAAATGTTATGTTTAGAGAAGAGGAAGATGTTGAACTTTATGTGACCGCAGTTCTGATCTTGATGTGTCTGGTCAGTCAAATTCCTATTAATTTGGCTTATGTGATAGCTAACCGAATGGTAGGGCTACCTGCAGCTACTGGTAGAGGACTGCCCTATGGGATGTTGCTAAACAATTTCTTTGCGGATGAAGAGGAGTTGGTGTATCCAACTGATGAAGAAGAGGAGGAGGCTGAGACTTTGTACGCTGCCTGAATGTCTGTCTTTTGTGTTTGATCTTATGAATTGTGAACATAAACGTTTTATTTTACCTTTCATTCGATGTGGTTGTAATAATTTGACTTAAACGTTTTATCTATTTATTGCTAGGTTTGCTAGATTGCATGTTTGTTTGTTTGTTTTGCAGGTGAAGTATATTTATTGATCTGTTTAATGAATTGGGTCAAAGGGAGAGTTTGTTGGTGCATTATAGTCCCCAGGTTCATTGCGATCAAGTTGGAATGCTTAAACGTTTTAAACTTCACTACTGGAATGCAACCGTACTGTTGCAGGATGCAACCGTACGGATACACAATGCAACCGGACGGTTGCAGGGGTGCAACCGCACGGTTGCACACGTTGTGTATATCTATAGAGAACATCGGTTTGCTTATTAGGTTAACGATCCTAGCCGCACTAAAAAGTCCAAACCGATTCTCTGGTCATCTAGCATTCATCTAGGTCGATCTTTAACACCCTAAAGTCGTTCTATATCTAAAGATCAAAGTATAGTTGTGTGTTTTGAGTATAAAACCCTATATCGAAATTTTTCGCACTCGATATAGTCGATTAGGTCGTTTAATCCTGTTTACACGATCCTACAAGAATAACGGACTTTCACCTTATAGAGCAGGTTGTGATTCTTTAAACTATAGGCATTGGTTTTCATACAGCGATACAACAATACAGTGCACACTATGGAACGAGATGGCAACAGAATTCGACCTTGAAAGTTACAATTCCTTAATAAAACACGTCATAATTGCAGTAGGCCTGCTGGGTGAAGGAAAATTAACAAACGTAAGTTCAAACACTACACATTCCAGATATATTACATATTCCAGATGTACATTCAACACATATCGACAACTTCATACACTTTTCATATACTTTCTGTTTTACAGGTAATTCAAACTCACAACCCCGTTATCGAAGCACACATATACAACCAACGGACACCGCATATTGAAGCACACATACACAACCAACAGACATCGTAACAACGCGCTGTCCGATTAATAACTAGTTACAATCAATAATGATTGGTCACAACCTTCAGAGCCGATATTTAACATCTTGTAGCACAACAGGTGAATTTTTATCATCTTTAATAGATTTCAAATAGCTATAATCCCCTCCCAAATAAGATTTCAAGCAAGCAACAACAGCCCCTCCAACAAATCTCCTCATAGGTTCCCTAGCCTTTCCCTCTTTACACATAAAACTAGCAACCTTCCCTGAAAACCCAGTCTCATCATCAAGCATATCAAGATGCCCATAATCTTTCACAACAAAGTAACAAGCCGGTTTACGACACTCGTGATAGAAGTCCTTGTGATTCACTTTTTCTGGAGCACACGCTCCCACTTCCATTATTCCCATAATCGATTTGCTAACTTCACCAAGCCCGGAACCAATAACCATCACCGGCATTTCAAGATTAAATGATCGTGGACTGTAAGTTAGAACTTTAGGTGTAGTTTGTATACCTTGACTAGATCCATCAACTGGATCAATCCCAACTAAAGCAGAGAACTTTAAGTTTATTTTCGCATCAAGTACCATATTCAAAGCAAGAGCGAAAGCGACTTTTCCTCCACGACTATGGCCAGCTAGTCCTAGCTTTGTTAGGTCTGCATTTACTTCGGACGGTAGATACTTCTCAAGCCCTTCCTCAAGCCAGTTGGTTATTTTAGCCGCATTCACGATTTCTTTTGTGGTATCTAGAAACGTCATTAGTCCCGTCAATGAATTCAACTGATACAACTGATACGTACATGTTTTAAATATAAGATTCTGTTGAAAAGTATAAGTTACACTCACAAACTCTCTGACATCAACAAGAGTAAACACCATATTAAATTAGAAGTTAATTGAGAGTTTCAAGGTTAAATATTTGTATTATTAATGGAGACCTCTAATATCATAGTAAGTTTCAATTTATTTAATTAATTATCATTAGTACGATGATTAATGGAGACTTATGTTATGGAAGAGGTTACATTTGTGTGACTCTATATATATATATATATATATATATATATATATATATATATATATATATATATATATATATATATATATATATATAGGGTAGCATTCATGTGAGAATGTTCTCATTTTAAATAATTGTGAGAACACTTATTAGCCACATATTTATTAAGTCAAATATAACTACATAAATTCAAAAAAGAGGGATGATTCTCACACACACTTTTTTGATCCCCACACACCAATTTAAAGAAATGGAGTATTATTAGAAGAGTAAAATGTTAAAATAGGTGTGTGAGGATCAAAAAATGGTGTGTTAGAATCATCCCCTTCAAAAAAAGGGTACAATAGGGATTTCCTTTTCTCGTGAAACAACGTGATCCATACACAAATTAACCAATGTTCAATTGTTTCAAGAAAAAATGGATGATAAAGAATAACTAAATGCATCCAATGTTTTCTTGATATTAATTCATGCACAAGATGCAAAAAAATAAAACGTTGAATCCCATTTTAACAGTTTTTAATTTTATAAGAGTTTTGTAGACGATAAAATTATGGATCTTAGGTCGCTTGAACTCTAAACTAAAGGCGGAAGACAATAGAATAGAGGTAAATCGAGATACGGGTCATTTCGGGATCGAATTGGTCGAACCTAGTGCAAAACCTAGATTAGATCGACACCTAGACGATGTATTTCGGTGGTATTCGGTGTTAGGGTTTTCTGGAGACGAGAAACAACGATTTGGAACAAATGGGACGAGTAACCTCATCAAAGAAGTCTAAACCCGTATATATACTGCAAGTCAGACACACTCGGTCGAGTGTGTCTGTTAGTCGGTCGACTGACTTACACAGTCGGTCGAGTGTGTACACACACTCGGTCGACTGTGTGCAGTTTAACATATTGATTATTTAATAAACTAAGAACGCACAATCACCATAGTAATCAATAGTCACTAGTAAATAACAGTATTACATAACCGAATGTACTAAACGTAAGAATAAACTATGGCTGGGGATTCATGCACCAACAAACTCCCCCTAAGACCTAGCCGTAGAACAGAAATAAAAATTCGATTATCAATCAGTAAATGGATCTGTCACCCAGTTCTTCAAATAGCAAAGTTTCACAACCCTGCAGTACTGTTCAGCCTGCACACGATTTTCTGGGCGATACAGCATCCGATTGTAGTAAAGGGTAAACATATCTTCCTCACAGCAGTTTCGCAACCAAACTGGATCTAGAACCCTTATACAATCATTTTCATCTCCACCATCCTTGTCTAACACAATAACTGCTTCCTCTGAGCGTTCATCATAATACCACCAACGAAAACGAGGATTGAAGTGCTGCGGCATCTTTCTCAAAGGAACCTTCCGCATATACTTCACAGGTCGATATTTTACTATCTTCCTTCTAACCCCTGTTTTCTTGTTCGTTCGATAAGAAATCTTCGGAAACTGAGGACGAAAACCTATGAAATTAGGTGACTGATACGATTTCCTTATCTTATGAACCAAAACATCAGGAATTCCACTGTAATCCTGATATAACATCTTAAGCCTGGCTACCTGCATAAACTCAAAATAAGGTAACGTTTTGAATTCAAATGGAGATTTGATATAATCCACTTCATATTCTTTCTTGATCGCATACATATCGAATTCTTTAATATAGGCCCAGGCTATGATCTTTCCCTTAGCACGTAAACTCTCACAGTGCTCGATAAACTTCAAAAACTGCGGCTCTACTTCAGGTTTCATCACATAATTCCTAATCCGCATCTGAATCTTCCATTCTTCTTCCAACACTTCAATCTTTTCTTTGTTGATCTTCACCGGCAAGAAACCTTCTGGTAACACACTTTCTTGTTCCTTCTGTTCCTTTTCTTTACATTTTCTGTTCAAAAGCTCATCATTCATCTCAAAATAATCAGCAAAAGTTGGAAGATCATCACCAACGCCTTCATAACGAGGATAAGGCTCAGTTGGCTCATCCTCAATAACAATCTCATCAAAACTGTTATCACTTTCATCAAAAACATCAGTATCACTCATTTCATCTTCAAAATTCTGAGCTCCTGATGTTGAAGCCTCAGTTGCAGCTTTTGATGTAGCGTCAGCAGATTCCTTAGCTTCTCGCTCTAGACGCTCCATCAATTCCTGCTCAGTTTCGGTCAGATCCGGAGGGATCTCCCCTTCTTCTAAATCAGTGTAAACAGTTGTATGATTAAGACGATCCTGCATAGCTAAAAATTCAGAAACTGTTAAAACTTGAAGAGGAGTTACATACAGCGGGTTATCCTCCGTGTACCCTTTAGCAACTTCAACAGCTCTGTCCTCTTCTTCCTCACCAAAAGTACCAAATGGATCTGGTTCATCATCCTCTTCTTCAACCACAATCCTCTTCTCCCATTCATTCAATCTATCCGTCAGTTCTCAGTTTTGTGTCTAAAGAGATAAAATTTCTCCAGCCTGACTTTCCATATTTTTCTCCAGCTCACCAATCTTCATCCTCAATGCAGACATTTCAGATGTTGTCTTTTTCTTATCTTCATCAACTGCCTTTTGAAACTTAGCAAAATCCGCAGACAACTGAATCAATTTTCTGTTAACAATTCCTGTCATATCACCTGCAGTAGTCTCAGAACGTTGAGAAATTTGAACTTGCTGAGAAGATGTGGTTTGTTGTAGTTGAGTGGGTGCAGCTTGAGTAGATCCACCAGTAGCTGGACCAGTCTGAGTAACCTTCACCTGGGACTTTGTTGTGGAAGACGAACTTCCATCTTTAACCAAAATCTTCAAACGTTTCTGTCTCCCTCTTGTTGACACCTTGGGAGCTTCAGCTAACTTTCGCTTCACTAAATCCATTTGACTATCATCAAGCGCTGTTACATCATCTTCATCAACCAATCGAGGACCAGTTGATTTTGGTGGAGGCTGATTCACCTCTTCTTCACCTGCAATAGTAATATCAGTCTCATCCCCTGAATTACTATTTTCATGTCGGCAACTCAAGCCTTCTGGACACACGTAGTTCTCATTAATCAGATGACCAATCAGCCCTTTCTCCGGTACTTCCACTCGGCTCTGCAAAAACCTGTTGAAAGATTGATCATTTAAATGATTCTGCTTTAGTTCATCCTCAGGTATCTTTACCAACCCTTGAACCTGCTTCTCTAACATCATCTGAAGAAACCTCGGGAAAACCAGATGAACTTTCCTCTTCACGTTTAGAACCATTGCATCAAATATCACCTGTGAAAAGTTAAACTCAGCGTTCAAAACCAACGCAACAAACATAGAGCTGTACTTCGCAGTCATCTCATCAAAACCTCCTTGCATCGGGCTCAAACATCTAAGAAGAACGTATGTAAAGTATCGATACTACCTTGGAAGTTTCGTACTTTTAACAGCTTTGGTTATGTCACCAGTATAACCACATCTCTTTAAACACCTTCTAACTTTCAGAATCGGCAAATCAGTTGGCATATTATCATCGTCCGGAAACCCTAAATCTTCCCTGATAGTCTGTGCAGAAATACGAACAATCATGTTGTTGACAGAACTCAATATCACCTTCTTGTTATCTTCAGTAACAACTTGGGCAACCTCCCAGAATTTTCTCTGATGAGAATAATACGGAGTGCATTCAGCAGTAATAGCTTTAAAGATCCTGGAACGTTTCAAGAAAGCAATGATCGGACCAAAACCTCCTCTTTGGGCCTCTGAACCCTTTTCATCAACACACGCAAGTACGTTTGTATCTTCTCGACCAATCAGACCAGGTAACTCAGAAGATAATGGGATTCGTGGTTCACGTTCTTCATTAGACATCTGCTGTTGTTCTTGAGACATAGTGAATAGCTGAAAAACACTCAAAACAACATAACAAATAAGCATTTACCTCCATGTATCATGGGGTATCTAATGAATTATATGAATCAATGAATTAACAAACATAACAAACACATTAAATAAATCACACAGTTACGTCATCCACAAGTTATTGTTTATTACACACCATAGTATAAGGGCTAACAAGCTAGCCTGATCAAATTACAAAACAACCATAAATTAACATAAGCACACGAAATCATAAGCATGAGAACTATCCTTCAATAACTTCTTCTGGAACCTGATTCCATTCATAATTCGTGTCCTCATCCAGATCAATCTCATCAAACAAATGATTTAAAAGAACTGCATAAGGAAATGGTTTTTCCTCATCATCCAAAGCATCTTTCATGACATTAATGAGTATCTGCCCAAGATTCACCTTGACACGTTCCATAAGACAGTACAATAGAACAGCCTCAGTACTAGATAGTATATCATCATGAGGATCTCTAAACACCACATTTCTTTTGATAATTCTCATGTTAAGCATCAAGTCATCCCTAACATCGTTCTCTCTGACCTCGATACTGTTAGAACCAATTACATATCCTGGCTTAGTGATGTGAGAAGCTACCCCACCAGCATCAAACTTGCTAGAAATCTTCCTAAGATCTTTACCAGAATAGTAAATCTTGGCTCCCCAGTAATTCAATAGAAGGTTATCTGCAAAGTCATCTATGGTCCACTTATAGTCAACACCAAAGAAATTAGCATGAACATACTTCTTCTCTATGGTCACACTAGAATAGAACTCTTAGATTAGCTTAGGACAGTAATGATTCCCAATCTGAAGAAACGTCAAGCAATCTAAACCTTTCCACTGATCCTTCGTGAACTGGGATGCAACAACTTTGGTCTCTACAAGGATAGGCCTATGTTCGGCCAATGCTTTCCTACGTTCCAGGTCATACTTCCATGTTCCACTTAACCTACTACTTGGACCTAACATTCTAAAAGCAAAACTATGCAACATATTCAGTTTAAACATGATATCATAACAAAACAATCAAAAATAGCAAAATCTTAAAAATTAGGGTTTCTATACACTCGGTCGAGTGTGAATAGACACACGGTCGTGTGTGTTTTGGAACGGTTGAATGTGTGAACTCACTCGGTCGAGTGTGTTGCACACTCGGTCGATCGTGTTCATCAGATCTGAGACCTCCAATTTTTCAAATCAATCAAATTTGTTGATTTTTCTTCAAGATCTGGTCACAATAACATCTAAACAGGCCGATTAACAAGTTCATAGCATCAATTATAACAGATTAAGTCTTAACATCATTCGATTTGAGTTTAGCACTTCGAATATAAAATCAAAGATTACGAACAAATTAAAATGAGTTAGAATACCTAGTTAGTGGCGCTGTGATCACAAGAAAAAGATGTAGGTAAAAAGCACGATCAAAAACTCCTTCCTTAGCTTCGAAAAATCTAGGTAAAATCCGCTCAAAAACACCAAAGTGTTCTGAGCCGTTCGAGACCTCAGCCTATTTATACTCACAGACACACTCGGTCGAGTGTGTCTCTCACTCGGCCATTCGAGTATATATACTCGATCGAGTGTGTTATGAACACAACACATTATTTAAAACTTGATCGGTCGAATGATTGACACACACGGTCGTGTGTGTACACTTACTCGGTCGAGTGTGTAGCCTCAATCGGTTGTTTGTCTTTAGGGTTTACAACTTAGGAAATTTCGATTTCAATTTCACAAACCCTTTCCTATTCCACTCCCCCTGGGACTGATCTCCACTGTATATATTTAACACGCTTTGTACCTTTATGTTCCAAACAGCTTGGTTTTAAAAATTACCTAAAAATAAAGAATTCCTTTCACAATAAACCTTTCCGAGAACTGAGTTGCTTGACATAATACACTAAACAAAGATGCACATACAGCTAATCTAATTCAAGTAATCAAATATGGACTTTTCAGATAGGAAAGCATATGCAAATTCATAAAGCAAACTACTGTACAAGATCCAGCATATCATGATTAGCAGATAAATGAGGTTATTAGCGTAAGAATAAATAATACAACTTATCATGAAGCCCAGTACGAAAAGCATAACACATGTTTTTGTGAGTTAACATATCACACTGATTTAATCTTATGATTTGGGGATCAGAACTGAACTAAATTTGACATGTAATTTCACGCTTCATTCATAAAGTACTTGATAAAGAATATACAAAACAACTTTCAAACATATCAATAAATATTTACCAACTTTCACACTAGACTTCGATGATCACGTTGATTAATTACTTTAACATTTTACAATGTTAGATTTTAATCACGAAGTCAGTCCTCACTTGAGATCGCACGATGTTTCAGGTAGAACAATTGAGCACAACATGTTGACGCTGTCCTCTTATCACATCAATGTACTTTCAATCTGATTGAACAGAACCATCTCACGATGTTTCTAGCAACCCTGTCAGCCATGAGCTTCTACCTTAAACTTACACTTTTCGTTTCAGATAACTTTGTGAATCTCAAATTTATTGCATACTTTGTTAAGGCGCATACCGGCCGCTATAAACCCCATACTTAAACGGAAATCGTATGATGTATGATGTTTGATGGATGGAAGTGATAAATATATTTGAGTGATGGAACGCTAAGATACCTTCCAGAAGATATTCCCTCTATCCAGGTCAACATGCACAATCCCATATCACAGATAAATGATTTAAAGTTCACTAATTGAGATGTGAACTGAATGATTTAAGTTCTCTATATCTGATGATCTGATAAATTTTCCCCCTCGGATGTAGATAACTAAATCGTTCAAAAAGTCTCCGATTGGAATATATGTTGTCTCGGACTTAGATAACCGAGGAATCTCTGAAGCTATGTTCAATTCTTGATCCATGATTCTCGTGCAGCTTGGTGGTGCATCAAATTATTTACAACATAAATGAACAACCACAAACAAACCATAATAATTTTTTTTTTTTTTTTTTTTTGGATTTTCTGATGTTGCCTTTTCTCCATAAATAAAACAAACAAAATAAATAAGTAAATACAACTATACATGATGATGATGCACTACAGTCTTTAACGTTAGTAGTAACTTCACGGAAAACTAATCTTCTGATATTGAAATCTAGAACCCGATGACATTGCGATATACACATCATTCTATGTCTGTGATACAAGACTGCACTTCTCAACCCTTCAAGATAAAACACCTCCCTTTAGGTATCCGATATGTACGTTGTTGGATTTCGGTCCAAGTAATAAAGGTAAATAGAAACAAGTATGCATCCTAGACAAAGTATGCTCACCTTGGGGACTCACAAAATTATCCTTTTGCTACCGAGTATAAACCGTAGTAGGGGAGACCTCAATCGTCTGTTGAGTTTCTGAACAACCATTTCTCAGTACATATTCAGTGATAAGTAGGTGACTACCCTCAACCGCTGTAAACCTTTCCATGATTTCCTTATCATGATATTTACGCTTTGTTAGTGTGATCACCTCTATCTAGAGTTAGGTCAATAAAGTCTACTAACACATTATCAATCATCCTGTATTACTTGTTTTATACAACTTACATGTCGGTTCAGTATTGCAATCACTTCCCCACAAATATAATAAGCAACTCATTTTCAGGCTTTTAAATTTTTATAGATTTTTCATTTTTCAATTTTTATTTGTTTTTCTGGTTTTTCTGATTTTTATGGCTTTTTTATTTTCTCTGTAAAATAGTATAGATTTATCTAAAAACATAAGCAAACATGCAGAAATATCAGGAAAAACGAATCTATCATGCAAATGAAAAGTAAACATGCAAATAATCTACAAACTATCATGCAAAACTATACATACTCTACAAGCAGTTTCTTAACAAATCACAACTCAGTCTCAGGTGTAGGTTCCTTTGTGTCAGGAACCTCATTTTCAGGAACCACATCTGAAAGCAATTTAATACCTATTTCGTTTAATAAGTAAGTAAAACGTGGTTTATCAAAAGCTTTTGTGAAAAGATCAGCCCTTTGGAACATAGTGTCTATCTGCACAACATCTATCAACTTTTTCTCATAGCATTCTCTAATGAAATGGTATTTAATCCCTATGTGTTTCGTTTTAGAATGATTTACGGGATTTTTAGTGACAGCTATGGCAGCAGTATTATCAACATAAATAGGAGTGTTAGAAATTTGCAAACCGTAGTCACGTAGTTGCTGTTGAATCCAGATGACCTGTGATGTACAGCTGGCCACGACAATGTACTCTGCTTCGCAAGTGGACTGAGCCACTGCAGTCTGCTTCTTACACTGCCATGTAACTAGTTTGCTGCCAAGGAACTGACAACCTCCTGATGTTGACTTGAAATCCTTCTTGCATCCTCCATAGTCAGAATCACTGTAAGCTGTGAGATCAAACCCATCCTCACATGGATACCATAACCTTAAACTCGGTGTATCTTTCAAATACCTCATAATCTTCTTAACCACTAACATATGATGAACATTAGGATTTGCCTGATAACGAGCACACAGATAAACCGCAAACATGATATCTGGTCGAGAAGCTGTAAGATACATTAGAGAACCTATGATAGCCCTGTATAACGTTTGGTCCACTGCGGCACCCTCACACTCAGGTGAAATACCATGGTTCACAGACAACAGAGTTTTAGCCGGTCTTTCTGCTTCCATTTGAAACCTCTTCAGAATATCAGCAACATACTTGGTTTGATGCAAGAAGATGCCTTTATCTATCTGAGCTACCTGTAGACCCAAGAAAAACTTAATCGTTCCCATTGAACTCATCTTGAACTTCTGCTGCATGACCTTCTCAAACTCATCAACCATACCCTGATCTGTTGACCCGAATATAATATCATCAACATAAACCTGCACTAACATAAGATGTTTTCCCTTCGTTTTGATGAAAAGTGTCTGATCAATGACACCTCTTCGAAAACCGTTTTCAATCATGTAATTGGACAACGTTGCATACCATGCTCGAGGAGCTTGGTGAAGACCATAAAGTGCCTTTTCAAGTCTATAAACCTTTTCTGGGAAATGAGGGTCTTCGAAACCGGGTGGTTGTTCAACAAACACCCTTTCATTGATCTCTCCGTACAAAAACGCGCTTTTCACATCCATCTGAAAAACTTTAAATCCCATGAAGGATGCAAATGCCAAGAAAATCCTGATTGCTTCCAGTCGTGCAACCGGAGCAAAAACCTCATCATATTCAACTTCAGGGATTTGTTGATATCCCTTTACCACCAATCTAGCTTTGTTTCTGATAACTATACCCTGTTCATCCTTCTTGTTCTTCAAAACCCATCGAAGACCATAGGGCACACAACCATGCGGTGGATTGACTAGTTTCCAAACCTTCAAATGTTTAAACTGTAACAGCTCCTCTTGCATTGCACTAACCCACTCATCATACTTCAGTGCTTCATACGCATCTTTCGGTTCAATTTGACATACATAGCATGAGTGAGCATGTACAAATATCCTACCTGTCTTATTCAGCGAAGAATAAAATGCTGTAACTACATTCGCACTTTCAGTCTGAACATCATCTGCTGCTGTTGAACTATTGTTAATCACCGGGACCTCTGATGTGGTCGAAACCTCAGAAGTTGATGCCTCTATTGTCGTACTCTGGGGAATATTAATATGAGGAATTCCACGTGCGTCCACATAATAATCCTGTAGACGTTTAGGCGGTAAAATAACACGATTGGATCTTCTCACCCCTCCTGCTTCAGTTGGCCGTTCAGGCACTGTCACAGTTGGTGGTTGATTATATAGAGGATTAAGATGTTCCTCTGTCAATCGTGATCGGTTAACTTCCTCATTATCTTCAAGATCACTATCATCATCTGTATATACTACCCCGTCCGCATTTGAATCAAAAGCATCTGTCACTCTCTGTGGACTAGGTTGCAAGCTAGAAACCGGATTCTGAATCTGCGATGGAATAATAACAACATTCTCAGTTGAGTTTTGAGAATCAAACAAAACCTGAGTTAAAATCTCCTCCTCTGTAGCATCGGGTGGAAGATTGAAGGAATCAAATAATTTATCATATTCAAATTGCCAAGCGAACCCTTTACTAACACGAGGTGGAGCATTGCGCTGAATATCCACCTCATAACGTTCCTCCACACACCTAGACTCAGTGTTATATACTCGTTTGTTTGGATTCCCATATCCTAAGAAGATACCAGAGATCACCTTTAAATTGAATTTCCCTCCAGCATCTCGTACCAGAATAGTACAAGGAGCACCAAAAGGTTCGAAATGTTTGATATTAGGCTTTCTCTTGTGCAACAGCTCATAACACATTTTACCATGTCTCTTTACCACCAGAACTCGGTTCATCACATAACACGCAGTACTCACGGCTTCTCCCCAGAAAACAATTGGAAGACATGAATCAGCTAGCATAGTTCTTGCGGTTTCGATTAGAGTCCTATTCTTTCGTTCAGCAACACCGTTTGATTGAGGTGTATAAGCCGGACTGAACTGTTGTTGTATCCCTTTCTCATTACAAAACAGCTGTATATGAATGTTCTTAAATTCTGTACCATTATCAGTACGAATCTTCCTTACCTTCAAGTTATACAGACTTTTGAGCTTCAGAATTAACACTTTAATATGCTCAAACGTGTCTGACTTGAGTTTCAACATCACAACCCACGAAAACCGGGAATACTCATCTGTAACTACCAAGAAATATGATTCTCCAGTGTGAGTTTTACAATTAACTGGACCAAAGAGATCCATGTGTAACAGCTCCAAAGGAATATTGACAGAATGATGCTTTTTGGTAGTATGTGACTTTCTAGTCTGCTTCCCCTATTTACACGGAAGACAAACCCCAGGAATATGATAACTTTTAACATTCACACCATCAACTAATCCATTGTGGACTAGATTATTCATCTTCCTCAGACTCAAATGACCCATACGCTTATGCCAAAGAATCGACTCCTGTTCAGTAGCTTTAGAGACAAAAGCCTGATGGCATGTAGCTGCCTTAACATGAGCCTTACGCATATCAAGGATATAGAGATCCTTGCACCTTGGAGCAGTCATCAGAATCATGTCCTCCGAAATTACAAACTCTTTTCTTAAAATATAACAAAACTTATCATCAAAAACAACAGTATATTTCTTATCAGTAACTTGTGAAATAGAAAGCAGATTGTTCGATATCTGCTCTACATAGTTAACTTTATCAAAGCTGACATTCTCATTAGCAATAACACCCTGAGCAGTAATAAATCCTCCTTCACTACCTGCAAAAGAAACTGGTCCTCCATCTACTGTTTTCACATTAGACAGCAAAGACAAGTTCCCTGTCATGTGCCTGGACGCCCCACTATCAACAATCCAAGTACTGTAGCATGGATTGTAGGCGACCTGCACATTAAAGTAAGAGGATTAGTTAGAAAGGGCCACCCATGCCCTAATGGAAGTGGGTTTCCCATCAACACCAACAACTGGAAACTCCACCCATTGTCCTTTAGATCCAGAAGGACCTTCAGGATGCTGAACACTTTTAACTTCTGATTTAGGTTTCCAAACTGTGTTATTCGGTAATGGTTTTCTATAATAATCATTAGTTTGAAAAACCTTTTTATCATTTGTTTGCACTGAAAAAGAATTAAACACCGGTGACGGTGATCTCCTATTAGAGAACCGATTTGGACTAAGATCAACCTTCCTTCTTGGTGTCTGTTGAATGGGTCTGCAATTCATAGCCCTGTGTCCCAACCTCCCACAATTAAAGCAGTTAGCATTATCAAAATCATGAGAATTAAACACTTTGCGTCTAATTGGTGAAAACTGTCTTCTAGGTGGTTCAGTATGTTGTCTAGTCGTAGGGGATGACGAGACTTGTTGCTTAACAGTCTGTCGACGACCAGGCGGAACATGCTTGGACACATTCTCAGATTTGGAACTCGCCTCTGTTGGTGATTGTTCTACCTTAGGACATGATTCATCTATTCGGCCCTTACTGATAAACTTAGGTGACACTCCCTGGGTGTTCTTCTTCTTATTCTGTTTGGGACTCACAGTTTTCTTAGGCTGAGCCTTTTGACTCTGAGTCATCTTACTAGCTTTAACTGGATTTTTCATAATGGTAACAGGTTTAGTGACAAGCTCAAATGGTTTGCTGTCTTTTTTAGTGTCGATATCAGTATCTGACTCTGTTTCATAGACAGCATCTAAAGGCTTCTTCGACTCAACTATCTTAAGAGTGCTCTCAACAGGTGCTTCTTTAGGCTTACCATATTCTAGCTCTACAACATGACCCTTACTTTTCTCAACTGGTTTGTTAATGTACTCACCCAAAAGTGGCGGGGCAACCTGGTTATAACCTAAACCCTGTTGTTTAGGAGGATTCAAAGTCTGTTTCACATAAGACATCCTCTGCCAATTGTCGATTCTAGCTTTTTCAGACTCGTATTTCAACTTAAATGAATCTCTTTCAGCCTTAAGAGTCTCTATCTGGCACAAATACATAGTAATCACTTTTCCATCATCTATAACAGTTGATTTTAAGTGACCTACCTGATTCTCTAAAGACTTAATAACATCAACATAGTCTTTCTGTTTGTTAAGGTAGAAAAGTGCATCATCATAGTTCTTTTTATTAGTCTGATTCTCCAATCTAAGATCCTTAAGGTCAACTAAAAGCTTAGGACAGGTCTCACATGTAACAGATATCTCATTAAGCTTCGAAATTACACACTCGAGCCTCTCAATTTCCTGTTCATAATCAACGCATCTAGAACATTTAGAAACTGAATCATTACATACCTTATCGTTACCGGATGTGTTGGCCATAAATGCATAGGTATTTCTTCCAACCTGAGTGTCTTCATCTGATTCTGACTCAGACTCTGAACTCGTACTGTCCGCGTAGTCAGCCTCATAACCTCCTTTGTTCTCGCTTTCGTCTGAACACACTGGACTCCGAACTGTAACAATCTTCTTGTCACCACTCTTAAGATCACAGTTGAGCAAATGTCCCAACTCTTGTCTGAACCAAGTACCAACATGACAACTTATTTCTTCATCCTCATCGGAAGAATCAGTCGTAAACTCAAAATCTGATAGGTCTCGAGCTTGGCAAAACTTATCATACAGTCGATCTTTAATCCTCTTTCTGAGGCACAACTTCATAATCTCCTCAGCTCTTTTCATTCTAGCATCACATTTGCACACATAGCAGGTGCAATTCGGATTATCTTTTCCAGTACAACCTGCATTTCTCCTAGCAATTCTTTCTTCTTCAATTTCAGCTTCAGTTTTACCTACAAACACAACATTAGCTTGATGCGTATCTGCCGTGATGGACCAGTCACACACTTCATCAGCATACGTGGTCGTCAAGGCCTTAGATTGAGTAGACCCCGAAGATTCTTTCTCAACAATAACATGTTGTGGAGTAACTGAAATGGTTGTATTGTGAAAAGGATCAGAAAAACCAGTCTTGGGTGGCCTCGTGCAAGTCTTCTTAAAATGACCAAGCTTATCACAATTGAAGCATCTAACCTTTGACATATCAAAACCAAACTTCGAGTCTCGATTCAAACTCAAAGACCTCTGTCCGGTTTTCTTCAAGTACTTCCTAGCCCGTCTAACAATGCTACCCATGCAATAAAGTATATCCATCCTTTCGATATCATCCTCATCAATCTGATCATAGTCTTCATTTTCAAGATGACTATTAATCACTTGTCCACTAATCATATCGTTGTATGAGTTAACAACAATAGCTGCCAGAGCCATATCTTCCTGAATTGATTCGATGGGTCTCTTCCTGATATTCTCAGTTTGAAACACAGGAGTCTGAGTCTGAGTCTGTTGAGAAAGAGAATTCTGAGTCTGAGCTTGTGATTTAGCATTAAAGTAGCCAGACTGAGATTGTGGAGCAGACATTTAAGAAGCATTTGCTGTAATATAAGCTGTTTGTAATTGAGCATGACCAGAAGATGAAGCTAAACTGGATGCAGAAGCAACTACTGAACCAAGTCTCTTCCTCTTAGCTTCTACCTGAATATCCTTCTCCATCAACTTAGAAGTAAAAGCTGTCAATGTTAACGTACAACCTGATGTGCTGTACATGTTCTGAATCTTTTCAATCTCATGGTCCCACTTTTCTGGAAGACCATCTTTCAACACCCTGACTGCCTTATCATCAGGTACATCAATCCCATAATTCGCCATCTCTGCTACCAGTAAACGATATCTTTCCAAAGTTTGTCCCAGTGACTCTGATGGAAGAGCAGCAAATGCCCTCCATTCATCCTTCAATACCTTACCTTTTGTTGCCCGATAAGTAGCAGTACCTTCTGTTGCAGATTGAAGGACCAACCAAAGAGTATACGCGGTTTTGTTACGGTTTTTGAACTGCTGGAAAATGTCCTTTGACAATGCTTGCGTTAGCTGAGCATAACATCTACACTCAAGATTATATTGTTCACGCTCTGTAGGACTAAACTGTTGTGTTTCTTTGGGTTCACCATCACCTCCACAAGGCCAAACAAACGGATTCTCAATACATTCCCAAAGTCTAGAGTCAACACCATTTAAGTAAATAACAAACCTAACTTTCCAGTCCAAGAAGTCTTTAAGATTGTCAAGTCGAGGTACTTTATTTGGCGATCCAGATTCGCTTTCATTAAGTAACAGTTTTTGTAGTCCAGGTGCAATTACTAACGCGCTATATTCATTTGTCACTTGTTCATTAGTGTCCGACATGTTAACTGATTAAGTTTGAAAATAAAAGATTAATTAAGATCCTGATTAAGTCACACGGTCGACTATCTCTGATACACAGTCGACTGTATAAGACACACGATCGATTGTACTTATCACACGGTCGATTGTCTAACAAAATTTTGGCAGCACTTCGTTACTATATAATCCTTGGGTATTGCAAACACACACGGCCGATTGTCTAACTCTCACGGTCGATTGAAACTCTCACACGGTCGAGTGACAATCTCACACGGCCGACTGACTTAGGGAATCTGGCACGGCTCTAGTAAAACTCACACGATCGGTGGAACAATACACACGGTCGATCTTAGGACTCACTCGGTCGGTTGTCAGGACACACACGGCCGAGTGTGTTCTTGACAAAAGCTGGTCGACTATTAGGGTTTTCTAGACAAAAATCGATTTTGCAATCGATTATGGATGGAAAACTCAAATATAACACGTAGATAACGAAAATAAGCACTCCAGAAACACCTTTTGACAATAAAAACACTATCAATAACGTGTAAACACAGATTAATAGACCAAAAACCTAAAAAACACCAAAAACACAAACTTTGACCGAAAAAGCGATTTGATCAAGCAAAAACCAGAGACTCCAGCTCTGATACCACTTTGTAGACGATAAAACTATGGATCTTAGGTCGCTTGAACTCTAAACTAAAGGCGGAACACAATAGAATAGAGGTAAATCGAGATACGGGTCATTTCGGGATCGAATTGGTCGAACCTAGTGCAAAACCTAGATTAGATCGACACCTAGACGATGTATTTCGGTGGTATTCGGTGTTAGGGTTTTCTGGAGACGAGAAACAACGATTTGGAACAAATGGGACGAGTAACCTCATCAAAGAAGTCTAAACCCGTATATATACTGCAAGTCAGACACACTCGGTCGAGTGTGTCTGTCAGTCGGTCGACTGACTTACACAGTCGGTCGAGTGTGTACACACACTCGGTCGACTGTGTGCAGTTTAACATATTGATTATTTAATAAACTAAGAACGCACAATCACCATAGTAATCAATAGTCACTAGTAAATAACATTATTACATAATCGAATGTACTAAACGTAAGAATAAACTACGGCTGGGGATTCATGCACCAACAAGTTTCAAAGCACATTAAAGGATGCATTGACTAAGGATTTGAGATGGAGTAATGGATGCTAGTTGAACGACTTACAAAGATGATGAAGTTTGTGAACATCTTATGATGGATGCAAACGCACCATAATCTATTATGATTTTTTTATGCAAACATGTATTATATATTGAAGTATGTACAAGATACATTATACAATCTGCATGTTCATGGTTATGACCCAATACAGACACGCACGAAAACATAGAAGCTCAAATCTAAACTGCAAGAAAAACATACTCGAGATCTTTTTTGAAAATTTAATAGTGGATGCAAATGGTTACGGTTGTATTATTATTATTATGTTAAATGTTAAATATAAACATTAAATACTCCGTATTATTTTAATGTTAAATATTAAATTTGCGTTTTAGTTTAATGGTTTAATCTAAAAAAAAGAAGTCTGGTTTTGTTTTTCAAGAGATCTAGAACGGACGAGTTGCAGTTGAGATAATTATGGAAACCTAATTGAACACCATTTACATATATGTCCTTTGTAACTGTTTTCATAACTAAAAGAAATTATAAAAATTTTATTAAATGTGTGGTTAAGAAGTGTTCTCACAAAATATTAAAATGAGAACATTCTCATTTGAATACAACTCTATATATATATATATATATATATATATATATATATATATATATATATATATATATATATATATATATATATATATATATATATATATAGAGTTGTATTTATATATATATTAAAATGAGAACATTCTCAACTTGCTTGTGTGGTTAAGGAGTATATATATATATATATATATATATATATATATATATATATATATATATATATATATATATATATATATATATATATATATATATATATATATATATATATAGATAGATAGAGAGAGAGAGAGAGAGAGAGAGAGAGAGAGAGATCTCTTGTTGAACCACAAGTAAGAGTGATACATACACACACAAGCAAGTTGAGAGAAATCTAGTTCTGTTGGTACGTAGAAAACTTGTTGAAGAAATCTTAGGTTGTGTGAAACCATAAGAGTTTTCCATTCGTGATTACTTTCATTGACCGGTGACATAAACATCGATCATTTCCGCTTCCGTTACTAGCTTTCGGGTATGTCTCGAATGTATACTTTTTACTTCAGATTCAAATGTTACAGATTACACGTTTATTATAAACTTACAAATTAGCTGAATTAAAAAAGATATATACATGTAATTGTGAATATTATTTGAGATTTTGAGGCTGGTCCAGTATTGATCAGTTCGAATAGTATGATACAGTGGCAGATATAGAAATGGTAATCACCGGTGTTAGTGTTACCGGTTAAAAATCTAAAAATATTTCTACTGAAAGTTTATTTCAATGGTGTCACTAAAAAAATTTTACACTATCTACTAGTGTCGGTAGTTAAAACCAAAAAAAAAAAAAATCTACTACATCGCTATTTCACTGGTGCTACCACACGAGTAGGTTCGCCCCTCTGGTATGACATACTACGTGTTTTGTACTTGGATATAATCCACTGATTTTCTATTAGTGAATTCACGGAAAGATAAGTCTTTCATTATGTTTGAGTATTTTTACTCAAAACATGTGACCTAATTGAAATATCCCGACGGTTTTCGACCATTTTTTCTAGTCCACCAAAAATATGTTGCTAGACACCTCTAGCCCAACCACTAAACTAATGATTTTCTTATATAAAATTAGTTAACTCATTTTCTGTAAGTTTAAATAGCTCACTACGGAGTATATTTTTAGAGAGAATAAAGTAAAAATTAAGTTTAATGGAAGTGGTCACATACATCGACGTCACATGCATGGGCTATGTTTGTTGATAGATGTGGTTATAACTCCAGCATTTTCAATATTGATTTTCATTTTTAAGTTTTAAACTGGAATACAATAATATTATTTTCTCATTTTGATTTGGTTTGGTTCACAATGAAATATGTGTGTTTGCTCCGGTTTACAGTAGGACTTAAATACAAGTTTACAGAATTGGCGACAAAATTGTTAATGAAGTTACGTGGAACGAATGAAAAAGAAAGAAACCTGAGGGGCGACGAGGATGCAGCCATGGGAAGCAATGTGATGGCTGAGTTGAGAATAAAAGGTATTATCGAGTAGAGTACCATGAAGTAAAACTATAACTGGATATTTCCCTGCTTCTTGTGGAGAGAATATCAATAGAGGGATGGAGTATCCGTTTTTTCTGTTGTTATTACAGGCTAGGTTTTATGATGCCCGGTCGCGAAAATGTCTGTTTTGGAAGGAATGAGTACAGAAGGCGAAGCCATATTGACATAATATATTTGTTTGAGCTGTAGCTAGGTTATACAAGTGTTGTGAATTTGTTAAGATATGGTTTACTAAATGAGTCTTATATATATCATCTTTCGGTACTGTTGGATGGTGACGACTCAATTCAAATTCAATATTTCCATGTGTTCATGCATATTTTTTCCAAGGGAAAACATACACACGGACATCAATGCGAAAGGGTATTTTTAGGCGTCAACGTCGTTGATCTCCGGTCCGGTTACCGTGAATAACCCGTACCCGTGATGATGATCTCGGGAGGGTGGCCAACGAATTGCCCGCCGGTCGATGGTCGGACCCTATCGACGGCAAAGGGAGAAAAAACCCTACAAGACCCGTAGGTAAAAACCCTAGTGTTGCGATCGTGAAGACGATCGTGGAGAAGATCCGGCGATGGAAGCCGTATGCGTTGCGGACTTGCGGTGGCGGCGTTGCGGTGTGGTCGAATGACCGTATGAGGTGTGTTTTGTGTAGGGAGAGAACCCTATATTTATAGGGGAAAGACTAGGGTTAAGGGATAATTAGGGTTTATAGCTTATGGGCCAAGCGTAAATGTAACCCTAATGGACCGTACCCGATCAAGTCCCCCCAGTTCGGTATGATATCTTTTGTTAAGTATCGTATCGAATTCTCCATTGCAATACAGTAAAAACAAAACAAGTGTGCGCAATAGCTATGCGGTAGATACGCGGACAGCCTGCGGAAAACCAATTCCGCATGAGGCTGCGCAAATTGCGCGGTTAGCTGTGCGGAAAACCAATTCCGTTTGAAGCTGCGCGTTTGCTGCACGAAGGCTATGCGGAAAACCAATTCCGCATATGTGTGCGTGAAAGATTGATGATAGTTGTGCCTACTGTTTTCTTAAAACCGCATACAAATAAACAATTCAACAAGATAAAAAACAAACCTTTTCAAACCCGAACGATAGATGGTAGAAACACGAGTCATAATGCATCGTGCCCCACGGTGGGCGCCAAATGTTCATGCATATTTTTTCCAAGGGAAAACATACACACGGACATCAATGCGAAAGGGTTTTTTTAGGCGTCAACGTCGTTGATCTCCGGTCCGGTTACCGTGAATAACCCGTACCCGTGATGATGATCTCGGGAGGGTGGCCAACGAATTGCCCGCCGGTCGATGGTCGGACCCTATCGACGGCAAAGGGAGAAAAAACCCTACAAGACCCGTAGGTAAAAACCCTAGTGTTGCGATCGTGAAGACGATCGTGGAGAAGATCCGGCGATGGAAGCCGTATGCGTTGCGGACTTGCGGTGGCGGCGTTGCGGTGTGGTCGAATGACCGTATGAGGTGTGTTTTGTGTAGGGAGAGAACCCTATATTTATAGGGGAAAGACTAGGGTTAAGGGATAATTAGGGTTTATAGCTTATGGGCCAAGCGTAAATGTAACCCTAATGGACCGTACCCGATCACCATGTTTTGATTTAAATTCATTTAATGATTTTACATGTAACTACCAAGACTTTTTATCACACCCTATTTATGTGTGGCCTAAATTTCATTCTTCTTGTGAAAAACGTCAGCTATACATACGTCTGCAATATTAAACTATACTAAAACTTAAACATAATGAACACTAACATTTGCTGACGTACCAACTATACTAAAACTTAAACATAATGAACAGTAACATTTTGCTGACGTGCTAACTGAACTAAAACTTAAACATAATGAATGATAGTGTACCCCATCTCCGGTTCGTACACAAGAGCTTCGCAATTTACTTTGGAAGAATATGCCACAATATATGGCACGAAGGAAACGCCAGTTACAATTAACGAGGTTTAGAAACCAGAGAAAGAATAGTGATTTTGGAGCCCAAAAACTCCGGTCAATTACAAGTCAAGCTAGTTGAACTATTCCTAGCTCGGCTGCACGCTCGCACAACAAAGGAAAGGGACAAGGCTACTTTCCTCTGCAGACATCCGAATAAGGAAAGGTCAACTAGTATTCCAAAAGCATTGGGAATTAGCGAGCTGGTATGGGAAGCCGCTCCAATTCACATATAAATAGAGTAGAATGCAGGATACAAACATTATTCAACATTCACTCTCATTCTAACATCACATGTTACATTATTTATCTTGGTGGCGTAAAACAATCACTTGATTGTTACCTTCGGGGAATCGCCAGCGAACAAAGCAAAAACCATAATCACCCCATTCCACACCTTCGTGACTTGGATATCCCCATTTTAATTTAAGGTCGCTGGTTATTGTACAAACAATTGGCGCCATTCATGGGACACACATTTCATTCATCTTGTTGAGCAAGAACCGACGCCATGGCGGACTACAGTCACATGCCTCCGGGTTTTACACCACCCAGGAGCGCACAAACTTCAGACTCACCACAACTGGAGTTTTCGACAGTGGGGACCCTCACTAGGTAGCCCATCACTCCCACTGTGTTTGTCTCAACGAACTGTCATGGCTCCCATTCCGCGGAGCCACCTCCGTTGATAGACAAAACCTTAGTGCTAAGCAACTTCGATCACATCAGGTCAGTGATAAGGAGCTTAAGAGATACGGGTATCTTGCAGAGTAGACGGGTGCTGACATATGAGAGCGAAGAGTATGATGAAGAGCTAGAAATGGAACCACCGAGCCATAACCTCCAGCCTAGGAGCTTACCAGTGAACTCATCAACACAAGTAACATTTTGTTAGAGTCAGCATGACATATTTCAGACCGCGCCCTTTCTGACACAACATATTCTGACTTTATAGTAGCCACTCCCACTAGTGTTGGAAATTTCATTTCTTCGTAGCTTGTTGATGTGATTGCCCCGAATTTGCGCATCGCCCTTCGCCCAAGGATTGCATTGTATCTTAAAGTTCCTCTCAAAACGACAAAATTGACCATCTCAGTTCTTACCAAACAATACTCCCCCAATGTTACTTCCAACCTTATCCGTCCCAAAGGTGCCACACTTCCTCCAGTAATACCTGCGATCCTCGTATTGGTAGGTATGATCCGTTCTCTGACAATTCTTGGCATCATTCTGTAACGTGCTTCATACAAGATGTCTGCTACGCTCCCTGTATCAGTATAGATTTTATCTATGAAACAATTGGCAAATTCACAAATATTGTTTCTTCTTCTGGTATCCCATTTTTGATCGGGTAGAAAAGTATAGGTGCATTTTGCCATGCTCCTCGATCTTCATACCGCCATTAATCTTGTTGCTCATCTTTTATTCTTACTACCCTCTTGCTTCTTCAATCATATGAATTCTCATTTCAGGTGATCACTCTTTTTGATCCCTTTTCTGGTCTCCTCTCCGTTGATTATAATCTCTTCTCCTTCCTTCTTGTCTTCGCTCGTCATTGTAATCTTTCCACACATATCTTTTGTTTGGATCTGGTTTCTTGAATCCTCTTCCTTGAAGCAAATGATTCGAAGCTCCAGCTTTTATCTATGTAATGATTTCCCTCATCAATGACTTATCATCTATGATGTGTCCATAATCTTCATGGAATTTGCACCATAATGTATTCTTAGGCCCTTCTCTTTTGTCTAATGGTGCTGGCGGATTGAACTTCTGCTTGATTGGTTCTGTTAACAAAATTCCTCTAGGAGTTTTTGTTAATGATCTGATCAACGAATGCCTTTCATAAGGTTTTCCTCTGTAGTATTGACCATCATTCCTTCTTTGATCACTTCTGTTTCTATAATCATTCCTTCTACAATTCTCATTCCGCTGATAATTTCTTGATCCGCTATCTTCAATCATTCGTGATCTTTCCCTGTAATACCCTCCGGGTTGAATTTTTGTATCATCTCCTGACCTTAAATATGCTCTTGCGATTTCGATAGCTTGAGAATACGTCTTTGGGATTGTCCACCTTAATTGCCTTACAAGTGACATTGTCGCCGCTGATCCAAACATAAAATGAAACCGAAGATTAGCTGACTTTCAGGTAAATTTGGAATTTTTTGACATTTCAAGGTGTATTGACTCATAAACTCTTTTAACGGCTCTGTTGCATATTGCTTTATTTCATGCGCATCCAAATGAGTCAACGTATATCTCCTTAGATTTTGGTATTGGAGTAAAAACTTCGCTCTTCGATCTTGAAAACTTGTAATAATTTTTTGTTGCAATCTAGTGAACCATTCTCTTGCCATCTTCTGTAAAACTATCGGAAACATATGAGAGGCTACTTCATCTTCTGTAAAATCAAGGCATATACTGTTACACAAAGATGCCATTCGGACTCAAGATCGCGGGAGCCACGTATCAGCGCATGATGATGCCACTTTCGCTAAGCAAATTGGTCGCAACCTGGAAGCATATGTTGATGACATGGTCATAAAAAGAAACAGCAAGGAATAGTTGCTAGCAGACGTCCTTGAAACCTTTGACACGCTGCGCAGCGTTAACATAAAACTTATACCATCAAAATGCAGCTTCGTGGAAAAGAAGGGGCATTCTTGGGACACGTCGTCACTACAAGAGGAATTAAGGCTAACCCAAAAAAAATTAAAAATTGGAGCCATTGAGCGCATGCCATCCCCGAAGATCAAAAAGCAGGTTCAAAGTCTCAAAAAAAAACTAGCTGCGCTAACTCGATTTTTGTCAAAAGCAGCCGAGCGTTCTCTCCCTTTCTTCAGCACATTAAATAATTGCGTGAAAAAATATGATATCAAATGGACGGAAGAGTACAAAAGACATTTCAAGAAATGAAGGCATTGCTCAAAAACCTCCCCACGTAAATTGCAACAATCGTAAGGGATACCCTGATCCTTTATCTTGCTATAGTGCGAGAGGCAGTAAGCTCCGTCCTAATCACCGAAAGGGAGGGAATACAAACGCCGATATATTTTTTTAGCAAGGCGTTGGCAAGAAGTGAGCTCAATTATCACCCAATCGAGAAATTCGTGTACGCACTTGTAGTTATTGCGCGACGATTACGACGGTATTTTCAAGCTCACTGGATAGTGGTACTAACGGATCAGCCTATCCGACAGATCCTCTATAAGCCAGAAACGTTAGGACGACTCTGGGAGAACATGAAATTAACTTCTTCGCCGGAAGCGCAGTAAAAGGACAGATAATCTGGCTGAAACCACTGCGGATATGCCAATTACACCAGACCCAGGAGATATGACCACGCTCTAGCCCAAACTTTGGGAGCTATACAGTGACCGCGCAAGCGGCACAAAAGGAGCCGACGCAGGCCTGCTGCTTATCGGACCTAATAAGGAAGGGTACACCTACGCTTTAAGGCTTAACTTCAAGGCAATAAACAACGAAGTAGAGTACGAGGCTTTGCTAGCAGGAGTAAGACTAGCTAAGGAAATTGGGGTTAGGAAACTCCAATCATATGTTGACTCTCAGCTGGTGATCGGTCATTGTTTGACACGATCGTTTGTACCTAAACATGATAAAAAGTTATTACATTTAAGTGAAAAACAAGGTACTTTGATGAAATTTTGTGTATTGCAGGTGTGAAAAGAAGTTGGTGCAAAAAGGTGCGAAAAATGGCGTTTGAAGTCGAGTTGTGGAAAAAGTTAGAAAAATCAGAAAAAGTACCAGCTCAATAAGCCAGACACGGTGTAATTTACACCCAAGGCTCAATTAGCTCAGAAATTTGAAGACTTTTGGGAGTAAATTACGCCAATGCAAAATTGTTGATGCCGGGTTTTTAGAGTTTTTTCTTTGGGAACAAGTTGGCTAATCCCTATTTAAAGGAAGCCTTAGGGTTACGAAAAAAAAAACCTTTTTCCAGCAGTTTTGAGAGCAGAGATCAGCCCTAACATCCAAATATTCATCATCTTTCAAGAATCAAAGGCGAGAACTTCATGTTTCATCATCAAATCACCATGATCATCATCACCAACATGCGCGGCTTGTCTCTTTTGCTTTATTCCTTCCATGAACTTTTAATGCATGTATTGTTCTTCATGTTTTAGTGTGGTTTATGATATTGTAATACTTAAGTCGTTTAGATTATGATATTATGAACTCGTTGAATATTGATTAATGCAAGTTTTACGATTATTGATTATCACAAGTTGAATTATTGTAATTTCACATTGTGTACTTGATCCAACTTAGTGTTAATTAGTCTAGAGAAAGAGACAAAGTGTTTAGATAACATAGTTCAATCCTAAGATAATTGTGATTAATGAACTAAAGAATTCTTGTCTATGAGATTTGATCAATATTTGACAACACAAGGCTTGTTTGAATAAATGTATGCTTAATTGGGATTGTGAAGGGACAAAGGCTTTTAATCCAACTGTTTACAACTTCTTAATTTAGTTTATTGTTTATGCTTCTAGTTCTTAATCATTTAAGTTTGCATTTTGCTTAGTAATCGTTAAAATAGTCGTTACTTTAGTTAATCTTAGTTAATCATTAAAAACCATTCCTAAGAATTGCCTGCGTTTAGCCACAACTTCCCGATGAACGAATCCTATTTACCCTAGCTAAGTTAGTGTAATTAAATCATTTTTGATTGGCCCTTCGACACCTATCAAATACCATATGCCTTGTTCGATCCATAAGTTTAAGCTGATTCAGCTAAAGCAAGCCTTAACTAATAATCTGCAAACATACATTCAATAACTAGTTTAAACAAATTAAAGAAAGAAAGTGCAGTACAAGACATAGATATTAGTAAAGTTTAACTGAAAATAACAATCATACCAATATACATATCGTTGTGATGGTGTTAGCTTTTCATTGTCAAACCCACTTTCTACTATACTAGTTGAAATTACAGTAAAGCAACATTTAACTAACGTTCTGTACACATAAATAGGTTAAACAAATCAAGGAAATAACCTATTTTGAATTAAGCAAGTTTGCAGTAATAATCTGCACACACACAAAAATGTAACTGAAAATAATTCAAAACCTATTTTAAATTAAGTATAACTGAATATTAATTTAAAACCTATTCTTAATCTGAATCTGAATCAGTACAATCATCTTGAGACAACTCTTCTTCTAAAGACTCTAAATCTGAAGAGTCATATAAATCCTTCATCATCGAGGCTTTGACAATCACCACCAATGGGTGATGAATGCACAACTTCGAGTGGGACAGTACCTCTACCTTTTGTTAGAGGTGCCTGATCCATAATTAAATCAATAACCTAATTTAGAACAGGCTCTTGTTCTTGATAAACAAAATAACTTATTATATATATAAATGAAATTGATACACCATAAAATATACCAGCTTCAACACAGAATGACAGAGAAGGCTTCCACAAGAGGCGGTGCTAGCGACGTGGTGATTAAGTGGTAGAGGAAGATTTAACAGCTGAACAATTGTCATAATACCTACTAGATCAGCTATTTATGTCAAACACAAACAGAATTTTTCAATAAAATGTCAGACCCAAAATGAACTATTCAACTATCCATCATATATTAGACAAAAGGGTGCATATGATATATGTTTTAATGGAGAAAGTAGATGGAAAATAACAAAGGCGCGTACAACAAATCAAATATTAATATGCTATTGAAAGTAGATTTTTCATTTTTACAAAATTATTATTATTCATTGAAATTATTCTATACTAGGAAGCATAGTAATCACCTCATTATATAAACATTAATAAAATGCACATTGAGAAACTTCTATACTAGGAAACATAAAATCACCTCATACCAGTGATTCACATCAGATCAGATGCTGATATAAAAATGTATTCTTGTTAACTAAAACGAACCGTAACTGTTCTAAATGTAATACAATCACATCAGTTCCATAAGAATGTTGTGTGTGGACACCTTTAAGCATACTTGATGATGGCATATAAACCTAAGATACCAAAGAATGAACCAAGAAATATATTGTCAAAAAATTTCTGGTTTTCTGGTTCTGTCAAACGTAACAAAAGATGTCATTATTGGGCTAAACTCCTCTCTTTGTGGGCTTTTTTTATCAAGTTATGAATAAGTGGGCTGGTAGGTTTGTCATGGGCTTATTAACCCGGTTTCCATTCAGTATTATTTATGTTGATTTAGTCGTATGATATCTAGGGTTAGTTACCTGATATCTTGGTCAGTTTTGGAGTCATGTTGAACGTGTCTTGTGAACGTTAGTCATGGGTCTGTAATAGGCTTTATATAGCCAGTTCATGTTATGAATAAAATTATCGAGTGAGTTCTGCTCCATTGTGATATTACTGTGAATCTTCACGTGGTATCAGAGCGGAAACGGTGAGCGATCAGAATCAAAGAGCGAGAGATTGAAATGGCAGACGAACATAGCCAATTTCAAATAACAAGTGTACCCAAATTCGATGGCGATTATGATCACTGGAGTCTGTTGATGGAGAATCTTCTCCGATAAAAGGAGTATTGGAGAGTAGTGGAAGAAGGATACACACAGGAAGACGATGCGGTGAAGTTGACTGATGCTCAGCGTGCTGTGAGAGATGCTTTACGGCTTCAGGACTTGAAATCTGTTTCAATCGATTGAAAAGCACATCCTTAAAACAATCACAGAGAAGGATACTGCTAAACAGATATGGGATGCGATGAAAGTAAAATATCGGGGAAACGCTCGTGTGAAGCGGGCACAGTTGCAGCGTTTGCGAAGATATTTCGAAATGCTAGAGATGAAGACGGGTGAAACTATCACTACGTACTTTGGAAGAGTCATGGTCACCGCAAATGATATGCGGAACTGCGGAGAAGATATGACTGATGTGAAGATTGTCGAGAAGATCCTTAGAACACTAACGGATAATTTTATTCCCGTTGTATGTTCTATTGAGGAATCAAAGGACATAGATACGCTCAGTGTAGATGATTTGCAGAGTTCTCTGTTAGTCCATGAGCAGAAACTTTCAAAGCGTGTATCTGAGGATCAAGTGTTAAAGGTTGAGCAAGAATCGGCGACAACATATGGACGAGGAAGGGGCAGGAGCTCTTCCTTCAGAGGTAGAGGTCGAGGGAGGGGGCGTGCGCAAATAGACAAGAGTACTGTAGAGTGCTATTGATGTCACAAACTTGGGCATTTTGCGTACGAATGCTCCTCAACTGAACGCTTAGCAAACTACACCGAGTATGATGACAATGAAGAATTGCTTCTTATGGTATCGGCTGATAATGGACAGAAAAAGAAATCAGGTGAGCGATGGTTTCTAGATTCAGCATGCTCTAATCATATGACCGGGATGGAAGAATGGTTCATACGTCTCGATAAGAAATACAATCACACTGTACGATTGGGAAATGACTTACGATTGGAGGTCAAGGGATGCGGTGATGTTCGTTTCACAACAAATGGGATAACTCAAGTAATCACAGAAGTTTACTTTGTTCCACAACTCACTTCTAGTCTCATAAGCCTTGGTCAGTTGCAAGCCAAACAAGTGAAGGTTGTAATGGAGAATGAAGTCTGCCGTGTTTATCATCCTCAAAGGGGTGAGATTTTCTGTTCGAAGATGACTCGAAACCGAATGTTTCCCATTCATGTATCGAAGACAGAAGTGCCATCAAAATGCCTACAAGTTAGCAGCGATCATGATAATCAAATTTGGCACAAACGTTTCGCACATGTGAACCACAAAGCGTTGAGGACGATGCAGTATAAGAAAATGGTTGATGGATTGCCGAGCCTAGCCAAGAAGACCACTGTATGTGAGATATGTGCAGTCGGTAAACAACAACGTGACCCAATCCCGAAGAATAGCAAATGGTGTGCCACAGAAAAGTTGCAACTTATCCACACTGATTTGTGTGGGCCAATTTCTCCAATGTCTCAAAGTGGTAAGCGATACGTTTTGGTCTTTATCGATGATTTTACAAGGAAGACTTGGGTGTATTTTCTGTCACAAAAGGGAGATACGTTCGAGCATTTCAAGATCTTCAAAACACACGTGGAAACAGAAACGGGGTGCAAGATCAAAGGGCTGAGAAGCGATAGAGGAGGTGAATTTACTTCAAAGCCGTTCAATGAATTCTGTGAGTCGATGGGTATTAAACGACAACTTACTGCATCCTACACTCCACAACAAAATAGAGTGGTGGAACGTCGAAATCGTACGATAATGAACATGGTTCGTTGTCTGTTGGTAGAGAAATCGATGCTAAAACATTTCTGGCCGGAAGCTGTAAGGTGGGCGTGTCACATTCTTAATCGATGTATAAGTCATAGCTTGGATGACAAGGTTCCGGAGGAGTATTGGACGGGGGTTAAACCAAGTGTCAAACATCTTCGTGTTTTTGGGTGCATCGGCTATGTTCACATACCCACACAACTTGGAACAAAGTTAGATGACAGGAGCTGTAAGTGTGTATTTTTGGGTATTAGTCTCGAGTCAAAGGCGTATCGACTGTATGATCCAACTGATAAAATGATTGTAGTCGGTCGGGATGTAATATTTGATGAAGGGGCACAATGGGATTGGAAGATGAATGCAGGACAGATTGGTGACTTGATAATAGAGAATGAAGGCGATAGTATTCAAGTTACAGAAGAAGTGAATGTTCCTTTTGAACCTGCGGTTAGCACATCTGTAGCTACTGCTCCAGACAGCTCATCCTCTACAAGTAATCTACCAGAAACTACACCCCCAACAGATGATTCACCCTCAAACCAAGAAGAACCCGGAAGTGTGCAAATGGAAGATAGTTCAACACCCACAGAACCATCTCAGCGACTTCGTAAACAACCTGCTTAGATGGGCGAGTATACTTCAGGTGAAGGACTATCTGATGATGAAGATGAAGTGGGTTATGTCATGTATAGCTCTTTAGAAGGTCCCACCACTTACGAAGAAGCATGCAAAGACAGAAAATGGGTCAAGGCAATGGAAGAAGAGCTCTCGGCTATTAACAAAAACGAAACTTGGGAGTTGGTTAATGCATCAGTTGGAACTAAACAGATTGGTGTGAAATGGGTCTACAAGACAAAGTTGAACGAACACGGAGAGGTGGATAAATTTAAGGCAAGGCTCGTTGTGAAAGGATACGCTCAGCAGATGGGAGTGGATTATGATGAAGTTTTTGCTCCTGTGGCGAGATGGAATACAATTCGCAGTCTGCTAGCAATTTCAGCCCAAAGAGGTTGGACTTTATTCCAACTTGATGTTAAGAGTGCATTTTTGCACGGTGAATTGAAGGAAGTCGTATATGTTCAGCAACCCGATGGCTTCATCAAAAGGGGAGAAGAAGCAAAGGTTTATCGACTCAAGAGAGCATTGTACTGGCTGAAACAAGCTCCACGGGCTTGGTTTCACCGTATAGAAGGATATTTCAAGAGAGAAGGCTTCAAGCAGAGAAACTATGATCATACACTGTTCTTTAAAAGGGTATGGAACAAAGTCCTTCTTGTTAGTCTGTACATTGATGATCTGATATATGTAGGGAATGATCTGATGTTGTGCGAAAGCTTTAAGCTTTCAATGCAAAGAGAGTTTGAGATGACGGATTCAGGAAAGATGAAGTACTTTCTTGGTGTCGAAGTGCAACAAACAGACAAGTGTATCTCAATCTGTCAAAAACAGTATGCTAGAGAAGTATTAGAACGATTTGACCTGTGGGAAGCAAATCAAGTTGAGAATCCGATCGTGCCTGATACCGTACTCACCAAGGCTGGAGTAGGGGAGGAGATTGATGCTACTATGTACAAAAGACTAGTTGGAAGCCTTATGTACCTGACGGTTACTCGTCCAGACTTAATGTACGTGGTGAGTCTGCTTGCTCGTTTTATGTCAAATCCAAGGGATGAACACCTGCTAGCTGCTAAACGGGTGTTGAGATATCTCAAAGGAACGTATGATTATGGTTTGAAATATGATAGAGGCTCGAAAGAAAAGCTGAAGTTGTACACGGATAGTGATTACGCGCGTGATGCAGAAGACCGAAGGTGTACGTCAGGTTATATATGCTTGCTGAGTGGAGCAGCAATTTGTTGGAGTTCTCGTAAGCAAGATATTATCACACTTTCATCCACGGAGGCTGAATATGTTGCTGCAACTGCTGCCGTGTGTCATGGCATGTGGTTAAAAGGTTTGCTTGGTGATCTAGGTGAAAATCAGCTGGGAACAATTGAAGTACTATGTGATAACAACTCAACTATTACGTTGTCAAAGAATCCAGTTATGCACAGGCGAACGAAGCATATAGATGTAAGGTTTCACTACATACGTGATCTTGTTAATCAGGGAGTGGTGAAGATAGAATTCTGCAGAAGCACAGATCAGTTGGCCGATGCAATGACTAAGCCTCTAAAGCTCGATGCGTTTATCAAGTTCAGAGATGATGTTGGGGTGATTCAAGTTAAACAAGATGGCTGAAGATTATCTTGTTTAGGGGAGGATTTATTGGGCTAAACTCCTCTCTTTGTGGGCTTTTTTTTATCAAGTTATGAATAAGTGGGCTGGTAGGTTTGTCATGGGCTTATTAACCCGGTTTCCATTCAGTATTATTTATGTTGATTTAGTCGTATGATATCTAGGGTTAGTTACCTGATACCTTGGTCAGTTTTGGAGTCATGTTGAACGTGTCTTGTGAACGTTAGTCATGGGTCTGTAATAGGCTTTATATAGCCAGTTCATGTTATGAATAAAATTATCGAGTGAGTTCTGTTCCATTGTGATATTACTGTGAATCTTCAGTCATCTCATATTGGCTTGATAAATAATTTTCTTAACTAAAACACAAAAACTACAATCGCAAGAACAATTAAATGTAAAAGACGCAACATAGATATTGACTTACATAACTGCTATTACACACTCAGCAACACAAAGCATTTGTAAAATATAACAGATCTATAGAAATAATCACAATCTTCAATCACAGAATACTTCAATCAACAAATTACAAACTTAACTTTGATAAAAAAAAAAAAAATCAAACGAACTAGAATCTCTTAAACAATGAACTGCAAATTTACAATCACTAAGTGTGATTGTTTGAATGAATAAGAGACGCACTCTATCGATCTGATTAATGAAGATGAAGATGATTATGGTTTTGAAGGCTGTGTGTTTTGAGAGAAAACCATAGAAAACGAATGAATGACTGAATTAGGTTTCCAGCTGTAACCCTAAAATGTGTTATATGCATCAAATTAACTTGGTCCCCAAGTACCCCTTCAAACTTATAATAAGTGCAATAAGGTCCTCCAACTAGGTTCCAGCATTAATCTGCTAATAGACTTGTCAACTTTAGCCCTTCACTTTAGTATGTCTAGCAATGCCAATCCTTCCAGAATAAACACCATCATCCTGCAAATTCTAGAACCAAAGAATAAATACAAAATTTCAAAATAGAAACTAAAAATAAGCTTGAACAATTTATAAATTTTAGCATTCCCCCTCAAGCTTATTTTTCAACGAATCAATAAGTCCCAACCCTTTTAAAAGAAAATTATGTTGTTTGATACCAAGTCCTTTGGTTAAAATATCAGCCAACTGATTTCCAGAATCAACTCTTAAAGTTTTGACCTTTTAAATACCATCAGGTATTAACTAGACTGTATAAATGTAATTTCTGAAATTTGCAAATAACGAATTTAACGATTGACGTTAACATGGTTTATATTTATGTACATAACATGATAACATAAAGATTATCAATAACTTTTTAACTGGCGACTATTAATTTATACAATAATATAAAACACGTTAATGTTAGGGAATCGTTAGCAAAATTCCTTTATTACGTTTTTAATTGTAAATAAATATCAAACTTTGACGTTTTCACTTATATTACTACGTATAATATAATATAATGTTGACCAATATATCAATCAAACTTCATACTTTAAATTATCAAAAAACAAAAAAAAAAAAAAACAAAAAAAAAAAAAAAAAAATTTGACGTTTAAAACTCGTATTACATATTAAAATCATTTTTTAATTTGAAACTCGTTTATACCAAATTTGAAAACGGTAAATAGAAAATTTTCGGTTCAATAAACACTATTTTATGTCTTTTTTAAAATTAGTGATTATAATTTGATCACTAATTATCTAACTTTGAGACAACAATTTTTGGTCTCTACTTTTTTAAATGAGTGACCATTTTTTGGTATCTACTTATAAATTTTGGTGACCATTATTTTCTAGGTCACTAATATAATATAGTGACAAAAAATTAGTGACGAATTTTTAATAATAAATAAATAATATTATTAGTGACCAAATAATAAGTTGTTTCCAAAAATTTGTCACTAATGGATATTTTTCTTGTAGTGTAAAGAACCGGACAATCTGTAAGTAATGTAAGTACTCATTATTAAATCCATCCATATATATATATATAATATATATATGGATATATGGATATATGGATGTTTTAATCCGTATGGAAAAAATAATACCTTTTCTTATTAATGTCATGGTGAATAATTATTAACCTTTTTTGTCTTATTAATATCATGGTGAATGGTGAATAACTATCATGGGCGGACAAAAGAGGGTTGAAGGCGAAACCAAGCGACTAAAAGCCTGTTATAAATTTCGTGATCTTTCTACTCGTGAAATCAGCGAGTTGGCAGACCTAAAAAAGTGCAAAAAACAAGTCTCGATCTCAATTGAATCTAAAAGAAGGTTACATTCACGTTTCACTTGGTTAAAGCTTGGGGATAAAAATTCGAGATTCTTTCATCTTATCTCTCGTATTCGCCAACAATCCTCATATGTGGCAGGGATGCAAATCAATGGGGTCTGGGTTGACGATCCATTGGTGGTCAAAGAACACGCTGTTAGTTTTTTTGAAGTTTTATTTGATCTTTCTTCTTCGATGGCTACTGAGTTAAATTTGGATTGGGCCTCTCTTGGCCTGGCCCAGGTGTCGGTTGATGGGTGTTCGGCCCTTGAGAGGCAGTTTAATGTGGAAGAGGTCGTTTCTGTTATAAAAGGTTTCGATGGTAACAAGACACCGGGTCCGGACGGTTTCTCGCTTCAATTTTTTTAAAAAGGGTGGCACTTTTTGGAAGACAATGTTATAGATATGTTCGTTCAATTCCATGATTCCGCTTCCTTTCCTACAGGTTTTAATTCTTCTTTTATTGTGTTGATTCCAAAGTCGAATGTCGCAAGAACCATTGATCACATGCGTCCCATTAGCTTGATTAATGCTCCTTATAAGATAGTTGCTAAAACAATTGCTAATAGGCTTAAACAAGTAATCCCGTCGATCATCAGTGAGCACCAACATGGTTTTGTACCATCTAGACTTTTAACGGATGGTGTTATGATTGTAAACGAAGTGGTTCATTTGGCGAAGTCTAAGAAAAAACCGTTTATTTTGATTAAAATTGATTTCTCTAAAGCATATGATTGCGTGTCTCATGAGTTCTTAATAATCGTTTTACACAAAATGGGTTTCGGGTCAAAGTTTATTTCGTGGATTGCTACTTGTATTTCGAACATCCATTTCTCGGTTCTCTTAAATGGTTCTCCTTCTCGTGAAAGGGTGATGCATCGCGGGCTTCGTCAAGGGGATCCATTGTCACCCTTTTTGTTCATTATCATAGCCAAAATTTTGAGTAAACTTCTAACAAGGGATTTATCCAATGGGTTCTTGGAAGGGTGTAGGTTTGGCAATAATGTGATCATTAATCATTCTCAATTTGCGGACGATACGATCATCTTCGCACAACCTAATGTCCGGGAATTAAATCGTATCAAGTATATTTTGGGTGTGTTTTTCCAATTATCCGGGCTTCAATTGAATGCTATTAAGACGACTTTGTATGGTATTCACGTTTCTAAAGAAGACATGATCAATTTTTCGTCTATTTTCGAGTGTAAAGTCGGGTCTTTCCCGTTGGAGTATCTAGGTATTCCTATCGGTTTCAATTCTAACCATATTGAAATGTGGGAACCAATTGTTAGAAAGTTCAAAAAGAAGCTTGCCGGGTGGAAAGGTAGATGCCTTTCTTTTGGAGGGCGGTTGGTTATGGTCAATGCGGTTATTTCAAACCTCCCCCTACACTATATGTCCATTTATAAAGCTCCGGTGGCGGTTATCAAGCAACTTGAACGTTACCGGAGAAATTTTCTTTGGGGGGGGATTGCCTCAAAAAGAAGACGTGTTTAGTTAAATGGGATAACGTTTGTCTTCCGAAGGATTTGGGTGGGCTCGGAGTCACTCCTCTACGTTTAAAAAATATAGCAATGCTTGCCAAATGGTGGGCAAAGTTCCATTCTAACAACCCTTGCCTATGGAAATCTATTGTGATGTCCTCATTTGGTTGCTCTTTGGGGAGTAATCTATTGCTTAATGATTCCTTATATCATGTCTCTCATCTTTCTCCAATTTGGAAAGATTTGGTTCGCTTGCAACATGATCCGGCCTCCCAATGTATACTTGGACCGAATGTGTGGAGATGGAAACTAGGGAAGGGGATAATATTTTGTTTTGGCACGATGTTTGGTTAAACGACCACGCTTTAAAAGATTCCTTTCCTTCCTTGTTTGCCGCTACAAACCTTCCTTTAATCAAGGTTAGACAATGCTTTTCTCTCAATCAAGTCGACTGCTTACTGTTTCGTGTGGACAGTTTGGGCCTCATTCGGCCACTGTCTTTTCATAACGAGGCCCAAGTGGCTGATTTGGCCCTTTTAATGTCCTCTGTCCATTTTATTTTGTTGGTTGATGATTTGCTGTGTTGGTCGGCTGCTCCGGATGGAAATTTTTCGGTGTCTGATGCTATACGGGTTTTAGTACAATCAAATTGTGATAGCTCCCCGTCGTGGCCGAAGATCGTGTGGGGTAACAATGTTCCGTCTAAAGTTATGTTATTTCATTGGCTCGCAATGCGAAATAGTATTCCCGTTTATGACATCCTTATTAGTAGACATATTTTACCCGCCTCACAACCCACTTTGTGTATTCGGTGTTTGGAAGACGTTGAATCGGTCAACCATCTTTTATTACATTGCAAGTGGACTTTTAAAGTATGGTCGGACCTTTTTAGGTGGTGGAATTTGGAATGGGTTATACCGGGTACAATTGGTGCTTTTTCTTTTGATTGGTTTCATGGGATGGGTATTCGAGCATCCAAGTTTTGGAAGTTGATAGGGCCCGCAACGCTTTGGGCAATTTGGTTGGCGCGGAATAATTTTATTTTCAATCGGAAGTTTTCTTGTCGTTCGGTCTTGGTGCGCAACATCAAACTCAAGACTTTTCTTTGGGCCACAAACCTCAAGCTATGCAATGGGTCACAATTCTATGTTTGGGAAAACAATCCGTCATTATTATGTTTTTAAGTTTGTCGTTCAATTGTATGTTCCTTTTGGAGACCGAGTTTTACTCCGTCTTTGTAATGCACTTTATCTTCATTGTTTTGATGAAGATCGTTTCAATGAATCTATCTTTTTTCGCCAAAAAAAAAAAAAAAAAAAAAGGGTTGTGGTCCCCCAGACTTTTAAGTTAGTACTAGTCAATTCATATATTTTACAGGGTAAAAAAATAATTATAATAATTGGTCCTCCCAAAATAGAAGAGCTTTTTCTTTGAGAAGCCAACAGTCGTTTTGTTCTTTTCTCAAAATTAATGTTATTACAACATTCGAGGACCAAACTTGTTCTCCGTCACTTATATACTTCCTAAGACCACCCCCAACCCAGCGTTGGTTTGCGGCGTCAGTCCAAGGTGGCACCAACTGACGGAAATTGACGGCCGTTAACGTGGCGTCAATTTCCGTTAGTTTGGGGCGTTAGTTGCCCACCCGACGGAAGAAAAAAACGTCAGTGCGACGTGGCGGCATGTGAGTGGCTGGTTTCTGACATGGTGGATCCCTCTCCAACGGATACATGACCGTTTGATTTTTTTTTTTTTTCAAATTCTAATTTAATCTATCTTTTTCCTACCTCTATATACTATATATATACTTCTACATTTAAACAACCCATCTTCATCAAAACTTTACTCTTTCATTTTTTACTGTATCAATTCCAAAAAAAATATGTCTAACCCACACCAAAGACCACCAAACTCAAATGATTTCCACGATTGGTTTCAATACGGAACATATTTGGTTTCAATGTTGTTTTTATTTAATATTTATTATTTTATTGTAATAATGTGTTAAATTATATTAAAAAAAATACAAAATAAAAAAACTTGTGGACCTTACTGAAACTGACATTGAAAACTGACATTTTGAATTAAAAAAGGTCAAAAACTGACATTTTGGATTAAAAAATGTCAAAAACTGACACTGTCCAGTCAGAGTCAGATTGCACTTTTTGGCCAAAAAGCGCACCAACTACCTGTGACGTCACATTCAGGGTTGGGAATGGTCTAACACCCAACTCAATGACTCATACTACAACATAAACTGTAACCTTCTTTTGGCTTCTTGCTCTAGACTTGCAGAGGTATGTTTAATGTTTCATCTGTTTTATTTTTTATTCGTGTCTTCTAAAATAAGTAGTCTATAATTGTTCTGCCATCGATCCATTTAGGCCTAGATATATATCTACTGTTTTCCAATTTCCACTTAATCTATTGTAGTATTTTTGTTGTTGTAACAATCTACTCCGTAATAAATATATTTAGTTACTTATTAAAAAAACTTAATTATTACATAACCACATTCTTATTTCTTTGTTTGTTTATCTTAGTACAATATAAGTATAGGACACTATCAATTTTAAGTTAGCTTTTATCGTTAGAATAACAGAATCAGCAATTAAATAATATACTACCAATGTTTAAATTAGTTATAGTAGCAATTTTGTTTATGTCTTGATGATATTATAAACAATTACAGTAGCATTGTAGCAAATAAGTTTCTTGATAATGTTTATTGTAAATTATAATACGCAATAGCAATTAGAGTGCCACTTTTTTGGTTTATCTTTTGTTTGAAATTTGTCTTATATTTGCTTTGATTTTCGAGTTGCATTAAAAAAAAAAATTAATGTTGGTTTTTCGGCCCTCCTAACCATAATCTCCAAGTTCCGTCACTAATAACTATTAACTTTTTTTTATCTATACTTTTCTTAGAAGACACTGTCGATTTAGCTCGCTTTATTTTTAACTACAATGAAGTCATATACATACGTACAACCTAAATATACAATATATGTAAATATAAACCGAATATTTTTGTAAAAATTAGAATTACCATTTCAGCTTCATCGATTGTATGTACTCCACTATCATATGAATTACTCTCTATGTCTCATATTAATAGTCCAGTATTCTATTTTGGGTTGTTCCAAATTAATAGTTCACTTCATATATAGATAAGAATAATAAGGTAAAGTTCTATTATGCTCTTAATGTATGTGGATAGGATTAAAAGAAAAAGAAAAAGTAAGGGTAGAACTGAAAAATAAACATAAAGTATAGTACATTTATGACATTTTCTTAAACTGTGTTTTTTGTCTATGGACTATTAATATGGGACGAATGGAGTATCATTTTTACCTTAAGACCAGCGAATTCGCGAGGTTTCTTTATGTATCTACATGTATGTATACAAATAATATGTTGTTATTTGTATGTTGTTTGCATATAACGGATGTATGAAAATGAGTTTGTTGCTGGACAAATGAGTTTGGGAAAAATGAGTTTGGACAAATAAATAACACAAAATTGATACGCCGATTCCTATATGTAGATCCAGTTTGGGGGAAATGAGTTTATTGCTGGACAAATCTATTCATGGTGAAGTTATTGAAGATGAATATGAATTGAGGAAGTAAATGCCAAGCATATGTGATTTAGTATTCATTCAGGGACCATATGTGTAATTTTGTCCCTCAAGTACACGTGAGTACTTAACGAAATTTGACTAACGGTTACTAATGATTTTGACAACATTACCTTTAAATTGAAACACGTAATCCTTCTCGAGCATCAGCAAAACTCATATTACCTTTATTGGCAAATCGTTAACTTATGTTACCTTTTCGGACCATTTGTCCAAAAATCTTTATAAGATAAATAAATTAATTAAGATTTCATCATATATTGTAAGTAATATCTAGTACTAATTGATATATTGTCACACCCCCAAATATGGCCAGGGGTATTTGTGACCATTCATATCATAACACAGTTGTATAACGAGAACGACTCTATATGAGACGTTTTGAAATAAACCTTTATTAATAAAACAGCGGAAGCATTAAGAGTTTTTACATCAAATCCAAACTGAAATAGTAATAGTTTTAAAATGTAAAGTAAATGTAATGAAATGAAGACTCCATGCAGCAGCATTCAATTCATCAAGTAGCAGTCATAGCAATCATCTTATTCGTCACCTGAGACAAAACATGCTTAAAGTGTCAACCAAAAAGGTTGAGTGAAGTTCATAGGTTTATACAGTGTTGTAAATCTCCTTATTTCTCCCCGAGATCTCTCCGAGATCTCTTTTTTGGAAGGCGGCCGAGACGAGATGACCATCTCCCGAGATTTCTCGGTCAACGGGGTCAAACTTGGTCAAAGCCACGTTTTTTCAGATTTTCTTACTCATTTCTCAGATTTTCTTATAAAATCTCGTAATTTCTCAGATTTTCTCCCACGTTTCTCGTATTTTGTTGTAAAATCTCGTAAAAATTTATATAAATACACATTTATTTATGTATATATGTATATTTATATTAAAAAAAACTATAAAGTCAACGTAAGTCAACATCCAAGATCTCCCCGAGATCTTTCCGAGATGCCGAGATCTCCCCAAAAATTTCCAAACGAGATCTCCCCGAGATCCGAGTTCTCCAACCTTGGGTTTATATAATATGCATTAGACCACAAGATTTAGTTTAAAGTTGATTGATACCAAATATATCAATCTAAAAGTGTTGCTGCAGTTTGTAATATCGCGACTAAACAAAAGTTACCCCTTGACACCTTGTACTGTCAGTGTCGTTGAATCATTATTATGTAACTAAAGACCAGAGGTCAAATGGTTAGAGATGTTACTCTCAATAGGCCCACTCACAATAATTAAGTGTGCGTTTCAAAGTAGCAATTAACGATATTACGGTGAGGATTTAGCATGGCAAAGCATGACAGCATAATAACAGTTGATTACTTGTGTCTAAACGTAAAACAGTTATAAAGCAAGCATGTATCTCACCCCAAAAGTTGTAAAATAGTTAAGAAATAGTAAAAGTGGGGCTATGAAAATCACCTCAGATAGCAGTTAAAGTATTCCACGAAAGAAACGTAAGTAAAGGAAGTAAGTGACCGAGATATCAGCCTAGAGGTATAACGTTTGGTCAGTAAATGTCTAACAGACAAAGAGTTTGTTTATTAATATAATGAATTATATTAATAGTGACAGTCCAAAATAGGAAGGTTTTAATTTATGGAAAGTTTATAAACACGTAATCAGATAAACTTTCGATTAACAACTTTCAATTCGTAATGGCCTATTCAGGTCTAGGGCTTGAGCTATAGGATCCTTTAAATCGGAAAATCCAAACCCTTCCATCCTAGATTTTAGTAGAAGCCACCCGTCAAGAAAGTTCAATGAACAAAAATAAATCTAATACATTTATTTGTTTGTGAAAATATTTCCTCCCCAATATTATACGAAAGTATAATATTAATTGTATATTAGAAATCGCGCGTATAGAAATACGACACTTTAAATAATTTACTTATATAATAAGTATATTATATAAGTTTGAATATATACATTAATTTATCTTAAAATTAATCTTATATTAAAAGTGTTATAATGTTTAATTAGATAGGAAATTAAATATACATGATTAGGTAAGTATTCAATTAGGTTTTATATTATTATTTACTAATAACAATGTTTGATTAAGTATTGATTAATTCTTATATTATATATGTATTATATATGTTTATGTTTAAAAAGAAATTATACTAATACATGCTAATTTGATAATTAATTCATTAAATATTATAATCATAATATTTATAAACTTAGTTAATTATACAAATCAGTAGGATAATTCATAAAAAAATTTTATCATGTTTTTGTATTTATTTCCCATTTTTCTATATATATATATATATATATATATATATATATATATATATATATATATATATATATATATATATATATATATATATATATATATATATATATATATATATATATATATATATATATATATATATATATATATATATATATATATATCCTCGGTTTATATTAAACAAAGTTAATTAGGTAATAAATATCAAATCAACCTAAATAAATAATTTTCTATTTTTTACAGGTTCTATAATCGGTAAAAATGTTATAAAAATTATTAAATCAAATTTTATACTTAAATATTATTTATTTAATATTTTCCAATCATTTATCCATTCAAATCAGCCTATAATTAGATAAATAGGATAAATAAATCTAAAATTAATTTTTATAATATTTAAAGTAACTATACATCCTAATGGCCATATAAAAATTTTATAAAAATAGATTTAATACACGTTTGTATTTATTTTGTATTTTCTTTATTATTACTCTCGGTTTAGAATAAAACAAAAGTAAATTCTATTTAAATTTTATATCGACTCATATATTTATTTTTATAAGTTTTTCAGCCTTATACTATTGTAATAATCTCAGAAAAAATTTTATAATTATTTTTATTACTGTTTAATATTTTATTATGAATTTACATTGTTTTCATGTTTATTCAATATATATTTCGTAATTAATTATATATAATACTTAAAAAGTTTAAAAAAATACTTTTGATCAGTATTATATCATACTAAGGCTAGAAAATCTATAAAAATATTTTGTTTTATTTTTATCTAATTATTATATATGTGCTTCGTATATACATACATATATATATTCATAAATTCGTTTTTAAATTCATATTAAATATAAAGTAGAATTATTATTTCATAAAAATACTTTTATAATATCCAGTAAAATATAATACTAATTATAACATGTTAACATAATTAATTTCAAATTTTATAAAGAATATACAATAAATATAAATATAATCGACAAAAAAAATAATAGAAAGTACCTCAAATTTTCTTCAAGGTTTTGAGAGAATAACTTAAGTTTTTGTTTTTAGCAAGAAAAAATGAATGAAGAGCCATGTATTTATAGGTAAAAATGGTTGGTGAAAAGAAAAAAAATAAAATAAAGGTGCCAATTTTGACAAATAAAGAAAACATGTTAAAAATGTTCTTAATAAGTTTTTATCTTTGAAAAATATTTAGTCAAAATTCATGGGCTCATTATTTAATAAAAAAAATCTTTTTTTATAAGCTAAAAATATAAATAATGATTAAAATAACTTATCATTAATTAATAATTATGTTACATATAGTTTTATATATAATACACATTAATATTAATATTAACTAAAGTTATTTTATATAATTAGTATAAACTTTAGTTAACAAAACGTGTCGACTAAAAAAATAAATATTTAATCTACGTCGAATTTAATCATATATTACGTATGGATAACAACCCTAGGGGCAAATTAGTTAATTCAAGTATGGAAATGTGAGGGTTGTTATAGTACCTCCCCGTTAAAGAAAACTTCGTCCCGAAGTTTCAAGTAGACTTCTCGGATGCATCGGCGGTTGAGAAGAGGTGGGGATATTTCTGTTTCATTTGGTCTTCACGTTCCCAGGTATACTCGGGGCCACGCCGTGAATTCCAATGGATCTTAACAATGGGAATGTTGCTCTGTTTCAAGCATTTAATCTCACGATCCATAACTTCTATAGGTTCTTCGATGAAGTGCATTTTATCATCAATGCGGAGATCATCCAAAGGAATAATAAGTGTGTCATCAGCAAGACACTTTTTCAGGTTCGAGATGTGAAATACGTCGTGTACACTACTAAGCTCAGCAAGTAGTTCTAATCGATATGCCACGGGACCAATTCTTTCAGTAATCTTGAAAGGTCCAACAAAACGCGGACTTAGTTTACTTCATTTACCAAAACGAACGACGCCTTTCCAAGGAGATACTTTCAACATAACTTTATCACCAACTTGGAATTCTAAATCATTCCGACGTTTATTAGCATAGCTCTTCTGTCGGCTGCGGGTAGTTTCTAATCGTTTTTTAATCTGAACGATCTTTTCAGTTGTCTCGTGTATGATTTCAGAACCGGTTAACTGTCTGTCCTCTAATTCATCTCAGCATAGGGGTGATCTACATTTTCGTCCGTATAAGGCCTCAAAAGGTGCAGCCTTAATACTTGAGTGGTAACTGTTGTTGTAAGAGAATTCAGCCAAAGGCAAATGTCTATCCCAGCCTTTGCCGAAGTCGATAACACAAGCGCGTAGCATATCTTCCAATGTTTTAATTGTTCATTCACTTTGACCATCGGTTTGTAGATGATAAGCAGTACTCATGTCGAGTTGAGTTCCAAGAGCAGTTTGTAAGGATTTCCAGAATCTGAAAGTGAATATACTGTCGCGATCGGATATGATTGAAATAGGAACACCATGACGAGAGACAATTTCTTTGATATACAGTTGTGATAATCTCTCCATCTTGTCGGTTTCCTTGATCGGTAAGAAATGAGCAGATTTGGTAAGACGATTAAGTATCACCCAAATAGTATCATTGCCACTAGAAGTCTTGGGCAATTTAGTAATGAAGTCTATAGTGATACCTTCCCATTTTCACTGTGGGATTTCCGATTATTGAAGTAAGCCAGATGATTTCTGATGTTCGGCTTTAACCTTCAAACAAGTTAGACACTTGTCACATATTCAGCAACGTCTGATTTCAGATGAGGCCACCAATAAAATTCTTTCGCATCATGATACATTTTACTAGAGCTTGGGTGAATAGAATACCTAGTCTTATGTGCTTCATCCAAGACTATTTTACGTAGATTTTCGAAGTATGGAACCCAGATTCGGTTATTGAAATACCGCATTCCGTTTTCCTTAGTTTCCATTTGTCGTACGAGACCTCCAAGTCCCTCAAGTTTGACATTTTCTTCTTTCAATGCTTCTAGTTGCGCATCGCGAATTCGAGTTGTAAGATTAGTCTTAATGACCATATTTAGAGCTCGAACTCGAATAGGTTTTTCTCATTCTTTGCGACTTAGGGCATCGGCAACGGAATTTCCTTTTTCGGGCTGATACTTGAGTTCACAATCATAATCGTTGAATAATTTAATCCATCTTCGTTGCCTCATATTCAGCTGTTTTTTTATCAAAGATATGTTGGAGACTTTTGTGATCGGTAAGTACCGTGAATTTGGTTCCATGTAGATAATGTCTCCATAATTTTAAGCAAATACCACAGCTCCTAATTCCAGGTCGTGTGTGGTTTAGTTCTTTTCATGGTTCTTAAGTTGTCTAGATACATATGCAATAACTTTTTGTCGTATCATCAATACACAACCAAAACCTTGGTTCGAGGCATCACAGTAGACAATGAAATCGTCGTTTCCCTCGGGAATTGATAAGATCGGGGCTGTAGTCAATTTTTCTTTTAGAACCTTAAATGCAGATTCTTATTCACTTGACCATTCGAATTTCTTCCCCTTGTGGGTTAATTTAGTGAGAGGTTTAGCAATAATGGAAAATCCTTCAATGAACCTTTGATAATAACCAGTAAGTCCTAAGAATTGGTGAATTTGTTTCGCACTCTTAGGCGCTTCCCAGTTTTGAATAGCAGTGATTGTAGCTGGATCGACATGTATTCCTTCGCTATTAACTACATGTCCTAGAAATTGAACTGTTTGTAACCAGAATTCACACTTGGAGAACTTGGCATACAGCTGCTCATTCTTTAGCAATTCTAAGATCAAACGTAAATGTCGTTCATGTTCTTGCTCATTCTTGGAATAGATTAAGATGTCATCTATGAAAACAATCACAAACTTGTCAAGGTAGGGTTTGCATATACGGTTCATAAGATCCATGAATACAGCAGGTGCATTGGTTAAACCAAAAGGCATGACAAGAAAATCATAGTGTCCATAACGAGTTCGGAAAGCAGTCTTAGAAACATCAGCTTCCTTGACTCTCAACTGATGATAACCCGACCTGAGATCAATTTTTGAGTAAATACTTGACCCTTGCAACTGGTCAAATAGGTCATCAATACGTGGAAGTGGATAACGGTTCTTGATGGTTAACTTGTTGAGTTCCCGATAATCAATACACATCCTCAACGTGCCATATTTCTTTTTGACAAAAAGAATGGGTGCTCCCCATGGAGATGAGCTAGGACGAATGAATCCTTTCTCTAAGAGTTCTTGTAGCTAAATGGATGATTCATTCATTTCAGATGGAGCTAATTGGTATGGTGCCTTTGCAATAGGTGCATCACCGGGAGTTAAATCGATGAAACTCGACTTGTCTTTGAGGTGGAAGACCAGGGAGTTCCTCAAGAAAAACTTCAGGAAATTCTCTAACCACCGGAACATCTTCAATTCGTTTCTCTTCTGGCTTGATATCCCTTCATCAGGTATTTTCGGGTTTTGATACAAGATATAATGTTGAGTTTACAACCACTCTTCTCTCCTTGTACAACTAAGGTTTCTCCATTTTCGAGAGGTATATTAATAGTCTTATCATAACACATTATTCCCGCTCTTAATGGTCTCAACCAATTCATTCCTACAACTACATCAAAGCTTCCTAACTCGACTGGCAACAAGTCAATCTTAAAGAGTTTATCGGCTAAGATTAAGTCACAGCTTTTATAAATTTTGTCTACTTTCATAACCTTCCCGTTTGCTACTTCTACGAGGCACTTAGCATTTAGGGTACTTGGTTTTTCAGTAAATAAAGTTCAGAAATCAGTAGACACATAACTTCTATCGGCACCAGTATCGAATAAAACGGTAGCATAACAATTATTAACAAGGAACGTACCCATTATGACTTCATCTTCTTCACGTGCTTCTTCGGTAGTCATGACAAATGCTCTTCCCTTGGCACTACCAGTTGTTGCAGTCTTGTTCTTAGGACAGTTGTTTTTGTAATGCTCCTTTTCCCCACAACCGTAGCAAATAGGCACGGTTGGATTTATATTTGTATTAGGCAGAACAACTTTGCAATTCTTGGTCGAGTGACCAATCTTATTACACCTTCTGCACTCAGTAGTGCACAAACTATGATGATGCCTATCACAGTGCTTACATAGCGGCTTTGATCCTATATAACCACTTTTTGTAGTATCACCATCCTTCTTGTTTGAATTCTGACCTGAACCTTGAGTAGGCTCAAACTTCCTTTTATTATCAGTAGCCTTCACTCCAGTCTGTTTTTCCTTGGCGTTTCTTCTTGCAGCCATAACCAAATTTTGAGTCATCAACATCGTAGCCTCAATGGTTTCTTTACCAACAGATATAACATTACCCTGGATTTGAGGAGGAAGACCGATGATATACTTTTCAATCTTCTTGCTCTCAGGAGTAACCATACTAGGGCATAGAGCAGCTAGCTCTAAAAATCGGTTGTTGTATTCTTCAACTTCAAGATTTTTCATTCTTAACTCCCATAATTCGACTTCAAATTTCTGGACTTGATTCCTAGGACAATACTTGCCAGCCAGCATGATTTTTAATGTTTCCCATGGTATGGCTAGAGCAGCAGTCCATCCAACTGTACCAGCATATACAGTCCACCAAGTTAAAGCTCCACCAGATAGAGTTCCAGTAGCATACTTGACCTTGTCAGCTTCACCGCAGTTACACATACGAAACAGATATTCCATCTTTTCGAACCAGCAGTTTAGTTCAATTGGTCCTTCGGTTCCTTTATAGCTTGGTGGCTTACAATTCATAAATTCTTTATGTGAGCATGAGTTCGGAGGGTTTCGGTTTCCGTTATTGTTGTTTTTCTGGTTTTTCTGATTTTTATGGCTTTTTTATTTTCTCTGTAAAATAGTATAGATTTATCTAAAAACATAAGCAAGCATGCAGAAATATCAGGAAAAACGAATCTATCATGCAAATGAAAAGTAAACATGCAAATAATCTACAAACTATCATGCAAAACTATACATACTCTACAAGCAGTTTCTTAACAAATCACAACTCAGTCTCAGGTGTAGGTTCCTTTGTGTCAGGAACCTCATTTTCAGGAACCACATCTGAAAGCAATTTAATACCTATTTCGTTTAATAAGTAAGTAAAACGTGGTTTATCAAAAGCTTTTGTGAAAAGATCAGCCCTTTGGAACATAGTGTCTATCTGCACAACATCTATCAACTTTTTCTCATAGCATTCTCTAATGAAATGGTATTTAATCCCTATGTGTTTCGTTTTAGAATGATTTACGGGATTTTTAGTGACAGCTATGGCAGCAGTATTATCAACATAAATAGGAGTGTTAGAAATTTGAAAACCGTAGTCACGTAGTTGCTGTTGAATCCAGATGACCTGTGATGTACAGCTGGCCACGACAATGTACTCTGCTTCGCAAGTGGACTGAGCCACTGCAGTCTGCTTCTTACACTGCCATGTAACTAGTTTGCTGCCAAGGAACTGACAACCTCCTGATGTTGACTTGAAATCCTTCTTGCATCCTCCATAGTCAGAATCACTGTAAGCTGTGAGATCAAACCCATCCTCACATGGATACCATAACCTTAAACTCGGTGTATCTTTCAAATACCTCATAATCTTCTTAACCACTAACATATGATGAACATTAGGATTTGCTTGATAACGAGCACACAGATAAACCGCAAACATGATATCTGGTCGAGAAGCTGTAAGATACATTAGAGAACCTATGATAGCCCTGTATAACGTTTGGTCCACTGCGGCACCCTCACACTCAGGTGAAATACCATGGTTCACAGACAACAGAGTTTTAGCCGGTCTTTCTGCTTCCATTTGAAACCTCTTCAGAATATCAGCAACATACTTGGTTTGATGCAAGAAGATGCCTTTATCTATCTGAGCTACCTGTAGACCCAAGAAAAACTTAATCGTTCCCATTGAACTCATCTTGAACTTCTGCTGCATGACCTTCTCAAACTCATCAACCATACCCTGATCTGTTGACCCGAATATAATATCATCAACATAAACCTGCACTAACATAAGATGTTTTCCCTTCGTTTTGATGAAAAGTGTCTGATCAATGACACCTCTTCGAAAACCGTTTTCAATCATGTAATTGGACAACGTTGCATACCATGCTCGAGGAGCTTGGTGAAGACCATAAAGTGCCTTTTCAAGTCTATAAACCTTTTCTGGGAAATGAGGGTCTTCGAAACCGGGTGGTTGTTCAACAAACACCCTTTCATTGATCTCTCCGTACAAAAACGCGATTTTCACATCCATCTGAAAAACTTTAAATCCCATGAAGGATGCAAATGCCAAGAAAATCCTGATTGCTTCCAGTCGTGCAACCGGAGCAAAAACCTCATCATATTCAACTTCAGGGATTTGTTGATATCCCTTTACCACCAATCTAGCTTTGTTTCTGATAACTATACCCTGTTCATCCTTCTTGTTCTTCAAAACCCATCGAAGACCATAGGGCACACAACCATGCGGTGGATTGACTAGTTTCCAAACCTTCAAATGTTTAAACTGTAACAGCTCCTCTTGCATTGCACTAACCCACTCATCATACTTCAGTGCTTCATACGCATTTTTCGGTTCAATTTGACATACATAGCATGAGTGAGCATGTACAAATATCCTACCTGTCTTATTCAGCGAAGAATAAAATGCTGTAACTACATTCGCACTTTCAGTCTGAACATCATCTGCTGCTGTTGAACTATTGTTAATCACCGGGACCTCTGATGTGGTCGAAACCTCAGAAGTTGATGCCTCTATTGTCGTACTCTGGGGAATATTAATATGAGGAATTCCACGTGCGTCCACATAATAATCCTGTAGACGTTTAGGCGGTAAAATAACACGATTGGATCTTCTCACCCCTCCTGCTTCAGTTGGCCGTTCAGGCACTGTCACAGTTGGTGGTTGATTATATAGAGGATTAAGATGTTCCTCTGTCAATCGTGATCGGTTAACTTCCTCATTATCTTCAAGATCACTATCATCATCTGTATATACTACCCCGTCCGCATTTGAATCAAAAGCATCTGTCACTCTCTGTGGACTAGGTTGCAAGCTAGAAACCGGATTCTGAATCTGCGATGGAATAATAACAACATTCTCAGTTGAGTTTTGAGAATCAAACAAAACCTGAGTTAAAATCTCCTCCTCTGTAGCATCGGGTGGAAGATTGAAGGAATCAAATAATTTATCATATTCAAATTGCCAAGCGAACCCTTTACTAACACGAGGTGGAGCATTGCGCTGAATATCCACCTCATAACGTTCCTCCACACACCTAGACTCAGTGTTATATACTCGTTTGTTTGGATTCCCATATCCTAAGAAGATACCAGAGATCACCTTTAAATTGAATTTCCCTCCAGCATCTCGTACCAGAATAGTACAAGGAGCACCAAAAGGTTCGAAATGTTTGATATTAGGCTTTCTCTTGTGCAACAGCTCATAACACATTTTACCATGTCTCTTTACCACCAGAACTCGGTTCATCACATAACACGCAGTACTCACGGCTTCTCCCCAGAAAACAATTGGAAGACATGAATCAGCTAGCATAGTTCTTGCGGTTTCGATTAGAGTCCTATTCTTTCATTCAGCAACACCGTTTGATTGAGGTGTATAAGCCGGACTGAACTGTTGTTGTATCCCTTTCTCATTACAAAACAGCTGTATATGAATGTTCTTAAATTCTGTACCATTATCAGTACGAATCTTCCTTACCTTCAAGTTATACAGACTTTTGAGCTTCAGAATTAACACTTTAATATGCTCAAACGTGTCTGACTTGAGTTTCAACATCACAACCCACGAAAACCGGGAATACTCATCTGTAACTACCAAGAAATATGATTCTCCAGTGTGAGTTTTACAATTAACTGGACCAAAGAGATCCATGTGTAACAGCTCCAAAGGAATATTGACAGAATGATGCTTTTTGGTAGTATGTGACTTTCTAGTCTGCTTCCCCTATTTACACGGAAGACAAACCCCAGGAATATGAAAACTTTTAACATTCACACCATCAACTAATCCATTGTGGACTAGATTATTCATCTTCCTCAGACTCAAATGACCCATACGCTTATGCCAAAGAATCGACTCCTGTTCAGTAGCTTTAGAGACAAAAGCCTGATGGCATGTAGCTGCCTTAACATGAGCCTTACGCATATCAAGGATATAGAGATCCTTGCACCTTGGAGCAGTCATCAGAATCATGTCCTCCGAAATTACAAACTCTTTTCTTAAAATATAACAAAACTTATCATCAAAAACAACAGTATATTTCTTATCAGTAACTTGTGAAATAGAAAGCAGATTGTTCGATATCTGCTCTACATAGTTAACTTTATCAAAGCTGACATTCTCATTAGCAATAACACCCTGAGCAGTAATAAATCCTCCTTCACTACCTGCAAAAGAAACTGGTCCTCCATCTACTGTTTTCATATTAGACAGCAAAGACAAGTTCCCTGTCATGTGCCTGGACGCCCCACTATCAACAATCCAAGTACTGTAGCATGGATTGTAGGCGACCTGCACATTAAAGTAAGAGGATTAGTTAGAAAGGGCCACCCATGCCCTAATGGAAGTGGGTTTCCCATCAACACCAACAACTGGAAACTCCACCCATTGTCCTTTAGATCCAGAAGGACCTTCAGGATGCTGAACACTTTTAACTTCTGATTTAGGTTTCCAAACTGTGTTATTCGGTAATGGTTTTCTATAATAATCATTAGTTTGAAAAACCTTTTTATCATTTGTTTGCACTGAAAAAGAATTAAACACCGGTGACGGTGATCTCCTATTAGAGAACCGATTTGGACTAAGATCAACCTTCCTTCTTGGTGTCTGTTGAATGGGTCTGCAATTCATAGCCCTGTGTCCCAACCTCCCACAATTAAAGCAGTTAGCATTATCAAAATCATGAGAATTAAACACTTTGCGTCTAATTGGTGAAAACTGTCTTCTAGGTGGTTCAGTATGTTGTCTAGTCGTAGGGGATGACGAGACTTGTTGCTTAACAGTCTGTCGACGACCAGGCGGAACATGCTTGGACACATTCTCAGATTTGGAACTCGCCTCTGTTGGTGATTGTTCTACCTTAGGACATGATTCATCTATTCGGCCCTTACTGATAAACTTAGGTGACACTCCCTGGGTGTTCTTCTTCTTATTCTGTTTGGGACTCACAGTTTTCTTAGGCTGAGCCTTTTGACTCTGAGTCATCTTACTAGCTTTAACTGGATTTTTCATAATGGTAACAGGTTTAGTGACAAGCTCAAATGGTTTGCTGTCTTTTTTAGTGTCGATATCAGTATCTGACTCTGTTTCATAGACAGCATCTAAAGGCTTCTTCGACTCAACTATCTTAAGAGTGCTCTCAACAGGTGCTTCTTTAGGCTTACCATATTCTAGCTCTACAACATGACCCTTACTTTTCTCAACTGGTTTGTTAATGTACTCACCCAAAAGTGGCGGGGCAACCTGGTTATAACCTAAACCCTGTTGTTTAGGAGGATTCAAAGTCTGTTTCACATAAGACATCCTCTGCCAATTGTCGATCCTAGCTTTTTCAGACTCGTATTTCAACTTAAATGAATCTCTTTCAGCCTTAAGAGTCTCTATCTGGCCCAAATACATAGTAATCACTTTTCCATCATCTATAACAGTTGATTTTAAGTGACCTACCTGATTCTCTAAAGACTTAATAACATCAACATAGTCTTTCTGTTTGTTAAGGTAGAAAAGTGCATCATCATAGTTCTTTTTATTAGTCTGATTCTCCAATCTAAGATCCTTAAGGTCAACTAAAAGCTTAGGACAGGTCTCACATGTAACAGATATCTCATTAAGCTTCGAAATTACACACTCGAGCCTCTCAATTTCCTGTTCATAATCAACGCATCTAGAACATTTAGAAACTGAATCATTACATACCTTATCGTTACCGGATGTGTTGGCCATAAATGCATAGGTATTTCTTCCAACCTGAGTGTCTTCATCTGATTCTGACTCAGACTCTGAACTCGTACTGTCCGCGTAGTCAGCCTCATAACCTCCTTTGTTCTCGCTTTCGTCTGAACACACTGGACTCCGAACTGTAACAATCTTCTTGTCACCACTCTTAAGATCACAGTTGAGCAAATGTCCCAACTCTTGTCTGAACCAAGTACCAACATGACAACTTCTTTCTTCATCCTCATCGGAAGAATCAGTCGTAAACTCAAAATCTGATAGGTCTCGAGCTTGGCGAAACTTATCATACAGTCGATCTTTAATCCTCTTTCTGAGGCACAACTTCATAATCTCCTCAGCTCTTTTCATTCTAGCATCACATTTGCACACATAGCAGGTGCAATTCGGATTATCTTTTCCAGTACAACCTGCATTTCTCCTAGCAATTCTTTCTTCTTCAATTTCAGCTTCAGTTTTACCTACAAACACAACATTAGCTTGATGCGTATCTGCCGTGATGGACCAGTCACACACTTCATCAGCATACGTGGTCGTCAAGGCCTTAGATTGAGTAGACCCCGAAGATTCTTTCTCAACAATAACATGTTGTGGAGTAACTGAAATGGTTGTATTGTGAAAAGGATCAGAAAAACCAGTCTTGGGTGGCCTCGTGCAAGTCTTCTTAAAATGACCAAGCTTATCACAATTGAAGCATCTAACCTTTGACATATCAAAACCAAACTTCGAGTCTCGATTCAAACTCAAAGACCTCTGTCCGGTTTTCTTCAAGTACTTCCTAGCCCGTCTAACAATGCTACCCATGCAATAAAGTATATCCATCCTTTCGATATCATCCTCATCAATCTGATCATAGTCTTCATTTTCAAGATGACTATTAATCACTTGTCCACTAATCATATCGTTGTATGAGTTAACAACAATAGCTGCCAGAGCCATATCTTCCTGAATTGATTCGATGGGTCTCTTCCTGATATTCTCAGTTTGAAACACAGGAGTCTGAGTCTGAGTCTGTTGAGAAAGAGAATTCTGAGTCTGAGCTTGTGATTTAGCATTAAAGTAGCCAGACTGAGATTGTGGAGCAGACATTTAAGAAGCATTTGCTGTAATATAAGCTGTTTGTAATTGAGCATGACCAGAAGATGAAGCTAAACTGGATGCAGAAGCAACTACTGAACCAAGTCTCTTCCTCTTAGCTTCTACCTGAATATCCTTCTCCATCAACTTAGAAGTAAAAGCTGTCAATGTTAACGTACGACCTGATGTGCTGTACATGTTCTGAATCTTTTCAATCTCATGGTCCCACTTTTCTGGAAGACCATCTTTCAACACCCTGACTGCCTTATCATCAGGTACATCAATCCCATAATTCGCCATCTCTGCTACCAGTAAACGATATCTTTCCAAAGTTTGTCCCAGTGACTCTGATGGAAGAGCAGCAAATGCCCTCCATTCATCCTTCAATACCTTACCTTTTGTTGCCCGATAAGTAGCAGTACCTTCTGTTGCAGATTGAAGGACCAACCAAAGAGTATACGCGGTTTTGTTACGGTTTTTGAACTGCTGGAAAATGTCCTTTGACAATGCTTGCGTTAGCTGAGCATAACATCTACACTCAAGATTATATTGTTCACGCTCTGTAGGACTAAACTGTTGTGTTTCTTTGGGTTCACCATCACCTCCACAAGGCCAAACAAACGGATTCTCAATACATTCCCAAAGTCTAGAGTCAACACCATTTAAGTAAATAACAAACCTAACTTTCCAGTCCAAGAAGTCTTTAAGATTGTCAAGTCGAGGTACTTTATTTGGCGATCCAGATTCGCATTCATTAAGTAACAGTTTTTGTAGTCCAGGTGCAATTACTAACGCGCTATATTCATTTGTCACTTGTTCATTAGTGTCCGACATGTTAACTGATTAAGTTTGAAAATAAAAGATTAATTAAGATCCTGATTAAGTCACACGGTCGACTATCTCTGATACACAGTCGACTGTATAAGACACACGATCGATTGTACTTATCACACGGTCGATTGTCTAACAAAATTTTGGCAGCACTTCGTTACTATATAATCCTTGGGTATTGCAAACACACACGGTCGATTGTCTAACTCTCACGGTCGATTGAAACTCTCACACGGTCGAGTGACAATCTCACACGGCCGACTGACTTAGGGAATCTGGCACGGCTCTAGTAAAACTCACACGATCGGTGGAACAATACACACGGTCGATCTTAGGACTCACTCGGTCGGTTTTCAGGACACACACGGCCGAGTGTGTTCTTGACAGAAGCTGGTCGACTATTAGGGTTTTCTAGACAAAAATCGATTTTGCAATCGATTATGGATGGAAAACTCAAATATAACACGTAGATAACGAAAATAAGCACTCCAGAAACACCTTTTGACAATCAAAACACTATCAATAACGTGTAAACACAGATTAATAGACCAAAAACCTAAAAAACACCAAAAACACAAACTTTGACCGAAAAAACGATTTGATCAAGCAAAAACCAGAGACTCCAGCTCTGATACCACTTTGTAGACGATAAAACTATGGATCTTAGGTCGCTTGAACTCTAAACTAAAGGCGGAACACAATAGAATAGAGGTAAATCGAGATACGGGTCATTTCGGGATCGAATTGGTCGAACCTAGTGCAAAACCTAGATTAGATCGACACCTAGACGATGTATTTCGGTGGTATTCGGTGTTAGGGTTTTCTGGAGACGAGAAACAACGATTTGGAACAAATGGGACGAGTAACCTCATCAAAGAAGTCTAAACCCGTATATATACTGCAAGTCAGACACACTCGGTCGAGTGTGTCTGTCAGTCGGTCGACTGACTTACACAGTCGGTCGAGTGTGTACACACACTCGGTCGACTGTGTGCAGTTTAACATATTGATTATTTAATAAACTAAGAACGCACAATCACCATAGTAATCAATAGTCACTAGTAAATAACATTATTACATAATCGAATGTACTAAACGTAAGAATAAACTACGGCTGGGGATTCATGCACCAACAAGTTTCAAAGCACATTAAAGGATGCATTGACTAAGGATTTGAGATGGAGTAATGGATGCTAGTTGAACGACTTACAAAGATGATGAAGTTTGTGAACATCTTATGATGGATGCAAACGCACCATAATCTATTATGATTTTTTTATGCAAACATGTATTATATATTGAAGTATGTACAAGATACATTATACAATCTGCATGTTCATGGTTATGACCCAATACAGACACGCACGAAAACATAGAAGCTCAAATCTAAACTGCAAGAAAAACATACTCGAGATCTTTTTTGAAAATTTAATAGTGGATGCAAATGGTTACGGTTGTATTATTATTATTATGTTAAATATAAACATTAAATACTCCGTATTATTTTAATGTTAAATATTAAATTTGCGTTTTAGTTTAATGGTTTAATCTAAAAAAAAGAAGTCTGGTTTTGTTTTTCAAGAGATCTAGAACGGACGAGTTGCAGTTGAGATAATTATGGAAACCTAATTGAACACCATTTACATATATGTCCTTTGTAACTGTTTTCATAACTAAAAGAAATTATAAAAATTTTATTAAATGTGTGGTTAAGAAGTGTTCTCACAAAATATTAAAATGAGAACATTCTCATTTGAATACAACTCTCTCTATATATATATATATATATATATATATATATATATATATATATATATAGAGTTGTATTTATATATATATTAAAATGAGAACATTCTCAACTTGCTTGTGTGGTTAAGGAGTATATATATATATATATATATATATATATATATATATATATATATATATATATATATATATATATATATATATAGATAGAGAGAGAGAGAGAGAGAGAGAGAGAGAGAGAGAGATCTCTTGTTGAACCACAAGTAAGAGTGATACATACACACACAAGCAAGTTGAGAGAAATCTAGTTCTGTTGGTACGTAGAAAACTTGTTGAAGAAATCTTAGGTTGTGTGAAACCATAAGAGTTTTCCATTCGTGATTACTTTCATTGACCGGTGACATAAACATCGATCATTTCCGCTTCCGTTACTAGCTTTCGGGTATGTCTCGAATGTATACTTTTTACTTCAGATTCAAATGTTACAGATTACACGTTTATTATAAACTTACAAATTAGCTGAATTAAAAAAGATATATACATGTAATTGTGAATATTATTTGAGATTTTGAGGCTGGTCCAGTATTGATCAGTTCGAATAGTATGATACAGCGGCAGATATAGAAATGGTAATCACCGGTGTTAGTGTTACCGGTTAAAAATCTAAAAATATTTCTACTGAAAGTTTATTTCAATGGTGTCACTAAAAAAATTTTACACTATCTACTAGTGTCGGTAGTTAAAACCAAAAAAAAAAAAAATCTACTACATCGCTATTTCACTGGTGCTACCACACGAGTAGGTTCGCCCCTCTGGTATGACATACTACGTGTTTTGTACTTGGATATAATCCACTGATTTTCTATTAGTGAATTCACGGAAAGATAAGTCTTTCATTATGTTTGAGTATTTTTACTCAAAACATGTGACCTAATTGAAATATCCCGACGGTTTTCGACCATTTTTTCTAGTCCACCAAAAATATGTTGCTAGACACCTCTAGCCCAACCACTAAACTAATGATTTTCTTATATAAAATTAGTTAACTCATTTTCTGTAAGTTTAAATAGCTCACTACGGAGTATATTTTTAGAGAGAATAAAGTAAAAATTAAGTTTAATGGAAGTGGTCACATACATCGACGTCACATGCATGGGCTATGTTTGTTGATAGATGTGGTTATAACTCCAGCATTTTCAATATTGATTTTCATTTTTAAGTTTTAAACTGGAATACAATAATATTATTTTCTCATTTTGATTTGGTTTGGTTCACAATGAAATATGTGTGTTTGGTCCGGTTTACAGTAGGACTTAAATACAAGTTTACAGAATTGGCGACAAAATTGTTAATGAAGTTACGTGGAACGAATGAAAAAGAAAGAAACCTGAGGGGCGACGAGGATGCAGCCATGGGAAGCAATGTGATGGCTGAGTTGAGAATAAAAGGTATTATCGAGTAGAGTACCATGAAGTAAAACTATAACTGGATATTTCCCTGCTTCTTGTGGAGAGAATATCAATAGAGGGATGGAGTATCCGTTTTTTCTGTTGTTATTACAGGCTAGGTTTTATGATGCCCGGTCGCGAAAATGTCTGTTTTGGAAGGAATGAGTACAGAAGGCGAAGCCATATTGACATAATATATTTGTTTGAGCTGTAGCTAGGTTATACAAGTGTTGTGAATTTGTTAAGATATGGTTTACTAAATGAGTCTTATATATATCATCTTTCGGTACTGTTGGATGGTGACGACTCAATTCAAATTCAATATTTCCATGTGTTCATGCATATTTTTTCCAAGGGAAAACATACACACGGACATCAATGCGAAAGGGTATTTTTAGGCGTCAACGTCGTTGATCTCCGGTCCGGTTACCGTGAATAACCCGTACCCGTGATGATGATCTCGGGAGGGTGGCCAACGAATTGCCCGCCGGTCGATGGTCGGACCCTATCGACGGCAAAGGGAGAAAAAACCCTACAAGACCCGTAGGTAAAAACCCTAGTGTTGCGATCGTGAAGACGATCGTGGAGAAGATCCGGCGATGGAAGCCGTATGCGTTGCGGACTTGCGGTGGCGGCGTTGCGGTGTGGTCGAATGACCGTATGAGGTGTGTTTTGTGTAGGGAGAGAACCCTATATTTATAGGGGAAAGACTAGGGTTAAGGGATAATTAGGGTTTATAGCTTATGGGCCAAGCGTAAATGTAACCCTAATGGACCGTACCCGATCAAGTCCCCCCAGTTCGGTATGATATCTTTTGTTAAGTATCGTATCGAATTCTCCATTGCAATACAGTAAAAACAAAACAAGTGTGCGCAATAGCTATGCGGTAGATACGCGGACAGCCTGCGGAAAACCAATTCCGCATGAGGCTGCGCAAATTGCGCGGTTAGCTGTGCGGAAAACCAATTCCGTTTGAAGCTGCGCGTTTGCTGCACGAAGGCTATGCGGAAAACCAATTCCGCATATGTGTGCGTGAAAGATTGATGATAGTTGTGCCTACTGTTTTCTTAAAACCGCATACAAATAAACAATTCAACAAGATAAAAAACAAACCTTTTCAAACCCGAACGATAGATGGTAGAAACACGAGTCATAATGCATCGTGCCCCACGGTGGGCGCCAAATGTTCATGCATATTTTTTCCAAGGGAAAACATACACACGGACATCAATGCGAAAGGGTTTTTTTAGGCGTCAACGTCGTTGATCTCCGGTCCGGTTACCGTGAATAACCCGTACCCGTGATGATGATCTCGGGAGGGTGGCCAACGAATTGCCCGCCGGTCGATGGTCGGACCCTATCGACGGCAAAGGGAGAAAAATCCCTACAAGACCCGTAGGTAAAAACCCTAGTGTTGCGATCGTGAAGACGATCGTGGAGAAGATCCGGCGATGGAAGCCGTATGCGTTGCGGACTTGCGGTGGCGGCGTTGCGGTGTGGTCGAATGACCGTATGAGGTGTGTTTTGTGTAGGGAGAGAACCCTATATTTATAGGGGAAAGACTAGGGTTAAGGGATAATTAGGGTTTATAGCTTATGGGCCAAGCGTAAATGTAACCCTAATGGACCGTACCCGATCACCATGTTTTGATTTAAATTCATTTAATGATTTTACATGTAACTACCAAGACTTTTTATCACACCCTATTTATGTGTGGCCTAAATTTCATTCTTCTTGTGAAAAACGTCAGCTATACATACGTCTGCAATATTAAACTATACTAAAACTTAAACATAATGAACACTAACATTTGCTGACGTACCAACTATACTAAAACTTAAACATAATGAACAGTAACATTTTGCTGACGTGCTAACTGAACTAAAACTTAAACATAATGAATGATAGTGTACCCCATCTCCGGTTCGTACACAAGAGCTTCGCAATTTACTTTGGAAGAATATGCCACAATATATGGCACGAAGGAAACGCCAGTTACAATTAACGAGGTTTAGAAACCAGAGAAAGAATAGTGATTTTGGAGCCCAAAAACTCCGGTCAATTACAAGTCAAGCTAGTTGAACTATTCCTAGCTCGGCTGCACGCTCGCACAACAAAGGAAAGGGACAAGGCTACTTTCCTCTGCAGACATCCGAATAAGGAAAGGTCAACTAGTATTCCAAAAGCATTGGGAATTAGCGAGCTGGTATGGGAAGCCGCTCCAATTCACATATAAATAGAGTAGAATGCAGGATACAAACATTATTCAACATTCACTCTCATTCTAACATCACATGTTACATTATTTATCTCGGTGGCGTAAAACAATCACTTGATTGTTACCTTCGGGGAATCGCCAGCGAACAAAGCAAAAACCATAATCACCCCATTCCACACCTTCGTGACTTGGATATCCCCATTTTAATTTAAGGTCGCTGGTTATTGTACAAACAATTGGCGCCATTCATGGGACACACATTTCATTCATCTTGTTGAGCAAGAACCGACGCCATGGCGGACTACAGTCACATGCCTCCGGGTTTTACACCACCCAGGAGCGCACAAACTTCAGACTCACCACAACTGGAGTTTTCGACAGTGGGGACCCTCACTAGGTAGCCCATCACTCCCACTGTGTTTGTCTCAACGAACTGTCATGGCTCCCATTCCGCGGAGCCACCTCCGTTGATAGACAAAACCTTAGTGCTAAGCAACTTCGATCACATCAAGTCAGTGATAAGGAGCTTAAGAGATACGGGTATCTTGCAGAGTAGACGGGTGCTGACATATGAGAGCGAAGAGTATGATGAAGAGCTAGAAATGGAACCACCGAGCCATAACCTCCAGCCTAGGAGCTTACCAGTGAACTCATCAACACAAGTAACATTTTGTTAGAGTCAGCATGACATATTTCAGACCGCGCCCTTTCTGACACAACATATTCTGACTTTATAGTAGCCACTCCCACTAGTGTTGGAAATTTCATTTCTTCGTAGCTTGTTGATGTGATTGCCCCGAATTTGCGCATCGCCCTTCGCCCAAGGATTGCATTGTATCTTAAAGTTCCTCTCAAAACGACAAAATTGACCATCTCAGTTCTTACCAAACAATACTCCCCCAATGTTACTTCCAACCTTATCCGTCCCAAAGGTGCCACACTTCCTCCAGTAATACCTGCGATCCTCGTATTGGTAGGTATGATCCGTTCTCTGACAATTCTTGGCATCATTCTGTAACGTGCTTCATACAAGATGTCTGCTACGCTCCCTGTATCAGTATAGATTTTATCTATGAAACAATTGGCAAATTCACAAATATTGTTTCTTCTTCTGGTATCCCATTTTTGATCGGGTAGAAAAGTATAGGTGCATTTTGCCATGCTCCTCGATCTTCATACCGCCATTAATCTTGTTGCTCATCTTTTATTCTTACTACCCTCTTGCTTCTTCAATCATATGAATTCTCATTTCAGGTGATCACTCTTTTTGATCCCTTTTCTGGTCTCCTCTCCGTTGATTATAATCTCTTCTCCTTCCTTCTTGTCTTCGCTCGTCATTGTAATCTTTCCACACATATCTTTTGTTTGGATCTGGTTTCTTGAATCCTCTTCCTTGAAGCAAATGATTCGAAGCTCCAGCTTTTATCTATGTAATGATTTCCCTCATCAATGACTTATCATCTATGATGTGTCCATAATCTTCATGGAATTTGCACCATAATGTATTCTTAGGCCCTTCTCTTTTGTCTAATGGTGCTGGCGGATTGAACTTCTGCTTGATTGGTTCTGTTAACAAAATTCCTCTAGGAGTTTTTGTTAATGATCTGATCAACGAATGCCTTTCATAAGGTTTTCCTCTGTAGTATTGACCATCATTCCTTCTTTGATCACTTCTGTTTCTATAATCATTCCTTCTACAATTCTCATTCCGCTGATAATTTCTTGATCCGCTATCTTCAATCATTCGTGATCTTTCCCTGTAATACCCTCCGGGTTGAATTTTTGTATCATCTCCTGACCTTAAATATGCTCTTGCGATTTCGATAGCTTGAGAATACGTCTTTGGGATTGTCCACCTTAATTGCCTTACAAGTGACATTGTCGCCGCTGATCCAAACATAAAATGAAACCGAAGATTAGCTGACTTTCAGGTAAATTTGGAATTTTTTGACATTTCAAGGTGTATTGACTCATAAACTCTTTTAACGGCTCTGTTGCATATTGCTTTATTTCATGCGCATCCAAATGAGTCAACGTATATCTCCTTAGATTTTGGTATTGGAGTAAAAACTTCGCTCTTCGATCTTGAAAACTTGTAATAATTTTTTGTTGCAATCTAGTGAACCATTCTCTTGCCATCTTCTGTAAAACTATCGGAAACATATGAGAGGCTACTTCATCTTCTGTAAAATCAAGGCATATACTGTTACACAAAGATGCCATTCGGACTCAAGATCGCGGGAGCCACGTATCAGCGCATGATGATGCCACTTTCGCTAAGCAAATTGGTCGCAATCTGGAAGCATATGTTGATGACATGGTCATAAAAAGAAACAGCAAGGAATAGTTGCTAGCAGACGTCCTTGAAACCTTTGACACGCTGCGCAGCGTTAACATAAAACTTATACCATCAAAATGCAGCTTCGTGGAAAAGAAGGGGCATTCTTGGGACACGTCGTCACTACAAGAGGAATTAAGGCTAACCCAAAAAAAATTAAAAATTGGAGCCATTGAGCGCATGCCATCCCCGAAGATCAAAAAGCAGGTTCAAAGTCTCAAAAAAAAACTAGCTGCGCTAACTCGATTTTTGTCAAAAGCAGCCGAGCGTTCTCTCCCTTTCTTCAGCACATTAAATAATTGCGTGAAAAAATATGATATCAAATGGACGGAAGAGTACAAAAGACATTTCAAGAAATGAAGGCATTGCTCAAAAACCTCCCCACGTAAATTGCAACAATCGTAAGGGATACCCTGATCCTTTATCTTGCTATAGTGCGAGAGGCAGTAAGCTCCGTCCTAATCACCGAAAGGGAGGGAATACAAACGCCGATATATTTTTTTAGCAAGGCGTTGGCAAGAAGTGAGCTCAATTATCACCCAATCGAGAAATTCGTGTACGCACTTGTAGTTATTGCGCGACGATTACGACGGTATTTTCAAGCTCACTGGATAGTGGTACTAACGGATCAGCCTATCCGACAGATCCTCTATAAGCCAGAAACGTTAGGACGACTCTGGGAGAACATGAAATTAACTTCTTCGCCGGAAGCGCAGTAAAAGGACAGATAATCTGGCTGAAACCACTGCGGATATGCCAATTACACCAGACCCAGGAGATATGACCACGCTCTAGCCCAAACTTTGGGAGCTATACAGTGACCGCGCAAGCGGCACAAAAGGAGCCGACGCAGGCCTGCTGCTTATCGGACCTAATAAGGAAGGGTACACCTACGCTTTAAGGCTTAACTTCAAGGCAATAAACAACGAAGTAGAGTACGAGGCTTTGCTAGCAGGAGTAAGACTAGCTAAGGAAATTGGGGTTAGGAAACTCCAATCATATGTTGACTCTCAGCTGGTGATCGGTCATTGTTTGACACGATCGTTTGTACCTAAACATGATAAAAAGTTATTACATTTAAGTGAAAAACAAGGTACTTTGATGAAATTTTGTGTATTGCAGGTGTGAAAAGAAGTTGGTGCAAAAAGGTGCGAAAAATGGCGTTTGAAGTCGAGTTGTGGAAAAAGTTAGAAAAATCAGAAAAAGTACCAGCTCAATAAGCCAGACACGGTGTAATTTACACCCAAGGCTCAATTAGCTCAGAAATTTGAAGACTTTTGGGAGTAAATTACGCCAATGCAAAATTGTTGATGCCGGGTTTTTAGAGTTTTTTCTTTGGGAACAAGTTGGCTAATCCCTATTTAAAGGAAGCCTTAGGGTTACGAAAAAAAAAACCTTTTTCCAGCAGTTTTGAGAGCAGAGATCAGCCCTAACATCCAAATATTCATCATCTTTCAAGAATCAAAGGCGAGAACTTCATGTTTCATCATCAAATCACCATGATCATCATCACCAACATGCGCGGCTTGTCTCTTTTGCTTTATTCCTTCCATGAACTTTTAATGCATGTATTGTTCTTCATGTTTTAATGTGGTTTATGATATTGTAATACTTAAGTCGTTTAGATTATGATATTATGAACTCGTTGAATATTGATTAATGCAAGTTTTACGATTATTGATTATCACAAGTTGAATTATTGTAATTTCACATTGTGTACTTGATCCAACTTAGTGTTAATTAGTCTAGAGAAAGAGACAAAGTGTTTAGATAACATAGTTCAATCCTAAGATAATTGTGATTAATGAACTAAAGAATTCTTGTCTATGAGATTTGATCAATATTTGACAACACAAGGCTTGTTTGAATAAATGTATGCTTAATTGGGATTGTGAAGGGACAAAGGCTTTTAATCCAACTGTTTACAACTTCTTAATTTAGTTTATTGTTTATGCTTCTAGTTCTTAATCATTTAAGTTTGCATTTTGCTTAGTAATCGTTAAAATAGTCGTTACTTTAGTTAATCTTAGTTAATCATTAAAAACCATTCCTAAGAATTGCCTGCGTTTAGCCACAACTTCCCGATGAACGAATCCTATTTACCCTAGCTAAGTTAGTGTAATTAAATCATTTTTGATTGGCCCTTCGACACCTATCAAATACCATATGCCTTGTTCGATCCATAAGTTTAAGCTGATTCAGCTAAAGCAAGCCTTAACTAATAATCTGCAAACATACATTCAATAACTAGTTTAAACAAATTAAAGAAAGAAAGTGCAGTACAAGACATAGATATTAGTAAAGTTTAACTGAAAATAACAATCATACCAATATACATATCGTTGTGATGGTGTTAGCTTTTCATTGTCAAACCCACTTTCTACTATACTAGTTGAAATTACAGTAAAGCAACATTTAACTAACGTTCTGTACACATAAATAGGTTAAACAAATCAAGGAAATAACCTATTTTGAATTAAGCAAGTTTGCAGTAATAATCTGCACACACACAAAAATGTAACTGAAAATAATTCAAAACCTATTTTAAATTAAGTATAACTGAATATTAATTTAAAACCTATTCTTAATCTGAATCTGAATCAGTACAATCATCTTGAGACAACTCTTCTTCTAAAGACTCTAAATCTGAAGAGTCATATAAATCCTTCATCATCGAGGCTTTGACAATCACCACCAATGGGTGATGAATGCACAACTTCGAGTGGGACAGTACCTCTACCTTTTGTTAGAGGTGCCTGATCCATAATTAAATCAATAACCTAATTTAGAACAGGCTCTTGTTCTTGATAAACAAAATAACTTATTATATATATAAATGAAATTGATACACCATAAAATATACCAGCTTCAACACAGAATGACAGAGAAGGCTTCCACAAGAGGCGGTGCTAGCGACGTGGTGATTAAGTGGTAGAGGAAGATTTAACAGCTGAACAATTGTCATAATACCTACTAGATCAGCTATTTATGTCAAACACAAACAGAATTTTTCAATAAAATGTCAGACCCAAAATGAACTATTCAACTATCCATCATATATTAGACAAAAGGGTGCATATGATATATGTTTTAATGGAGAAAGTAGATGGAAAATAACAAAGGCGCGTACAACAAATCAAATATTAATATGCTATTGAAAGTAGATTTTTCATTTTTACAAAATTATTATTATTCATTGAAATTATTCTATACTAGGAAGCATAGTAATCACCTCATTATATAAACATTAATAAAATGCACATTGAGAAACTTCTATACTAGGAAACATAAAATCACCTCATACCAGTGATTCACATCAGATCAGATGCTGATATAAAAATGTATTCTTGTTAACTAAAACGAACCGTAACTGTTCTAAATGTAATACAATCACATCAGTTCCATAAGAATGTTGTGTGTGGACACCTTTAAGCATACTTGATGATGGCATATAAACCTAAGATACCAAAGAATGAACCAAGAAATATATTGTCAAAAAATTTCTGGTTTTCTGGTTCTGTCAAACGTAACAAAAGATGTCATTATTGGGCTAAACTCCTCTCTTTGTGGGCTTTTTTTATCAAGTTATGAATAAGTGGGCTGGTAGGTTTGTCATGGGCTTATTAACCCGGTTTCCATTCAGTATTATTTATGTTGATTTAGTCGTATGATATCTAGGGTTAGTTACCTGATATCTTGGTCAGTTTTGGAGTCATGTTGAACGTGTCTTGTGAACGTTAGTCATGGGTCTGTAATAGGCTTTATATAGCCAGTTCATGTTATGAATAAAATTATCGAGTGAGTTCTGCTCCATTGTGATATTACTGTGAATCTTCACGTGGTATCAGAGCGGAAACGGTGAGCGATCAGAATCAAAGAGCGAGAGATTGAAATGGCAGACGAACATAGCCAATTTCAAATAACAAGTGTACCCAAATTCGATGGCGATTATGATCACTGGAGTCTGTTGATGGAGAATCTTCTCCGATAAAAGGAGTATTGGAGAGTAGTGGAAGAAGGATACACACAGGAAGACGATGCGGTGAAGTTGACTGATGCTCAGCGTGCTGTGAGAGATGCTTTACGGCTTCAGGACTTGAAATCTGTTTCAATCGATTGAAAAGCACATCCTTAAAACAATCACAGAGAAGGATACTGCTAAACAGATATGGGATGCGATGAAAGTAAAATATCGGGGAAACGCTCGTGTGAAGCGGGCACAGTTGCAGCGTTTGCGAAGATATTTCGAAATGCTAGAGATGAAGACGGGTGAAACTATCACTACGTACTTTGGAAGAGTCATGGTCACCGCAAATGATATGCGGAACTGCGGAGAAGATATGACTGATGTGAAGATTGTCGAGAAGATCCTTAGAACACTAACGGATAATTTTATTCCCGTTGTATGTTCTATTGAGGAATCAAAGGACATAGATACGCTCAGTGTAGATGATTTGCAGAGTTCTCTGTTAGTCCATGAGCAGAAACTTTCAAAGCGTGTATCTGAGGATCAAGTGTTAAAGGTTGAGCAAGAATCGGCGACAACATATGGACGAGGAAGGGGCAGGAGCTCTTCCTTCAGAGGTAGAGGTCGAGGGAGGGGGCGTGCGCAAATAGACAAGAGTACTGTAGAGTGCTATTGATGTCACAAACTTGGGCATTTTGCGTACGAATGCTCCTCAACTGAACGCTTAGCAAACTACACCGAGTATGATGACAATGAAGAATTGCTTCTTATGGTATCGGCTGATAATGGACAGAAAAAGAAATCAGGTGAGCGATGGTTTCTAGATTCAGCATGCTCTAATCATATGACCGGGATGGAAGAATGGTTCATACGTCTCGATAAGAAATACAATCACACTGTACGATTGGGAAATGACTTACGATTGGAGGTCAAGGGATGCGGTGATGTTCGTTTCACAACAAATGGGATAACTCAAGTAATCACAGAAGTTTACTTTGTTCCACAACTCACTTCTAGTCTCATAAGCCTTGGTCAGTTGCAAGCCAAACAAGTGAAGGTTGTAATGGAGAATGAAGTCTGCCGTGTTTATCATCCTCAAAGGGGTGAGATTTTCTGTTCGAAGATGACTCGAAACCGAATGTTTCCCATTCATGTATCGAAGACAGAAGTGCCATCAAAATGCCTACAAGTTAGCAGCGATCATGATAATCAAATTTGGCACAAACGTTTCGCACATGTGAACCACAAAGCGTTGAGGACGATGCAGTATAAGAAAATGGTTGATGGATTGCCGAGCCTAGCCAAGAAGACCACTGTATGTGAGATATGTGCAGTCGGTAAACAACAACGTGACCCAATCCCGAAGAATAGCAAATGGTGTGCCACAGAAAAGTTGCAACTTATCCACACTGATTTGTGTGGGCCAATTTCTCCAATGTCTCAAAGTGGTAAGCGATACGTTTTGGTCTTTATCGATGATTTTACAAGGAAGACTTGGGTGTATTTTCTGTCACAAAAGGGAGATACGTTCGAGCATTTCAAGATCTTCAAAACACACGTGGAAACAGAAACGGGGTGCAAGATCAAAGGGCTGAGAAGCGATAGAGGAGGTGAATTTACTTCAAAGCCGTTCAATGAATTCTGTGAGTCGATGGGTATTAAACGACAACTTACTGCATCCTACACTCCACAACAAAATAGAGTGGTGGAACGTCGAAATCGTACGATAATGAACATGGTTCGTTGTCTGTTGGTAGAGAAATCGATGCTAAAACATTTCTGGCCGGAAGCTGTAAGGTGGGCGTGTCACATTCTTAATCGATGTATAAGTCATAGCTTGGATGACAAGGTTCCGGAGGAGTATTGGACGGGGGTTAAACCAAGTGTCAAACATCTTCGTGTTTTTGGGTGCATCGGCTATGTTCACATACCCACACAACTTGGAACAAAGTTAGATGACAGGAGCTGTAAGTGTGTATTTTTGGGTATTAGTCTCGAGTCAAAGGCGTATCGACTGTATGATCCAACTGATAAAATGATTGTAGTCGGTCGGGATGTAATATTTGATGAAGGGGCACAATGGGATTGGAAGATGAATGCAGGACAGATTGGTGACTTGATAATAGAGAATGAAGGCGATAGTATTCAAGTTACAGAAGAAGTGAATGTTCCTTTTGAACCTGCGGTTAGCACATCTGTAGCTACTGCTCCAGACAGCTCATCCTCTACAAGTAATCTACCAGAAACTACACCCCCAACAGATGATTCACCCTCAAACCAAGAAGAACCCGGAAGTGTGCAAATGGAAGATAGTTCAACACCCACAGAACCATCTCAGCGACTTCGTAAACAACCTGCTTAGATGGGCGAGTATACTTCAGGTGAAGGACTATCTGATGATGAAGATGAAGTGGGTTATGTCATGTATAGCTCTTTAGAAGGTCCCACCACTTACGAAGAAGCATGCAAAGACAGAAAATGGGTCAAGGCAATGGAAGAAGAGCTCTCGGCTATTAACAAAAACGAAACTTGGGAGTTGGTTAATGCATCAGTTGGAACTAAACAGATTGGTGTGAAATGGGTCTACAAGACAAAGTTGAACGAACACGGAGAGGTGGATAAATTTAAGGCAAGGCTCGTTGTGAAAGGATACGCTCAGCAGATGGGAGTGGATTATGATGAAGTTTTTGCTCCTGTGGCGAGATGGAATACAATTCGCAGTCTGCTAGCAATTTCAGCCCAAAGAGGTTGGACTTTATTCCAACTTGATGTTAAGAGTGCATTTTTGCACGGTGAATTGAAGGAAGTCGTATATGTTCAGCAACCCGATGGCTTCATCAAAAGGGGAGAAGAAGCAAAGGTTTATCGACTCAAGAGAGCATTGTACTGGCTGAAACAAGCTCCACGGGCTTGGTTTCACCGTATAGAAGGATATTTCAAGAGAGAAGGCTTCAAGCAGAGAAACTATGATCATACACTGTTCTTTAAAAGGGTATGGAACAAAGTCCTTCTTGTTAGTCTGTACATTGATGATCTGATATATGTAGGGAATGATCTGATGTTGTGCGAAAGCTTTAAGCTTTCAATGCAAAGAGAGTTTGAGATGACGGATTCAGGAAAGATGAAGTACTTTCTTGGTGTCGAAGTGCAACAAACAGACAAGTGTATCTCAATCTGTCAAAAACAGTATGCTAGAGAAGTATTAGAACGATTTGACCTGTGGGAAGCAAATCAAGTTGAGAATCCGATCGTGCCTGATACCGTACTCACCAAGGCTGGAGTAGGGGAGGAGATTGATGCTACTATGTACAAAAGACTAGTTGGAAGCCTTATGTACCTGACGGTTACTCGTCCAGACTTAATGTACGTGGTGAGTCTGCTTGCTCGTTTTATGTCAAATCCAAGGGATGAACACCTGCTAGCTGCTAAACGGGTGTTGAGATATCTCAAAGGAACGTATGATTATGGTTTGAAATATGATAGAGGCTCGAAAGAAAAGCTGAAGTTGTACACGGATAGTGATTACGCGCGTGATGCAGAAGACCGAAGGTGTACGTCAGGTTATATATGCTTGCTGAGTGGAGCAGCAATTTGTTGGAGTTCTCGTAAGCAAGATATTATCACACTTTCATCCACGGAGGCTGAATATGTTGCTGCAACTGCTGCCGTGTGTCATGGCATGTGGTTAAAAGGTTTGCTTGGTGATCTAGGTGAAAATCAGCTGGGAACAATTGAAGTACTATGTGATAACAACTCAACTATTACGTTGTCAAAGAATCCAGTTATGCACAGGCGAACGAAGCATATAGATGTAAGGTTTCACTACATACGTGATCTTGTTAATCAGGGAGTGGTGAAGATAGAATTCTGCAGAAGCACAGATCAGTTGGCCGATGCAATGACTAAGCCTCTAAAGCTCGATGCGTTTATCAAGTTCAGAGATGATGTTGGGGTGATTCAAGTTAAACAAGATGGCTGAAGATTATCTTGTTTAGGGGAGGATTTATTGGGCTAAACTCCTCTCTTTGTGGGCTTTTTTTTATCAAGTTATGAATAAGTGGGCTGGTAGGTTTGTCATGGGCTTATTAACCCGGTTTCCATTCAGTATTATTTATGTTGATTTAGTCGTATGATATCTAGGGTTAGTTACCTGATACCTTGGTCAGTTTTGGAGTCATGTTGAACGTGTCTTGTGAACGTTAGTCATGGGTCTGTAATAGGCTTTATATAGCCAGTTCATGTTATGAATAAAATTATCGAGTGAGTTCTGTTCCATTGTGATATTACTGTGAATCTTCAGTCATCTCATATTGGCTTGATAAATAATTTTCTTAACTAAAACACAAAAACTACAATCGCAAGAACAATTAAATGTAAAAGACGCAACATAGATATTGACTTACATAACTGCTATTACACACTCAGCAACACAAAGCATTTGTAAAATATAACAGATCTATAGAAATAATCACAATCTTCAATCACAGAATACTTCAATCAACAAATTACAAACTTAACTTTGATAAAAAAAAAATAATCAAACGAACTAGAATCTCTTAAACAATGAACTGCAAATTTACAATCACTAAGTGTGATTGTTTGAATGAATAAGAGACGCACTCTATCGATCTGATTAATGAAGATGAAGATGATTATGGTTTTGAAGGCTGTGTGTTTTGAGAGAAAACCATAGAAAACGAATGAATGACTGAATTAGGTTTCCAGCTGTAACCCTAAAATGTGTTATATGCATCAAATTAACTTGGTCCCCAAGTACCCCTTCAAACTTATAATAAGTGCAATAAGGTCCTCCAACTAGGTTCCAGCATTAATCTGCTAATAGACTTGTCAACTTTAGCCCTTCACTTTAGTATGTCTAGCAATGCCAATCCTTCCAGAATAAACACCATCATCCTGCAAATTCTAGAACCAAAGAATAAATACAAAATTTCAAAATAGAAACTAAAAATAAGCTTGAACAATTTATAAATTTTAGCATTCCCCCTCAAGCTTATTTTTCAACGAATCAATAAGTCCCAACCCTTTTAAAAGAAAATTATGTTGTTTGATACCAAGTCCTTTGGTTAAAATATCAGCCAACTGATTTCCAGAATCAACTCTTAAAGTTTTGACCTTTTAAATACCATCAGGTATTAACTAGACTGTATAAATGTAATTTCTGAAATTTGCAAATAACGAATTTAACGATTGACGTTAACATGGTTTATATTTATGTACATAACATGATAACATAAAGATTATCAATAACTTTTTAACTGGCGACTATTAATTTATACAATAATATAAAACACGTTAATGTTAGGGAATCGTTAGCAAAATTCCTTTATTACGTTTTTAATTGTAAATAAATATCAAACTTTGACGTTTTCACTTATATTACTACGTATAATATAATATAATGTTGACCAATATATCAATCAAACTTCATACTTTAAATTATCAAAAAACAAAAAAAAAAAAAAACAAAAAAAAAAAAAAAAAAAAAATTTGACGTTTAAAACTCGTATTACATATTAAAATCATTTTTTAATTTGAAACTCGTTTATACCAAATTTGAAAACGGTAAATAGAAAATTTTCGGTTCAATAAACACTATTTTATGTCTTTTTTAAAATTAGTGATTATAATTTGATCACTAATTATCTAACTTTGAGACAACAATTTTTGGTCTCTACTTTTTTAAATGAGTGACCATTTTTTGGTATCTACTTATAAATTTTGGTGACCATTATTTTCTAGGTCACTAATATAATATAGTGACAAAAAATTAGTGACGAATTTTTAATAATAAATAAATAATATTATTAGTGACCAAATAATAAGTTGTTTCCAAAAATTTGTCACTAATGGATATTTTTCTTGTAGTGTAAAGAACCGGACAATCTGTAAGTAATGTAAGTACTCATTATTAAATCCATCCATATATATATATATAATATATATATGGATATATGGATATATGGATGTTTTAATCCGTATGGAAAAAATAATACCTTTTCTTATTAATGTCATGGTGAATAATTATTAACCTTTTTTGTCTTATTAATATCATGGTGAATGGTGAATAACTATCATGGGCGGACAAAAGAGGGTTGAAGGCGAAACCAAGCGACTAAAAGCCTGTTATAAATTTCGTGATCTTTCTACTCGTGAAATCAGCGAGTTGGCAGACCTAAAAAAGTGCAAAAAACAAGTCTCGATCTCAATTGAATCTAAAAGAAGGTTACATTCACGTTTCACTTGGTTAAAGCTTGGGGATAAAAATTCGAGATTCTTTCATCTTATCTCTCGTATTCGCCAACAATCCTCATATGTGGCAGGGATGCAAATCAATGGGGTCTGGGTTGACGATCCATTGGTGGTCAAAGAACACACTGTTAGTTTTTTTGAAGTTTTATTTGATCTTTCTTCTTCGATGGCTACTGAGTTAAATTTGGATTGGGCCTCTCTTGGCCTGGCCCAGGTGTCGGTTGATGGGTGTTCGGCCCTTGAGAGGCAGTTTAATGTGGAAGAGGTCGTTTCTGTTATAAAAGGTTTCGATGGTAACAAGACACCGGGTCCGGACGGTTTCTCGCTTCAATTTTTTTAAAAAGGGTGGCACTTTTTGGAAGACAATGTTATAGATATGTTCGTTCAATTCCATGATTCCGCTTCCTTTCCTACAGGTTTTAATTCTTCTTTTATTGTGTTGATTCCAAAGTCGAATGTCGCAAGAACCATTGATCACATGCGTCCCATTAGCTTGATTAATGCTCCTTATAAGATAGTTGCTAAAACAATTGCTAATAGGCTTAAACAAGTAATCCCGTCGATCATCAGTGAGCACCAACATGGTTTTGTACCATCTAGACTTTTAACGGATGGTGTTATGATTGTAAACGAAGTGGTTCATTTGGCGAAGTCTAAGAAAAAACCGTTTATTTTGATTAAAATTGATTTCTCTAAAGCATATGATTGCGTGTCTCATGAGTTCTTAATAATCGTTTTACACAAAATGGGTTTCGGGTCAAAGTTTATTTCGTGGATTGCTACTTGTATTTCGAACATCCATTTCTCGGTTCTCTTAAATGGTTCTCCTTCTCGTGAAAGGGTGATGCATCGCGGGCTTCGTCAAGGGGATCCATTGTCACCCTTTTTGTTCATTATCATAGCCAAAATTTTGAGTAAACTTCTAACAAGGGATTTATCCAATGGGTTCTTGGAAGGGTGTAGGTTTGGCAATAATGTGATCATTAATCATTCTCAATTTGCGGACGATACGATCATCTTCGCACAACCTAATGTCCGGGAATTAAATCGTATCAAGTATATTTTGGGTGTGTTTTTCCAATTATCCGGGCTTCAATTGAATGCTATTAAGACGACTTTGTATGGTATTCACGTTTCTAAAGAAGACATGATCAATTTTTCGTCTATTTTCGAGTGTAAAGTCGGGTCTTTCCCGTTGGAGTATCTAGGTATTCCTATCGGTTTCAATTCTAACCGTATTGAAATGTGGGAACCAATTGTTAGAAAGTTCAAAAAGAAGCTTGCCGGGTGGAAAGGTAGATGCCTTTCTTTTGGAGGGCGGTTGGTTATGGTCAATGCGGTTATTTCAAACCTCCCCCTACACTATATGTCCATTTATAAAGCTCCGGTGGCGGTTATCAAGCAACTTGAACGTTACCGGAGAAATTTTCTTTGGGGGGGGATTGCCTCAAAAAGAAGACGTGTTTAGTTAAATGGGATAACGTTTGTCTTCCGAAGGATTTGGGTGGGCTCGGAGTCACTCCTCTACGTTTAAAAAATATAGCAATGCTTGCCAAATGGTGGGCAAAGTTCCATTCTAACAACCCTTGCCTATGGAAATCTATTGTGATGTCCTCATTTGGTTGCTCTTTGGGGAGTAATCTATTGCTTAATGATTCCTTATATCATGTCTCTCATCTTTCTCCAATTTGGAAAGATTTGGTTCGCTTGCAACATGATCCGGCCTCCCAATGTATACTTGGACCGAATGTGTGGAGATGGAAACTAGGGAAGGGGATAATATTTTGTTTTGGCACGATGTTTGGTTAAACGACCACGCTTTAAAAGATTCCTTTCCTTCCTTGTTTGCCGCTACAAACCTTCCTTTAATCAAGGTTAGACAATGCTTTTCTCTCAATCAAGTCGACTGCTTACTGTTTCGTGTGGACAGTTTGGGCCTCATTCGGCCACTGTCTTTTCATAACGAGGCCCAAGTGGCTGATTTGGCCCTTTTAATGTCCTCTGTCCATTTTATTTTGTTGGTTGATGATTTGCTGTGTTGGTCGGCTGCTCCGGATGGAAATTTTTCGGTGTCTGATGCTATACGGGTTTTAGTACAATCAAATTGTGATAGCTCCCCGTCGTGGCCGAAGATCGTGTGGGGTAACAATGTTCCGTCTAAAGTTATGTTATTTCATTGGCTCGCAATGCGAAATAGTATTCCCGTTTATGACATCCTTATTAGTAGACATATTTTACCCGCCTCACAACCCACTTTGTGTATTCGGTGTTTGGAAGACGTTGAATCGGTCAACCATCTTTTATTACATTGCAAGTGGACTTTTAAAGTATGGTCGGACCTTTTTAGGTGGTGGAATTTGGAATGGGTTATACCGGGTACAATTGGTGCTTTTTCTTTTGATTGGTTTCATGGGATGGGTATTCGAGCATCCAAGTTTTGGAAGTTGATAGGGCCCGCAACGCTTTGGGCAATTTGGTTGGCGCGGAATAATTTTATTTTCAATCGGAAGTTTTCTTGTCGTTCGGTCTTGGTGCGCAACATCAAACTCAAGACTTTTCTTTGGGCCACAAACCTCAAGCTATGCAATGGGTCACAATTCTATGTTTGGGAAAACAATCCGTCATTATTATGTTTTTAAGTTTGTCGTTCAATTGTATGTTCCTTTTGGAGACCGAGTTTTACTCCGTCTTTGTAATGCACTTTATCTTCATTGTTTTGATGAAGATCGTTTCAATGAATCTATCTTTTTTCGCCAAAAAAAAAAAAAAAAAAAAAAGGGTTGTGGTCCCCCAGACTTTTAAGTTAGTACTAGTCAATTCATATATTTTACAGGGTAAAAAAATAATTATAATAATTGGTCCTCCCAAAATAGAAGAGCTTTTTCTTTGAGAAGCCAACAGTCGTTTTGTTCTTTTCTCAAAATTAATGTTATTACAACATTCGAGGACCAAACTTGTTCTCCGTCACTTATATACTTCCTAAGACCACCCCCAACCCAGCGTTGGTTTGCGGCGTCAGTCCAAGGTGGCACCAACTGACGGAAATTGACGGCCGTTAACGTGGCGTCAATTTCCGTTAGTTTGGGGCGTTAGTTGCCCACCCGACGGAAGAAAAAAACGTCAGTGCGACGTGGCGGCATGTGAGTGGCTGGTTTCTGACATGGTGGATCCCTCTCCAACGGATACATGACCGTTTGATTTTTTTTTTTTTTTCAAATTCTAATTTAATCTATCTTTTTCCTACCTCTATATACTATATATATACTTCTACATTTAAACAACCCATCTTCATCAAAACTTTACTCTTTCATTTTTTACTGTATCAATTCCAAAAAAAATATGTCTAACCCACACCAAAGACCACCAAACTCAAATGATTTCCACGATTGGTTTCAATACGGAACATATTTGGTTTCAATGTTGTTTTTATTTAATATTTATTATTTTATTGTAATAATGTGTTAAATTATATTAAAAAAAATACAAAATAAAAAAACTTGTGGACCTTACTGAAACTGACATTGAAAACTGACATTTTGAATTAAAAAAGGTCAAAAACTGACATTTTGGATTAAAAAATGTCAAAAACTGACACTGTCCAGTCAGAGTCAGATTGCACTTTTTGGCCAAAAAGCGCACCAACTATCTGTGACGTCACATTCAGGGTTGGGAATGGTCTAACACCCAACTCAATGACTCATACTACAACATAAACTGTAACCTTCTTTTGGCTTCTTGCTCTAGACTTGCAGAGGTATGTTTAATGTTTCATCTGTTTTATTTTTTATTCGTGTCTTCTAAAATAAGTAGTCTATAATTGTTCTGCCATCGATCCATTTAGGCCTAGATATATATCTACTGTTTTCCAATTTCCACTTAATCTATTGTAGTATTTTTGTTGTTGTAACAATCTACTCCGTAATAAATATATTTAGTTACTTATTAAAAAAACTTAATTATTACATAACCACATTCTTATTTCTTTGTTTGTTTATCTTAGTACAATATAAGTATAGGACACTATCAATTTTAAGTTAGCTTTTATCGTTAGAATAACAGAATCAGCAATTAAATAATATACTACCAATGTTTAAATTAGTTATAGTAGCAATTTTGTTTATGTCTTGATGATATTATAAACAATTACAGTAGCATTGTAGCAAATAAGTTTCTTGATAATGTTTATTGTAAATTATAATACGCAATAGCAATTAGAGTGCCACTTTTTTGGTTTATCTTTTGTTTGAAATTTGTCTTATATTTGCTTTGATTTTCGAGTTGCATTAAAAAAAAAAATTAATGTTGGTTTTTCGGCCCTCCTAACCATAATCTCCAAGTTCCGTCACTAATAACTATTAACTTTTTTTTATCTATACTTTTCTTAGAAGACACTGTCGATTTAGCTCGCTTTATTTTTAACTACAATGAAGTCATATACATACGTACAACCTAAATATACAATATATGTAAATATAAACCGAATATTTTTGTAAAAATTAGAATTACCATTTCAGCTTCATCGATTGTATGTACTCCACTATCATATGAATTACTCTCTATGTCTCATATTAATAGTCCAGTATTCTATTTTGGGTTGTTCCAAATTAATAGTTCACTTCATATATAGATAAGAATAATAAGGTAAAGTTCTATTATGCTCTTAATGTATGTGGATAGGATTAAAAGAAAAAAAAAAAGTAAGGGTAGAACTGAAAAATAAACATAAAGTATAGTACATTTATGACATTTTCTTAAACTGTGTTTTTTGTCTATGGACTATTAATATGGGACGAATGGAGTATCATTTTTACCTTAAGACCAGCGAATTCGCGAGGTTTCTTTATGTATCTACATGTATGTATACAAATAATATGTTGTTATTTGTATGTTGTTTGCATATAACGGATGTATGAAAATGAGTTTGTTGCTGGACAAATGAGTTTGGGAAAAATGAGTTTGGACAAATAAATAACACAAAATTGATACGCCGATTCCTATATGTAGATCCAGTTTGGGGGAAATGAGTTTATTGCTGGACAAATCTATTCATGGTGAAGTTATTGAAGATGAATATGAATTGAGGAAGTAAATGCCAAGCATATGTGATTTAGTATTCATTCAGGGACCATATGTGTAATTTTGTCCCTCAAGTACACGTGAGTACTTAACGAAATTTGACTAACGGTTACTAATGATTTTGACAACATTACCTTTAAATTGAAACACGTAATCCTTCTCGAGCATCAGCAAAACTCATATTACCTTTATTGGCAAATCGTTAACTTATGTTACCTTTTCGGACCATTTGTCCAAAAATCTTTATAAGATAAATAAATTAATTAAGATTTCATCATATATTGTAAGTAATATCTAGTACTAATTGATATATTGTCACACCCCCAAATATGGCCAGGGGTATTTGTGACCATTCATATCATAACACAGTTGTATAACGAGAACGACTCTATATGAGACGTTTTGAAATAAACCTTTATTAATAAAACAGCGGAAGCATTAAGAGTTTTTACATCAAATCCAAACTGAAATAGTAATAGTTTTAAAATGTAAAGTAAATGTAATGAAATGAAGACTCCATGCAGCAGCATTCAATTCATCAAGTAGCAGTCATAGCAATCATCTTATTCGTCACCTGAGACAAAACATGCTTAAAGTGTCAACCAAAAAGGTTGAGTGAAGTTCATAGGTTTATACAGTGTTGTAAATCTCCTTATTTCTCCCCGAGATCTCTCCGAGATCTCTTTTTTGGAAGGCGGCCGAGACGAGATGACCATCTCCCGAGATTTCTCGGTCAACGGGGTCAAACTTGGTCAAAGCCACGTTTTTTCAGATTTTCTTACTCATTTCTCAGATTTTCTTATAAAATCTCGTAATTTCTCAGATTTTCTCCCACGTTTCTCGTATTTTGTTGTAAAATCTCGTAAAAATTTATATAAATACACATTTATTTATGTATATATGTATATTTATATTAAAAAAACTATAAAGTCAACGTAAGTCAACATCCAAGATCTCCCCGAGATCTTTCCGAGATGCCGAGATCTCCCCAAAAATTTCCAAACGAGATCTCCCCGAGATCCGAGTTCTCCAACCTTGGGTTTATATAATATGCATTAGACCACAAGATTTAGTTTAAAGTTGATTGATACCAAATATATCAATCTAAAAGTGTTGCTGCAGTTTGTAATATCGCGACTAAACAAAAGTTACCCCTTGACACCTTGTACTGTCAGTGTCGTTGAATCATTATTATGTAACTAAAGACCAGAGGTCAAATGGTTAGAGATGTTACTCTCAATAGGCCCACTCACAATAATTAAGTGTGCGTTTCAAAGTAGCAATTAACGATATTACGGTGAGGATTTAGCATGGCAAAGCATGACAGCATAATAACAGTTGATTACTTGTGTCTAAACGTAAAACAGTTATAAAGCAAGCATGTATCTCACCCCAAAAGTTGTAAAATAGTTAAGAAATAGTAAAAGTGGGGCTATGAAAATCACCTCAGATAGCAGTTAAAGTATTCCACGAAAGAAACGTAAGTAAAGGAAGTAAGTGACCGAGATATCAGCCTAGAGGTATAACGTTTGGTCAGTAAATGTCTAACAGACAAAGAGTTTGTTTATTAATATAATGAATTATATTAATAGTGACAGTCCAAAATAGGAAGGTTTTAATTTAAGGAAAGTTTATAAACACGTAATCAGATAAACTTTCGATTAACAACTTTCAATTCGTAATGGCCTATTCAGGTCTAGGGCTTGAGCTATAGGATCCTTTAAATCGGAAAATCCAAACCCTTCCATCCTAGATTTTAGTAGAAGCCACCCGTCAAGAAAGTTCAATGAACAAAAATAAATCTAATACATTTATTTGTTTGTGAAAATATTTCCTCCCCAATATTATACGAAAGTATAATATTAATTGTATATTAGAAATCGCGCGTATAGAAATACGACACTTTAAATAATTTACTTATATAATAAGTATATTATATAAGTTTGAATATATACATTAATTTATCTTAAAATTAATCTTATATTAAAAGTGTTATAATGTTTAATTAGATAGGAAATTAAATATACATGATTAGGTAAGTATTCAATTAGGTTTTATATTATTATTTACTAATAACAATGTTTGATTAAGTATTGATTAATTCTTATATTATATATGTATTATATATGTTTATGTTTAAAAAGAAATTATACTAATACATGCTAATTTGATAATTAATTCATTAAATATTATAATCATAATATTTATAAACTTAGTTAATTATACAAATCAGTAGGATAATTCATAAAAAAATTTTATCATGTTTTTGTATTTATTTCCCATTTTTCTATATATATATATATATATATATATATATATATATATATATATATATATATATATATATATATATATATATATATATATATATATATATATATATATATATATATATATATATATCCTCGGTTTATATTAAACAAAGTTAATTAGGTAATAAATATCAAATCAACCTAAATAAATAATTTTCTATTTTTTACAGGTTCTATAATCGGTAAAAATGTTATAAAAATTATTAAATCAAATTTTATACTTAAATATTATTTATTTAATATTTTCCAATCATTTATCCATTCAAATCAGCCTATAATTAGATAAATAGGATAAATAAATCTAAAATTAATTTTTATAATATTTAAAGTAACTATACATCCTAATGGCCATATAAAAATTTTATAAAAATAGATTTAATACACGTTTGTATTTATTTTGTATTTTCTTTATTATTACTCTCGGTTTAGAATAAAACAAAAGTAAATTCTATTTAAATTTTATATCGACTCATATATTTATTTTTATAAGTTTTTCAGCCTTATACTATTGTAATAATCTCAGAAAAAATTTTATAATTATTTTTATTACTGTTTAATATTTTATTATGAATTTACATTGTTTTCATGTTTATTCAATATATATTTCATAATTAATTATATATAATACTTAAAAAGTTTAAAAAAATACTTTTGATCAGTATTATATCATACTAAGGCTAGAAAATCTATAAAAATATTTTGTTTTATTTTTATCTAATTATTATATATGTGCTTCGTATATACATACATATATATATTCATAAATTTGTTTTTAAATTCATATTAAATATAAAGTAGAATTATTATTTCATAAAAATACTTTTATAATATCCAGTAAAATATAATACTAATTATAACATGTTAACATAATTAATTTCAAATTTTATAAAGAATATACAATAAATATAAATATAATCGACAAAAAAAATAATAGAAAGTACCTCAAATTTTCTTCAAGGTTTTGAGAGAATAACTTAAGTTTTTGTTTTTAGCAAGAAAAAATGAATGAAGAGCCATGTATTTATAGGTAAAAATGGTTGGTGAAAAGAAAAAAAATAAAATAAAGGTGCCAATTTTGACAAATAAAGAAAACATGTTAAAAATGTTCTTAATAAGTTTTTATCTTTGAAAAATATTTAGTCAAAATTCATGGGCTCATTATTTAATAAAAAAAATCTTTTTTTATAAGCTAAAAATATAAATAATGATTAAAATAACTTATCATTAATTAATAATTATGTTACATATAGTTTTATATATAATACACATTAATATTAATATTAACTAAAGTTATTTTATATAATTAGTATAAACTTTAGTTAACAAAACGTGTCGACTAAAAAAATAAATATTTAATCTACGTCGAATTTAATCATATATTACGTATGGATAACAACCCTAGGGGCAAATTAGTTAATTCAAGTATGGAAATGTGAGGGTTGTTATAGTACCTCCCCGTTAAAGAAAACTTCGTCCCGAAGTTTCAAGTAGACTTCTCGGATGCATCGGCGGTTGAGAAGAGGTGGGGATATTTCTGTTTCATTTGGTCTTCACGTTCCCAGGTATACTCGGGGCCACGCCGTGAATTCCAATGGATCTTAACAATGGGAATGTTGCTCTGTTTCAAGCATTTAATCTCACGATCCATAACTTCTATAGGTTCTTCGATGAAGTGCATTTTATCATCAATGCGGAGATCATCCAAAGGAATAATAAGTGTGTCATCAGCAAGACACTTTTTCAGGTTCGAGATGTGAAATACGTCGTGTACACTACTAAGCTCAGCAAGTAGTTCTAATCGATATGCCACGGGACCAATTCTTTCAGTAATCTTGAAAGGTCCAACAAAACGCGGACTTAGTTTACTTCATTTACCAAAACGAACGACGCCTTTCCAAGGAGATACTTTCAACATAACTTTATCACCAACTTGGAATTCCAAATCATTCCGACGTTTATTAGCATAGCTCTTCTGTCGGCTGCGGGTAGTTTCTAATCGTTTTTTAATCTGAACGATCTTTTCAGTTGTCTCGTGTATGATTTCAGAACCGGTTAACTGTCTGTCCTCTAATTCATCTCAGCATAGGGGTGATCTACATTTTCGTCCGTATAAGGCCTCAAAAGGTGCAGCCTTAATACTTGAGTGGTAACTGTTGTTGTAAGAGAATTCAGCCAAAGGCAAATGTCTATCCCAGCCTTTGCCGAAGTCGATAACACAAGCGCGTAGCATATCTTCCAATGTTTTAATTGTTCATTCACTTTGACCATCGGTTTGTAGATGATAAGCAGTACTCATGTCGAGTTGAGTTCCAAGAGCAGTTTGTAAGGATTTCCAGAATCTGAAAGTGAATATACTGTCGCGATCGGATATGATTGAAATAGGAACACCATGACGAGAGACAATTTCTTTGATATACAGTTGTGATAATCTCTCCATCTTGTCGGTTTCCTTGATCGGTAAGAAATGAGCAGATTTGGTAAGACGATTAAGTATCACCCAAATAGTATCATTGCCACTAGAAGTCTTGGGCAATTTAGTAATGAAGTCTATAGTGATACCTTCCCATTTTCACTGTGGGATTTCCGATTATTGAAGTAAGCCAGATGATTTCTGATGTTCGGCTTTAACCTTCAAACAAGTTAGACACTTGTCACATATTCAGCAACGTCTGATTTCAGATGAGGCCACCAATAAAATTCTTTCGCATCATGATACATTTTACTAGAGCTTGGGTGAATAGAATACCTAGTCTTATGTGCTTCATCCAAGACTATTTTACGTAGATTTTCGAAGTATGGAACCCAGATTCGGTTATTGAAATACCGCATTCCGTTTTCCTTAGTTTCCATTTGTCGTACGAGACCTCCAAGTCCCTCAAGTTTGACATTTTCTTCTTTCAATGCTTCTAGTTGCGCATCGCGAATTCGAGTTGTAAGATTAGTCTTAATGACCATATTTAGAGCTCGAACTCGAATAGGTTTTTCTCATTCTTTGCGACTTAGGGCATCGGCAACGGAATTTCCTTTTTCGGGCTGATACTTGAGTTCACAATCATAATCGTTTAATAATTTAATCCATCTTCGTTGCCTCATATTCAGCTGTTTTTTTATCAAAGATATGTTGGAGACTTTTGTGATCGGTAAGTACCGTGAATTTGGTTCCATGTAGATAATGTCTCCATAATTTTAAGCAAATACCACAGCTCCTAATTCCAGGTCGTGTGTGGTTTAGTTCTTTTCATGGTTCTTAAGTTGTCTAGATACATATGCAATAACTTTTTGTCGTATCATCAATACACAACCAAAACCTTGGTTCGAGGCATCACAGTAGACAATGAAATCGTCGTTTCCCTCGGGAATTGATAAGATCGGGGCTGTAGTCAATTTTTCTTTTAGAACCTTAAATGCAGATTCTTATTCACTTGACCATTCGAATTTCTTCCCCTTGTGGGTTAATTTAGTGAGAGGTTTAGCAATAATGGAAAATCCTTCAATGAACCTTTGATAATAACCAGTAAGTCCTAAGAATTGGTGAATTTGTTTCGCACTCTTAGGCGCTTCCCAGTTTTGAATAGCAGTGATTGTAGCTGGATCGACATGTATTCCTTCGCTATTAACTACATGTCCTAGAAATTGAACTGTTTGTAACCAGAATTCACACTTGGAGAACTTGGCATACAGCTGCTCATTCTTTAGCAATTCTAAGATCAAACGTAAATGTCGTTCATGTTCTTGCTCATTCTTGGAATAGATTAAGATGTCATCTATGAAAACAATCACAAACTTGTCAAGGTAGGGTTTGCATATACGGTTCATAAGATCCATGAATACAGCAGGTGCATTGGTTAAACCAAAAGGCATGACAAGAAAATCATAGTGTCCATAACGAGTTCGGAAAGCAGTCTTAGAAACATCAGCTTCCTTGACTCTCAACTGATGATAACCCGACCTGAGATCAATTTTTGAGTAAATACTTGACCCTTGCAACTGGTCAAATAGGTCATCAATACGTGGAAGTGGATAACGGTTCTTGATGGTTAACTTGTTGAGTTCCCGATAATCAATACACATCCTCAACGTGCCATATTTCTTTTTGACAAAAAGAATGGGTGCTCCCCATGGAGATGAGCTAGGACGAATGAATCCTTTCTCTAAGAGTTCTTGTAGCTAAATGGATGATTCATTCATTTCAGATGGAGCTAATTGGTATGGTGCCTTTGCAATAGGTGCATCACCGGGAGTTAAATCGATGAAACTCGACTTGTCTTTGAGGTGGAAGACCAGGGAGTTCCTCAAGAAAAACTTCAGGAAATTCTCTAACCACCGAAACATCTTCAATTCGTTTCTCTTCTGGCTTGATATCCCTTCATCAGGTATTTTCGGGTTTTGATACAAGATATAATGTTGAGTTTACAACCACTCTTCTCTCCTTGTACAACTAAGGTTTCTCCATTTTCGAGAGGTATATTAATAGTCTTATCATAACACATTATTCCCGCTCTTAATGGTCTCAACCAATTCATTCCTACAACTACATCAAAGCTTCCTAACTCGACTGGCAACAAGTCAATCTTAAAGAGTTTATCGGCTAAGATTAAGTCACAGCTTTTATAAATTTTGTCTACTTTCATAACCTTCCCGTTTGCTACTTCTACGAGGCACTTAGCATTTAGGGTACTTGGTTTTTCAGTAAATAAAGTTCAGAAATCAGTAGACACATAACTTCTATCGGCACCAGTATCGAATAAAACGGTAGCATAACAATTATTAACAAGGAACGTACCCATTATGACTTCATCTTCTTCACGTGCTTCTTCGGTAGTCATGACAAATGCTCTTCCCTTGGCACTACCAGTTGTTGCAGTCTTGTTCTTAGGACAGTTGTTTTTGTAATGCTCCTTTTCCCCACAACCGTAGCAAATAGGCACGGTTGGATTTATATTTGTATTAGGCAGAACAACTTTGCAATTCTTGGTCGAGTGACCAATCTTATTACACCTTCTGCACTCAGTAGTGCACAAACTATGATGATGCCTATCACAGTGCTTACATAGCGGCTTTGATCCTATATAACCACTTTTTGTAGTATCACCATCCTTCTTGTTTGAATTCTGACCTGAACCTTGAGTAGGCTCAAACTTCCTTTTATTATCAGTAGCCTTCACTCCAGTCTGTTTTTCCTTGGCGTTTCTTCTTGCAGCCATAACCAAATTTTGAGTCATCAACATCGTAGCCTCAATGGTTTCTTTACCAACAGATATAACATTACCCTGGATTTGAGGAGGAAGACCGATGATATACTTTTCAATCTTCTTGCTCTCAGGAGTAACCATACTAGGGCATAGAGCAGCTAGCTCTAAAAATCGGTTGTTGTATTCTTCAACTTCAAGATTTTTCATTCTTAACTCCCATAATTCGACTTCAAATTTCTGGACTTGATTCCTAGGACAATACTTGCCAGCCAGCATGATTTTTAATGTTTCCCATGGTATGGCTAGAGCAGCAGTCCATCCAACTGTACCAGCATATACAGTCCACCAAGTTGAAGCTCCACCAGATAGAGTTCCAGTAGCATACTTGACCTTGTCAGCTTCACCGCAGTTACACATACGAAACAGATATTCCATCTTTTCGAACCAGCAGTTTAGTTCAATTGGTCCTTCGGTTCCTTTATAGCTTGGTGGCTTACAATTCATAAATTCTTTATGTGAGCATGAGTTCGGAGGGTTTCGGTTTCCGTTATTGTTGTTTTGATTATTGTTGTTGCCTTGAGCGGCAGCAAGGAGTTGTTGAAATTGTTCACTTGTGAGAGTAATGTTAGAAGAATTGGTATTGTCATTTGGTTGTCGTTCTCCAGCCATTGTTTCTTCAATACATAATTACAGTATTATTTGAAAAGTTATGGTGCGAATAAGCTTGCAAAGTAACAACACTCAAATGGATAATAAAAAGGTAGTATAGGTTAGTTAGTGATAATGATGGTGAAGCAAGTGGGAAATTGGGTGTGCGGACAGATCCTTTTAGTATCGGATCTTTCGGTGTCTGAAACGATGATTGGGTGATGACTAGACATCTTAGGAAAAAGAGAAAGAATACTAGGTAGATTCTAAGGCATGGTGTAAAGGCAAGATATAAGGAGAGCATAATAAGGCAAGCATAGAGATGATAGCAATTAATACTAAGGCAAGAATATAGACAAATAAGAAAGGCACTTAAACTAAGGCGGGAAAAGTTATAGTCCTAAAGATTGCTAAGGTACCTAACTAGCACATAAGGCACACATAAAATGCAATCCTGGTTCTCTACAACAGCCTGGGCTTTGATACCACTCTGTCACACCCCCAAATATGGCCAGGGGTATTTGTGACCATTCATATCATAACACAGTTGTATAATGAGAACGACTCTATATGAGACGTTCTGAAATAAACCTTTATTAATAAAACAGCGGAAGCATTAAGAGTGTTTACATCAAATCCAAACTGAAATAGTAATTAATGGTGTATCCTATCGTATACACGCATAAAGGCACAATATTCGCATGAAATTAGCATCAGGAACACTGAGAATAACAGTTTTGGGAAACTGTCCGTCAAGCGTTCTCAGCTGTGCAGGCTGCTTCCGTCATGCATAAGCCCTGAAGGCCGCCTAGCGCTTAATCCCTGACCGGAGAACGTCACATCCAGCGCATATTTCGGATCATGAATAACATAACGTATCATCATTTGACACGCGTCCTCGAACAATTCGGTGGATCTATCACTATAAATAGACCCCTTGGGTCGTCATTTTACACATTCAGACATTCTGACAACTTGTGAGCAGAGACTTCACCTTTCTCTCTCACATAGTACTTTCTCTCACTAGAAGTCATCCGGCTAACAGCTAAACGCTGAACGGACAAAAGATTGATTAAGCCACCCCACAAGTTTCTATACTTGTGAACCGGGTCTGCAGGGATTATTTCCCTAGGGTAAACATCAATCGGAAACACTCCCCCACCTTTAGCTAGATCACTTATAGTATTGTGCTAAAACACTAAGCCTTACCTCATAAGGAAATAGGTGTTAACAATGGCGCCATCCACTAATGCAAAGAACACGCGAAATGGAAAAGGAACAAAAACAACTGAAGCTCCATTCATACATGTACTTGAAGCATTCAACAATCTATTAACTGAAGACATGATAATTGAAGAAGATGTACCTGTTCCGCCACCGGAAGGTACGATTGAAGAAACAGTTGCTGAAACTGCAGAAAGGCTTAAGCGTTTAGCAACTAATTCAGAGAAAAGGCCAGTAATCGAAGAAACAACAACCAAAAGTGCAGAAAGGCTTCCAACTCTTGTTACTAATCCAGAGAGGCGACCATTGATGCAACAACGACGATGTCCATCATTTATATCTTTTCGACAGATGGCGGATGGCAAAGACAAGCAAATCATGAAAAAGCAATCTATATCAAAGTACAAGTTATCCAGACTACTTGATAAGCTGGGCAGTCTTATTGATGACTCTGAGGATGATAATGACTTGAGCTATATAAATAATGATTCTGACGATGAGATTGATGACAAAGATGAGTTCATGTCTGAGAAGCAGGCAGTATTGCTTTTAAATGACATCCTTAAGCAGACAGCTCCAGCAAAGTATACTGTCCGTGCTGTGGCTGTGGATAATTTTTTCTCTTTAATCACTGGAGAGCAAGCTACAAAGCCACCAGCTATGGCAGAGTCCACTCAATGTTTTATTAATCGAATTGCTAACTATCCGTTGCCTAGAAATCTTGGCATACCAGCAATTGGGGTTTATGACGGTACAACGGATCTTGAAGATTTTCTTACTATGTTTGAGGGTGCAATGAGGTTACAGCATTGGGATGACGAAGTAGCTTGTCATATGTTTCCAATGGTGTTGCAGAAAATGGCAAGGGAGTGGTTTGCAAGCTTACCGCAAGGAGTATTACAAGTTATTTGGATCTTCGTGCAAAGTTTATTATGCAATATCAAAATTTTCATAGCTGCACTTTAACACATCTTGATGCACATGAGATAACGATGCATCATAATGAATCCTTGAGTAATTTCATGAAGCGATACACGCTTAAAGCACAAAAGATACCCGATTGTCCAGAGTCGCAGCTAGTGTCCGGTTTCATTTTCTGTTTGGATCAGCGAAGATTTAGTGCACTTGTTCATGCATTAAGGTATGACTTGCCAAAAACTCTGCATCAGGCGTTGGAAGTTGCACAAAAACATGTTCGAGCTGGTGAGAGAGCACTAAACAAGTTTGATGGTAGCAGCATGTAGTGACCCGAACTTTTCCATGTTTATATATATATTAAATGAAATTGTTATTTACATGATTAAGTGTTTCCAACATGTTAAGCAATCAAACTTGTTAAGACTTGATTAATTGAAATAAGTTTCATATAGACAATTGACCACCCAAGTTGACCGGTGATTCACGAACGTTAAAACTTGTAAAAACTATACGATGACATATATATGGTTATATATATAGTTAACATGATTTTATTATAAGTATGTATCTCATTAGGTATTTTAACAATGAGCTATATACATAAAAATGAGACTATTAATTTAAGAAACTCGAAAACGATATATATAACGATTATCGTTATAACAACGTCTTACTAGGTACATATGAATCATATTAAGATATTGATACACTTGGTTAATTATGTTAAATGATAAGTAAATATATTATTAAGTGTATTAACAATGAAATACGTATGTAAAAATAAGACTACTAACTTAATGATTTCGAAACGAGACATATATGTAACGATTATCGTTGTAACGACATTTAACTGTATATATATCATACTAAGATATATTATATATCATAATATCATGATAATATAACAATTTAATATCTCATTTGTTATAATAAACAATGGGTTAACAACATTCAACAAGATCGTTAACCTAAAGGTTTCAAAACAACGTTTACATGTAACGACTAACGATGACTTAACGACTCAGTTAAAATTTATATACATGTAGTGTTTTAATATGTATTCATACACTTTTGAAAGAATTCAAGACACTTATCAAAATACTTCTACTTAACAAAAATGCTTACAATTACATCCTCGTTCAGTTTCATCAACAATTCTACTCGTATGCACCCGTATTCGTACTCGTACAATACACAGCTTTTAGATGTATGTACTATTGGTATATACACTCCAATGATCAGCTCTTAGCAGCCCATGTAAGTCACCTAACATATGTGGGAACCATCATTTGGCAACTAGCATGAAATATCTCATAAAATTACAAAAATATGAGTAATCATTCATGACTTATTTACATGAAAACAAAATTACATATCCTTTATATCTAATCCATACACCAACAACCAAAAACACCTACAAACACTTTCATTCTTCAATTTTCTTCATCTAATTGATCTCTCTCAAGTTCTATCTTCAAGTTCTAAGTGTTCTTCATAAATTCCAAAAGTTCTAGTTTCATAAAATCAAGAATACTTCCAAGATTACAAGTTTACTTCCAAGTTTTCTAAATCCATTCCAAGTAATCATCCAAGATCAAGAAACCTTTGCAACTTACAGTAGGTTATCTTTCTAATACAAGGTAATAATCATATTCAAATTTAATTCAATTTCTATAACTATAACAATCTTATTTCGAGTGGAAATCTTACTTGAAATTATTTTCGTGTCATGATTCTGCTTCAAGAACTTTCAAGCCATCCAAGGATCCTTTGAAGCTAGATCTATTTTTCACATTTCCAGTAGGTTTATCCAAGGAACTTGAGGTAGTAATGATGTTCATAACATCATTCGATTCATACATATAAAGCTATCTTATTCGAAGGTTTAAACTTGTAATCACTAGAACATAGTTTAGTTAATTCTAAACTTGTTCGCAAATAAAAGTTAATCCTTCTAACTTGACTTTTAAAATCAACTAAACACATGTTCTATATGATATGCTAACTTAATGATTTAAAACCTGGAAACACGAAAAACACCGTAAAACCGGATTTACGCCGTCGTAGTAACACCGCGGGCTGTTTTGGGTTAGTTAATTAAAAACTATGATAAACTTTGATTTAAAAGTTGTTATTCTGGGAAAATGATTTTTATTATGAACATGAAAAAATTATGGTTAAACTCAAAGTGGAAGTATGTTTTCTAAAATGGTCATCTAGACGTCGTTCTTTCGACTGAAATGACTACCTTTACAAAAACGACTTGTAACTTATTATTACGACTATAAACCTATACTTTTTCTGTTTAGATTCATAAAATAGAGTTCAATATGAAACCATAGCAATTTGATTCACTCAAAACGGATTTAAAATGAAGAAGTTATGGGTAAAACAAGATTGGATAATTTTTCTCATTTTAGCTACGTGAAAATTGGTAACAAATCTATTCCAACCATAACTTAATCAACTTGTATTGTATATTATGTAATCTTGAGATACCATAGGCACGTATACAATGTTTCGACCTATCATGTCGACACATCTATATATATTTCGGAACAACCATAGACACTCTATATGTGAATGTTGGAGTTAGCTATACAGGGTTGAGGTTGATTTCAAAATATATATAGTTTGAGTTGTGATCAATACTGAGATACGTATACACTGGGTCGTGGATTGATTCAAGATAATATTTATCGATTTATTTCTGTACATCTAACTGTGGACAACTAGTTGTAGGTTACTAACGAGGACAGCTGACTTAATAAACTTAAAACATCAAAATATATTAAAAGTGTTGTAAATATATTTTGAACATACTTTGATATATATGTATATATTGTTATAGGTTCGTGAATCAACCAGTTGCCAAGTCTTACTTCCCGACGAAGTAAAAATCTGTGAAAGTGAGTTATAGTCCCACTTTTAAAATCTAATATTTTTGGGATGAGAATACATGCAGGTTTTATAAATGATTTACAAAATAGACACAAGTACGTGAAACTACATTCTATGGTTGAATTATCAAAATTGAATATGCCCCTTTTTATTAAGTCTGGTAATCTAAGAATTAGGGAACAGACACCCTAATTGACACAAATCCTAAAGATAGATCTATTGGGCCTAACAAACCCCATCCAAAGTACCGGATGCTTTAGTACTTCGAAATTTATATCATATCCGAAGGGTGTCCCGGAATGATGGGGATATTCTATATATATGCATCTTGTTAATGTCGGTTACCAGATGTTCACCATATGAATGATTTTTATCTCTATGTATGGGATGTGTATTGAAATATGAAATCTTGTGGTCTATTGTTACGATTTGATATATATTGGTTAAACCTATAACTCACCAACATTTTTTGTTTACGTTTAAAGCATGTTTATTCTCAGGTGAATACTAAGAGCTTCCGCTGTTGCATACTAAAATAAGGACAAGATTTGGAGTCCATGTTTGTATGATATTGTGTAAAAACTGCATTCAAGAAACTGATTTCGATGTAACATATTTGTATTGTAAACCATTATGTAATGGTCGTGTGTAAACAGGATATTTTAGATTATCATTATTTGATAATCTACGTAAAGCTTTTTAAACCTTTATTTATGAAATAAAGGTTATGGTTTGTTTTAAAAATGAATGCAGTCTTTGAAAAACGTCTCATATAGAGGTCAAAACCTCGCAACGAAATCAATTAATATGGAACGTTTTTAATCAATAAGGACGGGACATTTCAGTTGGTATCCGAGCGTTGGTCTTAGAGAACCAGAAAATTTGCATTAGTGTGTCTTATCGAGTTTGTTAGGATGCATTAGTGAGTCTGGACTTCGACCGTGTTTTCTTTAAAATGATTGCTTAACATTTTTGTTGGAAACTATATATTATTAACATGTATATATTATGTGATATATTAATCTCTTAACATGTTTGATATTGTGTGATAGATGTCTACCTCTAGCACAAATCTCATTGACTCACCTAATAATAACGAAGAGTCGAATATATATTGGACTGATTCACAAGTTCCCGAAGAAGAACTGGAAGAAGAATCAGAACCGGAAGAAGAATCAGAACCGGAAGAGGAGGAACCGGAGGAGGAAATAGAACCGGTGGGGGAAATAATAAAACGGTTAAGTAAAAGAAAATCCTCAACCAACCGACTAAGGTAAATTATGGTCAATGGTGTTTCCGCCAAGGAAGCAAAATATTGGGAGGATTACCAATTCTCCGATGAATCGGATTCCGACGAGAATTCCGATGATGTTATAGAAATTACCCCAACTAAATTTAAAAAGGCAAAAGAAAATAATAAGGGAAAGGGCATAAAAATAGAGAAATCTAATTCCAACCCCGATGAACTTTATATGTATCGTCAACCCCCGAAGCCCTTAAGTTGTAACAATGACCCGGGAACCTCTAAACCACCAGGTTTTTCTAAACCGTTGTGGAAAACGACAGCTCGTATTAGGGGAACATCATATATCCCTAGAAACTTGGCAAAACGAACCAAAACCGAAGAAGAAGAAACGAGCTAGTCGGAATAAGATAGTTGTATTCGTGTGGTGTAATATATGTAATATAGTGTGCTTATGCTTTATGATATATGTAAAAATTGCTTGTATTAATAAGTATTTTTTTATGAATCTAACTCTTGTCTATTTTACAGTTTAAAAACACAAAATGGATAGACAACCCAATATTTTAAGAGACCTACCCGGAGACATGATTGATGAAATCTTGTCTAGAGTCGGTCAGAATTCCTCGGCACAACTATTTAAGGCGAGATCAGTTTGTAAGACATTCGAAGAACGTTCTAAGAATGTCTTGGTTTATAAGAGACTTTCGTTTGAAAGATGGGGGATATCACATTGGGAAACCCATAAGTTACGATGTGTTTACTTTGACGCATATATTGCGGGGAACCCAAATGCTATTTTACGCAACGGGTTAAGAAATTATTTTGACTCAATGTATCCGAATATAGGACTTCATGATTTAGAAAAAGCGGCTAACATGAAACATAAAGAAGGATGCTATGTTTACGGGTTAGTAATATTCGCTTCTCACCAAAATGAGAAAAAGAATATCGGGCTACAACTATTAAACAAAACGTTCCCACAAGTGACGGAGTCGGTAATTGGGGTAAGAAATGAGGTTTTTAGGTTATTACGAGACTGTTGGTCATTACGTAACCCTCGTCCCTTTGACGACGTTACAACACGCTGTCTTATCAACGGCCATAACGGTTATGTTCCACAAGACCAAGGATGGGAAGTAGTCCTAGTAAAACCAGAATGCATGACTTGTTTCTGGACGTATGAATTACGTGTCTTTATTGCCTTTGCTGAACGACTTGTGTACTAGCTAGAATTATCTCCACAACTATCTTGTATCAAAGTTATTGTGTGCTATATTTCATGCTTTATGTAAAATAAGCGGTATTGTAAGTTTGTAAAATATTGTATAAAAGTTTGAACGCGAAATATTATTATAATCAGTTTTTCATATAGAATTATAGTAGTTGAATTGTATATTAGCTACTAAGTATGAACTTAACGGGTAGGTACTACCCGAATTTAAACTTATAAAACGCTAATATGAAGAAAAAGCTTTTATAAATGAGTTCATATTATGCTACAAAATACTATTAACTACTCTTAATATTCTGTATGATTAACTAGTTCCATTTGACTATTTTGAAGGAAATGGCACCGACTACTCGACACACCGTGAATATGAATGAAGAGGAATTCCGTACTTTTCTAGCTTCAAACATAGCCGCAGTACAGGCTGCGCTACATACCAACAATAACCTTGGATCTAGCAGTACAGGAAATCGTGTAGGATGCACCTACAAAGATTTCACTGCCTGCAAACCTTTGGAATTTGATGGAACCGAAGGACCGATCGGATTGAAACGGTGGACCGAGAAGGTCGAATCGGTGTTTGCCATAAGTAAGTGTACTGAAGAGGACAAAGTGAAGTATGCTACGCATACCTTCACAGGTTCTGCGTTAACATGGTGGAATACCTATCTAGAGCAAGTGGGACAAGATGATGCGTACGCACTACCGTGGTCAGCATTCAAGCACTTGATGAACGAGAAGTACCGTCCCAGAACCGAGGTCAATAAGCTCAAGATAGAACTTAGAGGGTTACGAACCCAAGGATTTGATATTACCACGTACGAAAGACGATTCACAGAATTGTGCCTATTGTGTCCGGGAGCGTTTGAAGATGAGGAAGAGAAGATCGACGCGTTTATGAAAGGATTACCGGAAAGAATCCAAGAAGATATAAGTTCACACGAGCCCGCCTCCATACAACAGGCATGTAGAATGGCTCACAAACTAGTGAACCAGATTGAGGAAAGAATTAAAGAACAGATGGCTGAAGAGGCCAATGTGAAGCAAGTCAAAAGAAAGTGGGAGGAAAACGGTGATAAGAATCACCAATACAACAACAACAACAATTACAATAATAATCGCAACAATTATCCCAACAATCGCAACATCAATCGCAACTACAAAAAACGGCCCAACAACAACAACAACAACAACAATAACAACAACAACAACAACAACAGTAGCAACTACAACGATCATCCCAACAACAATAACAACCGTAACAACAACAACAATCAGAAGCAGCTATGCCAAAGGTGTGAAAAGTATCACTCGGGGTTCTGCACCAAATTTTGCAACAAGTGTAAAAGAAATGGTCATAGCGCGGTGAAGTGTGAGGTCTACGGACCAGGGGTTAACAGAACGAAAGGAACAAATGGTGTCGGAACGAGTAATGGCGGAGCAAGTAGTGTCGGAGCAAGTTATGCCAATGTAGTTTGTTATAAATGTGGAAAACCGGGCCACATTATTAGAAATTGCCCGAACCAGGAGAACACGAATGGACAAGGCCGCGGAAGAGTTTTCAATATTAATGCGGCAGAGGCACAGGAAGACCCGGAGCTTGTTACGGGTATGTTTCTTATTGACAATAAATCTGCTTACGTTTTATTTGATTCGGGTGCGGATAAAAGCTATATGAGTAGAGATTTTTGTGCTAAATTAAGTTGTCCATTGACGCCGTTGGATAGTAAATTTTTACTCGAATTAGCAAACGGTAAATTAATTTCAGCAGATAATATATGCCGGAATCGAGAAATTAAACTGGGTAGCGAAATATTTAAGATTGATTTGATACCAGTAGAGTTAGGGAGTTTTGATGTAATAGTTGGCATGGACTGGCTGAAGAAGGTGAAAGCAGAGATCGTATGTTATAAAAATGCAATTCGCATTGTACGAGAAGAAGGAGAACCCTTAATGGTGTACGGAGAAAAGGGCAACATGAAGCTACATCTTATTAGTATTTTGAAGGCACAAAAACTAATAAGAAAAGGTTGCTATGCTGTTCTAGCACACGTCGAGAAAGTACAAACTGAAGAAAAGAGCATCAATGATGTTCCCGTCGCAAAAGAATTTCCCGATGTATTTCCGAAAGAATTACCGGGACTACCTCCACATCGATCTGTTGAATTTCAAATAGATCTTGTACCAGGAGCTGCACCAATAGCTCGTGCTCCTTATAGACTCGCACCCAGTGAGATGAAATAACTGCAAAGCCAACTACAAGAACTATTAGAACGTGGTTTCATTCGACCAAGCACATCACCATGGGGAGCTCCTGTTTTGTTTGTCAAGAAGAAGGATGGTACATTTAGGTTGTGTATTGACTACAGAGAGTTGAACAAACTTACCATCAAAAACCGTTAACCACTACCGAGAATTGACGACTTATTTGATCAACTACAAGGCTCGTCAGTTTATTCGAAGATCGATTTACGTTCTGGATATCATCAAATGCGAGTAAAGGAGGATGATATTCCAAAAAACTGCTTTTAGGACGCGTTATGGTCATTACGAGTTTATGGTTATGCCGTTTGGATTGACTAACGCACCAGCTGTGTTCATGGACCTTATGAACCGAGTGTGTGGGACATATCTTAACAAGTTTGTCATTGTTTTCATCGATGACATACTTATTTACTCAAAGAATGATCAAGAGCACGAAGAACATTTGAGAAAAGTGCTAGAAGTATTGAGGAAAGAAAAACTGTACGCTAAGTTTTCAAAGTGTGCATTTTGGTTGGAAGAAGTTCAATTCCTCGGTCACATAGTGAACAAATAAGGTATCCAGGTGGACCCGGCAAAGATCGAAACCGTTGAAAAGTGGGAAACCCCAAAAACTCCGAAGCATATACGTCAATTTTTAGGATTGGCTGGTTACTACAGAAGATTCATCTAAGATTTCTCCAAAATAGCAAAACCCTTGACTGCATTAACGCATAAAGGGAAGAAATTTGAATGGAAGGATGAACAAGAGAAGGCGTTTCAATTATTGAAGAAAAAGCTAACTACGACACCTATATTGTCATTGCCTGAAGGGAATGATGATTTTGTGATTTATTGTGACGCATCAAAGCAAGGTCTCGATTGTGTATTAATGCAACGAACGAAGGTGATTGCTTATGCGTCTAGACAATTGAAGATTCACGAGCAAAATTATACGATGCATGATTTGGAATTAGGCGCGGTTGTTTTTGCATTAAAGACTTGGAGGCACTACTTATATGGGGTCAAAAGTATTATATATACCGACCACAAAAGTCTTCAACACAAATTTAATCAGAAACAACTGAATATGAGGCAGCGTAGGTGGATTGAATTGTTGAATGATTACAACTTTGAGATTCGTTACCACCCGGGGAAGGCAAATATGGTAGCCGACGCCTTGAGCAGAAAGGACAGAGAACCCATTCGAGTAAAATCTATGAATATAATGATTCACACTAACCTTACTACTCAAATAAAGGAGGCACAACAAGGAGTTTTAAAAGAGGGAAATTTAAAGGATGAAATACCCAAAGGATCGGAGAAGCATCTTAATATTCGGGAAGACGGAACCCGGTATAGGGCTGAAAGAATTTGGGTACCAAAATTTGGAGATATGAGAGAAATGGTACTTAGAGAAGCTCATAAAACCAGATACTCAATACATCCTGGAACGGGGAAGATATACAAGGATCTTAAGAAACATTTTTGGTGGCCAGGTATGAAAGCCGATATTGCTAAATATATAGGAGAATGTTTTACGTGTTCTAGGGTCAAAGCTGAACATCAGAAACCATCAGGTCTACTACAACAACCTGAAATCCCGGAATGAAAATGGGAAAACATTACCATGGATTTCATTACTAAATTGCCAAGGACTGCAAGTGGTTATGATACTATTTGGGTAATAGTTGATCGTCTCACCAAGTCAGCACACTTCCTGCCAATAAGAGAATATGACAAGATGGAGAAGTTAGCACGACTGTATTTGAAGGAAGTCGTCTCCAGACATGGAATACCAATCTCTATTATCTCTGATAGGGATGGCTGATTTATATCAAGATTCTGGCAGACATTACAGCAAGCATTGGGAACTCATCTAGACATGAGTACTGCCTATCATCCACAAACTGATGGGCAGAGCGAAAGAACGATACAAACGCTTGAAGACATGCTACGAGCTTGTGTTATTGATTTCGAAAACAGTTGGGATCGACATCTACCGTTAGCAGAATTTTTCTACAACAACAGCTACCATTCAAGCATTGAGATGGCGCCGTTTGAAGCTCTTTATGGTAGAAAGTGCAGGTCTCCGATTTGTTGGAGTGAAGTGGGGGATAGACAGATTACGGGTCCAGAGATAATACAAGAAACTACCGAGAAAATCATCCAAATTCAACAAAGATTGAAAACCGCCCAGAGTCGACAAAAGAGCTACGCGGACAGTAAAAGAAAAGATATAGAGTTTGAAATTGGAGAAATGGTCATGCTTAAGGTTTCACCTTGGAAAGGCGTTGTTCGATTTGGTAAACGGGGGAAACTAAATCCAAGGTACAATGGACCATTCAAGATTATAGATCGTGTCGGACCAGTAGCTTACCAACTGGAGCTACCTCAACAACTCGCGGCTGTACATAACACTTTCCACGTCTAAAATTTGAAGAAATGTTTTGCTAAAGAAGATCTCACTATTCCGTTGGACGAAATCCAAATCAATGAAAAACTTCAATTCATTGAAGAACCCGTCGAAATAATGGATCGTGAGGTTAAGAGACTTAAACAAAACAAGATACCGATTGTTAAGGTTCGATGGAATGCTCGTAGAGGACCCGAGTTCACCTGGGAGTGTGAAGATCAGATGAAGAAGAAATACCCGCATTTATTTCCAGAAGATACGTCAACACCTCCAACTGCTTAAAATTTCGGGACGAAATTTATTTAACGGGTAGGTACTGTAGTGACCCTAACTTTTCCATGTTTATATATATATTAAATGAAATTGTTATTTACATGATTAAGTGTTTCCAATATGTTAAGCAATCAAACTTGTTAAGACTTGATTAATTGAAATAGGTTTCATATAGACAATTGACCACCCAAGTTGACCGGTGATTCACGAACGTTAAAACTTGTAAAAACTATACGATGACATATATATGGTTATATATATAGTTAATGAAATGTCCCGTTCTTATTGATTAAAAACGTTCCATATTAATTGATTTCGTTGCGAGGTTTTGACCTCTATATGAGACGTTTTTCAAAGACTGCATTCATTTTAAAACAAACCATAACCTTTATTTCATCAATAAAGGTTTAAAAAGCTTTACGTTGATTATCAAATAATGATAATCTAAAATATCCTGTTTACACACGACCATTACATAATGGTTTATAATACAAATATGTTACAACAAAATAAGTTTCTTGAATGCAGTTTTTACACAATATCATACAAGCATGGACTCCAAATCTCGTCCTTATTTAAGTATGCGACAGCGGAAGCTCTTAATAATCACCTGAGAATAAACATGCTTAAAACGTCAACAAAAATGTTGGTGAGTTATAGGTTTAACCTATATATATCAAATCATAATAATAGACCACAAGATTTCATATTTCAATACACATCCCATACATAGAGATAAAAATCATTCATATGATGAACACCTGGTAACCGACATTAACAAGATGCATATATAAGAATATCCCCATCATTCCGGGACACCCTTCGGATATGATATAAATTTCGAAGTACTAAAGCATCCGGTACTTTATATGGGGTTTGTTAGGCCCAATAGATCTATCTTTAGGATTCGCGTCAATTAGGGTGTCTGTTCCCTAATTCTTAGATTACCAGACTTAATAAAAAGGGGCATATTCGATTTCGATAATTCAACCATAGAATGTAGTTTCACGTACTTGTGTATATTTTGTAAATCATTTATAAAACCTGCATGTATTCTCATCCCAAAAATATTAGATTTTAAAAGTGGGACTATAACTCACTTTCACAGATTTTTACTTCGTCGGGAAGTAAGACTTGGCCACTGGTTGATTCACGAACCTATAACAATATATACATATATATCAAAGTATGTTCAAAATATATTTACAACACTTTTAATATATTTTGATGTTTTAAGTTTATTAAGTCAGCTGTCCTCGTTAGTAACCTACAACTAGTTGTCCACAGTTAGATGTACAGAAATAAATCGATAAATATTATCTTGAATCAATCCACGACCCAGTGTATACGTATCTCAGTATTGATCACAACTCAAACTATATATATTTTGGAATCAACCTCAATCCTGTATAGCTAACTCCAACATTCACATATAGAATGTCTATGGTTGTTCCGAAATATATATAGATGTGTCGACATGATAGGTCGAAACATTGTATACGTGTCTATGGTATCTCAAGATTACATAATATACAATACAAGTTGATTAAGTTATGGTTGGAATAGATTTGTTACTAATTTTCACGTAGCTAAAATGAGAAAAATTATCCAATCTTGTTTTACCCATAACTTCTTCATTTTAAATCCGTTTTAAGTGAATCAAATTGCTATGGTTTCATATTAAACTCTATTTTATGAATCTAAATAGAAAAAGTATAGGTTTATAGTCGGAAAAACTGATTATAATAATATTTCGCGTTCAAACTTTTATACAATATTTTACAAACTTACAATACCGCTTATTTTACATAAAGCATGAAATATAGCACACAATAACTTTGATACAAGATAGTTGTGAAGATAATTCTAGCTAGTACACAAGTCGTTCAGCAAAGGCAATAAATACACGTAATTCATACGTCCAGAAACAAGTCATGCATTTTGGTTTTACTAGGACTACTTCCCATCCTTGGTCTTGTGGAACATAACCGTTATGGCCGTTGATAAGACAGCGTGTTGTAATGTCGTTAAAGGGACGAGGGTTACGTAATGTCCAACAGTCCCGTAACAATCTAAAAACCTCATTTCTTACCCCAATTACCGACTCCGTCACTTGTGGGAACGTTTTGTTTAATAGTTGTAGCCCGATGTTCTTGTTCTCACTTTGGTGAGAAGCGAACATTACTAATCCGTAAGCATAACATGCTTCTTTATGTTGCATGTTAGCCGCTTTTTCTAAATTACGAAGTCCAATATTCGGATATATTGAGTCAAAATAATTTCTTAACCCATTGCGTAAAATAGCATTTGGGTTCCCCGCAATATATGCGTCAAAGTAAACACATCGTAACTTATGGATTTCCCAATGTGATATCCCCCATCTTTCGAACGAAAGCCTTTTATAAACCAAGGCATTCTTGGAACGTTCTTCGAATGTCTTACAAACTGATCTTGCCTTAAATAGTCGTGTCGAAGAATTCTGACCGACTCTAGACAAGATTTCATCAATCATGTCTCCGGGTAGGTCTCTTAAAATATTGGGTTGTTTATCCATTTTGTGTTTTTATACTGTAAAATAGACAAGAGTTAGATTCATAAAAAAAAAATACTTATTAAAACAAGCAATTTTTACATATATCATAAAGCATAAGCACACTATATTACATATATTACATCACACGAATACAACTATCTTATTCTGACTCGCTTGTTTCTTCTTCTTCGGTTTTGGTTCATTTTGCCAAGTTTCTAGGGATATATGATGTTCCCCTAATACTAGCTGTTATTTTCCACAACGGTTTAGAAAAACCTGGTGGTTTAGAGGTTCCTGGGTCATTGTTACAACTTAAGGACTTCGGGGGTTGACGATACATATAAAGTTCATCGGGGTTGGAATTAGATTTCTCTATTTTTATGCCCTTTCCCTTATTATTTTCTTTTGCCTTTTTAAATTCAGTTGGGGTAATTTCTATAACATCATCGGAATTCTCGTCGGAATCTGATTCATCGGAGAATTGGTAATCCTCCCAATATTTTGCTTCCTTGGCGGAAACACCATTGACCATAATTAACCTTGGTCGGTTGGTTGAGGATTTTCTTTTACTTAACCGTTTTATTATTTCCCCCACCGGTTCTATTTCCTCCTCCGGTTCCTCTTCTTGAGGTTCTGATTCTTCTTCCGATTCCGACTCTTCTTCCGGTTCCTCTTCGAGAACTTGTGAATCAGTCCACGAATCATTCCAATTTACATTTGACTCTTCATTATTATTAGGTGAGTCAATGGGACTTGTTCTAGAGGTAGACATCTATCACATAATATCAAACACGTTAAGAGATTAATATATCACATAATATTCACATGTTAAAAATATATAGTTTCCAACAAAATTTGATAAGCAATCATTTTTCAAGTAAACACGGTCGAAGTCCAGACTCACTAATGCATCCTAACAAACTCGATAAGACACACTAATGCAAAATTCTGGTTCTCTAAGACCAACGCTCGGATACCAACTGAAATGTCCCATTCTTATTGATTAAAAACGTTCCATATTAATTGATTTCGTTGCGAGGTTTTGACCTCTATATGAAACGTTTTTCAAAGAATGCATTCATTTTAAAACAAACCATAACCTTTATTTCATCAATAAAGGTTTAAAAAGCTTTACTTAGATTATCAAATAATGATAATCTAAAATATCCTGTTTACACACGACCATTACATAATGGTTTACAATACAAATATATTACAACAAAATAAGTTTCTTGAATGCAGTTTTTACACAATATCATACAAGCATGGACTCCAAATCTCGTCCTTATTTAAGTATGCGACAGCGGAAGCTCTTAATAATCACCTGAGAATAAACATGCTTAAAACGTCAACAAAAAATGTTGGTGAGTTATAGGTTTAACCTATATATATCAAATCATAGTAATAGACCACAAGATTTCATATTTCAATACACATCCCATACATAGAGATAAAAATCATTCATATGGTGAACACCTGGTAACCGACATTAACAAGATGCATATATAAGAATATCCCCATCATTCCGGGACACCCTTCGGATATGATATAAATTTCGAAGTACTAAAGCATCCGGTACTTTGCATGGGGTTTGTTAGGCCCAATAGATCTATCTTTAGGATTCGCGTCAATTAGGGTGTCTGTTCCCTAATTCTTAGATTACCAGACTTAATAAAAAGGGGCATATTCGATTTCGATAATTCAACCATAGAATGTAGTTTCACGTACTTGTGTCTATTTTGTAAATCATTTATAAAACCTGCATGTATTCTCATCCCAAAAATATTAGATTTTAAAAGTGGGACTATAACTCACTTTCACAGATTTTTACTTCGTCGGGAAGTAAGACTTGGCCACTGGTTGATTCACGAACCTATAACAATATATACATAAATATCAAAGTATGTTCAAAATATATTTACAACACTTTTAATATATTTTGATGTTTTAAGTTTATTAAGTCAGCTGTCCTCGTTAGTAACCTACAACTAGTTGTCCACAGTTAGATGTACAGAAATAAATCGATAAATATTATCTTGAATCAATCCACGACCCAGTGTATACGTATCTCAGTATTGATCACAACTCAAACTATATATATTTTGGAATCAACCTCAACCCTGTATAGCTAACTCCAACATTCACATATAGAGTGTCTATGGTTGTTCCGAAATATATATAGATGTGTCGACATGATAGGTCGAAACATTGTATACGTGTCTATGGTATCTCAAGATTACATAATATACAATACAAGTTGATTAAGTTATGGTTGGAATAGATTTGTTACCAATTTTCACGTAGCTAAAATGAGAAAAATTATCCAATCTTGTTTTACCCATAACTTCTTCATTTTAAATCCGTTTTGAGTGATTCAAATTGCTATGGTTTCATATTGAACTCTATTTTATGAATCTAAACAGAAAAAGTATAGGTTTATAGTCGGAAAAATAAGTTACAAGTCGTTTTTGTAAAGGCAGTCATTTCAGTCGAAAGAACGACGTCTAGATGACCATTTTAGAAAACATACTTCCACTTTGAGTTTAACCATAATTTTTGGATATAGTTTCATGTTCATAATAAAAATCATTTTCTCAGAATAACAACTTTTAAATCAAAGTTTATCATAGTTTTTAATTAACTAACCCAAAACAGCCCGCGGTGTTACTACGACGGCGTAAATTCGGTTTTACGGTGTTTTTCGTGTTTCCAGGTTTTAAATCATTAAGTTAGCATATCATATAGATATAGAACATGTGTTTAGTTGATTTTAAAAGTCAAGTTATAAGGATTAACTTTTGTTTGCGAACAAGTTTAGAATTAACTAAACTATGTTCTAGTGATTACAAGTTTAAACCTTCGAATAAGATAGCTTTATATGTATGAATTGAATGATGTTATGAACATCATTACTACCTTAAGTTCCTTGGATAAACCTACTAGAAAAGAGAAAAATGGATCTAGCTTCAACGGATCCTTGGATGGCTCGAAGTTCTTGAAGCAGAATCATGACACGAAAACAAGTTCAAGTAAGATCATCACTTGAAATAAGATTGTTATAGTTATAGAAATTGAACCAAAGCTTAAATATGATTATTACCTTGTATTAGAATGATAACCTACTGTAAGAAATAAAGATTTCTTGAGGTTGGATGATCACCTTACAAGATTGGAAGTGAGCTAGCAAACTTGAAAGTATTCTTGATTTTATGTAACTAGAACTTGTAGAATATATGAAGAACACTTAGAACTTGAAGATAGAACTTGAGAGAGATCAATTAGATGAAGAAAATTGAAGAATGAAAGTGTTTGTAGGTGTTTTTGGTCGTTGGTGTATGGATTAGATATAAAGGATATGTAATTTTGTTTTCATGTAAATAAGTCATGAATGATTACTCATATTTTTGTAATTTTATGAGATATTTCATGCTAGTTGCCAAATGATGGTTCCCACATGTGTTAGGTGACTCACATGGGCTGCTAAGAGCTGATCATTGGAGTGTATATACCAATAGTACATACATCTAAAAGCTGTGTATTGTACGAGTACGAATACGGGTGCATACGAGTAGAATTGTTGATGAAACTGAACGAGGATGTAATTGTAAGCATTTTTGTTAAGTAGAATTATTTTGATAAGTGTATTGAAGTCTTTCAAAAGTGTATAAATACATATTAAAACACTACATGTATATACATTTTAACTGAGTCGTTAAGTCATCGTTAGTATTTACATGTAAGTGTTGTTTTGAAACCTTTAGGTTAACGATCTTGTTAAATGTTGTTAACCCAATGTTTATAATATCAAATGAGATTTTAAATTATTATATTATCATGATATTATCATGTATGAATATCTCTTAATATGATATATATATACATTAAATGTCTTTACAACGATAATCGTTACATATATGTCTCGTTTAAAAATCATTAAGTTAGTAGTCTTGTTTTTACATATGTAGTTCATTGTTAATATACTTAATGATATGTTTAATTATCATAGTATCATGTTAACTATATATATATCCATATATATGTCATCATATAGTTTTTACAAGTTTTAACGTTCGTGAATCACCGGTTAACTTGGGTGGTCAATTGTCTATATGAAACATATTTCAATTAATCAAGTCTTAACAAGTTTGATTGCTTAACATGTTGGAAACATTTAATCATGTAAATATCAATCTCAATTAATATATATATACATGGAAAAGTTCGGGTCACTACAGTTAACATGATTTTATTATAAGTATGTATCTCATTAGGTATTTTAACAATGAGTTATATACATAAAAATGAGACTATTAATTTAAGAAACTCGAAAACGATATATATAACGATTATCGTTATAACAACGTCTTACTAGGTACATATGAATCATATTAAGATATTGATACACTTGGTTAATTATGTAAAATGATAAGTAAATATATTATTAAGTGTATTAACAATGAAATACATATGTAAAAATAAGACTACTAACTTAATGATTTTGAAACGAGACATATATGTAACGATTATCATTGTAACGACATTTAACTGTATATATATCATACTAAGATATATTATATATCATAATATCATGATAATATAACAATTTAACATCTTATTTGTTATAATAAACAATGGGTTAACAACATTCAACAAGATCGTTAACCTAAAGGTTTCAAAACAACGTTTACATGTAACGACTAACGATGACTTAATGACTCAGTTAAAATTTATATACATGTAGTGTTTTAATATGTATTCATACACTTTTGAAAGACTTCAAGACACTTATCAAAATACTTCTACTTAACAAAAATGATTACAATTACATCCTCGTTCAGTTTCATCAACAATTCTACTCGTATGCACCCGTATTCGTACTCGTACAATACACAGCTTTTAGATGTATGTACTATTGGTATATACACTCCAATTATCAGATCTTAGCAGCCCATGTGAGTCACCTAACACATGTGGGAACCATCATTTGGCAACTAGCATGAAATATCTCATAAAATTACAAAAATATGAGTAATCATTCATGACTTATTTACATGAAAACAAAATTACATATCCTTTATATCTAATCCATACACCAACGACCAAAAACACCTACAAACACTTTCATTCTTCAATTTTCTTCATCTAATTGATCTCTCTCAAGTTCTATCTTCAAGTTCTAAGTGTTCTTCATAAATTCCAAAAGTTCTAGTTTCATAAAATCAAGAATACTTCCAAGATTGCAAGTTTACTTCCAAGTTTTCTAAATCCATTCCAAGTAATCATCCAAGATCAAGAAACCTTTGTTACTTACAGTAGGTTATCTTTCTAATACAAGGTAATAATCATATTCAAACTTTAATTCAATTTCTATAACTATAACAATCTTATTTCGAGTGGAAATCTTACTTGAAATTGTTTTCGTGTCATGATTCTGCTTCAAGAACTTTCAAGCCATCCAAGTATCCTTTGAAGCTAGATCTATTTTTCTCATTTCCAGTAGGTTTATCCAAGGAACTTGAGGTAGTAATGATGTTCATAACATCATTCGATTCATACATATAAAGCTATCTTATTCGAAGGTTTAAACTTGTAATCACTAGAACATAGTTTAGTTAAATCTAAACTTGTTCGCAAATAAAAGTTAATCCTTCTAACTTGACTTTTAAAATCAATTAAACACATGTTCTATATGATATGCTAACTTAATGATTTAAAACTTGGAAACACGAAAAACACCGTAAAACCGGATTTACGCCGTCGTAGTAACACCGCGGGCTGTTTTGGGTTAGTTAATTAAAAACTATGATAAACTTTGATTTAAAAGTTGTTATTCTTGGAAAATTATTTTTATTATGAACATGAAACTATATCCAAAAATTATGGTTAAACTCAAAGTGGAAGTATGTTTTCTAAAATGGTCATCTAGACGTCGTTCTTTCGACTGAAATGACTACCTTTACAAAAACGACTTGTAACTTATTTTTCTGACTACATACCTATACTTTTTCTGTTTAGATTCATAAAATAGAGTTCAATATGAAACCATAGCAATTTGATTCACTCAAAACGGATTTAAAATGAAGAAGTTATGGGTAAAACAAGATTGGATAATTTTTCTCATTTTAGCTACGTGAAAATTGGTAACAAATCTATTCCAACCATAACTTAATCAACTTGTATTGTATATTATGTAATCTTGAGATACCATAGACACGTATACAATGTTTTGACCTATCATGTCGACACATCTATATATATTTCGGAACAACCATAGACACTCTATATGTGAATGTTGGAGTTAGCTATACAGGGTTGAGGTTGATTCCAAAATATATATAGTTTGAGTTGTGATCAATACTGAGATACGTATACACTGGGTCGTGGATTGATTCAAGATAATATTTATCGATTTATTTCTGTACATCTAACTGTGGACAACTAGTTGTAGGTTACTAACGAGGACAGCTGACTTAATAAACTTAAAACATCAAAATATATTAAAAGTGTTGTAAATATATTTTGAACATACTTTGATATATATGTATATATTGTTATAGCTTCGTGAATCAACCAGTGGCCAAGTCTTACTTCCCGACGAAGTAAAAATCTGTGAAAGTGAGTTATAGTCCCACTTTTAAAATCTAATATTTTTGGAATGAGAATACATGCAGGTTTTATAAATGATTTACAAAATAGACACAAGTACGTGAAACTACATTCTATGGTTGATTTATCAAAATCGAATATGCCCCTTTTTATTAAGTCTGGTAATCTAAGAATTAGGGAACAGACACCCTAATTGACGCGAATCCTAAAGATAGATCTATTGGGCCTAACAAACCCCATCCAAAGTACCGGATGCTTTAGTACTTCGAAATTTATATCATATCCGAAGGGTGTCCCGGAATGATGGGGATATTCTTATATATGCATTTTGTTAATGTCGGTTACCAGGTGTTCACCATATGAATGATTTTTATCTCTATGTATGGGATGTGTATTGAAATATGAAATTTTGTGGTCTATTGTTACGATTTGATATATATAGGTTAAACCTATAACTCACCAACATTTTTTGTTGACGTTTAAAGCATGTTTATTCTCAGGTGAATACTAAGAGCTTTCGCTGTTGCATACTAAAATAAGGACAAGATTTGGAGTCCATGTTTGTATGATATTGTGTAAAAACTGCATTCAAGAAACTGATTTCGATGTAATATATTTGTATTGTAAACCATTATGTAATGGTCGTGTGTAAACAGGATATTTTAGATTATCATTATTTGATAATCTACGTAAAGCTTTTTAAACCTTTATTTATGAAATAAAGGTTATGGTTTGTTTTAAAAATGAATGCAGTCTTTGAAAAACGTCTCATATAGAGGTCAAAACCTCGCAACGAAATCAATTAATATGGAACGTTTTTAATCAATAAGAACGGGACATTTCACAGCAGTAGCAAACCGCACAACGGAGGGTGGTACTTTGACAAAAATCAGAGGAGGAATGAAAATTCCAATGGTGGATGGAGAGGCAACAATCATCCCAATGATTTTCATCACAACAGAAGGCCAATAGAGAGGCATTCGTTGATAATGGCGCTGACTAAAACTCCAAAAGAGATTCTTTTTACTGAGCCAATCCGGACTACTTTCAATCCTCCAGCACCTATGGAGGAAAGAGAGGGTCCAAAAAGTGAGCTATGGTGTGACTTTCATGAGGCATGGGGTCATGATACAGATAATTGCAAATCTCTGATGAGAGAAATCATCGCAAAGATTAAAGCAGGAGAGTTAAACCACTTGTTACCAGAAAAACAATATAGGAGAAATGATCCTCGCAAGAAATTTGGATGGCAGAAGGATGATGGTGGAAGAGGTCATCGAGGTGAGAACAGAAGAAGGGAAGAGCATGGCGGAAGAGATAACAGAAACCAGTACGGAGACCGGATCACGGAGCGTTAGCCAACTCCAGATGTTGTAATCAAAATGGTGTGGCTGAATGGTAGTTACTATGAGGACGGTGAGCAGTCAGATAACAATGTTGATAGCTGGAGATATGCTCCAATCATTTTTCAACCAATTCAAAATTGGGCCTTGTCCGTTCAGCCAGTGGTCATTTCAGCAGAAATTGCAAACAAGTTCATCAGCCGTATCTATACGGATACTGGTAGTGAAGCTGATATCATTTATTGGCATTGTTTGAAGACTTTTCCAAGGCATGTGCAGGATAGAGCTAGGCGGACGAGTTTGAAAGTTTCAGGATTGACGGGAGCATCGGTGAATGCCATGGGGCGAATTCGTTTGGAGGTTGTTATGGGAACATTCCCATTACTAAAAACTGAAACAATCAATTTCACTATTCTGGATGGCAATTCTCGATTTAATGTCCTTTTTGGAAGGACAGCGTTGGCTAAATTTGGAGCAATTACATCAACTGCTCATGCAGAAATCAGATTCCCAACTCCTAACGGAGTAGCTGCCATACATTCACAGTATGTGGCACCAACTAGGGAACGTTCCACATTTGCAAATTTGCCAGACGGCAGCACAAATCAGAGAAGGCGTAATCAGTTGTTCAGAGAGGATGAAGTTCAGGAATTTTTCATACCATGATCAAACTTTCAAGCCAGACAGCGCTGGGCGCTTGGCGTGTGAAGACCAATTTGTTAGCATTTTCTGAAGAGTAAAGTTTATCAATTTACTGTAAACCATTGTGGTTATTTTACAGTGCCTATGTTAACAATTGCATACATTAAACGTTCATGATGTACTAATTAGGCTTGATCCACCTAAATTCGTCATTAATTGTTTATGTACTGCACAGTATCGATCAATAAAATTTTATGCTTTTCTTATGCAAAGTGCTGCCTGTTACAAATGTAAACCATTTCATTTATATCCTGCCCACAGAAGGAGAGTATTTTTATACCTCCGATTGCGGAAGCTTTTGTGCCGGCCAGCAACAGGCTCAGGGGATCGGCTTGAAAACGTTAAAGTTTTACTAGAACGCACCAAGGCAAAATACAAAAATCAGATACTTGTCATGACAAACATTATAAAAAACTTACTTCACAGAACGAAAGAAGTTTCTATATTATTTGAAGGCAAAAATATTTCACAATTCTTCCTCATAAACTTTATGACGGAAGGCGTATGACGGACAGGTTATTAATTCATAACCACTATTTAAAAATACTTCAAAACTATTCTTCATAAACTTTATGACGGAAGGCGTATGGCGGGAAGATTATTACTGTATAATCACTAACCAAAAATATTCCATAATTGGTCATCATCAATGCGTATGATGGACTCTGATGTCCTACAAATTATTTGAAGGCATGATCTTTGCAGAAGTGTAATTTCAATTAGATATTATTAATTCAGCAGAAATTAACAATGCAAGGCATCCACAAAAGAATTACCTCAAACACTTTTCAAAATGCTTTGTTCAGTTATACAATGTACAATTGTACATAAAAATTTTATGATATGTGCATAGCAGATTTGTTTTAAAGTAACATCAAAATATTTGGAGCAAGCATACAAATAAACATAATCATAAACATAGCCATTGTTCAGAAATAGCAAAGATTATTACAAGCATTGTTCAGAAATTTTTTTACATAATTCATGAAAAATCCACATTAAGGACATCCTGGGCAGACGGCTCTTCTCTGCTGCACACCTCATCATAAACATCAATTTTAAGATTTATCAATTTGTCCTTAGCTTCTTCAACTTTCTCCAGGGTTCCAGGAAGAATAAGATTAGCAATTGTAGGAGGGAGAGTCTGGTTTGAGGCAAGGCGTCTAGTTAACTTGTCCGCAACATCAGAAATGGAATGGGTGCGAATAGCATCAACATAGTCATTGTAAGGATCCCCAACAAGCTTGGATCTAAGAACTTTAGCTATCACACCCGGTATTCCCTTCTTTAGCTCCGCAAAGTTACCCTCACCGGCCTCTGCCCTCCGAAGAAGCTCAGCAAACTTTTCCCTTTTAGCATTCAGCTGCTTCTCCAGCTCACTAACCTTCACCTGCTCCTCCTTAACTTTCTTCCTTTCAGCCTCCACCAATTTATCCTTCTCCTCTTGCATGGCAACAACAGCATCTTGAGCATTTTTCAACTCAGTTTCTTTAGCCTTTACCGTTTTCTGGGCGTCAGCCAAGGCACGTTCAGCATCAATAGCTCTCTTGCTAGCATTTACACCTTCAGCCATCTCAGTACGGGCTATGGCAAGCACAGACTCCTGATGCTTCTGCAGTTGCAGAGAGGACTCTAGGTGATTGATCAACAATACAGTAGTTGCAGCGGTTGATTCCCTAAGTTGATCAGACCGGAGAGCGTTGAAATGAGGTTTTAGCTCAGGGATCGCATAACCCTGCAAAAGAAAAATGTCATGATCAATATTGAAAATTCATGTAAATAGAATGCAAGCACATAATTGAAAGATATTTTATCATTAATACCTGAAGCAGAGTTGAAAAATCTTTCCCCTTAGTGGCAGGGTTATCAATAAGCGCCTGCAGCGTGCTCACATAAGCAAGAATGGATGGCTCTTGAGCATTTGATGATGTGACAGGAGGGATAGTGGTACTGGGAGGTGGAGAATGATAGGAGGCGTTGTCTTCCGACCTCTGCTCATGGAATTCAGCTTCATCAAATAGAGTAAAGTTCTGCTCAGGAGTTTTCAGAACTTTATCTCCTTGACTTTCAAGGTTCTCCTCCACCCTCTGCTCATCACCTTTAGTAGCCTTTCCTTGGCTATCATCAGAATCTGCTAAAATCACTAACATAAACGAATTAGCATTATGAACAAATATAATAGTTATAAGTAAAGATATATGCAATATCAAGAAAGGGCAGAGTAGGTATACTTCTTTTGCGTTTCAGCTTTGGGCTTCCCTCAGTGCTTTTTGCCCGCTTAGAGCCTATGCTCTTCTTGCGTGTCTTTTTGATTGGAGGAGGAGTGGGGAGCGTCTCACCAGTAATGTCAACCGAGCCTGTTGTTTACTGCTCAGTGGTGGTGTCCTCCGTTGTCCGTTCAGACTCGGACTCACTATCAGAACTGCTATTACTGCTTTCTTCCCCCTTTTCAGTAGCAGCAGCAGCAGACTCAGTCTCAGCTGGAATCCTCTCTACCTCTAGCTCGGCAGGCGTCTTATCACGGACAGTGATAACCACATCATCCTCAAGGTCGAGGGATAACAGAGTAGAACGAACAAGCATTTCGGTATTTGCTACAAAAATTAAACAAAGACAAAAATAGCAATATAAGCAACAATAACATAGAGTAGACAGACATTTATGTATATTAGGATGATCATATCACATCCTACCCTTGTTTTTCTGACAGAGTACTGGCACAAAAATAGTTGGCCATTCCTGGCTTACTCTGCACAACACAAGAATCCCCTCATACTTTTCATATGATCTGTGCGGAAGGTAGAGAACTTTCAGATGATCCACTATTCGTCTCTCTGCATTGGTTATCTTAACACCCTTTCCCACACCAGCATCTAAAGGCTTCCATTTCTGGATAACGGAATACTCTTCTAGAATTACTGTCTCGTCAACAAAGAAAAATGGACTCTTCCAGTCTTTCAAGTTTGACACTTTATTAGTACCAACAAAATGTGCATTTCATTTATTGTCAATAGTAAGCCAACACTGGCTAATCGTACGAATTCTGAACAGAGAGATAAAAACTTTAAGGCGAGGTTTAATGTTGATTGCATTGCAGTACATTTCAAACAGGATAATTTTTTGAAGGCCATGGGGATGCATTTGGCTAAGGCAGGCTTTATAATATCTAAGGATGCGGAGGAGAAATTTAGTAAGAGGAACACGGAGATTGTCGTGAGTGAGTTGTAAAGCATATAAAGAAATTTTTCCGGTAGGAGGATCGTTGGCAGTTTGCCTGTTGGTAGGAAGAATAGGGTTGTATTGATTAAGATGACGAAAAGCAATCTTCAAGCCGTCCAAATAGCTCGCCGATAATGATGATGCCATTGTGCTAACCTCAGGCAGATCAGTGGGTTATGTAGAAGAAACCTCAACGTGCTCTTGGCCAGTACTCGGTGCAGAAGCCATGGTAATAAAGTAAAAAGATATCAACAAGAAAGAAATAGCAGTAAGATGAAGTGTAACTGACCTTGGATGACGGTAAACCATAAAGAGTTGAAGGTTGAATAAAGAGATGAAGATTTGGGAAGAAATGTGCTTTTTGGATCTTGGCAAAGGTAAAAAGGTGAAGGTAAAAGGGTTATGACGGTTTATATAGGAGTTCATCGATGCAATTTTTATGGACACGATTGCAACACGTGTACTGGCAAGTTTAAACGTGGGGTACGAAGTCACAATTTTTCCAGTTGGAGGCGCGTGGAGAATCTCAACCATTTAAAATTAATCATCACAGCATCAGTGAATTTCGTCTGTAATTAATGCCTGTAACGTTTATTCCGATGCAAATGGCAAATGTGAAGACTTGTTTGGCACAATATTCGAAATTTATTTTGAATATTGTTTGGCATGCGTTGGCAGAATTTTAACAACTTAATCCTTTTTCAAATGCTTAAGTCATTAAACTGGGGGGGACTTAATGGTGTATCCTATCGTATACACGCATAAAGGCACAATATTCGCATGAAATTAGCATCAGGAACACTGAGAATAACAGTTTTGGGAAACTGTCCATCAAGCGTTCTCCGCTGTGCAGGCTGCTTCCGTCATGAATAAGCCCTGAAGGCCGCCTAGCGCTTAAGCCCTGACCGGAGAACGTCACATCTAGCGAATATTTCGGATCACGAATAACAGAACGTATCATCATTTAACATGTGTCCCCGAACAATCCGGTGGATCTATCACTATAAATAGACCCCTTGGGTCGTCATTTTACACATTCAGATATTCTGACGACTTGTGAGCAGAGACTTCACCTTTCTCTCTCACATAGTACTTTCTCTCACTAGAAGTCATCCGGCGAACAGCTAAACGCTGAACGGACAAAAGATTGATTAAGCCACCCCACAAGTTTCTATACTTGTGAACCGGGTCTGTAGGGATTATTTCTCGAGGATAAACATCAATCGGCAACACTCCCCCACCTTTAGCTAGATCACTTCTAGTATTGTGCTAACACACTAAGCCTTACCTCATAAGGAAATAGGTGTTAACAGTAATAGTTTTAAAATGTAAAGTAAATGTAATGAAATAAAGACTCCATGCAGCAACATTCAATTCATCAAGTACCAGTCATAGCAATCATCTTATTCATCACATGAGACAAACATACTTAAAGTGTCAACCAAAAAGGTTGAGTGAAGTTCATAGGTTTATATAATATGCATTAGACCACAAGATTTAGTTTAAAGTTGATTGATACCAAATATATCAATCTAAAAGTGTTGCTGCAGTTTGTAATATTGCGACTAAACAAAAGTTACCCCTTGTGAAATGTCCCGTTCTTATTGATTAAAAACGTTCCATATTAATTGATTTCGTTGCGAGGTTTTGACCTCTATATGAGACGTTTTTCAAAGACTGCATTCATTTTAAAACAAACCATAACCTTTATTTCATCAATAAAGGTTTAAAAAGCTTTACTTAGATTATCAAATAATGATAATCTAAAATATCCTGTTTACACACGACCATTACATAATGGTTTACAATACAAATATGTTACAACAAAATAAGTTTCTTGAATGCAGTTTTTACACAATATCATACAAGCATGGACTCCAAATCTCGTCCTTATTTAAGTATGCGACAGCGGAAGCTCTTAATAATCACCTGAGAATAAACATGCTTAAAACGTCAACAAAAAATGTTGGTGAGTTATAGGTTTAACCTATATATATATCAAATCATAGTAATAGACCACAAGATTTCATATTTCAATACACATCCCATACATAGAGATAAAAATCATTCATATGGTGAACACCTGGTAACCGGCATTAACAAGATGCATATATAAGAATATCCCCATCATTCCGGGACACCCTTCGGATATGATATAAATTTCGAAGTACTAAAGCATCCGGTACTTTGGATGGGGTTTGTTAGGCCCAATAGATCTATCTTTAGGATTCGCGTCAATTAGGGTGTCTGTTCCCTAATTCTTAGATTACCAGACTTAATAAAAAGGGGCATATTCGATTTCGATAATTCAACCATAGAATGTAGTTTCACGTACTTGTGTCTATTTTGTAAATCATTTATAAAACCTGCATGTATTCTCATCCCAAAAATATTAGATTTTAAAAGTGGGACTATAACTCACTTTCACAGATTTTTACTTCGTCGGGAAGTAAGACTTGGCCACTGGTTGATTCACGAACCTATAACAATATATACATATATATCAAAGTATGTTCAAAATATATTTACAACACTTTTAATATATTTTGATGTTTTAAGTTTATTAAGTCAGCTGTCCTCGTTAGTAACCTACAACTAGTTGTCCACAGTTAGATGTACAGAAATAAATCGATAAATATTATCTTGAATCAATCCACGACCCAGTGTATACGTATCTCAGCATTGATCACAACTCAAACTATATATATTTTGGAATCAACCTCAACCCTGTATAGCTAACTCCAACATTCACATATAGAGTGTCTATGGTTGTTCCGAAATATATATAGATGTGTCGACATGATAGGTCGAAACATTGTATACGTGTCTATGGTATCTCAAGATTACATAATATACAATACAAGTTGATTAAGTTATGGTTGGAATAGATTTGTTACCAATTTTCACGTAGCTAAAATGAGAAAAATTATCCAATCTTGTTTTACCCATAACTTCTTCATTTTAAATCCGTTTTGAGTGAATCAAATTGCTATGGTTTCATATTGAACTCTATTTTATGAATCTAAACAGAAAAAGTATAGGTTTATAGTCGGAAAAATAAGTTACAAGTCGTTTTTGTAAAGGTAGTTATTTCAGTCTAAAGAACGACGTCTAGATAACCATTTTAGAAAACATACTTCCACTTTGAGTTTAACCATAATTTTTGGATATAGTTTCATGTTCATAATAAAAATCATTTTCTCAGAATAACAACTTTTAAATCAAAGTTTATCATAGTTTTTAATTAACTAACCCAAAACAGCCCGCGGTGTTACTACGACGGCGTAAATCCGGTTTTACGGTGTTTTTCGTGTTTCAAGGTTTTAAATCATTAAGTTAGCATATCATATAGATATAGAAAATGTGTTTAGTTGATTTTAAAAGTCAAGTTAGAAGGATTAACTTTTGTTTGCGAACAAGTTTAGAATTAACTAAACTATGTTCTAGTGATTACAAGTTTAAACCTTCGAATAAGATAGCTTTATATGTATGAATCGAATGATGTTATGAACATCATTACTACCTTAAGTTCCTTGGATAAACCTACTGGAAAAGAGAAAAATGGATCTAGCTTCAACGGATTCTTGGATGGCTCGAAGTTCTTGAAGCAAAATCATGACACGAAAACAAGTTCAAGTAAGATCATCAGTTGAAATAAGATTTTTATAGTTATAGAAATTGAACCAAAGTTTGTATATGATTATTACCTTGTATTAGAATGATAACCTACTGTAAGAAACAAAGATTTTTTGAGGTTGGATGATCACCTTACAAGATTGGAAGTGAGCTAGCAAACTTGAAAGTATTCTTGATTTTATGTAACTAGAACTTGTAGAATATATGAAGAACACTTAGAACTTGAAGATAGAACTTGAGAGAGATCAATTAGATGAAGAAAATTGAAGAATGAAAGTGTTTGTAGGTGTTTTTGGTCGTTGGTGTATGGATTAGATATAAAGGATATGTAATTTTGTTTTCATGTAAATAAGTCATGAATGATTACTCATATTTTTATAATTTTATGAGTTATTTCATGCTAGTTGCCAAATGATGGTTCCCACATGTGTTAGGTGACTCACATGGGCTGCTAAGAGCTGATTATTGGAGTGTATATACCAATAGTACATACATCTAAAAGCTGTGTATTGTACGAGTACGAATACGGGTGCATACGAGTAGAATTGTTGATGAAACTGAACGAGGATGTAATTGTAAGCATTTTTGTTATGTAGAAGTATTTTGATAAGTGTATTGAAGTCTTTCAAAAGTGTATAAATACATATTAAAACACTACATGTATATACATTTTAACTGAGTCGTTAAGTCATCGTTAGTCGTTACATGTAAGTGTTGTTTTGAAACCTTTAGGTTAACGATCTTGTTAAATGTTGTTAACCCAATGTTTATATTATCAAATGAGATTTTAAATTATTATATTATCATGATATTATCATGTATGAATATCTCTTAATATGATATATATATACATTAAATGTCTTTACAACGATAATCGTTACATATATGTCTCGTTTAAAAATCATTAAGTTAGTAGTCTTGTTTTTACATATGTAGTTCATTGTTAATATACTTAATGATATGTTTACTTATCATAGTATCATATTAACTATATATATATATATATATATATATATATATATATATATATATATATATATATATATATATATATATATATATATATATCCATATATATGTCATCATATAGTTTTTACAAGTTTTAACGTTCGTGAATCACCGGTCAACTTGGGTGGTCAATTGTCTATATGAAACATATTTCAATTAATCAAGTCTTAACAAGTTTGATTTCTTAACATGTTGGAAACACTTAATCATGTAAATAACAATTTCATTTAATATATATATAAACATGGAAAAGTTCGGGTCACTACAGTACCTACCCGTTAAATAAATTTCGTCCCGAAATTTTAAGCTGTTGAAGGTGTTGACGAATCTTCTGGAAATAGATGCGGGTATTTCTTCTTCATCTGATCTTCACACTCCCAGGTGAACTCGGGTCCTCTACGAGCATTTCATCGAACCTTAACAATTGGTATCTTGTTTTGCTTAAGTCTTTTAACCTCACGATCCATTATTTCGACGGGTTCTTCGATGAATTGAAGTTTTTCGTTGATTTGGATTTCATCTAACGGAATAGTGAGATCTTCTTTAGCAAAACATTTCTTCAAATTCGAGACGTGGAAAGTGTTATGTACAGCTGCGAGTTGTTGAGGTAACTCAAGTCGGTAAGCTACTGGTCCGACACGATCAATAATCTTGAATGGTCCAATAAACCTTGGATTTAATTTCCCACGTTTACCAAATCGAACAACGTCTTTCCAAGGTGCAACTTTAAGCATGACCAACTCTCCAATTTCAAATTCTATATCTTTTCTTTTAATGTCAGCGTAGCTCTTTTGTCGACTTTGGGCGGTTTTCAACCGTTGTTGAATTTGGATGATCTTCTCGGTAGTTTCTTGTATAATCTCCGAACCCGTAATCTGTCTATCCCCCACTTAACTCCAACAAATCGGAGACCTGCACTTTCTACCATAAAGTGCTTCAAACGGCGCCATCTCAATGATTGAATGGTAGCTGTTGTTGTAGGAAAATTCTGCTAATGGTAGATGTCGATCCCAACTGTTTTCGAAATCAATAACACATGCTCGTAGCATGTCTTCAAGCGTTTGTATCGTCCTTTCGCTCTGCCCATCAGTTTGTGGATGATAGGCAGTACTCATGTCTAGACGAGTTCCTAATGCTTGCTGTAATGTCTTCCAGAATCTTGAAATAAATCTGCCACCCCTATCAGAGATAATAGAGATTGGTATTCCATGTCTGGAGACGACTTCCTTCAAATACAGTCGTGCTAACTTCTCCATCTTGTCATCTTCTCTTATTGGCAGGAAGTGTGCTGATTTGGTGAGACGATCAACTATTACCCAAATAGTATCAAAACCACTTGCAGTCCTTGGCAATTTAGTGATGAAATCCATGGTAATGTTTTCCCATTTCCATTCCGGGATTTCGGGTTGTTGAAGTAGACCTGATGGTTTCTTTAACACCCCGCCAAAATCGCCATTGACGCGGATGTTAACTCTGGTCCCATTGCATGGCTTAACTTCTAAGTAACATCAAAGTTCTACAGCGGAAGCATAATATATAGGTACCTGAGACAAAACATGCTTAAAGTGTCAACCAAAATGGTTGAGTGAACAACATAGGTTTAATATATATAGTTTTAGACCACAAGATTTAGTTATCAAAAGTAGATGCTGAAGTTATGATATCGAAACGTAAACAAAGTTACCCAGGACACCTTGAACTGTCAGTGTCGTTTAATCATTATTATGTAACCAAAGACCAACGGTCAAATGGTTAGAGACGTCACTCTCAATAGCGCCATTCACAATAACTAAGCTTGCCTTTATACGTAGCAATTAACGATACCATGGTAGGGATTTAGCATGAATCAAAGCATGTCAGCACAGTTAAACAGTTTTCAGGTACTTGTGTCTAAGCGTAAAACAGTTTGAAAGCAAGCATGTGTCTCACCCCAAAAGTTATAAAATAAGTAATAGAGAAAGTTAAAAAGTGGGGCTATGAAGTTCACCTTAACAGCAGTTGAAGTTATTTCCACGAAAGAGAAGAATGAACGAGAGTAAACGACCGGGATCTCAACCTAGAGATATGAACTTGGTCATTAGTTTGTTCAATCTAACGAGTAAGTGTTCATAAGAATTTTATGAGTTGTTGAGTTTGTTTAACAAGTTGTGTTCACTATAATCAAGTTTAGACGTTGTACAACTTACCCAAACCTTGGTGCTATCAAGTAAGTAGCGGTGAGATTCGTATAAGTCATACGTTATCGGTATGATTATAGTTTCCACGTATTATGTGCGTATAGGAATACATCACTTTTACTATTATATATCATATGTGTTATAATACTTAATGTCTATTTGTGTTTTTAATATATTACTAATTAGTAAAGATTTATATAAAAATTATATTTAGTTAAATTAAGATGTTACAATATATTATAAGTTTATAATATAATATTATAATGTTACCTTATAATGTTATCACTTTTATAGTAAATTAGATAAATTCTATCCACTTTTAAGATATTCCAACTTTTATCTTATCTCAAACTTATATTCTACTAATTTAAATTCATTCTTATCATCTTATAATACTTATCATAATAATATCTTGATAATATCTTAATCATATTATTTTCACTCTTAAGCAAGGTTTTATTATTTTTCATAATCATAATACTTATCACCATCATATTTATATCTTTATACTTCATTAAGTAGATGTGTTCATGTTATAATATCATACGTATTAAGTATACATTACATTTATATTTATCATAATATTAAAGTTTAAGTCTTACCAATAATAATTAATTTAAAAAAAAATGTTTAACGTTTATAACAAAAAGTTTAATGTTTATGGTACGAAACTCTATTGTGAATATCAATAAGTTAGACGTTAACTAGCCTATTTGCCATGGACTGTTTTGGCTTTAAATTATCAATAGTCACCATAAAAGTTCCATCTTTCATGTGATTTATTAAATTTTACAAATGATATGATGATCACGTTTAATAATACCTATCCATTGCACTTCTACTAAATTATTTACTTTATAATATACCACTTTCAATCTAGTTGTCTTAATCTAGTTGTCTTAGATAGTCACAGTTAATCATATCATAAATTTTGAGACTAACTTTTCAAATTAGTAGCTACTTACACCATAACCCAAACGTTCAAATAACCCGTACGTACACCCCAACGACTAACCGATATCGATGATATTATGGGTCGTTTTTCATTTGTTTCAATTCTCTGATTTAGCTATAACTTAAACACATAATTAAGTTTGTCATCTTAAAATACAATACGTGATTAATAAATCCTAATCACAACAACATTAACAGTTTGGTTTGGATTCACTAATACTTTATAAATCTTTTGTTCACAATCATATTATCTTGTGTATAGTTGAGTTTTAGTTAAACTTCAAAAATTAAATCAGTAAGTTTAGGTTCAAGCTTTATACCTTCGGGTAAAACGAACGAAAAAGATGAGTGATCCAGGGCGGTTGCGGGTGTTGGAGCTCGACAAAACAGCAGCGATCCGAACAATAGTTTGATGGTTCGGGTGTAGGGATTGTCGTACAGCAGCAAAACAAGATCAAAAGGTGGCAAATTGGGTTGGGTTTTGGGTGGTGTTTGGTGGCCAAAAACTGCAGCAAAAGGCTGCTGAAGGTGGCGATTTGTATGCTGATTTTCAGGTGCAAAAACAGCAGCAAACGTGATGGTGATGGCGACGGTTTTAGCTGCAAAAAGGATAGGAAAGTGGTGGTGGTTGTGGGCTGCAGAAACAGCAAAAAGGGGTGGCAAACAGTAGCCTTGTAGCTGCAGTAGCAGTTCCATGGGGTGGTGGTTTGGCCAACAAAAGTGAGCCGAAGGTAGCAGCGGCTTTAGGGGTCGAATGGTGGTCATCAAGTAACGGGGCAGTAACTATTTGATGCTGCTAGTCGAATAGAAAAGCAACAAACGAAAAGGGAATGTAAATTCTCGGGTGCAAGTATTTTTGGGTATGGGTCGTGAAATTTTAAGGATTAAAATAGAAAAATTGTTGAATTTGTGATGAATAAATTATGAGACTTGGTCTTGGGTTTTTATAGGGAAGTAATTAGAATTAAGGAAGGATTCTTAGTCTCATTAGGATTAGTCAAAAGAGGTTGTGGAACATTAGGATTCCTAGTTTTTGGATAGAATTTGAGAGTTTGTGCATAATTAGGACTCTAGCTAATTATCTATTTTATTTGTTTAATCCAATCCCTTATTTATTTAATTTATTTTATTTTTATTTTAGCCAAATATATATGTATATATATATATGTATATATATATATATATATATATATATATATATATATATATATATATATATATGTATGTGTGTATATATATATATGTGTGTATATATATATGTGTATATATATATATATATATATATATATATATATATATATATATATATATATATATATATTTCCGGCATTTTATATATATATTTTGTTTTTATTAATTTATCAAACGTACGCTCCAACCCTTGTACATCATAATTAAGGTTTATTTATTTGTTTCTTTTCCGTAAAGATGATGATCTAAGATTAAAAGTGTTGGTAATTTCAATTACCCAAGTTTCGTTGGTTTCACGGAACCAAATAATATTTAGTCAAGGTTGAAATTAATCGTATAGTAAAAAAAAAATTCTAGCGTATAAAACCATAGAATTTAACTAACGTTCGTTAATTATTTGACGAAAAATTCGGGTTATTACAATACATACCCCTTATTGGAAATTTCGTCCCGAAATTTGGTCGTTGCCGTCGGTCGGCGTTTTGTTCACAAACTGTGAGGATATTTTGTTTTAGCCACTTACGAGTGTTCCAACAAAATTTGACGATAGGGATTCTCTATGTTCGAGTTGTTTGACCTCATGGTCTCGAAAGTTTGTCATCTAAACGCATTTCATAACGTCAGACGTTAAAAGTTTTGTGAAAGAGTTTGCTCTCGCGGAGAAATGCTAATATAATAAGTGTAGGATTCCTCTCATTGAAAAATATGAAAGAGGCGATTTCGTTACACGGAAGGTATAAAGGAAAACATCTCAAATGAATGTCTTTTCTTGAAACATGAAGATATTTTATTAAGGTCAAAAATTAATAGCCTAAGATGGTGTGACATCTAAGGTTTATACTTTTGAATAACAGAAAAAATAAAGGAGTTACGTAACATGGTACATAGTAGTAATAATGTTGATCAAGCATCATCACCATCACGAGCCATTAGAACTTTGGTATGATTTACTGTAATATAACCACGTTGATCAGGCGCCATTATATTACACTAACTCATACTTCCATTCCCACATAACTCCATAAGGTTTAATAGAAAATAATCACAAACAACAGGGTGTAATAACATCTCGAATAAAATCTCATTTTTTTATTATTTTTTTTTATTCAAACGTATGTGTTTTTTTTTTTTTAAAGAAGCAAAGTTTTGGGTAGTTCATGTAAAAAGATTTGAGGTAATGTTTTCAAAAACATGTATCCTAAAGAAAACAATAAGGATGTAGTATGATGAGGCGACTTTCAAGTCAGTTGAAAAAGTTTGAAGTTGAGTTTTACAAGCGGCATAAAAAAAATTCGTCAATGTATTGTACTATTTGAGTGTCCCCTCGGGTTGTCGTACTAAGACGAGTGTAAATAAATATTTGGGTTCGTAGTATCGTATATAGTTTCTCAAGGATGTATCTGGTGCGAAATCTGGTACAAGGTTCACGGAAAGAAAATGATTCTCCTCGAGTAAGGTGGTTGTTCAAAAAGTAACGGGTAAAGCTGGTTTTAGGGACGTAAGTCATTGGCGAATAAGGTTCCCCGTAGGTTTGCATTTTTATTCAAGGTTGTAGCTTCGAGTTTAGTAAGATCGGAAAGGTAAGGTGCAGTGACGAGTAGTGAATACTTCACGACACGTTCATTCTCCAACGGAACGTTAGGCAAAATTGTTGTCAACGATTCACACCTATGGTAACTCCGAGTTAACGTTCTTTTTATACACGTCGTTGTTTTTCACAAGTATGAGCAGGAATATACGTCCCAATTTAGTGGAAGGTACGCTTATAGTAGCAGTATATATTAATACCGTAAAGTAACCCTAAAGTACGTAAGACTTCTAACTAAGGCAAACAATAAGTTTAGTCATAGTCTAGACTTAACGCATCCTAACGCTATCCTGTCAGACGCACTAAGGTAGCCTAGTTCCCTACGATCAAAGCTCTGATACCAACTTTAACACCCCGCCAAAATCGCCATTGACGCGGATGTTAACTCTGGTCCCATTGCATGGCTTGACTTCTAAGTAACATCAAAGTTCTACAGCGGAAGCATAATATATAGGTACTTGAGACAAAACATGCTTAAAGTGTCAACCAAAATGGTTGAGTGAACAACATAGGTTTAATATATATAGTTTTAGACCACAAGATTTAGTTATCAAAAGTAGATGCTGAAGTTATGATATCGAAACGTAAACAAAGTTACCCCAGGACACCTTGAACTGTCAGTGTCGTTTAATCATTATTATGTAACCAAAGACCAACGGTCAAATGGTTAGAGACGTCACTCTCAATAGCGCTATTCACAATAACTAAGCTTGCCTCTATACGTAGCAATTAACGATACCATGGTAGGGATTTAGCATGAATCAAAGCATGTCAGCACAGTTAAACAGTTTTCAGGTACTTGTGTCTAAGCGTAAAACAGTTTGAAAGCAAGCATGTGTCTCACCCCAAAAGTTATAAAATAAGTAATAGAGAAAGTTAAAAAGTGGGGCTATGAAGTTCACCTTAACAGCAGTTGAAGTTATTTCCACGAAAGAGAAGAATGAACGAGAGTAAACGACCGGGATCTCAACCTAGAGATATGAACTTGGTCATTAGTTTGTTCAATCTAACGAGTAAGTGTTCATAAGAATTTTATGAGTTGTTGAGTTTGTTTAACAAGTTGTGTTCACTATAATCAAGTTTAGACGTTGTACAACTTACCCAAACCTCGGTGCTATCAAGTAAGTAGCGGTGAGATTCGTATAAGTCATACGTTATCGGTATGATTATAGTTTCCACGTATTATGTGCGTATAGGAATACATCACTTTTACTATTATATATCATATGTGTTATAATACTTAATGTCTATTTGTGTTTTTAATATATTACTAATTAGTAAAGATTTATATAAAAATTATATTTAGTTAAATTAAGATGTTACAATATATTATAAGTTTATAATATAATATTATAATGTTACCTTATAATGTTATCACTTTTATAGTAAATTAGATAAATTCTATCCACTTTTAAGATATTCCAACTTTTATCTTATCTCAAACTTATATTCTACTAATTTAAATTCATTCTTATCATCTTATAATACTTATCATAATAATATCTTGATAATATCTTAATCATATTATTTTCACTCTTAAGCAAGGTTTTATTATTTTTCATAATCATAATACTTATCACCATCATATTTATATCTTTATACTTCATTAAGTAGATGTGTTCATGTTATAATATCATACGTATTAAGTATACATTACATTTATATTTATCATAATATTAAAGTTTAAGTCTTACCAATAATAATTAATTTAAAAAAAAATGTTTAACGTTTATAACAAAAAGTTTAATGTTTATGGTACGAAACTCTATTGTGAATATCAATAAGTTAGACGTTAACTAGCCTATTTGCCATGGACTGTTTTGGCTTTAAATTATCAATAGTCACCATAAAAGTTCCATCTTTCATGTGATTTATTAAATTTTACAAATGATATGATGATCACGTTTAATAATACCTATCCATTGCACTTCTACTAAATTATTTACTTTATAATATACCACTTTCAATCTAGTTGTCTTAATCTAGTTGTCTTAGATAGTCACAGTTAATCATATCATAAATTTTGAGACTAACTTTTCAAATTAGTAGCTACTTACACCATAACCCAAACGTTCAAATAACCCGTACGTACACCCCAACGACTAACCGATATCGATGATATTATGGGTCGTTTTTCATTTGTTTCAATTCTCTGATTTAGCTATAACTTAAACACATAATTAAGTTTGTCATCTTAAAATACAATACGTGATTAATAAATCCTAATCACAACAACATTAACAGTTTGGTTTGGATTCACTAATACTTTATAAATCTTTTGTTCACAATCATATTATCTTGTGTATAGTTGAGTTTTAGTTAAACTTCAAAAATTAAATCAGTAAGTTTAGGTTCAAGCTTTATACCTTCGGGTAAAACGAACGAAAAAGATGAGTGATCCAGGGCGGTTGCGGGTGTTGGAGCTCGACAAAACAGCAGCGATCCGAACAATAGTTTGATGGTTCGGGTGTAGGGATTGTCGTACAGCAGCAAAACAAGATCAAAAGGTGGCAAATTGGGTTGGGTTTTGGGTGGTGTTTGGTGGCCAAAAACTGCAGCAAAAGGCTGCTGAAGGTGGCGATTTGTATGCTGATTTTCAGGTGCAAAAACAGCAGCAAACGTGATGGTGGTGGCGACGGTTTTAGCTGCAAAAAGGATAGGAAAGTGGTGGTGGTTGTGGGCTGCAGAAACAGCAAAAAGGGGGCGGCAAACAGTAGCCTTGTAGCTGCAGTAGCAGTTCCATGGGGTGGTGGTTTGGCCAACAAAAGTGAGCCGAAGGTAGCAGCGGCTTTAGGGGTCGAATGGTGGTCATCAAGTAACGGGGCAGTAACTATTTGATGCTGCTAGTCGAATAGAAAAGCAACAAACGAAAAGGGAATGTAAATTCTCGGGTGCAAGTATTTTTGGGTATGGGTCGTGAAATTTTAAGGATTAAAATAGAAAAATTGTTGAATTTGTGATGAATAAATTATGAGACTTGGTCTTGGGTTTTTATAGGGAAGTAATCAGAATTAAGGAAGGATTCTTAGTCTCATTAGGATTAGTCAAAAGAGGTTGTGGAACATTAGGATTCCTAGTTTTTGGATAGAATTTGAGAGTTTGTGCATAATTAGGACTCTAGCTAATTATCTATTTTATTTGTTTAATCCAATCCCTTATTTATTTAATTTATTTTTTTTTTTATTTTAGCCAAATATATATGTATATATATATATATATATATATATATATGTGTGTATATATATATATATATATATATATATATATATATATGTGTGTGTGTGTGTGTGTGTATATATATATATGTGTATATTTCCGGCATTTTATATATATATTTTGTTTTTATTAATTTATCAAACGTACGCTCCAACCCTTGTACATCATAATTAAGGTTTATTTATTTGTTTCTTTTCCGTAAAGATGATGATCTAAGATTAAAAGTGTTGGTAATTTCAATTACCCAAGTTTCGTTGGTTTCACGGAACCAAATAATATTTAGTCAAGGTTGAAATTAATCGTATAGTAAAAAAAAATTCTAGCGTATAAAACCATAGAATTTAACTAACGTTCGTTAATTATTTGACGAAAAATTCGGGTTATTACAGTTTCTGATGCTCAGCTTTGACCTTAGAACACGTCAAACATTCTCCTACGTATTTAGCAACATCGGCTTTCATACCCGGCCACCAAAAATGTTTCTTGAGATCCTTGTACATCTTCCCCGTTCCAGGATGTATTGAGTATCTGGTTTTATGAGCTTCTCTAAGTACCATTTCTCTCATATCTCCAAATTTTGGTACCCAAATCCTTTCAGCCCTATACCGGGTTCCGTCTTCCTGAATATTAAGATGCTTCTCCGATCCTTTGGGTATTTCATCCTTTAAATTTCCCTCTTTTAAAATTCCTTGTTGCGCCTCCTTTATTTGAGTAGTAAGGTTATTATGAATCATTATATTCATAGATTTTACTCGAGTGGGTTCTCTGTCCTTCCTGCTCAAGGCATCGGCTACCACATTTGCCTTCCCCGGGTGGTAACGAATCTCAAAGTCGTAATCATTCAACAATTCAATCCATCTACGCTGCCTCATATTCAGTTGTTTCTGATTAAATATGTGTTGAAGACTTTTGTGGTCGGTATATATAATACTTTTGACCCCATATAAGTAGTGCCTCCAAGTCTTTAATGCAAAAACAACCGCGCCTAATTCCAAATCATGCGTCGTATAATTTTGTTCGTGAATCTTCAATTGTCTAGACGCATAAGCAATCACCTTCGTTCGTTGCATTAATACACAACCGAGACCTTGCTTTGATGCGTCACAATAAATCACAAAATCATCATTCCCTTCAGGCAATGCCAATATAGGTGCCGTAGTTAGCTTTTTCTTCAATAACTGAAACGCTTTCTCTTGTTCATCATTCCATTCAAATTTCTTCCCTTTATGCGTTAATGCAGTCAAGGGTTTTGCTATTCTGGAAAAGTCTTGGATGAACCTTCTGTAGTAACCAGCTAGTCCTAAAAACTGGCGTATGTGTTTCGGAGTTTTCGGGGTTTCCCACTTTTCAACAGTTTCTATCTTTGCCAGATCCACCTTAATACCTTCTTTGTTCACTATGTGACCGAGGAATTGAACTTCTTCCAACCAAAATGCACACTTTGAAAACTTAGCGTACAATTCTTCCTTCCTCAATACTTCTAACACCTTTCTCAAATGTTCATCGTGTTCTTGGTCATTCTTTGAGTAAATAAGTATGTCATCAATGAAAACAATGACAGACTTGTCAAGGTATGGTCCACACACTCGGTTCATAAGGTCCATGAACACAGCTGGTGCATTAGTTAAACCAAACGGCATGACCATAAACTCGTAATGACCGTAACGTGTTCTGAAAGCAGTCTTTGGAATATCATCTTCTTTCACCCGCATTTGATGATACCCGGAACGTAAGTCAATCTTTGAATAAACAGACGAGCCTTGTAGTTGATCAAATAAGTCGTCGATTCTCGGTAGTGGGTAGCGGTTCTTGATGGTAAGTTTGTTCAACTCTCGGTAGTCGATACACAACCTGAATGTACCATCTTTCTTCTTGACAAACAAAACAGGAGCTCCCCACGGTGATGTGCTTGGTCGAATGAAACCACGCTCTAAAAGTTCTTGTAATTGGCTTTGCAGTTCTTTCATCTCGCTGGGTGCGAGTCTGTGAGGAGCACGAGCTATTGGTGCAGCTCCTGGTACAAGATTTATTTGAAATTCAACAGATCGATGTGGGGGTAATCCCGGTAATTCTTTCGAAAATACATCGGGAAATTCTTTTGCAATGGGAACATCATTGATGCTCTTTTCTTCAGTTTGTACTTTCTCGACGTGTGCTAGAACAGCATAGCAACCTTTTCTTATTAGTTTTTGTGCCTTCAAATTACTAATAAGATGTAGCTTCGTGTTGCCCTTTTCTCCGTACACCATTAAGGGTTTTCCTTTTTCTCGTATAATGCGAATTGCATTTTTGTAACAAACGATCTCTGCTTTCACTTCTTTCAACCAGTCCATACCGATTATCACATCAAAACTCCCTAACTCTACTGGTATCTAATCAATCTTAAATGTTTCGCTAACCAGTTTAATTTCTCGATTCCGACATATATTATCTGCTGAAATTAATTTACCATTTGCTAATTCGAGTAAAAATTTACTATCCAAAAGCGTCAATGGACAACTTAATTTAGCACAAAAATCTCTACTCATATAGCTTCTATCCGCACCCGAATCAAATAAAACGTAAGCAGATTTATTGTCAATAAGAAACGTACCCGTAACAAGCTCCGGGTCTTCCTGTGCCTCTGCCGCATTAATATTGAAAACTCTTCCGCGGCCTTGTCCATTCGTGTTCTCCTGGTTCGGGCAATTTCTAATAATGTGGCCCGGTTTTCCACATTTATAACAAACTACATTGGCATAACTTGCTCCGACACTACTTGCTCCGCCATTACTCATTCCAACACCATTTGTTCCTTTCGTTCTATTAACCCCTGGTCCGTAGACCTCACACTTCGCCGCGCTATGACCATTTCTTTTACACTTGTTGCAAAATTTGGTGCAGAACCCCGAGTGATACTTTTCACACCTTTGGCATAGCTGCTTCTGATTGTTGTTGTTGTTGCGGTTATTATTGTTGTTGGGATGATTGTTGTAGTTGTTGTTGTTGTTGTTGTTGTTGTTGTTGTTGTTGGGCCGTTTGTTGTAGTTGCGATTGATGTTGCGATTGTTGGGATAATTGTTGCGATTATTGTTGTAATTGCTGTTGTTGCTGTATTGGTGATTCTTATCACCGTTTTCCTCCCACTTTCTTTTGACTTGCTTCACATTGGCCTCTTCAGCAGTCTGTTCTTTAATTTTTTCTTCAATCTGGTTCACTAGTTTGTGAGCCATTCTACATGCCTGTTGTATGGAGGCGGGCTCGTGTGAACTTATATCTTCTTGGATTCTTTCCGATAATCCTTTCACAAACGCGTCGATCTTCTCTTCCTCATCTTCGAATGCTCCCGGACACAATAGGCACAATTCTGTGAATCGTCTTTCATACGTGGTAATATCAAATCCTTGGGTTCGTAACCCTCTAAGTTCTGTCTTGAGCTTATTGACCTCGGTTCTGGGACGGTACTTCTCGTTCATCAAGTTCTTGAATGCTGACCACGGTAGTGCGTACGCATCGTCTTGTCCCATTTGCTCTAGATAGGTATTCCACCATGTTAACGCAGAACCTGTGAAGGTATGCGTAGCGTACTTCACTTTGTCCTCTTCAGTACACTTACTTATGGCAAACACCGATTCGACCTTCTCGGTCCACCGTTTCAATCCGATCGGTCCTTCGGTTCCATCAAATTCCAAAGGTTTGCAGGCAGTGAATTCTTTGTAGGTGCATCCTACACGATTTCCTATACTGCTAGATCCAAGGTTATTGTTGGTATGTAGCGCAGCCTGTACTGCGGCTATGTTTGAAGCTACAAAAGTACGGAATTCCTCTTCATTCATATTCAAGGTGTGTCGAGTAGTCGGTGCCATTTCCTTCAAAATTATCAAATGGAACAAGTTAATCATACAGAATATTAAGAGTAGTTAATAGTATTTCGTAGCATAATATGAACTCATTTATAAAAGCTTTTTCTTCATATTAGCATTTTATAAGTTTAAATTCGGGTAGTACCTACCCGTTAAGTTCATACTTAGTATCTAATATACAATTCAACTACTACAATTCTATATGAAAAACTGATTATAATAATATTTCGCGTTCAAACTTTTATACAATATTTTACAAACTTACAATACCGCTTATTTTACATAAAGCATGAAATATAGCAGACAATAACTTTGATACAAGATAGTTGTGAAGATAATTCTAGCTAGTACACAAGTCGTTCAGCAAAGGCAATAAAGACACGTAATTCATACGTCCAGAAACAAGTCATGCATTCTGGTTTTACTAGGACTACTTCCCATCCTTGGTCTTGTGGAACATAACCGTTATGGCCGTTGATAAGACAGCGTGTTGTAATGTCGTTAAAGGGACGAGGGTTACAGTAATGTCCAACAGTCCCGTAACAATCTAAAAACCTCATTTCTTACCCCAATTACCGACTCCGTCACTTGTGGGAACGTTTTGTTTAATAGTTGTAGCCCGATGTTCTTGTTCTCACTTTGGTGAGAAGCGAACATTACTAATCCGTAAGCATAACATGCTTCTTTATGTTGCATGTTAGCCGCTTTTTCTAAATTACGAAGTCCAATATTCGGATATATTGAGTCAAAATAATTTCTTAACCCATTGCGTAAAATAGCATTTGGGTTCCCCGCAATATATGCGTCAAAGTAAACACATCGTAACTTATGGATTTCCCAATGTGATATCCCCCATCTTTCGAACGAAAGCCTTTTATAAACTAAGGCATTCTTGGAACGTTCTTCGAATGTCTTACAAACTGATCTTGCCTTAAATAGTTGTGTCGAAGAATTCTGACCGACTCTAGACAAGATTTCATCAATCATGTCTCCGGGTAGGTCTCTTAAAATATTGGGTTGTTTATCCATTTTGTGTTTTTATACTGTAAAATAGACAAGAGTTAGATTCATAAAAAAAAAAATACTTATTAAAACAAGCAATTTTTACATATATCATAAAGCATAAGCACACTATATTACATATATTACACCACACGAATACAACTATCTTATTCCGACTCGCTTGTTTCTTCTTCTTCGGTTTTGGTTCGTTTTGCCAAGTTTCTAGGGATATATGATGTTCCCCTAATACTAGCTGTTATTTTCCACAACGGTTTAGAAAAACCTGGTGGTTTAGAGGTTCCTGGGTCATTGTTACAACTTAAGGACTTCGGGGGTTGACGATACATATAAAGTTCATCGGGGTTGGAATTAGATTTCTCTATTTTTATGCCCTTTCCCTTATTATTTTCTTTTGCCTTTTTAAATTCAGTTGGGGTAATTTCTATAACATCATCGGAATTCTCGTCGGAATCTGATTCATCGGAGAATTGGTAATCCTCCCAATATTTTGCTTCCTTGGCGGAAACACCATTGACCATAATTAACCTTGGTCGGTTGGTTGAGGATTTTCTTTTACTTAACCGTTTTATTATTTCCCCCACCGGTTCTATTTCCTCCTCCGGTTCCTCTTCTTCCGGTTCTGATTCTTCTTCCGATTCCGACTCTTCTTCCGGTTCCTCTTCGGGAACTTGTGAATCAGTCCACGAATCATTCCAATTTACATTTGACTCTTCATTATTATTAGGTGAGTCAATGGGACTTGTTCTAGAGGTAGACATCTATCACATAATATCAAACACGTTAAGAGATTAATATATCACATAATATTCACATGTTAAAAATATATAGTTTCCAACAAAATTTGTTAAGCAATCATTTTTCAAGTAAACACGGTCGAAGTCCAGACTCACTAATGCATCCTAACAAACTCGATAAGACACACTAATGTAAAATTCTGGTTCTCTAAGACCAACGCTCGGATACCAACTGAAATGTCCCGTTCTTATTGATTAAAAACGTTCCATATTAATTGATTTTGTTGCGAGGTTTTGACCTCTATATGAGACGTTTTTCAAAGAATGCATTCATTTTAAAACAAACCATAACCTTTATTTCATCAATAAAGGTTTAAAAAGCTTTACTTAGATTATCAAATAATGATAATCTAAAATATCCTGTTTACACACGACCATTACATAATGGTTTACAATACAAATATGTTACAACAAAATAAGTTTCTTGAATGCAGTTTTTACACAATATCATACAAGCATGGACTCCAAATCTCGTCCTTATTTAAGTATGCGACAGCGGAAGCTCTTAATAATCACCTGAGAATAAACATGCTTAAAACGTCAACAAAAAATGTTGGTGAGTTATAGGTTTAACCTATATATATCAAATCATAGTAATAGACCACAAGATTTCATATTTCAATACACATCCCATACATAGAGATAAAAATCATTCATATGGTGAACACCTGGTAACCGACATTAACAAGATGCATATATAAGAATATCCCCATCATTCCGGGACACCCTTCGGATATGATATAAATTTCGAAGTACTAAAGCATCCGGTACTTTGGATGGGGTTTGTTAGGCCCAATAGATCTATCTTTAGGATTCGCGTCAATTAGGGTGTCTGTTCCCTAATTCTTAGATTACCAGACTTAATAAAAAGGGGCATATTCGATTTCGATAATTCAACCATAGAATGTAGTTTCACGTACTTGTGTCTATTTTGTAAATCATTTATAAAACCTGCATGTATTCTCATCCCAAAAATATTAGATTTTAAAAGTGGGACTATAACTCACTTTCACAGATTTTTACTTCGTCGGGAAGTAAGACTTGGCCACTGGTTGATTCACGAACCTATAACAATATATACATATATATCAAAGTATGTTCAAAATATATTTACAACACTTTTAATATATTTTGATGTTTTAAGTTTATTAAGTCAGCTGTCCTCGTTAGTAACCTACAACTAGTTGTCCACAGTTAGATGTACAGAAATAAATCGATAAATATTATCTTGAATCAATCCACGACCCAGTGTATACGTATCTCAGTATTGATCACAACTTAAACTATATATATTTTGGAATCAACCTCAACCCTGTATAGCTAACTCCAACATTCACATATAGAGTGTCTATGGTTGTTCCGAAATATATATAGATGTGTCGACATGATAGGTAGAAACATTGTATACGTGTCTATGGTATCTCAAGATTACATAATATACAATACAAGTTGATTAAGTTATGGTTGGAATAGATTTGTTACCAATTTTCACGTAGCTAAAATGAGAAAAATTATCCAATCTTGTTTTACCCATAACTTCTTCATTTTAAATCCGTTTTGAGTGAATCAAATTGCTATGGTTTCATATTGAACTCTATTTTATGAATCTAAACAGAAAAAGTATAGGTTTATAGTCGGAAAAATAAGTTACAAGTCATTTTTGTAAAGGTAGTCATTTCAGTCGAAAGAACGACGTCTAGATGACCATTTTAGAAAACATACTTCCACTTTGAGTTTAACCATAATTTTTGGATATAGTTTCATGTTCATAATAAAAATCATTTTCTCAGAATAACAACTTTTAAATCAAAGTTTATCATAGTTTTTAATTAACTAACCCAAAACAGCCCGCGGTGTTACTACGACGGCGTAAATCCGGTTTTACGGTGTTTTTCGTGTTTCCAGGTTTTAAATCATTAAGTTAGCATATCATATAGATATAGAACATGTGTTTAGTTGATTTTAAAAGTCAAGTTAGAAGGATTAACTTTTGTTTGCGAACAAGTTTAGAATTAACTAAACTATGTTCTAGTGATTACAAGTTTAAACCTTCGAATAAGATAGCTTTATATGTATGAATCGAATGATGTTATGAACATCATTACTACCTTAAGTTCCTTGGATAAACCTACTGGAAAAGAGAAAAATAGATCTAGCTTCAACGGATTCTTGGATGGCTCGAAGTTCTTGAAGCAGAATCATGACACGAAAACAAGTTCAAGTAAGATCATCACTTGAAATAAGATTGTTATAGTTATAGAAATTGAACCAAAGTTTGAATATGATTATTACCTTGTATTAGAATGACAACCTACTGTAAGAAACAAAGATTTCTTGAGGTTGGATGATCACCTTACAAGATTGGAAGTGAGCTAGCAAACTTGAAAGTATTCTTGATTTTATGTAATTAGAACTTGTAGAATATATGAAGAACACTTAGAACTTGAAGATAGAACTTGAGAGAGATCAATTAGATGAAGAAAATTGAAGAATGAAAGTGTTTGTAGGTATTTTTGGTCGTTGGTGTATGGATTAGATATAAAGGATATGTAATTTTGTTTTCATGTAAATAAGTCATGAATGATTACTCATATTTTTGTAATTTTATGAGATATTTCATGCTAGTTGCCAAATGATGGTTCCCACATGTGTTAGGTGACTCACATGGGCTGCTAAGAGCTGATCATTGGAGTGTATATACCAATAGTACATACATCTAAAAGCTGTGTATTGTACGAGTACGAATACGGGTGCATACGAGTAGAATTGTTGATGAAACTGAACGAGGATGTAATTGTAAGCATTTTTGTTAAGTAGAAGTATTTTGATAAGTGTATTGAAGTCTTTCAAAAGTGTATAAATACATATTAAAACACTACATGTATATACATTTTAACTGAGTCGTTAAGTCATCGTTAGTCGTTACATGTAAGTGTTGTTTTGAAACCTTTAGGTTAACGATCTTGTTAAATGTTGTTAACCCAATGTTTATAATATCAAATGAGATTTTAAATTATTATATTATCATGATATTATCATGTATGAATATCTCTTAATATGATATATATACATTAAATGTCTTTACAACGATAATCGTTACATATATGTCTCGTTTAAAAATCATTAAGTTAGTAGTCTTGTTTTTACATATGTAGTTCATTGTTAATATACTTAATGATATGTTTACTTATCATAGTATCATATTAACTATATATATATATATCCATATATATGTCATCATATAGTTTTTACAAGTTTTAACGTTCGTGAATCACCGGTCAACTTGGGTGGTCAATTGTCTATATGAAACATATTTCAATTAATCAAGTCTTAACAAGTTTGATTTCTTAACATGTTGGAAACACTTAATCATGTAAATAACAATTTCATTAAATATATATATAAACATGGAAAAGTTCGGGTCACTACACCTTGACACCTTGTACTGTCAGTGTCGTTGAATCATTATTATGTAACCAAAGACCAGAGGTCAAATGGTTAGAGACGTTACTCTCAATAGGCCTCATAATATAAAAGTTTGCGTTTCAAAGTAGCAATTAACGATATTACGGTGAGGATTTAGCATGGCAAAGCATGACAGCATAATAACAGTTGAGTACTTGTATCTAAACGTAAAACAATTATAAAGCAAGATGTGTCTCACCCCAAAAGTTGTAAAATAGTAAAGAAATAGTAAAAGTGGGGCTATGAAAATCACCTCAAATAGCAGTTGAAGTATTCCACGAAAGAAACATAAGTAAAGGAAGTAAGTGAACGAGATATCAACCTAGAGGTATAACGTTTGGTCAGTAAATGTCTAACAGACAAAGAGTATGTTTATTAATATAATGAATTATATTAATAGTGACAGTCCAAAATAGGAAGGTTTCAATTTATGGAAAGTTTATAAACACGTAATCAGATAAACTTTTGATTAACAACTTCCAATTTGTAATGGCCTATTCAGGTCTAGGGGCTTGAGCTATAGGATCCTTTAAATCGGAAAATCTAAACCCTTCCATCCTAGAGTTTCGTAGACGCCACCCGTCAAGAAAGTTCAATGATCAAAAATAAATCTAATACGTTTATTTGTTTGTGAAAATATTTACTCCCCAATATTATACGAAAGTATAATATTAATCGTATATTAGAAATCGCGCGTATAGAAATACGACACTTTAAATAATTTACTTATATAATATGTATTTTATATAAGTTTGAATATATATATATATATATATATATATATATATATATATATATATATATATATATATATATATATATATATATATATATATATATATATATATATATATATATATATATATATATATATATATATATATATATATATTAATTTATCTTAAAATTAATCTTATATTAAAAGTGTTATAATGTTTAATTAGATAGGAAATTAAATATACATGATTAGGTAAGTATTCAATTAGGTTTTATATTACTATTTACTAATAAGAATATTTGATTAAGTATTGATTAATTCTTATATTATATATGTATTATATATGTTTATATTTAAAAATAAATTATACTAATACAAGCTAATTTGATAATTAATTCATTAAGTATTATAATCATAATATTTATAAACTTAGTCAATTATACAAATCAATAGGATAATTCATAAAATAATTTTATCATGTTTTTGTATTTATTTCCCATTTTTCTATATATATATATATATATATATATATATATATATATATATATATATATATATATATATATATATATATATATATATATATATATATATATATATATATATATATATATATATATATATATATATATATATCCTCGGTTTATATTAATCAAAGTTAATTAGGTAATAAATATCAAATCAACCTACATAAATAATTTTATATTTTTTACAGGTTCTATAATCTGTAAAAATGTTATAAAAATTATTAAATCAAATTTTATACTTAAATATTATTTATTTAATATTTTCCAATCATTTATCCATTCAAATCAGCCTATAATTAGATAAATAGGATAAATAAATCTAAAATTTATTTTTATAATATTTATAGCAACTATACATCCTAATGGTCATATAAAATTTTTATAAAAACATATTTAATACACGTTTGTATTTATTTTGTATTTTCTTTATTATTTCTCTCGGTTTAGAATAAAACAAAAGTAAATTCTATTTAAATTTTATATCCACCCATATATTTATTTTTATAATTTTCGCAGCCTTATACTAGTGTAATAATCTTAGAAAAATTTTATAATTATTTTTGTTACTGTTTAATATTTTATTACGAATTTACATTGTTTTCATGTTTATTCAATATATAATTCGTAATTAATTATATATAATACTTAAAAAGTTAAACAAAAAAATACTTTTGATGAGTATTATATCATACTAAGGCTAGGAAACCTATAAAAATATGTTGTTTGATTTTTATCTAATTATTATATATGTTCTTCGTATATACATATATATATATATTCATAAATTCATTTTTAAATTCATATTAAATATAAATTTAAATTATTATTTCATAAAAATACTTTTATAATATCCAGTAAAATATAATACTAATTATAACATGTTAACATAATTAATTTTGAATTTTATAAAGAATATACAATAAATATAAATATAATCGACAAAACAAAAAAAATAGAAAGTACCTCAAATTTTCTTCAATGTTTTGAGAGAATAACTTAAGTTTTTGTTTTTGGCAAAAAAAATTGAATGAAGAGCCATGTATTTATAGGTAAAAATGGTTGGTAAAAATAATAATAAAATAAATTAAAATAAAATAAAAGTGCCAATTTTGACAAATAAAGAAAACATGTTAAAAATGTTTTTAATAAGTTTTTGTCTTTGAAAAATATTTAGTCAAAATTCATGAGCTCATTATTTAATAAAAAAATCTTTTTTTATAAGCTAAAAATATAAATAATGATTAAAATAACTTATCATTTAATTAATAATTATGTTACATATAGTTTTATATATAATACACATTAATATTAATATTAACTAAAGTTATTTATATAATTAGTATAAACTTTAGTTAACAAAACATGTCGACTAAAAAAATAAATATTTAATCTACGTCGAATTTAATCATATATTACGTATGGATAACAACTCTAAGGGCAAATTAGTCAATTCAAGTATGAAAATGTGAGGGTTGTTATATATATAATAAATAAAGTAATATCTCAACACTCCCATTCAAATTGGAATGTGAAGGTCACGAACACCCAACTTGTTCCGTAAGAACTCAAAGCGATCCGTTCTAAATGTTTTTGTGAATATCGACTGGTAGTTCTTCAGAATTTATATCATGTGGTTTAATTTCCCCATTATCAAACAAAATAACAGTCCATTTCAACATATTTTGTTCGTTAATGATAGACTGAATTAGTAGCAATGTGTCACGAAGTTTTGTTTATCACGCATCAAAGGGGTTGCACCTTCTTAAGTAGCATTGAAATTAGTTAGTAACCAATGAAAGTGTAATACTTCTCATATAGTAGTAATCAGCATCTTGGTCATCTGACCACGCTTTGGGTGACGGGTTTCCTAAAACTCTGCCCTTACAAACGGCAATCAGTGGTTAAACACATACACCAAAAGCTAGGTGCCATGCCATATAAACTATCGAGAACTCCAAAATACACCTGGTATTACATATGTTCCATCTGAAAAAGGCCATCAGGCAGGATCCGATTGAAGTCTCTACACTTCTAACGTCACTGTTAAAAGTCCTTAAAAGTTAAAACCTATTAAAAAACTTAAATTTACCTTCTAGTCAAAGTCATGGTAATGGTTTTGAGGGTCTTACAATAGTTTTATGTGCCTTTTTATTTTATTGATGTCGATAAGGGTATTATTGGTGTCACTAACATAAGATAAAGTGAATCTTCAAAGTCTAGCTTATTTATTAAGTTAATGGCAGTATTAGAGCACTTGAAGTCAATACATTGAACTCAGTGTTTGATTTAATGTTTTCTAAGACACTGAAAGTTAACACTTAAGGCAAAAATGATAAAATAATTCAGTGTCTAATTTTAATATATAATTCATTTTTAATTAATAGTGTTTAATATTTTTAATAACAAAAATAAATTAACAAAATAAACATTACATTAATTAATATATAAATAAGAATGCATAAATTAAAAAACACGATTACATCAATTAAAAACAAGATTATATAAATTAAAAACACGATTACTTAAATTAAAACTACAAAATTATTTCAGTCGTGTCATCACTCACGTATCCCTCATCACTACTTTCATAATTAAGCTCGGAAAAGTATATTATTAGAATACAACTCAATTCGTTCCGAGCGTATGTGATGCGGGTGAGCTAGGCAATGTAATCAGCAACACAACCAGCACAAGCTCAAAAAATGTTACACCCTCGTCTGGTCAAGAAATGGTCGTGTTGCCATCTCTTTCTTATCATTTAAGTGTTTTTGAAGCTGATTCAAGAAGCTCAGGGGTTGCCCTATTTCAGTCCTTAAACTGAAGTAGTTATGTTTTCATGAATAAAGTTCTTGATAGTTGAAGGCAAGCCAGTAAAGAAGAAGAACCAGTAGCCGGACCAGCAAACGAGTTTAGTTCAGCCAGTAAAGCTTTAATTCACTCAGTTGGGTAACCAGCAAAATGAACCAACCAAGTTATACTTAGACGAACCAGCTAGTTCAACCAGCTGAAGAATTTTAGTTCAACCAGCGTTGTTTTCTTTCTGAAGGGCTAGCATGCTGATACGATTCAAGTTCACCTTATGCTTTTCAATAACCAGACCAAGTCATGTGCTTAACACGTGTGTGTGGATGTTCAAGAATGTTGAGATGTCCAAGGAAGATTCTTATCTATCATTGGATGCTTTTATCACGGGAGGAGCACTACCAAATGTCAGACTTTATGCAGATTATGTTCTTTATTCTTATTGACTAATTTGTAATTATTTGTCCTTTTTGTCTCAATTTCCTTTTTATGTTTTTGTCTTATCTAGAAAGTAGCTGTTAAGCTTCTCCTATAAATAGAGAGCTCTTGTAATTGTAAAACTCAGTTGATGAATGAATGAAAGTTTGTCTATTTACAAAAATCTCCGTGTCTTCACGAATCTTTGATTCCGGTGGCTAAAAGTGGTTTCTTTATCAGTGTTTGTGGTGTTACTTTATCAAACATCGTGGTGAAATCCAAATCTTCATATATGATATTATAGTTGTGGTGGAATCTTTATCATCTGTAATTGAAAGTTTGGAGTGTTTCTAGATCTCTGATTGTGGTGGTATCTTTATCAATTTAGGATTTAGATTCTTTATCCTTTGTGTTCTTATTTCAGAGTTTTATACTCTGTTTTGAGGTGTTACTGTTCCAATTTGAGGGTTTTGTGTTCAGATCTGCTGAGTGAAGAAAGCTTGTTCTAAATTGCGTTTTTAAAGTCATAATTACGCATCAGTATGTGTTTATATAGATGAAAAATCCGGAGTAGTAAAAAATAAGAATAAATAAATATATCCGTTAACTTGTTTAAATGTATATATTTTTAATTTTTCAACTGTTGCTTCAACGTCGCCTATCTAACGTAACGTTGGTCGAAGTTGCTGGTTTAACGTCGAGTCAGAGTCGACGACGGCGAGATCCCGGCATCAGATTTCGCCAACGGTGAAAAAATTGCTCGACTACAAGGGCCTCTTATCGTAACCCTTTTTTACAAATCTAACAACTAGCTAGACACCAACTGGCAAAAACAACTATACATTGTTCTCAAGAAACTAATCACATACACACTTATATACGCTTATTAGTTGCGTAGCACATCAACTAATGTCTTAGTGTGTGGCCCCCGCGCAAGCTAAGCTTGAATAACTATCGGTATCACACGTAGGGATGGCAATGGCCACCCAATCCAACGGATATCCATCCGATCCACCCGCTTCGTTATGGATATGGATGAACCTAAATGGATATGAATACGGATATGGATGAACCTAAATGGATATGAATATGGATATAGATAAAAAGTTTCATCCATTGATATATCCATTAAAACCCGAAATAAATATACAAATGCATAAATATAGATTTATGCTTACATATTTACTATTAAAAATGCATTTAACGTTATATTTACATTTTGTTTTCAACTTTATAATGAAATAACTATGATATATTACAATAAAACATGTATATGTAACAAAATAAACATACAAATTACATATTTAATTTTTCATAATCTACTTTTAATAGTGAATTCAACAAATTGTGTTATATATTCGACAAATATTATACATTCTTGTCTATAAATATTAATTTTATCATGTTATATTTATTTTAACTATACTACGTATTTGTTTTCATCGCATATTAGGAAATATTATAACTTTTTTTTAACATCCAACAGATATCCATTAACCCGCTTAATCCGGTGGATATGGATATGGATGGATGAACTGAAATTAAACGGATATGGATATGGATATGGATGAACAAAAACTAAATGGATATGGATATGGATACGGCATCACCCGATCCATATCCGATCCATTGCCATCCCTATCACACGGTATGTGGTCAAACAGTTGGGCCGGGTTAAATTCAGCCCAAATAGAAGGCTCGTTTGGCCCAAACCCCCTTCATGTAGGGTTTCAATTTGTGCACCTTTCATTCTTTCTTTTTTCTTCATATATCGACTACGGTCATACATGAGCATTATTGCATGACCAAAGATGAGTTTAACTACTTCTGCTGAATTAGTTACTCATGATGACATATTGAAACAAATTGTTTTCCGATTACCTGTTCGATCACTTGTTGGATTCAAATGCGTATCTAAACACTGGCAATCATTAATTTCAAGTCATCTTCTTTATCGAAACCATAACCCTAAACTTATCTCTCCTTACGGTTTATTTATACGAAGGATCAATCACACTAAACCTGAGTTTGCTTTTGTTTCGTTCGATCGTGTGAAGCCCGGGAAGCCTCCTTTAAAATCCTTTGATTTTGTAAAGTTTGATAAGGGGTTCTTAAAGCCAGGTGCATCAGGTATCATTAAAGTTGTTCAATCCTGCAATGGTTTATTGCTGTGTCGCACTCTGACTAAGAATTATTATGTTTACAATCCAACCACCAATCAATTCACAACCATTCCAAAACATGATAAGGATGATCTATTTAGTGATCCTCGCGGTATGACTTTAGTTTTTGATCCACTGAAATCTCCTTATTATAAACTTGTATGTGTTTGTCTTTGTGGACGTATACATGTATACTCATCCGAAAACAGGATTTGGATGGCTCCTTCGAATAAGTTATTAATACATATGGACGAGAGGCTGGATTTTGTGGCCGGAGTGTATTGCAACGGCGCAGTTCATTGGGACGGTTCTGAAGACGTTATTTATTATAAGATGGATAAGAAAAATAAGAATTGCATATACAGAATTGCTTTACCTAAGTATGTGTTTAATCAATCACGGTATAATAGAAGGCGGTGTTATCCACTTCTGGTTGAATCTCACGATTCTTTGCTTTTTATCGATGTTTTTCATTCGTGTGTTGAGGTTGATATTTATGAGATGCACAGAGACTACTATGGCTGGTTCAAATTGTATCATGTCAATCTTTCAGTCATAATTTCCCAAGGAGATATAATTAGTTATACTGATTTTTATGTGAAGCATCGAAATTCATATGTGGTACATTGTTTCGTGCCGAGAGTAGGAGAAGAAGAAGCGTTCTTGGTGATTGAAACTCCTGATGATGTTATTATGAGATACAATTTGGAGTCGAAAACTTGTCAAAAGCTTTGCGATCTTGACTCATCTACTCCAGGTGAATCTTGGACAGAACGATATGATCGAGGGCTTCGTTCGTTTGTTTTTATTGAATCTCTTGCTCGTGTCTGATTATATGAAATTATGAACATTATATATCTTAAGATTAATTGATTTCTAATTAGTTATCCTTAACCCGTACGCGCAGAACGAGTTATATAGTTAGTGAGTGTTGTGTTTTGCTGCTAATCTTCTGTTTACTCAAACTAATATTAATGTTTATGTTTTTAGATTTTTGTAATTAATTGGCTAGTCTTGGATTTTTTATAAGTTTTTATACTCTTTTTGCTCAGTTACCATACTGTTGGTTAAGTCCTATATATGTATTGATATTGAATTGTTTACAAATATATGCACTCTAGGACGTGATGTTTTTCTTTTTATTGAATCTCTTTTTCATGTTTGATGATAGAAACGTAGTACATCTTAAAGTTAATAGATTTATAAGTAGTCACACCCTCCTTAATCTTGTTTATTCATTCCAACTTATATTGTTGTTTTTGTTTTTAATCTTCTTAATTATTTGGTTAATACTGGATTTACTGTAACTTTTTAAGCATTTGGTGCTCAGTTACCTCACTTTTGTTTACGTCCTATATCTGCATTGATATTAAAGTTGGAGTAAACGAAAATGATTGTTATATTTATACTGGATTTGAAGGTTTGAAAAGAAGAACCGAACAACCATTCCCTATATGTTTAGACGATACACGTTTGGTCATGACCATGGTGTTGGGCCATTGATGCATATATGGGCCGTGAGCAACCAACGGGCCTGGTGACGTTAGGTGATTATATGGTGGGCTTGCGGACTGGATCAATGGGATGGCAGATTGAATGGACTAGCGGGATAAAACGAAAGAAAAAAGGCTGAGATTAAAGTCAAAAGTTGAAGTTGAAAAGGAGTCTTACTCCTCATGCTTATCTTTATGTTTCTGTTCCTACTTTTAAGTATTTGTTTGGCGACTATTTATAGTTTGATATTTCCTTTGAATTAGTTAGTTTTTGATTATCATTATCGTGAATAATAAACCGAAAGGGTTTGTTCTTTATCTCTTTTAATCGTGTTATTCTTGTTTGGCTACGTGGGACATTATTTGGTATCCAGAGCTCAGGAGCAGCCGAACAATGTATCATGGCAGTCAACGAGCGGGAGACAATCGTAGATACGCTGGAGGAGGCAACGATTGGGACTATCGCAGACCCGCCGAAAGAGGCAGCGATGGTGATCCACGAGACGCGAAAATTGACCGTTTGAATCGGCGTATTGCCGAGTTGGAAATCAATCAGGTGCGGCACCACCAAGGTTACGATTCTGAAAGAACCCACGAGCAGTGGGATTTTATTAATCCATTCGCTGGTCAGCCTAGGGACGACCGAAGAGGTTACCCGGAGGTTCCGTTACGAGGCCTAGGTATGCAAGTTGAAATCCCAGAATTCTCGGGAGCAGTTCTTCCCGATGATTTCTTGGATTGGTTATGCACTGTTGAAAGACTTTTCCATGTCAAAGATGTTCCAGAAGACTTGAAGGTAAGATTAGTCACAAGTAAATTGCAAAAACACGCATCCCTGTGGTGGGATCATGTTAAGAAACAACGACGGTTAGCACATAAGTCCAAAGTCAAGACGTGGGATAAGATGAAACGGTTACTGCGTAGGAAGTTTTTGCCCGAAAATTATAGACAAGAAGCTTTCCTTGATTATTATAACCTCCGACAACGAGCAGAGACAATAGACGAATTCATCCAAGAGTTCGATAAGTTACGAATGCGGTGTGACGTTACTGAAGACGAAGAACAACTTGTGGCCCATTTTCTAGGAGCTATCAAACCAAAAATTTCGGCAATTGTGAGTTCACAGTATAGTATTATGTCACTTATGACGACGTATGCCGGTTAGCGTTGAAGGTCGAGAAACAACAAAGCAAGGGCAAAGGAAAGGTTACTATTAATCGTGAGTTTTCGAACACTAAGCCATTCTTTATCCCCGTTGAGAAAAAAGTTGAACCACCCACAGAAACACCTTCACCTAGCACCAACAGTAAGGTACCAAGGTGTTTCAAATGCCAGGTTTTAGGTCATATCTTAAAAGAGTGTCCCAACCACAGAACTGTCACCTTGTGTGATGATTCAGACGAACCCCAGTACGACACGGACATCGAAACCAAACACCTTACTGAGGCAGACCCATGCGAAGTGGTATATCCAGACCGAGGAGAAGCTATGGTAGTTAAGAGTAGTTTAAATACATATGTTCTCGCTAACACGCACAAGCACTCATGGTTACAAAACAATATTTTTCGAACAAATGTCACATCCGAAGGAAAAGTATGTAGCATGATCAACAACGGGGGAACCTGCAAGAATGTCGTATCAACCGACATGGTTAACAAGTTGGGGCTAAAGGCTGAAGATCGCCTCAAGCCTTACAAGTTGACTGGGTTAAAACAAGGGAATCCAATTTCTCCTGTTGATCTTTTACCCCGTTCTATTCTGGAAACACCACATACTGAACGCAATGATTATGTCGATGTTATCAAAGAGTTACACCCACAGGTTCATAACCGTGTTGCTAAACAGAGCCAACTATATTGGGCTCAAGCTAATAAGCACCGCAAACAGGTTATTTATGATGTTGGTGACCTTGTCTGGATTCACCTCCGCAAAGAGCGTTTTCTTGGTGGAGGTTTTGCTAAATTGAAGCCACGGGCTGATGGACCATATGGTGTGTTGAAACGTATCAATGACAATGCATACAAGATTGATTTGTCCGGCCATTACGCTGTCTCGGCGACTTTCAATGTCGTTGAGTTATCCCCTTATTTTGGTGGTGATGATGACGACTTTGACTCGAGGTCGAGTCTTCCCCAAGGGGGGGAGGATGATGCATATATGGGCCGTGAGCAACCAACGGGCCTGGTGACGTTAGGTGATTATATGGTGGGCTTGCGGACTGGATCAATGGGATGGCAGATTGAATGGACTAGCGGGATAAAACGAAACAAAAAAGGCTGAGATTAAAGTCAAAAGTTGAAGTTGAAAAGGAGTCTTACTCCTCATGCTTATCTTTATGTTTCTGTTCCTACTTTTAAGTATTTGTTTGGCGACTATTTATAGTTTGATATTTCCTTTGAATTAGTTAGTTTTTGATTATCATTATCGTGAATAATAAACCGAAAGGGTTTGTTCTTTATCTCTTTTAATCGTGTGATTCTTGTTTGGCTACGTGGGACATTAGCCATTTAAGTATGCCATTCAACTTCAAGGAAATAAAAGGACCGCACAAGTTTATCAGTATCATTTTTTTCTCGCTCGACATGTCTTATGAACGTTGTACTTGTATCCTTAACCCATTCTGTTTACCTCTGATTACCTTTATACTAATGACCCAAAGAGTAATTATAATGTACGTGTTATCGTTCTAAATACATATTTTCAAGTAAAAGACAATTTGAATCTTGTAAGTTTGACAAAGGCTTTTGTACTGATTTTTCATGGGTTGCATCCTTGCAGGTGGGTTTGGGATGACTACATTTGTAAGTATATGTATGTTTCATGTTTGCACAAAGCATAATCAAGCAATAGATTTGTAACTTAGAAGGACATTGTGTCCTACTTTCACGTTTTAAAGTACGTATGAAGAATATTGTAAACTTGTTTAAGGCTAAAAACATGAAATATCAAGATATTCTGTTCTCATACAAGATATTCAACCAAAAATATGGATTTTTTTTTTTTTAAAATGGTAATTTTTTTGATCCTAGTTGCAAAAATGGAAGAAAAAAAAGAATTTTTGTTGCAAAAATGGAAAAAAAAGAATTTTTGAACTTCGGTTTTGCCACTTCCGAAGTTTCAAACTTCGGTTTTGGGGTGGTCTATCAGCAGAAACCCTAATCCGAAGTTTGGAACTTCGGTTTTGACCAAATCCGAAGTTACAAACTTCAGTTTTGGGTTATATGTTTTTTTAAACACTAATTTTAATAAATAACTTGGATTTGATAGTTAATTTACAGTTATATACGCTAATATTACTTTAAAAATATATAATAACATTACAAACAATAAAATATTAATAGTAGTAAGATGCAAATACAAATTTTGTGAACAACACTTTTATTAATATCAGAATCACGGTTAAATTTTTTTGAAAATAAAAATACATAATTTAAAACAACACATAGAAATTTAACACATAATTAAATTAGATGCAATGGAAGAGGTTAGTTTTTCACAATTGCTTCTTTTTTGATCATATTCCATTCATCTTCCTCAAAAAGATGCTCGAATTTTCCTTTACCTTCATTCCAAAACATCACGCCCGAGTGTTCAGCCGTAATGTTTTCTTTGAGCCACTCAAACACCTTTGAAATTGTTGCCATCTAACTAACATCCACATTTTAAAAGTACTTATATTTGTACCCATAGTAAAACTTGAATTGTGTTAAAAACTGTCCATTCCAATAGACATTAATTTGAACAGGAACTGGTGACATGTTTACAAAATTAAAATTTATGTTTGGAGAAGGGAGAAGAGAGTGATACATCCGTTTGTTGTAAGAGATATCAGTTTATATAGTGTAGTTATAATTGAAAAACCGGCATTTCAAAATTCGGTTTCAGTAAAAGCTGCCGAACAGTAAAAGGTAACAGTAAAAGGCAACAGTAACATATCTTTAATTGCTTTTTATGACATGTCTAGTACCTGACAAACCGAAGTTTCAAACATCGATTTTGCATGTTTTTTCTGATAGGTCTGAAACCGACTTTAAAACTTCGGTTATTTGTAGATTCAGGCTTATAAAAGTGATTTTTGATTGTTTCATAAATACATAACAAAAAATGAATCTGAAATACGTATCAATTGGCGTGTATCATGGTTGTGATTTTGAATGGAATGATGGCAAAACGGAACTCTCTAAAGGGCCTAAAATGACGTTTGATAATGTAGATGTTCGGGGCTTTAATCTGGAGAAGTTGAATGAGTTTCTTCGAGAAAAGCTACCAAAGAATCCACGTTCAATGGACATATACTACTACAAACCAGGAGTTGCTGAACCCGAAGCAATGTGCTATGATGAAGAATGGTATACATTAGTAGGGAAAGCGTGTATACTTTCAGAAAATATTGTGTTGTATGTTTTATTTGGAGTTTTTGAAGACGCACTAGAGTTCGATACGATGTATGATAGTCATGGTGAATACTATTATGCACCTAGACCTTTTATAAATTAAAGTTACTTGTAATAGATTAGTAACTTGAATAAGATTAGTAACATGCAATTTCATTAATTCAACAACACTTTTTTATTTATAAACAGAATTAGCGATTACAACAGACAAAGTACAACAAACAAAGTACAACAAACTAAATACAACAAATTACTAATGAAAACCTATGGCATTCTAATAGTTGGACAGGTGTTCCTATTGTGACCTTCAGCCCTGCATATACCACACTTTGGTTTTTGCTTTTCACGTTTATCCATCTGGTTCTTAATACGTTTTGATTGCTTTCGCCCCCTGTGCTTAATCAATCTTGATGGATCGGCCATAATTTTCCATTGTATATGTGTCCAGTAGCTCGCATCTCTTAGTGGATTAAAATGATGGCTATATTGCTCTCTCCATGTAGGAGTTGTATACTTTTTACTGATGCATTTATTTATATCCTAGTTTAGATGGCTACATACGGAAATGGCATGAGAGCAAGGTAATCTTTGGTGTTGCCAAATTCCGCATGAACACCTTTTCTCTTTAAACTCCACTGTGCAATGGGTGCCACCTTCACCACTTCTTTGATAAGTTGAATGAACCTTGAAGATACCTTGTTGTTCGTGATAACATGTTGTTTTGTAACGTTGAGCTCTTTTTGCCCTTTCGTTAAAGACGTTAAACATGTTCTTAGAAAGTGATGAATTTCACAGCCTTGCATCTCGACTTTAATCGTAGAAGTGTTGTCTGGTGTAATCAAATGTATATTCGATACACGCTTTGATCGGCATCATACGGGCATGACGGAACACATTTTTGAGGGACTCAGCAATATTTGTCGTTGTGTTACCCCAACGACTCCTCTGTCTGTCCCTATACACAGTCCATTTGCCTACATCAGCATCTTGCAAATATTGACAAGCCTCAATACTAGCTTGTTTGATGGCTCTGAAGGAATTCTTGTACAATATTTGATTTGTTGTTGAACCGACAGTCCAACACAAGTGTTTGAGCGATTTCACTTTAGTGTATTTGCTCAACAAGTTGCTACGAATGTGGCGCAAGCAGTACCTATGTTCCCAACCATATGTTTGAGTACCCATTGCATGTAAGATACCTGGGTGTCGATCAGAGATGACACACAACTTTTCGTTTCCAATAACATTTTCTTGGAGCATTTGCAAAAACCAAACCCAACTTTCGTTACTTTCTTCATCAACTAGTGCAAAGGCAATGGGTATAATTTGATTGTTAGCATTTTTACCAACCGCTGTTAACAACTTACCCTTATAACTACCTTTCAAATGGGTGCCATCGATGCAAATCATTGGAATACACAATTTAAATGCTTTAATGGCTGGACCGAATGCCCAAAACACAAATTTAAAGGTGTCAAAACCTTCTTCAATTTCAGGTCCATTTTCAAACACAACAATTGTGTCTGGATTGGTAGTAACTAATTTATTTATATAATTTGGTAATTGAATAAAATTACTTTCCCAAGTTCCAAACAATCGTTTGATTGCAATACGCCTAGCATTCCATGCTTTGGCGTAACGGACATCCACATGCCATGTATTTTTTATTTGGGCTTGGATGTTGGCAATAGGATAAGCAACGTTTAAACATATTTGATGTTCAATTTCACTAGCAATTAAGCTAGAGGTTAAACAACGATTGTTGTTTTCTAATACGCGTCCATAACACGTGTGTTCATCTTTCCATTTTGTTATTTTCCATACCTTCGATCGATTGTGAGACGAACCACTAACACTCCAACCACAATGGTATCTTTCTTCTGGACCCTTGTAACTTGAGCTAGTTGTTCTACAATGTGCTTGCCAATAACCCGGCTTGCTTTGTGTAACAAATATTTCTCTATTATGGTGTATATTCCATTTTCGAATAGCATATATAAGTTCGGCTTTGTTCTGGAACACCATTCCTTTTAAAATAATACCGATCTCCTTATCATAAAAAAACCATGAAGCTTCTTGGTCATCATCGAATGGAAAACTATTACTACCCTCACTTTGATTAACAAACCCGAAACGTGAAACTGGGGCAGGCTTCAGTTGTGGTTCCACTTGCTCGTCTCTACCTTCGACACCAGAAACATTCTCTTCAACGCTATAATCAGAAACTGTATCGTCGGTTGCAGTAGACATATCATCATCTGGGTCTACTACATTTTGTACTTCATCTCTTCGTTCTTGTTCATCTTCAACAACTGTTGAATGGTAGTTTGATGTTGATGGACCACCCTCCAAAGTTTGAATAAGATCCATATAACCCGAACCTGGGTGGTTAAAAAAACTTCCTCAAACTGAATTTCAGTTTGAGCCTCGTAATTTGGATCATTATGAGAATAAAAATATATTGTTTCTAAAGTGTAATCATCAGTAAGTTCACTTTTCCATTCATTTCCATTAAAAAGAACCCACAAGAACATTTTTAACATGTGTGATCTTTGACTCACACCTACATAATTATACGCCATTTGGTTTAACTGCATACAATTAACCTTGGTGTTCAACACAAAACTCCTTCTAATCGTTGTGTTATCACCAGTAAGCCAACCATTTTGGAATAAAATTTGGCCTCCCCAAAAAAATGAACCATGAATGGACGAATTATAGACATTTTTGTAATTATTGATGTATGAAACTGATTAAGATTAGTTTGAATTGTGTTATTGGTGTTTGAAACTGACTTTAAAATGCTTGAATTGTTTTCTTGGTGATGTTTGTGTTTGAGTTCATGATAATGGTGATATAAATAAATGAAAAAGATGATAAATCAGATTTTGACATGATATGGTAGCAGGTATCAGTCCATAATTGAGACTAGGGTTGCAGGTTTCAGTCCATAATTGAGGCTGTTGAAGCAGACTGCAAAACCAAAGTTTGAAACTTCGGTTTTACTGTTTATCTGCAAAACCGAAGTTCCAAACATTGGATTAGGGTTTCTGCTGACAGACTACCCCAAAACTGAAGTTTGAAACTTCGGAAGTGGCAAAACCGAAGTTCCAAATTTCGGTTTTACCATTTTTGCAACAAAAATTCTTTTTTTCCATTTTTGCAACAAGGATAAAAAAATTACCATTTAAAAAAAAATCCAAAAATATGAGTAATTAATAAAGGACTTATGGGCCAGCTGGTCAAACAATATGATCTAGTGTGTCCCATCTTCAGCCCAACTACAATGCTTGATCGGCCCAAACTTACTTCAGCTAGGGTTTGGTCCGTTCAATATCTGCGCCATTTGTTCTCTCTTTTATGTCGACTACTTTCATGTATGAGTTGAGGTTGATTGTATGATCAAAGATGAGTTTAACTAATGCTGAATTTGTTTCTCATGAAGACATATTGACACAAATTATATCCCGATTACCGGTTAGATCAATTGTTCGATTCAATTGCGTATCTAAACACTGGAAATCTTTCCTTTCAAGTCATCTTCTTCATCAAAACCAAAACCCTAATCATAAATCCCCTTCCGATTTATTTATACGAAAGATCAGTAGTAATCATCGCACTAAACTTGAGTATGCTTTCGTTTCGTTCGATCGTGTGAAGCCTACTAAACCTCCTTTGAACTCCTTTGATTTTGTAAAGTTTGATAAGGAGTTGTTGATTCCAGGTAAATCAAGTATCATCAAGGTTGTGCAATCTTGCAATGGTTTATTGCTATGTCACAGCATGACCAATAATTATTATGTTTACAATCCAACGACCAATCAATTCATGTTAAATTTATACAAGCTTATTTTTAAATTCATGTTGTTCTTTTCTTATTCTTTGGATTCTAAAAAATGCAGGTTAAAAGGTTAACTGGAAAGGATTTGCATTACAAGCTTTTACAAAGTCAATGGGCTCTTTCTAGACAAAGTGATTTTGTAGCAGCTTAATGGACTTCTTAGCAGATTGGGCTAAATTATTGCTTTGGGCTCAAGGCTTCTTTTCTTCATATATATCGACAAATCAAGAGCTAGGGTAGAAAAAACACATACATTCTATTTTCTGTTGATCATCGTTTTCTCTCATCCAGCAACCCTAATTTTGATATTGTTCAGTTTTCTCATTATCTTATTATACAATCACTCTCTGTGATTGTAGTTTTCTGTAATTTGTGAGTTTGGTGAGAGTTGAATCAGATTAAAACTGATTCTTCATATTGATGTAATTGACTTTGGAATTATGAATATTGGTTGAGATCGTGTTTATTTTCATAGATCTGTTTAATTTTACATGGTATCAGAGCGTAGGATTGCTTGAATCGTATTCGATTGCTGTGTTTCTAGGGTTTGTTCATCTTTTCTATTGAACAAAGTTTCTGGAAAGTTTCTGGTGATTTATTCTCTTTCATCATCTTATTAGGTTCGATTTTAGATCTGTGGCTTCGGTTATTGTTTTTGTTCGTGATCTATTGAAGAAACCCTAATTTTCTCAATTAGGATTAGGGTTTTCAAGTCTTCCACTGTTTATCTTCTTGTTTCTTCTACTGTAGTTATCTACAAAGGGGAGTGATGTTTGCGAGGTGTAGTACGAAATAGATTATATTCTACTACGAAATACTATTAAATACGCAACAATTTTACACAAGTTATTTATTTATTTATTGAATGGATATACCTAAACCTTGCGACAACACTTATAGGCAGTGTACCTAATCGTAGAGTAGTGTAGTTTTTAGTAAGTTTGGTTCGTTCCACAGGGATACAACTAAGTTTAACGCTATATTTATTTTAAGCTATATTTGTATATATATATATATATATATATATATATATATATATATATATATATATATATATATATATATATATATATATATATATATATATATATATATATATATATAAGTAGTATTATTATTATTATTAAAAAAGGGGGTTTTTACCGTTTAGTGACAGGTTTGTCGATTTTACGTCTTAAATCACAATTAAAACCTAATGTAAAATATAAATACAACTTAATTTAAAGCGTAAAGTAAATGACGATAAATAAAAATGACGGTAAATAAAAGTGCAGTAATTTAAAGTACGATAAATAAAATAAAATGACGGTAAATAAAAGTGCGATGAAATATAAATTAAAGGAATTATGCTTATTTAAACTTCCGTAATCATGATGTTTGACGTGTTTATTTTAATTTATTACCATGGGTTAATTGTCCTTTGTCCTGAATTATTCGATATGTCCATCTGGTTTTGTCTATAATAGTCCATCGGTCATAATTATAAAGTGCGAGAGTCTTCGCCAAATTAACCTTATACCCGAAGTCAAATATTCCAACTAATTGGGGACTTAAACTGTAACACGGTCTTAATACTTTGTTTAGTGAATACACCAGGTTATCGACTGCGTGTAATCCAAGGTTTTAATATTTTGTTAACAATTACACCAATTACCCTTGAATGTAATCCACCCCTGTTTTAATGAGTCCAGTGACTATTAATGAAATGTCCTGTTCATATTGATTATAAACGTTCCATATTAATTGATTTCGTCGCGAGGTTTTGACCTCTATATGAGACGTTTTTCAAAGACTGCATTCATTTTTAAAACAACCATAACCTTTATTTTATCGATAAAGGTTTAAAAAGCATTACGTAGATTATCAAATAATGATAATCTAAAATATACCGTTTACACACGACCATTACATAATGGTTTACAACAAGAATATATTACATCAAAAATAAGTTTTTGAATGCAGTTTTTACATAATATCATACAAGCATGGACTCCAAATCTTGTCCTTATTTTAGTATGCAACAGCGGAAGCTCTTAATAATCACCTGAGAATAAACATGCTTAAAACGTCAACAAAAATGTTGGTGAGTTATAGGTTTAACCTATATATTATCCAATCATAATAATAGACCACAAGATTTCATATTTCAATATACATCCCATACATAGAGATAAAATTCATTCATATGGTGAACACCTGGTAATCGACATTAACAAGATGCATATAAGAATATCCCCTATCATTACGGGAAATCCTTCGGACATGATATAAACGAATTCGAAGTACTAAAGCATCCGGTACTTTGGATGGGGTTCGTTAGGCCCAATAGATCTATCTTTAGGATTCGCGTCAATTAGTAGATCGGTTTACTAATTCTTAGGTTACCAAGCAAAAGGGGCATATTCGGATTCGATCATTCACCCATATAATGTAGTTTCAATTACTTGTGTCTATTTCATAAAACATTTATAAAACTGCATGTATTCTCATCCCAAAATATTAGATTTTAAAAGTGGGACTATAACTCACTTTCACAGATTTTTACTTCGTCGGGAAGTAAGACTTGGCCACTGGTCGATTCACGAACCTATAACAAATATGTATATATATATATATATATCAAAGTATGTTCAAAATATATTTACAACATTTTTAATACGTTTTACTGTTTTAAATTTATTAAGTCAGCTGTCCTCGTTAGTAACCTACAACTAGTTGTCCACAGTTAGATGTACAGAAATAAATCGGTATATATTATCTTGAATCAATCCACGACCCAGTGTATACACGTCTCAGGCTAGATCACAACTCAAAGTATATATATTTTTGGAATCAACCTCAACCCTGTATAGCTAACTCCAACATTACTGCATATAGAGTGTCTATGGTTGTTCCAAATAATATATATACATGGGTCGATATGATATGTCAAAACATTTGCATACGTGTCTATGGTATCCCAAGATTACATAATATATTAGAATACATGTATAATACAATATAAGTTAGCTAGGATATGATTTGTATAGAATTGTTACAATATTTCCCGTAGCTACAACAATCAAAAAAAATATCCAATCTTGTTTTACCCATAACTTCTTCGTTTTAAATCCGATTTGAGTGAATCAAATTGATATGGTTTCATATTGAACTATATTTTATGAATCTAAACATAAAAAGTATAGGTTTATAGTCAGAAATATAAGTTACAAGTCATTTTTGTAAAGGTAGTCATTTCAGTCGAAAGAACGACGTCTAGATGACCATTTTGGAAAACATACTTCCAATTTGAGTTTAACCATGATTTTTGGATATAGTTTCATGTTCATAAGAAAAATCATTTTCCCAGAAGAACAAATTTTAAATCAAAGTTTATCATAGTTTTTAATTAACTAACCCAAAACAGCCCGCTGTGTTACTACGACGGCGTATATCCGGTTTTACGGTGTTTTTCGTGTTTTCCGGTTTTAAATCATCAAGTTAGCATATCATATAGATATAGAACATGTGTTTAGTTGATTTTAAAAGTCAAGTTAGAAGAATTAACTTTTGTTTGCGAACTAGTTTAGAATTAACTAAACTATGTTCTAGTTATTACATGTTCAAATCTTCGAATAAGATAGTTTTATATGTATGAATCGAATGATGTTATGAACATCATTACTACCTCAAGTTTAGTAGGTAAACCTACTGGAAGTGACAAGAAATGATCTAGCTTCAAAGGATCTTGGATGGCTTGAAAGTTCTTGAAGTAGAATCATGACACGAAAACAAGTTCAAATAAGATTATCACTCGAATTAAGATAGTTAGAGTTATAGGAATTGAATTAAAGTTTGTATATGAGTATTACCTTGATTTAGAATGATATATTATTGTAAACAACAAGGATTTCTTGAGGTTGGATGATCACTTTACAAGATTCGAAGTGAGCTAGTAAACTTGAAAGTATTCTTGATTTTATGAAACTAGAACTTGTAGAATTTATGAAGAACACTTAGAACTTGAAGATGGAACTTGAGAGAGATCAATTAGATGAAGAAAATTGAAGAATGAAAGTGTTTTTAGGTGTTTTTGGTCGTTGGTATATGGATTAGATATAAAGGATATGTAATTTTGTTTTCATGTAAATAAGTCATGAATGATTACTAATATTTTTGTAATGTTATGAGATATTTCATGCTAGTTGCCAAAAGATGGTTCCCACATTTGTTAGGTGACTCACATGGGATGCTAAGAGCTGATCATTGGAGTGTATATACTAATAGTACATACATTTAGAAGCTGTGTATTGTACGAGTACGAATACGGGTGCATACGAGTAGAATTGTTGATGAAACTGAACGAGGATGTAATTGTAAGCATTTTTGTTAAGTAGAAGTATTTTAATAAGTGTCTTGAAGTCTTTAAAAAGTGTATGAATACATATTAAAACACTACATGTATATACATTTTAACTGAGTCGTTAAGTCATCGTTAGTCGTTACATGTAAATGTTGTTTTGAAACCTTTAGGTTAACGATCTTGTTAAATGTTGTTAACCCATTATTTATTATATCTAAAGAGATGTTAAATTATTACATTATCATGATATTATGATATATTAATATATCTTAGTATGATATATATACAGTTAAATGTTGTTACAACGATAATCGTTACATATATGTCTCGTTTCGAAATTCTTAGAAGTTAGTAGTCATGTTTTACATATGTAGTTCATTGTTAATATACATAATGACATGTTTACTTATCATTTATCATGATTAAACATAGTGTAACAATATCTTAATATGATTCATATGTAATTAGTAAGACGTTGTTATAACGATAATCGTTATATATATCGTTTCAAGTTTCTTAATTCAATAAACACAATTTTATGTATATAACTCATTGTTAAAATACCTAATGAGATACTTAATTATCATAATATCATGTTAACTATATATATAATCATATATATGTCATCATATAGTTTTTACAAGTTTTAACGTTCGTGAATCACCGGTCAACTTGGGTGGTCAATTATCTATATGAAACCTATTTCAATTAATCAATTCTTAACAAGTTTGATTGCTTAACATGTTGGAAACACTTAATCATGTAAATATCAATTTCATTTAATATATATAAACATGGAAAAGTTCGGGTCACTACAGTACCTACCCGTTAAATAAATTTCGTCCCGAAATTTTAAGAAGTTGGAGGTGTTGATGTATCTTCTAGAAATAAGTGCGGGTATTTCTTATTCATCTAATCTTCTCATTCCCAGGTGAACTCAGGTCCTCTACGAGTATTCCATCGAACCTTAATAATTGGTATCTTGTTTTGTTTAAGTTTTTTAACCTCACGATCCATTATTTCGACGGGTTCTTCGATGAATTGAAGTTTTTCGTTGATTTGGATTTCATCTAACGGAATAGTGAGATCTTCTTTAGCAAAACATTTCTTCAAATTTGAGATGTGGAAAGTGTTATGTACAGCCATGAGTTGTTGAGGTAACTCAAGTCGGTAAGCTACTGGTCCGACACGATCAATAATCTTGAATGGTCCAATATACCTTGGATTTAATTTCCCTCGTTTACCAAATCGAACAACGCCTTTCCAAGGTGCAACCTTAAGCATGACCATCTCTCCAATTTCAAATTCTATATCTTTTCTTTTAATGTCGGCATAGCTCTGTTTTCGACTTTGGGCGGTTTTCAACCGTTGTTGAATTTGGATGATCTTCTCGGTAGTTTCTTGTATTATCTCTGGACCCGTAATCTGTCTATCCCCCACTTCATTCCAACAAATTAGAGACATGCACTTTCTACCATAAAGTGCTTCAAACGGTACCATCTCAATGCTTGAATGGTAGCTGTTGTTGTAGGAAAATTCAGCTAACGGTAGATATCAATCGCAACTGTTTCCGAAATCAATAACACATGCTCATAGCATGTCTTCAAGCGTTTGTATCGTCCTTTCGCTCTGCCCATCAGTTTGTGTATGATAGGCAGTACTCATGTCTAGACGAGTTCCTAATGCTTGCTGTAATGTCTGCAGAATCTTGAAATAAATCTGCCATCCCTATCAGATATAATAGAGATTGGTATTCCATGTCTGGAGACGACTTCCTTCAAATACAGTCGTGCTAACTTCTCCATCTTGTTATCTTCTCTTATTGACAGGAAGTGTGCTGACTTGGTGAGACGATCAACAATTACCCAAATAGTATCAAAACCACTTGCAGTCCTTGGCAATTTAGTGATGAAATCCATGGTAATGTTTTCCCATTTCCATTCCGGGATTTTAGATTGTTGAAGTAGACCTGATGGTTTCTAATGCTCCGCTTTGACCTTAGAACACGTCAAACATTCCCCTACGTATTTAGCAACATCGGCTTTCATACCTGGCCACCAAAAATGTTTCTTGAGATCCTTGTACATCTTCCCCATTCCAGGATGTATTGAGTATCTAGTTTTATGAGCTTCTCTAAGTACCATTTCTCTCATATCTCCAAATTTTGGTACCCAAATTCTTTCAGCCCTATACCGGGTTTCGTCTTCCCGAATATCAAGATGCTTCTCCGATCCTTTGGGTATTTCATCCTTTAAATTTCCCTCTTTTAAAACTCCTTGTTGCGCCTCTTTTATTTGAGTAGTAAGGTTAGTGTGAATCATTATATTCATAGCTTTTACTCGAATGGGTTCTCTGTCCTTTCTGCTCAAGGCGTCGGCTACCACATTTGCCTTCCCCGGGTGGTAACGAATCTCAAAGTCGTAATCATTCAATAATTCAATCCACCTACGCTGCCTCATATTCAGTTGTTTCTGATTAAATATGTGTTGAAGACTTTTGTGGTCGGTATATATAATACTTTTGACCCCATATAAGTAGTGCCTCCAAGTCTTTAATGCAAAAACAACCGCGCCTAATTCCAAATCATGCGTCGTATAATTCTGTTCTTGAATCTTCAATTGTCTAGACGCATAAGCAATTACTTTCGTTCGTTGCATTAATACACAACCGAGACCTTGCTTTGAGGCGTCACAATATATCACAAAATCATCATTCCCTTCAGGTAATAATAATATAGTTGCCGTAGTTAACTTTTTCTTTAACAATTGAAACGCTTTCTCTTGTTCATCTTTTCATTCAAATTTCTTCCCTTTATGCGTTAATGCAGTCAAGGGTTTTGCTATTCTGGAAAAGTCTTGGATGAACCTTCTGTAGTAACCAGCTAGTCCTAAAAACTAGCGTATGTGTTTCGGAGTTTTCGCGGTTTCCCACTTTTTAACGATTTCAATCTTTGCTGGATCCACCTGAATACCTTCTTTGTTCACTATGTGACCGAGGAATTGAACTTCTTCCAACCAAAATGCACACTTTGAAAACTTAGCGTACAATTTTTCTTTTCTCAGCAACTCTAGCACTTTTCTCAAATGTTCTTCATGCTCTTGATCATTCTTCGAGTAAATAAGTATGTCATCGATAAAAACAATGACAAACTTGTCAAGATATGGCCCACACACTCGGTTCATGAGGTCCATGAAAATAGCTGGTGCGTTAGTCAATCCAAACGGGATAACCATAAACTCGTAATGACCGTAACGCGTCCTAAAAGCAGTCTTTGGAATATCATCCTCCTTCATCCGCATTTGATGATATCCAGAACGTAAATCGATCTTCGAATAAACAGACGAGCCTTGTAGTTGATCAAATAAGTCATCGATTCTCGGTAGTGGGTAGCGGTTCTTGATGGTAAGTTTGTTCAACTCTCGATAGTCTATACATAACCTAAATGTACCATCTTTCTTCTTGACAAACAAAACAGGAGCTCCCCATGGTGATGTGCTTGGTCGAATGAAACCACGCTCTAAAAGTTCCTGTAACTGACTTTGTAATTCTTTCATTCCACTGGGTGTGAGTCTGTATGGAGCACTAGCTATTGGTGCAGCTCCTGGTACAAGGTCTATTTGAAATTCAATGGATCGATGTGGGGATAATCCCGGTAATTCTTTCGGAAATACATCGGGAAATTCTTTTGCGACGGGAACATCACTGATGTTCTTTTCTTCAGGTTTAACTTCCTCGATGTGTGCTAGAATGACGTAACAACCTTTTCTTATTAGTTTTTGCGCCTTCAAACTACTAATAAGATTTAATTTCGCGTTGTTCTTTTCTCCGTACACCATTAAAGGTTTTCCTTTTTCACGTATAATGCGAATCGCATTTTTGTAACAAACGACCTCTGCTCTCACCTTTTTCAACCAGTCCATGCCAATTATTACATCAAAACTTCCTAACTCGACTAGTATTAAATCAATTTTAAACGTTTCATCCCCCAGTTTAATTTCTCTCTCCCGACATATATTATCTGCTGAAATTAATTTACCGTTTGCTAAAAATTTACTATCCAAGGGTGTCAATGGGCAACTTAATTTAGCACAAAATTCTCTACTCATATAGCTTCTATCCGCACCCGAATTAAATAAAACATAAGCAGATTTATCATCAATAAGAAACGTACCCGTAACAAGCTCCGGGTCTTCCTGTGCTTCTGCCGCATTAATATTGAAAACTCTTCCACAGCCCTGCCCATTAGTATTCCCCTGATTCGGGCAATTTCTAATAATGTGGCCCGGTTTTCCACATTTATAACAAACAGCGTTGGTGTTACTTGCTCCGACACTATTCATTTCGGCATTACTTGTTCCGACATTATTTGTTCCTTTAGTTCTGTTAAATTTTGGTCCGTAGACCTCACAGTTTGTCGCGCTATGACCATTTCTTTTACACCTGTTGCAAAATATCGTGCAAAATCCCTGATGATTTTCTTCACACCTATGACATGACTGTTTTTTGTTTTTGTTGCCGTTGTTTTTATTGAGGTTGTTGTTGGGATTATTATTGTTGTTGAAACGGTTGTTGTAGTTGTTGTTGTTGTTGGGATATTTTTTGTATTTATTGTTAGGATTACGGTTATTGTTGCGATTGTTGTTGCGGTTGTTGGGATAGTTGTTGCGATTGTGGTTGTAATTGTTGTTGTTATTGTACTGGTGACTCTTGTCACCGTTTTCCTCTCATTTTCTCTTGAGTTGTTTTGTGTTGGCTTCTTCAGCTGCCTGCTCTTTAATTCTTCCCTCAATCTGATTTATGAGTTTATGAGCCATTCGACTTACCTTCTGTATAGAAGCGGGCTCGTGTGAACTCACATCTTCTTGAATCCGCATTGGTAACCCTTTTACAAATGCGTCGATCTTCTCTTCTTCATCTTCGAATGCTCCCGGACACAATAGGCACAACTCTGTGAATCGTCGTTCATATGTGGTAACGTCAAACCCTTGTGTTCATAACTCTCTAAGTTCTGCCTTGAGTTTATTGACTTCGTTTCTAGGACGGTACTGCTCGGTCATCAATTGCTTGAATGCCGACCACGGTAGTGCGTAAGCAGCATTTTGTCCTTCCTGTTCAAGATAGGTGTTCCACCACGTTAACGCAGTACCTGTGAAGGTATGCGTAGCGTACTTAACTTTGTCCTCTTCAGTACACTTACTTATGGCAAACACCGATTCGACTTTCTCGGTCCACCGTTTCAATCCAATTGGTCCTTCGGTTCCATCAAATTCCAAAGGTTTGCAGGAAGTGAATTCTTTGTAGGAGCATCCTACACAATTTCTTGCGCCGTTAGCTGCATTGCTAGATTCAGAGTTATTGTTGGTATGTAGCGCAGCCTGTACTGCGGCTATGTTTGCAGCAAGAAAGGTACGAAATTCCTCTTCGCTCATATTCATGGTGTGTCGAGTAGTCGGTGCTATTTCCTTCAAAATAGCCAACTGAATCGAGTTAATCATATAGAATATTAAGAGTAGTCAATAGTATTTCGTAGCATAATATGAACTCATTTATAAAAGCTTTTTCTTCATATTAGCGTTTTATAAGTTTAAATTCGGGTACTACCTACCCGTTAAGTTCATACTTAGTAGCTAATATACAATTCAACTACTACAATTCCATATGAAAAACTGATTATAATAATATATCACATACAAATATTCTTCAAACTTACAACTTCGCTATATTACATATAACATGAAATATAGTACACTATGATACAGGACAGTTTTGAAGATAAATCTAGTTAATACGCAAGTTGTTCAGCAAAGGAAATAAAGACACGTAATTCATAAGTCCAGAAACAAGTCATGCATTTTGGTTTTAATAAGACGACTTCCCATCCTTGGTCTTGTGGAAAATAACCGTTATGACCATTGGCTAGGCAGCATGTTGTAATGTCGTCAAAAGGACGAGGGTTTCATAATATCCAACAGCCTCGTAATAATCTAAAAACCTTGTTTCTCACCCCAACTACTGAATCCGTCACTTGTGGGAAGGTTTTATTTAAAAGTTGCAATCCGATGTTCTTTTTCTCACTTTGGTAAGAAGCGAACATCACTAACCCGTAAGCATAACATGCTTCTTTATGTTGCATGTTAGAAGCTCTTTCTAATTCACGAAATCCTATGTTGGGATATGTTGAGTCAAAATAGGTTCTTAACCCGTAGCGTAAAATTGCATTTGGGCTCCCCGCATTTAATGCTTTAAAGAAAACACGGCGTAACTTACGGTCTCCCCAATGTGATATACACCACCTATCAAAGGAAAGCCTTTTATAAACTAAGGCATTTCTAGAAAGTCTTTCAAATGTTTGACAAGTTAATTTCGCTATAACTAAATGTGCTGATGAATTCTGACCGACTCTAGACAAGATTTCCTCAATCATATCCTCTGGTAGGTCTTCTAAAATATTTGATTGTCTACCCTTAACGTCTATTTTGTTTTTATACTATAAAATAGACAAGGATTAGATTCGTAATAACAAACAATACAAGCAATTTTTTTACATAGAACATAAAAGTACAAGCACACTACAATACATATAATATACAACATGATTACAACCCTCTAATCTGAATCACTGGTTTCTTCTTCTTCGGACTTGGTTCGTTTTCCTAATTTTCTAGGAATATATGGTGTTCCTCTAATACGAGCCGTCATTTTCCATAATAGTTTAGAAAAACCTGGTGATTTAGAGGTTCCCGGGTCATTGTTACATTTTAGGAAATACGGATGTTGCCGATACATATAAAGTTCATCGGGGTTGGAATAGGGTTTCTCTATTTTTATACATTTTCTCTTATTATTTTCTTTCACTTTATTAAATTGTGTCGAGGTAATTTCTATAACATCATCGGAATCCTCATCGGGATCCGATTCATCAAAAAATTGGTAATCTTCCCAATATTTTGCTTCCTCGGCGGAAACACCATTGACCATTATTAACTTTGGTCCATTGGTTGAGGATTTTCTTTTATTTAATCGATTTACTATAGGTATTAATATTTCTTCCTCTGGAACCTCTTCTTCTTCTGGTTCCTCCTCTTCCGATTCCTCCTCTTCTGGTTCCTCTTCTTCCGGTTCCTCCTCTTCCGGTTCCTCTTCGGGAATTTCTGAATCTTCCCAAAATATATTCGACTCTTCATTATTATTAGGTGAATCAATGGGATTTGTACTAGAGGTAGACATCTATCACACAATATCAAACACGTTAAGAGATTAATATATCACATAATATTTACATGGTAATAATATATAGTTTCCAACAAAAAAATGTTAAGCAATCGTTTTTGAAAAAAAACACGGTCGAAGTCCAGACTCACTAATGCATCTTAACAAACTCGATAAGACAAATTAATGCAATTTTCTGGTTCTCTAAGACCAACGCTCGGATACCAACTGAAATGTCCCGTTCATATTGATTATAAATGTTCCATATTAATTGATTTCGTCGCGAGGTTTTGACCTCTATATGAGACGTTTTTCAAAGACTGCATTCATTTTTAAAACAACCATAACCTTTATTTTATTGATAAAGGTTTAAAAAAGCATTACGTAGATTATCAAATAATGATAATCTAAAATATACCGTTTACACACGACCATTACATAATGGTTTACAACAAGAATATATTACATCAAAAATAAGTTTCTTGAATGCAGTTTTTACATAATATCATACAAGCATGGACTCCAAATCTTGTCCTTATTTTAGTATGCAACAGCGGAAGCTCTTAATAATCACCTGAGAATAAACATGCTTAAAACATCAACAAAAATGTTGGTGAGTTATAGGTTTAACCTATATATTATCCAATCATAATAATAGACCACAAGATTTCATATTTCAATATACATCCCATACATACAGATAAAATTCATTCATATGGTGAACACCTGGTAATCGACATTAACAAGATGCATATAAGAATATCTCCTATCATTCCGGGAAATCCTTCGGACATGATATAAACGAATTCGAAGTACTAAAGCATCCGGTACTTTGGATGGGGTTCATTAGGCCCAATAGATCTATATTTAGGATTCGCGTCAATTAGTAGATCGGTTTACTAATTCTTAGGTTACCAAGCAAAAGGGGCATATTCGGCTTCGATCATTCACCCATATAATGTAGTTTCAATTACTTGTGTCTATTTCGTAAAATATTTATAAAACTGCATGTATTCTCATCCCAAAATATTAGATTTTAAAAGTGGGACTATAACTCACTTTCACAGATTTTTACTTCGTCGGGAAGTAAGACTTGGCCACTGGTCGATTCACGAACCTATAACAAATATGTACATACATATCAAAGTATGTTCAAAATATATTTACAACATTTTTAATACGTTTTACTGTTTTAAATTTATTAAGTCAGCTGTCCTCGTTAGTAACCTACAACTAGTTGTCCACAGTTAGATGTACAGAAATAAATCGGTATATTATCTTGAATCAATCCATGACCCAGTGTATACACGTCTCAGGCTAGATCACAACTCAAAGTATATATATTTTTGGAATCAACCTCAACCCTGTATAGCTAACTTCAACATTACTGCATATAGAGTGTCTATGGTTGTTCCAAATAATATATATACATGGGTCGATATGATATGTCAAAACATTTGCATACGTGTCTATGGTATCCCAAGATTACATAATATATTAGAATACATGTATAATATAATATAAGTTAGCTAGGATATGATTTGTATAGAATTGTTACAATATTTCCCGTAGCTACAACAATCAAAAAAAATATCCAATCTTGTTTTACCCATAACTTCTTCGTTTTAAATCCGATTTGAGTGAATCAAATTGCTATGATTTCATATTGAACTCTATTTTATGAATCTAAACATAAAAAGTATAGGATTATAGTCAAAAATATAAGTTACAAGTCATTTTTGTAAAGGTAGTCATTTCAGTCGAAAGAACGACGTCTAGATGACCATTTTGGAAAACATACTTTCACTTTGAGTTTAACCATGATTTTTTGATATAGTTTCATGTTCATAAGAAAAATTATTTTCCCAGAAGAACAACTTTTAAATCAAAGTTTATCATAGTTTTTAATTAACTAACCCAAAACAGCCCACGGTGTCACTACGACGGCGTATATCCGGTTTTACGGTGTTTTTCGTGTTTTCCGGTTTTAAATCATTAAGTTAGCATATCATATAGATATAGAAAATGTGTTTAGTTGATTTTAAAAGTCAAGTTAGAAGGATTAACTTTTGTTTGCGAACAAGTTTAGAATTAACTAAACTATGTTCTAGTGATTACATGTTCAAATCTTCGAATAAGATAGTTTTATATGTATGAATCGAATGATGTTATGAACCTCATTACTGCCTCAGGTTTAGTAGATAAACCTACTGGAAGTGACAAGAAATGATCTAGCTTCAAAGGATCTTGGATGGCTTGAAAGTTCTTGAAGTAGAATCATGACACGAAAACAAGTTCAAGTAAGATTATCACTCGAATTAAGATAGTTATAGTTATAGGAATTGAATCAAAGTTTGTATATGAGTATTACCTTGATTTAGAATGATATATTACTGTAAACAACAAGGATTTCTTGAGGTTGGATGATCACTTTACAAGATTGGAAGTGAGCTAGTAAACTTGGAAGTATTCTTGATTTTATGAAACTAGAACTTGTAGAATTTATGAAGAACACTTAGAACTTGAAGATGGAACTTGAGAGAGATTAATTAGATGAATAAAATTGAAGAATGAAAGTGTTTTTAGGTGTTTTTGGTCGTTGGTATATGGATTAGATATAAAGGATATGTAATTTTGTTTTCATGTAAATAAGTCATGAATGATTACTAATATTTTTGTAATTTTATGAGATATTTCATGCTAGTTGCCAAAAGATGGTTCCCACATGTGTTAGGTGACTTACATGGGCTGCTAAGAGCTGATCAATGGAGTGTATATACCAATAGTACATACATTTAGAAGTTGTGTATTGTACGAGTACGAATACGGGTGCATACGAGTAGAATTGTTGATGAAACTGAACGAGGATGTAATTGTAAGCATTTTTGTTAAGTAGAAGTATTTTGATAAGTGTCTTGAAGTCTTTCAAAAGTGTATGAATACATATTAAAACACTACATGTATATACATTTTAACTGAGTCGTTAAGTCATCGTTAGTCGTTACATGTAAATGTTGTTTTGAAACCTTTAGGTTAACGATCTTGTTAAATGTTGTTAACCCATTATTTATTATATCTAAAGAGATGTTAAATTATTACATTATCATGATATTATGATATATTAATATATCTTAGTATGATATATATACAGTTAAATGTTGTTACAACGATAATCGTTACATATATGTCTCGTTTTGAAATTCTTAAGTTAGTAGTCTTGTTTTACATATGTAGTTCATTGTTAATATACATAATGACATGTTTACTTATCATTTATCATGATTAAACATAGTGTAACAATATCTTAATATGATTCATATGTAATTAGTAAGACGTTGTTATAACGATAATCGTTATATATATCGTTTCAAGTTTCTTAATTCAATAAACACAATTTTATGTATATAACTCATTGTTAAAATACCTAATGAGATACTAACTTATCATAATATCATGGTAACTATATATATAATCATATATATGTCATCATATAGTTTTTACAAGTTTTAACGTTCGTGAATCACCGGTCAACTTGGGTGGTCAATTGTCTATATGAAACCTATTTCAATTAATCAAGTCTTAACAAGTTTGATTGTTTAACATGTTGGAAACACTTAATCATGTAAATATCAATTTCATTTAATATATATAATCATGGTGTGACGATAGCTCCAAATCCATATGGACGAACACGTCATTCATCGATTTCATTGCGAGGTATTTGACCTCTATATGATACGTTTTGTAAACATTGCATTCTTTTGAAAAGGCACACCATAAATGAATATTTAAATCAAAGGTTTTTGAAATCTGATGATTTCTACATATAGACAATCACCGTAAATAATAGTTTACAATAGTAATTCCGTTGACAATGCAGTCAAAATAAAATACATGGTGATGATTTGGTGAATGCAACGTTTCCTTGATAAATATGCCATGTAAGACTCCATGCACATAGTTTGTCTAACATATAGGCAAATAGCGGAAGACTTCTAGGGAACCTGAGAATAAACATGCTAACAAGTGTCAACACAAAGGTTGGTGAGTTCATAGTTTTAGTGTTTCGCATAATCTGTATATAAAAGTGGATCATAAGATTTCAGTTATTTCATCCAGAAACGTTTATCAATAGATTCTACATAACAGAGCACCCTGGTAACTAAGCTTTAACGTTATAATGATAAATACCCCATTCGTTTTAATACACGCAAACCAATGTGTCCTAAACTCAAATAACACACGTCCGTTAAAAGGCTAGCGCTCTAGCTCGGACGGGGATGTCAAGCCCTATGGATCCATATACTGTTATTCGCGCCCACCAGTCCATATCCTATGTACGGGCAGCTACTAGTTACCAAAGCTAAGGGATTTTTGGTTCAAACTCAGTGTAGAATTTAGTATGTACTTGTATCCATTGCGTTTAAAATAAATTGCATGTATTCTCAGTCCAAAAATATAGATTGCAAAAGCAATTAAAAAGGGAGCAATGAAACTCACCTTAGCAGCATATAAAGTTATTCAAAAAAATGCGACCGAAACTCGGATTACCAAATAATCGTAGATCCCAACCTAGAGAACATATGTTGGTCAATAAATGTTTATCAAGCTAGGTCAGGTCATAGTGTATCACAATCCTAATGCTCGAGATCGACATACAAAAGTTATCCAAAGTCGTTTCAAAAAGTCAATTTTGACAATAGTTCAACAAAACGAGACATATCTTATATAAGGAGTCATTTACTCGGTTGGTAATATTCAAAAATCCAATTTATCAATCTCGTAAATAAGTTGTTTAAATCTTAATTGCAGATTCAAAAGCAATTTCAATTAACGTAAATCATAATTCAGTTGATCATATCTTTTAATCCCTTCATCGAAACTATTCGATATCTAAATGAAAAGTTATTGATTTTTCGCCAGCTTTCCAAAAACATGCATATCATATACCTTTTTCCAGTAATATATGTATTTAATTTGTGATTCATTATAAACTGTTTAGCAACGAAATTTAGCATACAAGCATGTATAAATATATATACTCGAGCACTAGACATGGATACACAATTAATATATACAAAGATAAAATATGAGTGCTTACGTATCAATATTGAGATTCAATATTGTAGGAAAGTACGTAGACGTAACGGAGATGACAAACACTAGGTTTGATTCACAAATATACCCCCAAACATTACCCATAATTTCCTTAGCTCTATCCCGCTTGAAAACCCATTTTGCTCATGACTTCGTCGTAGTATTTTATGTATAATACTACTTATAAAAATAATAAGATTAATAATAATAATATTAATCTTAATAATAATAATTATAATAATAATAATAATTATAATAATAATAATAATAATAATAATAATAATAATAATAATAATAATATAAATATATATACGAGTGTAATATGTATGTGTGCTAAACTGGAACGAATTCGACTGAATTTATAGATGTGGCCTGATTTCCAACCCCATGCGATCGCATGGTTTTTGGGCATCAAGGCCATGCGATCGCATGACCCTCTGATCCAGCTCACAAACTTTTAACTTTTTGTTTGTCGACATAATTTTATATAATATATATAATATATTTAATTTATATAAATAATTATATATTATATTAAATTCACATGCATAGTTGACTTGTAATTTTTGTTCTGATAAGTCGCACGTCATCACTCAACTTATGTCTCAATTTCGGTTTTTCAAATGTCCTTTCGTACGCTGAGAAAACTTGTATTTTACATTTCGTGTCACGTACCTTTGTCAAAATATAGCCTTAAATTATCCCTAAACTATACCACTCAGAGTATATCTTAAACTTTCGAGTATTTTGATCATTTACTTCTATAAATCATCATCTCGCTATTTGTTAATATATATATATATATATATATATATATATATATATATATATATATATATATATATATATATATATATATATATATATATATATATATATATATATATATATAATAACAATTCGTTTTTATGACCAAGTTAATATTATATTTTATCGTATTGTTAAATATATATTTTCAATATTAATAAACACGTTTTAATATACATATCGCAAGTTATTCATATATCTAATTCCAACAGTTAATATTCCTTATTATTGTATGTGTCTAAATTACGTTATTTAAACAAACACTTTACCATTTATTCCGAATACCGTTAAGAATGAATGATTTCCCAAATCAACGTGGACCTTACAACAGAGACCCGTAATAATATCATAATCCTTAAGGGACTCAATAATTATCTTTTAATTCAATCGTTTGGCATAATCTTTTAACTCTGTATCTAAATATATCAATCAGATAATCAAAACAATAAGTTTAATGCACAGTATCATATACTCAACACTTTGTTACATTTTCAAGTTATGGTATATATATGTATCTATTTACATATAATTGTTCGCGAATCGTTGAGAACAATCGAAAGGTAACTGAATAGTTCAAGAATTTTGAGATTCAACTTTACAGACTTTGCTTATCGTGTCGGAAACGTTAAATCATTTAAAGATAAAGTTTAAATTTGGTCAAAAATTTCCGGGTTGTCACAGTACCTACCCGTTAAAGAAATTTCGTCCCAAAATTTGAGTGAGGTCGTCATGGCTGACCATAAAAATGTTTTCATAACGAATATGAGTTGGTAAATAGAATTTTATCACCATTGAATAATACGGATAAAACAATCCGATTACTCGAAGCGTATGAGAGAAGTTATCGTAATAGAGTGAAATGAAGAATAGAGATTCGTCTTATCTCTTGATGTAGTAACGATTGATTTCCAGAATTTAAGATATAGAAAATCTTCATAATTTGAATAAGATTTGATTCTTCGGAATTTAAGAAAATTAGGATTTCCTTTGATTAAATGCGTAATCTGCCTCGATTGCTATGTCTGATATTTTGCTATAAATTAACCTCTTCCGTTTCATTTATTTTCACCACTCCTATAATTTTCTTTCTTATTTCATACTTACAAAAGATTTGTGAAAATGCTTCATCCAGTTCTGATTCTTGATATTTTCTTGGCTATCATATCATTCATTCTTCTTTTTCATCTGCCACCAGAGGAGGTTATTTTCTTCTACTATTTCCTTGGGGTTATATTGTTTTTCATTCTCCCATGTCTTTATATTACTATATGCATTGATGTACACGGTTTGTAATTTTGGGGTTATTTTCGGGCTTTATATTTTCCATTATATTTCGGAGTTTCATGCTTTCGTTTTCTCTTCCCGACTTTAAGTCAAGCGAATAATGGTCCAGAATTCGTAGGTATGAATTTCGAAATGAACATAATTAATGTTCTAAGAAAGAAACGGTAATGGCACAATCTGACTTGTCAAATTACCAGAATACCTGGAAAAGACCGAATCATCAAGAAAAGTATTTTCTTGATATATTTAGAGATTAAATAGAATGAAAGAGTTATGTAACATGGTTCATGATGAGGGTGGGATCTGTAAACCTTTATCACGTTCCATTAGAAACTCAGCATGACTTACTGTAATATAATCACGTTGATCAAGTGTCATTATATTATACTAATTCATGCTTCAGTTCCCAACACTATTTCAAAACATTCATATTTTAAACTTGAAGGTTTCAGAATTTAGAAAATAGTTTCTTTTATGATGTAACACCGATAGCGAGAAGAGATGAATGGTTTCAGATAAGAATAGTTATGAAATATCTTCATAAATATCGAGGATATTTATAATGAAAGATACGCTAATATCCTATAATTTCTAATATTAACGGATGGTGAAGAAGATTTGTCTGTGAAGGTTTAGAGTCAGGAGCAAGGTATTCGTTAATGACTTCAGAAGACACTGAATCATTTGGATTCTTTTAATATAGAGTTTGGTCCTTGTATTTGTCCTTTGTCTCCTTCATGGTCTGCTCAATCCGTTTTCCAGTTCTAAGCCTTCTCTTTTTGTCAGCTTTACCACCATACTATTCTTTATCATCAAACTTATGACTGTTAAGGTCGTTTACAGTTTTTGCTGCTTCATCAACATTTTTCCAAAATTCGAAGAACTAGTTTCGTAGTTTGGGGTGTTTTTCGGAAACTTCACATTCGAAATATGTAAGTCCAGGAGGTAGACGTTATATGTACACATATAACTGTTGGCGTAGACATGCTACAAGATTTCAAAATACTGATTGCTAATTCCCGATAGTTGGTATGTCAATTGCCGTTACAAGATGTGGATGAGTACATGATACGGTTTCAATGAGTATAAGGATTTTTCGGAAGGTCAAAGATCAATGAAGTTTTTGATAAATTTACTGCTAATGTGGTGGAACATGAAAGGTTCCCCAGTAACAAAAACGTATATGCCAAAGTTACAAGTTTGAAAGGTCATCGTTGACTGGTTGAATGGTTGATAATACTAGATACTTTGAAAAGGAATTGCAAGGTTATTTTCGGTAAAAACAATGCTAAAGGATCTTGCATAGTTTTGAAGTCAAAGTATAGCTTTGAAAGATGTAGAGATCTAAGAATGATGTCACCGGTTCAGAGTTATGGCTTGGATTCTGATCCGTTGATATCAGAATATGTGATTGAATTTGTATGAAATGATTGTGTATCATTGTGAAGATAGTGAGTATAGTTAATGATTTTTGAATCAAAATTGAAGAATGTACAGTGTAACATATTAATTGTGAACTTAAATATTTCTCGAGTAGTACCTACCCGTTAAAGATTTAACAATTAATACTTTGTATAAAAGAATTTTTATTACCGTCTTTATAAAAATATATGTATGTATATTTTCTTCAGATCTAATACAGATTTAATGAGTTAATATCATATTAAGCTCATTTGATTTTCGGCTTGACTTAGAAATGATTAAACTCTAAAACATTAAAGATTACATAATTTTTGCGGAGTATTTCGCTAATGTAATCGATACTTCATTATTTATTCTTATTTCTCGGTGAAGGATGTTGATGCTTGTGGAATCTTTGTGAACCTTACAAAGCACAGATGATGTTTTCTGGAAAGTTTCGAGTACATCGAAAATGAAAATGTAAAATCAATTATGTAATTGAATAATACACTTGGTTTATTATGAAATGAAATTCATTAAGTTGAAACAGAGATTGTAGTTAACAATGGTTAAGTTGTTAAGGAAGGATGTACATCATTACATATTAGTAATATGAACTAACCGAGTAGTACCTACCACTTAAGATTCACACGTAATAGCTTAGTACGAAAAGATTTATTCAAAATTCATATATATTAAATATACATAAAATTTCTTCAGGGGAAATGAGTTAATACTTCATCGGTTATTGTTGCTGGTATTTCTTGGTAACTACGATGCGTATGACGTTGATGTTCATGGTACATATTGTGATATTGAGGCTTGCAGTGCAGATGTTGTTGGTGGTAGTAATGGTACTGTTGGTGTTGTTTTTGGTGGTACTGTTGATGCCGGTGATTCTGCTGGTGCTTGTAACCTTTGCACCATATTCTCCAAAGCCACTACCCGAGCGCGAAGCTCGTTGACTTCTTCTACTACACCGGGATGATTGGCGATTCGGACGAGCGGATGAATAAGATCTAGAATTTAAGAGAGTATATGATCATGACGAGATATTCTGGAGATGAGAGAGAAAATGGTATTACGAACAGGTTCGCCGGTAAGTGCTTCAGGTTCTTCGCCAAGAGGGCAATGTGGTGGATGGAAGGGATCGCCTTCTTCTTGTCTCCAATAATTAAGTAGGCTACGAACCCATCCCCAATTAATCCAGGATAGATGATGGCTAATTGGTTGATCCATTCCGGTTACACTGTCTTCGGAATTCAGGTGAATATCCATATCGGAATAGCTGTCAGAGTTTAAGGAATTTGAACTAGATACGGGATCCATCTTGTATAATTAGGGAGATGATTTTTGACATGAATTAGATTATAGAATTTAGTTTGGTATTCTTCAATACATAATTTACATATGTATATATAATACCAAATTCCATAAATCACGGAGAAATTTTCGGAAGATGTCAGGAAAAGTTTACAGTAACAGGTACGCTAAGATATGAATTTTGTCTATACACTATTCATGCAATCAATGCAGTAAAACGTGTCTAGACTAGGAATGATAAGCAGGTAATTTTCGACAAAAAATGATAAGCAAAACTTTAGAGATGCAGACACGGTCGAAGTCCAGACTTACTAATGCATCCTAACAACTATCAGTTAGACACACTCATGCAAGACCTGGTTCGCTAGGACCAATGCTCTGATACCAACTGTGACGATCGCTCCAAATCCATATGGACGAACACGTCATTCATCGATTTCATTGCAAGGTATTTGACCTCTATATGATACGTTTTGTAAACATTGCATTCTTTTGAAAAGGCACACCATAAATGAATATTTAAATCAAAGGTTTTCGACATCTGATGATTTCTACATATAGAAAATCACCGTAAATAATAGTTTACAATAGTAATTCCGTTGACAATGCAGTCAAAATAAAATACATGGTGATGATTTGGTGAATGCAACGTTTCCTTGATAAATATGCCATGTAAGACTCCATGCACATAGATTGTCTAACATATAAGCAAATAGCGGAAGACTTCTAGGGAACCTGAGAATAAACATGCTAACAAGTGTCAACACAAAGGTTGGTGAGTTCATAGTTTTAGTGTTTCGCATAATCTGTATATAAAAGTGGATCACAAGATTTCAGTTGTTTCATCCAGAAACGTTTATCAATAGATTCTACATAACAGAGCACCCTGGTAGCTAAGCTTTAACGTTATAATGATAAATACCCCATTCGTTTTAATACACGTAAACCAACGTGTCCAAAACTCAAATAACACATGTCTGTTAAAAGGCTAGCGCTCTAGCTCGGACGGGGATGTCAAGCCCTATGGATCCATATACTGTTATTCGCACCCACCAGTCCATATCCTATGTACTGGCAGCTACTAGTTACCAAAGCTAAGGGATTTTTGGTTCAAACTCAGTGTAGAATTTAGTATGTACTTTTATCCATTGCGTTTAAAATAAATTGCATGCATTCTCAGCCCAAAAATATAGATTGCAAAAGCAATTAAAAAGGGACCAAAGAAACTCACATTAGCAGAATATAAAGTTGTTCACAAAAATGCGACCGAAACTCGGATTACCAAATAATCGTAGATCTCAACCTAGAGAACATATGTTGGTCAATAAATGTTTATCAAGCTAGGTCAGGTCATAGTGTATCATAATCCTAATGCTCGAGATCGACATACAAAAGTTATCCTAAGTCGTTTCAAAAAGTCAATTTTGACAATAGTTCAACAAAACGAGACATACCTTATATAAGGAGTCATTTACTCAGTTGGTAATATTCAAAAATCCAATTTATCAATCTCGTAAACAAGTTGTTTAAATCTTAATTGCAGATTCAAAAGCAATTTCAATTAACGTAAATCATAATTCAATTGATCATATCTTTTAATCCCTTCGTCGAAACTATTCGATATCTAAATGAAAAGTTATTGATTTTTCGCCAGCTTTTCAAAAACATGCATATCATATACCTTTTTCCAGTAATATATGTATTTAATTCGTGATTCATTATAAACTGTTTAGCAACAAAATTTAGCATACAAGCATGTATAAATATATATACTCGAGCACTAGACATGGATACACAATTAATATATAAAAGATAAAATATGAGTGCTTACGTATCAATATTGAGATTCAATATTGTAGGAAAGTACGTAGACGTAACGGAGATGACAAACACTAGGTTTGATTCACAAATATACCCCCGAACATTACCCATAATTTCCTTAGCTCTATCCCGCTTGAAAACTCATTGATGTTAAAGCTAAGGGGTATAAAATACTATTAAATTTTAGCAGAAAATACTATTAAATACGATACAATTTTACACAAGATATTTATTTATTTATAGAATGGATATACTTAAACCTTGCTACAACACTTATAGGCAGTGTACCTAATCGTACAGTAGTGTAGTTTTTAGTAAGTCCGGTTCGTTCCACAGGGAAATCTTTAAACAAAGCTCAACGCTATATTAGTTTACTTTTATAAAAATACAAATATATATATAAGTAATATTATTATTATAAAGGGGGGTTTTTACCGTTTAATGACCGGTTTGTCGATTTTAAAACTTTAGTCGCAGTTAAAACCTAATGTAAAATATAAAATAAATACAAGACTTTAAATTAAAGCGTAAAGTAAATAACGATAATGAAATTGCGAATAATAAAAGTGCGATAAAATAAACTTGCGATAATTAAAAAGTGCGATAATTAAAAGTGCGATTAAATAACAATAAATAAAAGTGCGATAATTAGAAGTGCAATTAAATATAAAATAAAGGAAATTAAATATGAAATAAAAGAATTATGCTTATTTAAACTTCCGTAATCATGATGTTTGACGTGTTGATTTTAGTTTTATGCCCATGGGTTAATTGTCCTTTGTCCTGGATTATTCAATATGTCCGTCTGGTTTTTGTCCATAACAGTCCATCAGTCATAAATATAAATTGCAAGTGTCCTTGTCAAATTATTATTATACCCGAAGTTAAATATTCCAACTAATTGGGGATTCGAATTGTAACAAGGTTTTAATACTTTGTTTAATGAATACACCAGGTTATCGACTGCGTGTAAACCAAGGTTTTACTACTTTGTTAACAATTACACCAATTACCCTTGAATGTAATTTCACCCCTGTTTTAATTATTCTAGTGGCTATTAATCCATTCCCGTGTCCGGTTAAATGAACGATTATTCGTACATATAAATACCCCGCCCATCGTGTCCGATCGAGTGTATATGGTAATTTATAGGGACGCCCAATTGTAAATCTTTATATTAACATTAACAAACTTTCATTTAGTTAAACAAATATAAAGCCCATTAATAGCCCATAGTCTAATTTCCACAAGTGTCGTTCTTTTGTCCAAACCCCAATTATGGTACAAAGCCCAATTACCCAATTTTAGTAATTAGCCTAACATCATGATTACTTCGTTTTAAATAAGCATAATAATAACTTAGCTACGAGACATTAATATAAAAAGGTTGAACATAACTTACAATGATTAAAAATAGCGTAGCGTTACACGGACAGAATTTCGACTTACACCCTTACAACATTCGCTAACATACCCTTATTATTAGAATTATAATTAAAATTAAAATATAAATTATAAATATAAATATATTACGTATATATTGAGAGAGAGATTGAGAAATAAGATGTATGTTTTTGATCAGAATTCGGGTTGCTTTATAGCCAGGGTTGAAAATTGGGGCTCCGCGACTCGCGGCAAAATGGCCTTACAACTCCGCGAGTCGCGGAGAGGTATTTACAGCTTACCCCCTTGGAGTTTCCTGCTGCCGACGGTTTTTATTATATATATATAATATATATATAATTAATATAATTAATTATATATTATATTATATTTATATACATAGTTAACTTGTAATTTTTAGTCCGTTGCGTCGAGCGTTAAGAGTTGACTCTGGTCCCGGTTCCGGATTTTCGAACGTCCTTGCGTACAATTTAATATCTTGTACTTTGCGTTTTGAATCTTGTACTCTTGTGATTTCGAGACGTTTCTTATCAATAATTGGAACCTTTTTGATTGTCTTTTGTACTTTTGAGCTTTTTGGTCGTTTGCGTCTTCAATTCGTCGAATCTGTCTTTTGTCTTCACCTTTTATTATTTAAACGAATATCACTTGTAAATAGAACAATTGCAACTAAAAGCTTGTCTTTCTTGAGGAATAATGCTATGAAATATATGTTCGTTTTTAGCATTATCAAATATTCCCACACTTGAGCGTTGCTTGTCCTCAAGCAATATTGTCTTGAAATACTAGAATCACTTCTTTATTCTTCACACTTTGTACATCAGTGATTTCTATATGGTGGTATAAACAATGGTAGTAACGATATGGTTTACAGTCCCACATGACTATAAAAATTTAGATCCATTAAGGAAATTGGATCTTTATGAAAACATTTGATCTTTTGAAAATTAAATCTAGTTTTTACCCTAGATAAGTTTTCCGGAATAACCCTTTACCGGTGTTTGCAAAATATTTTTGTGGGTTTGGTGGGTTTCAGATTTGAAAATTTTAGCTCAAAACTTGCGGTTTTGTGTCACCCACTTGCTAACCTTGTATTTGGAAAGCAACACGTCCAGTTTACTTGTTCCGTATATTACCTTTCGGTAAACTACCGTCCGGTTGTAAAGGAAAGCGTTGAACAAGCAACTGTTAAGGCAATGTCCCGTGACATGCTTTTGATTATGGTCTATAACGTGTCGGACGCAATTACTATACTTGGTAGGAGCAATAGTAAAGCTCACCCTTATAATTTTTCGGTCTGGCACAAGGTCCTGTCTTTGACCATGCTATGCAACAACCGTTCTTACGGTTGACACCCGATTTGGTTCAGGTGACCTAATGAATTCCAGGTGAATTCCTAGGATTTTACGTTCAATGGTAATGAACGCATTGAAAATAGGGTTTTCAGAAAACAAATCGGTTTATAATTTTGATCAAAATATTTTCTCGTTTAAGCTCGAGTTTAGATATCATTGAATTCCATGAGTTTGTAATTCTCAATCTTTAAGGTCAATCTCTAGGATTGAGTAATATCAGTCTTAAAAGCTGATTTTTAATCTTTAAGGAGATTATCCTTTCTGGGGATCTGATTCATTAGTCTTATCCAGCTAATTTGCATGGTGCCCCCCCATTGTACGAGATAAATCCTTCTCATGGTTAGGATAAATCTGACCACTTGGCGACCCTGTTTAATGCTGAGGTCCGTGGATTTCCTGCTGATTTTAGTGATGACTTTTCTAGATTTTTCGTCAACCTACAGCTGGTCTGGACGACAACTTCATGACCTAAATCAAGAAGCGCGTGTCTTTTTCGGAAGACTTTACTTCCTTTTAATGATGGAATTGATTCATCGTGTAGATCCATCTCTTCTTTTCTTTCATCGGGTAAAACAGTTTAGTTTAGTCCAAAGCAAAAGTATTTTCAGTTATTTGTTACAAATATATGTGGCATATGTTTAAAATAACTTGGTAAATTTTCCCACACTTGGCTTTTTATTTTTCTTTTTATCGTCCTCTATTCCATTTTAAATGAATTTTAACATTTTAGTTTGTTTCTCAATTTATGTCCTTTCCGAGGTAACAATAATTTCGGTGTTAAAACCTAGTTTTATCGTTCATAAATATGTATAAACATGATTTTGAATTCATTTATTTGAAAATTTTGAAAAATTTTACTAGAATTGGGTAGTCAGTATATAAGACTAGGGCTGTTCTTTTTTATCAGAGAGCACTAGATTCTAATACAACTACTGCTTTACTAGTATTTTTAATGGTAACCAAGTGTATAAAGTAAAAGTTTTAAAATCCGAAAGAATTTAACCCCTTCCCACACTTAAGATCTTGCAATGCCCTCATTTGCAAGAAATCAGTAACAATTTAAATTATTGAGGGTGATTTGTGTGAAAATGATTAAATTTTTACCAAAGTTTCCAAATATATTGGCGTTTGTTTGCTGAATGATAAATGGTGCACATCATTTGTTCATTCCGTCTTGTTGTTATTTCACATATATTTTGCATCTTGTCGTCAAAATTAGTTGCTTTTGCTGAACTTAATGCCAGTCTTTGAAAATGCGTTGTTTTACCCTGTTTTGTACATAAGATAAACTGCAAACATATATACATATTTTTGAAGTTTGGTTTATTACCCCACATTCAAAAATTATTAAAATCTAAGAATAAAAGTTAGATAATTATAAAAATGATTACAATATTAACAAAAGTATTAAACATATCAATAATTACAAATTACAAAATAAAAAAAATAATAAGTAAACTAAGGATGATATTGGTACCAATAGGGGTTCCAGGCATACCCATACGTGCTATAGAATGCTTCGGCAGGGTCATACGTAGGATATGGTGGCTGCATCTCTATCGACCAAGGAGGGAAGACGGGTTTCGGTGTAGGAATATAGTTTCTACCTATATGTTGGCAATGCGCTATGATCTGGTTCTGATGAACTTGCCAATCTTCAAATGCTCTCTGTCTAGCATTTTCGTATTCCTGAGAAGCTATAAACCTATGCATTTCTTGCATCTCATTCCCCCCTCCTACATTACCTTGTTCCTGGTTTCTCTCTACCTGTGGATGTCTACCATTGTATCGTACTGCGGCGTTATTTCGCCGCTTCAAAACTTTAGCACCATGGTATACATTTAAACCTATAGTGTCGCGGGGTTCCGGCTCTTCTACTAATAATCCCCCCCGACTTATATCCACACCGAGATATTCACCAATCAAAGTAATAAAAATACCACCTCCTATTATGCTATGTGGACGCATCCCTCGAACCATAGCTGATAAATAATAACCCACACAATATGGTATACTTACAGCGCTGTGTGGGTCTCGAATACACATATGGTAAAACAAATCTTGTTCATTTACCTTTTCTTTGTTTTTACCCCTTTGTGTAATCGAATTAGCTAAAAACCTATGTATTACTCTTAATTCGGCTCTATCTATATCCAAATAAGAGTAGTTTCCCCCTTTGAAACGGTGATGGCTTGTCATTTGACTCCACACACCGTGTGTATCAAAATTTTCATCTATTTTCCTACCGTTTAGTATCAATCCTCTACAATCGGCAGACGCTAATTCCTCAGGCGTATATATACGTAAAGCCTGAGCCATGTCCAGTAAAGACATGTGGCGCATCGAACCGCCTAACAAAAATCTAATAAAAGAACGATCGGTTAAACTAGCTACCCGATCATTCAACTCTATACTACATAACAACTCTTTACACCATACTTTATATACAGGTCTGCGTATGGTGAATAAACATATCCAGTCATTAAAAGAAGAATTACCATACCTCTGTACCAGTAATTCCCTAATTGGCCCGGCCAATTCTACAGCTTCCAAGGGTCCCCATTCTATGACCCTCGGTACCTCAACAACCTTAGAGTGAAGAGTATGCAAACCCCGTTGATATTTTGGATAATCTATCCAAAGTCTGTCAAATCGCAGGTTCGGGTGCAACTGTTCCAAGTGCATATCTGAAAAGGTCATGACTGGATGAGGTACATCCTGCTTGTAGTAGTTATCTACCTCCTGTTGTTCCAAGTTCTCAGCAGGAGCATGGCGGGCTTGGGATGAAGATTCACCCCTTTCATTCTGCAAAACACATCAAACACAAATTTTGTGCATCCAAATATGCATTAGTGTCAGCAAAATCATCAATCAAAATAATTACAATGACATTATCAATTTATATCAAACTTAAGCTCATTTTCACATTTTTATCAAATCTACACTTTTTCAAATAAGCATATACGAAAATTTTCGCCAAGTTCATAAGCATTCAACTCAAATAACATGTCAAAATAATCATTACTAGCAATCAAACAAGTCTCAAATGGCATTATCTTTCAAAAATCAAGTTCATGAATTTTGGACTTTAAAAAGTCCACTTTTAATTCTCAAAATCATGTTTAGGCTCAAAGTTTTGATCATTTAACTACCTAGACATGTTACACTACTCAATTTAGCAATAATTCATGACAAAAATCGGCCATAACCTGTTTATATCAAAAAGCCCCAAATTGCTCAAGAACACAAACCCTAGATTATTCAAAATTTGAAGTTTAAGGCTTCTAATCATGTTAAACAGCATCAATCTAGGTTATACAAGCATAATACATTAACAATTTAAGTCTAATTACACTCAAAAGCATCAAAATCAAATTGGGTAAAAATTAGCTCAAGAATGAAATGTCCCGTTCTTATTGATTAAAAACGTTTCATATTAATTGATTTCGTTGCGAGGTTTTGACCTCTATATGAGACGTTTTTCAAAGACTGCATTCATTTTAAAACAAACCATAACCTTTATTTCATCAATAAAGGTTTAAAAAGCTTTACGTAGATTATCAAATAATGATAATCTAAAATATCCTGTTTACACACGACCATTACATAATTGTTTACAATACAAATATGTTACAACAAAATAAGTTTCTTGAATGCAGTTTTTACACAATATCATACAAGCATGGACTCCAATTCTCGTCCTTATTTAAGTATGCGACAGCGGAAGCTCTTAATAATCACCTGAGAATAAACATGCTTAAAACGTCAACAAAAATGTTGGTGAGTTATAGGTTTAACCTATATATATCAAATCATAATAATAGACCACAAGATTTCATATTTCAATACACATCCCATACATAGAGATAAAAATCATTCATATGGTGAACACCTGGTAACCGACATTAACAAGATGCATATATAAGAATATCCCCATCATTCCGGGACACCCTTCGGATATGATATAAATTTCGAAGTACTAAAGCATCCGGTACTTTGGATGGGGTTTGTTAGGCCCAATAGATCTATCTTTAGGATTCGCGTCAATTAGGGTGTCTGTTCCCTAATTCTTAGATTACCAGACTTAATAAAAAGGGGCATATTCGATTTCGATAATTCAACCATAGAATGTAGTTTCACGTACTTGTGTCTATTTTGTAAATCATTTATAAAACCTGCATGTATTCTCATCCCAAAAATATTAGATTTTAAAAGTGGGACTATAACTCACTTTCACAGATTTTTACTTCGTCGGGAAGTAAGACTTGGCCACTGGTTGATTCACGAACCTATAACAATATATACATATATATCAAAGTATGTTAAAAATATATTTACAACACTTTTAATATATTTTGATGTTTTAAGTTTATTAAGTCAGCTGTCCTCGTTAGTAACCTACAACTAGTTGTCCACAGTTAGATGTACAGAAATAAATCGATAAATATTATCTTGAATCAATCCACGACCCAGTGTATACGTATCTCAGTATTGATCACAACTCAAACTATATATATTTTGGAATCAACCTCAACCCTGTATAGCTAACTCCAACATTCACATATAGAGTGTCTATGGTTGTTCCGAAATATATATAGATGTGTCGACATGATAGGTCGAAACATTGTATACGTGTCTATGGTATCTCAAGATTACATAATATATAATACAAGTTGATTAAGTTATGGTTGGAATAGATTTGTTACCAATTTTCACGTAGCTAAAATGAGAAAAATTATCCAATCTTGTTTTACCCATAACTTCTTCATTTTAAATCCGTTTTGAGTGAATCAAATTGCTATGGTTTCATATTGAACTCTATTTTATGAATCTAAACAAAAAAAGTATAGGTTTCTAGTTGGAAAAATAAGTTACAAGTCGTTTTTGTAAAGGTAGTCATTTCAGTCGAAAGAACGACGTCTAGATGACCATTTTAGAAAACATACTTCCACTTTGAGTTTAACCATAATTTTTGGATATAGTTTCATGTTCATAATAAAAATCATTTTCTCAGAATAACAACTTTTAAATCAAAGTTTATCATAGTTTTTAATTAACTAACCCAAAACAGCCCGCGGTGTTACTACGACGGCGTAAATCCGGTTTTACGGTGTTTTTCGTGTTTCCAGGTTTTAAATCATTAAGTTAGCATATCATATAGATATAGAACATGTGTTTAGTTGATTTTAAAAGTCAAGTTAGAAGGATTAACTTTTGTTTGCGAACAAGTTTAGAATTAACTAAACTATGTTCTAGTGATTACAAGTTTAAACCTTCGAATAAGATAGCTTTATATGTATGAATCGAATGATGTTATGAACATCATTACTACCTTAAGTTCCTTGGATGAACCTACTGGAAAAGAGAAAAATGGATCTAGCTTCAATGGATCCTTGGATGGCTCAAAGTTCTTGAAGCAAAATCATGACACGAAAACAAGTTCAAGTAAGATCATCACTTGAAATAAGATTGTTATAGTTATAGAAATTGAACCAAAGTTTGAATATGATTATTACCTTGTATTAGAATGATAACCTACTGTAAGAAACAAAGATTTCTTGAGGTTGGATGATCACCTTACAAGATTGGAAGTGAGCTAGCAAACTTGAAAGTATTCTTGATTTTATGAAACTAGAACTTTTGGAATTTATGAAGAACACTTAGAACTTGAAGATAGAACTTGAGAGAGTTCAATTAGATGAAGAAAATTGAAGAATGAAAGTGTTTGTAGGTGTTTTTGGTCGTTGGTGTATGGATTAGATATAAAGGATATGTAATTTTGTTTTCATGTAAATAAGTCATGAATGATTACTCATATTTTTGTAATCTTATGAGATATTTCATGCTAGTTGCCAAATGATGGTTCCCACATGTGTTAGGTGACTCACATGGGCTGCTAAGAGCTGATCATTGGAGTGTATATACCAATAGTACATACATCTAAAAGCTGTGTATTGTACGAGTACGAATACGGGTGCATACGAGTAGAATTGTTGATGAAACTGAACGAGAATGTAATTGTAAGCATTTTTGTTAAGTAGAAGTATTTTGATAAGTGTATTGAAGTCTTTCAAAAGTGTATAAATACATATTAAAACACTACATGTATATACATTTTAACTGAGTCGTTAAGTCATCGTTAGTCGTTACATGTAAGTGTTGTTTTGAAACCTTTAGGTTAACGATCTTGTTAAATGTTGTTAACCCAATGTTTATAATATCAAATGAGATTTTAAATTATTATATTATCATGATATTATGATGTACGAATATCTCTTAATATGATATATATACATTAAATGTCGTTACAACGATAAACGTTACATGTATGTCTCGTTTCAAAATCATTAAGTTAGTAGTCTTGTTTTTACATATGTAGTTCATTGTTAATATAATTAATGATATGTTTACTTATCATAATATCATGTTAACTATATATATAACCATATATATGTCATCATATAGTTTTTTTACAAGTTTTAACGTTCGTGAATCACCGGTCAACTTGGGTGGTCAATTGTCTATATGAAACCTATTTCAATTAATCAAGTCTTAACAAGTTTGATTGCTTAACATGTTGGAAACATTTAATCATGTAAACATCAATCTCAATTAATATATATAAACATGGAAAAGTTCGGGTCACTACAGTACCTACCCGTTAAATAAATTTCGTCCCGAAATTTTAAGCTGTTGAAGGTGTTGACGAATCTTCTGGAAATAGATGCGGGTATTTCTTCTTCATCTGATCTTCACGCTCCCAGGTGAACTCGGGTCCTCTACGAGCATTCCATCGAACCTTAACAATTGGTATCTTGTTTTGCTTAAGTCTTTTAACCTCACGATCCATTATTTCGACGGGTTCTTCGATGAATTGGAGTTTTTCGTTGATTTGGATTTCATCTAACGGAATAGTGAGATCTTCTTTAGCAAAACATTTCTTCAAATTCGAGACGTGGAAAGTGTTATGTACAGCCGCGAGTTGTTGAGGTAACTCAAGTCGGTAAGCTACTGGTCCGACACGATCAATAATCTTGAATGGTCCAATATACCTTGGATTTAATTTCCCTCGTTTACCAAATCGAACAACGCCTTTCCAAGGTGAAACTTTAAGCATGACCATCTCTCCAATTTCAAATTCTATATCTTTTCTTTTAATGTCAGCGTAGCTCTTTTGTCGACTTTGGGCGGTTTTCAACCGTTGTTGAATTTGGATGATCTTCTCGGTAGTTTCTTGTATAATCTCCGGACCCGTAATCTGTCTATCCCCCACTTCACTCCAACAAATTGGAGACCTGCACTTTCTACCATAAAGTGCTTCAAACGGCGCCATTTCAATGCTTGAATGGTAGCTGTTGTTGTAGGAAAATTCTGCTAACGGTAGATGTCGATCCCAACTGTTTCCGAAATCAATAACACATGCTCGTAGCATATCTTCAAGCGTTTGTATCGTCCTTTCACTCTGCCCATCAGTTTGTGGATGATAGGCAGTACTCATATCTAGACGAGTTCCTAATGCTTGCTGTAATGTCTGCCAGAATCTTGAAATAAATCTGCCATCCCTATCAGAGATAATAGAGATTGGTATTCCATGTCTGGAGACGACTTCCTTCAAATACAGTCGTGCTAACTTCTCCATCTTGTCATCTTCTCTTATTGGCAGGAAGTGTGCTGATTTGGTGAGACGATCAACTATTACCCAAATAGTATCAAAACCACTTGCAGTCCTTGGCAATTTAGTGATGAAATCCATGGTAATGTTTTCCCATTTCCATTCCGGGATTTCGGGTTGTTGAAGTAGACCTGATGGTTTCTGATGCTCTGCTTTGACCTTAGAACACGTCAAACATTCTCCCACGTATTTAGCAACATCGACTTTCATACCCGGCCACCAAAAATGTTTCTTGAGATCCTTGTACATCTTCCCCGTTCCAGGATGTATTGAGTATCTGGTTTTATGAGCTTCTCTAAGTACCATTTCTCTCATATCTCCAAATTTTGGTACCCAAATCCTTTCAGCCCTATACCGGGTTCCGTCTTCCCGAATATTAAGATGCTTCTCCGATCCTTTGGGTATTTCATCCTTTAAATTTCCCTCTTTTAAAACTCCTTGTTGCGCCTCCTTTATTTGAGTAGTAAGGTTATTATGAATCATTATATTCATAGATTTTACTCGAATGGGTTCTCTGTCCTTCCTGCTCAAGGCATCGGCTACCACATTTGCCTTCCCCGGGTGGTAACGAATCTCAAAGTCGTAATCATTCAACAATTCAATCCACCTACGCTGCCTCATATTCAGTTGTTTCTGATTAAATATGTGTTGAAGACTTTTGTGGTCGGTATATATAATACTTTTGACCCCATATAAGTAGGGCCTCCAAGTCTTTAATGCAAAAACAACCGCGCCTAATTCCAAATCATGCGTCGTATAATTTTGTTCGTGAATCTTCAATTGTCTAGACGCATAAGCAATCACCTTCGTTCGTTGCATTAATACACAACCGAGACCTTGCTTTGATGCGTCACAATAAATCACAAAATCATCATTCCCTTCAGGCAATGACAATATAGGTGCCGTAGTTAGCTTTTTCTTCAATAACTGAAATGCTTTCTCTTGTTCATCATTCCATTCAAATTTCTTCCCTTTATGCGTTAATGCAGTCAAGGGTTTTGCTATTCTGGAAAAGTCTTTGATGAACCTTCTGTAGTAACCAGCTAGTCCTAAAAACTGGCGTATGTGTTTCGGAGTTTTCGGGGTTTCCCACTTTTCAACAGTTTCTATCTTTGCCGGATCCACCTTAATACCTTCTTTGTTCACTATGTGACCGAGGAATTGAACTTCTTCCAACCAAAATGCACACTTTGAAAACTTAGCGTACAATTCTTCCTTCCTCAATACTTCTAACACCTTTCTCAAATGTTCACCGTGTTCTTGGTCATTCTTTGAGTAAATAAGTATGTCATCAATGAAAACAATGACAAACTTGTCAAGGTATGGTCCACACACTCGGTTCATAAGGTCCATGAACACAGCTGGTGCATTAGTTAAACCAAACGGCATGACCATAAACTCGTAATGACCGTAACGTGTTCTGAAAGCAGTCTTTGGAATATCATCTTCTTTCACCCGCATTTGATGATACCCGGAACGTAAGTCAATCTTTGAATAAACAGACGAGCCTTGTAGTTGATCAAATAAGTCGTCGATTCTCGGTAATGGGTAGCGGTTCTTGATGGTAAGTTTGTTCAACTCTCGGTAGTCGATACACAACCTGAATGTACCATCTTTCTTCTTGACAAACAAAACAGGAGCTCCCCACGGTGATGTGCTTGGTCGAATGAAACCATGCTCTAAAAGTTCTTGTAATTGGCTTTGCAGTTCTTTCATCTCGCTGGGTGCGAGTCTGTAAGGAGCACGAGCTATTGGTGCAGCTCCTGGTACAAGATCTATTTGAAATTCAACGGATCGATGTGGGGGTAATCCCGGTAATTCTTTCGGAAATACATCGGGAAATTCTTTTGCGACGGGAACATCATTGATGCTCTTTTCTTCAGTTTGTACTTTCTCGACGTGTGCTAGAACAGCATAGCAACCTTTTCTTATTAGTTTTTGTGCCTTCAAATTACTAATAAGATGTAGCTTCGTGTTGCCCTTTTCTCCGTACACCATTAAGGGTTTTCCTTTTTCTCGTATAATGCGAATTGCATTTTTGTAACAAACGATCTCTGCTTTCACTTCTTTCAACCAGTCCATACCGATTATCACATCAAAACTCCCTAACTCTACTGGTATCAAATCAATCTTAAATGTTTCGCTAACCAGTTTAATTTCTCGATTCCGACATATATTATCTGCTGAAATTAATTTACCATTTGCTAATTCGAGTAAAAATTTACTATCCAAAGGCGTCAATGGACAACTTAATTTAGCACAAAAATCTCTACTCATATAGCTTCTATCCGCACCCGAATCAAATAAAACGTAAGCAGATTTATTGTCAATAAGAAACGTACCCGTAACAAGCTCCGGGTCTTCCTGTGCCTCTGCCGCATTAATATTGAAAACTCTTCCGCGGCCTTGTCCATTCGTGTTCTCCTGGTTCGGGCAATTTCTAATAATGTGGCCCGGTTTTCCACATTTATAACAAACTACATTGGCATAACTTGTTCCGACACTACTTGCTCCGCCATTACTCGTTCCGACACCATTTGTTCCTTTCGTTCTATTAACCCCTGGTCCATAGACCTCACACTTCGCCGCGCTATGACCATTTCTTTTACACTTGTTGCAAAATTTGGTGCAGAACCCCGAGTGATTCTTTTCACACCTTTGGCATAGCTGCTTCTGATTGTTGTTGTTGTTGCGGTTATTATTGTTATTAGGATGATTGTTGTAGTTGCTGCTGCTGTTGTTGTTGTTGTTGTTGTTGTTGTTGTTGTTGGGCCGTTTGTTGTAGTTGCGATTGATGTTGCGATTGTTGGGATAATTGTTGCGATTATTGTTGTAATTGCTGTTGTTGTTGTATTGGTGATTCTTATCACCGTTTTCCTCCCACTTTCTTTTGACTTGTTTCACATTGGCCTCTTCAGCAGTCTGTTCTTTAATTCTTTCTTCAATCTGGTTCACGAGTTTGTGAGCCATTCTACATGCCTGTTGTATGGAGGCGGGCTCGTGTGAACTTATATCTTCTTGGATTCTTTCTGGTAATCCTTTCACAAACGCGTCGATCTTCTCTTCCTCATCTTCGAATGCTCCCGGACACAATAGGCACAATTCTGTGAATCGTCTTTCGTACGTGGTAATATCAAATCCTTGGGTTCGTAACCCTCTAAGTTCTGTCTTGAGCTTATTGACCTCGGTTCTGGGACGGTACTTCTCGTTCATCAAGTGCTTGAATGCTGACCACGGTAGTGCGTACGCATCATCTTGTCCCACTTGCTCTAGATAGGTATTCCACCATGTTAACGCAGAACCTGTGAAGGTATGCGTAGCGTACTTCACTTTGTCCTCTTCAGTACACTTACTTATGGCAAACACCGATTCAACCTTCTCGGTCCACCGTTTCAATCCGATCGGTCCTTCGGTTCCATCAAATTCCAAAGGTTTGCAGGCAGTGAATTCTTTGTAGGTGCATCCTACACGATTTCCTGTACTGCTAGATCCAAGGTTATTGTTGGTATGTAGCGCAGCCTGTACTGCGGCTATGTTTGAAGCTAGAAAGGTACGGAATTCCTCTTCATTCATATTCACGGTGTGTCGAGTAGTCGGTGCCATTTCCTTCAAAATAGTTAAATGGAACAAGTTAATCATACAGAATGTTAAGAGTAGTTAATAGTATTTCGTAGCATAATATGAACTCATTTATAAAAGCTTTTTTCTTCATATTAGCGTTTTATAAGTTTAAATTCGGGTAGTACCTACCCGTTAAGTTCATACTTAGTAGCTAATATACAATTCAACTACTACAATTCTATATGAAAAACTGATTGTAATAATATTTCGCGTTCAAACTTTTATACAATATTTTACAAACTTACAATACCGCTTATTTTACATAAAGCATGAAATATAGCACACAATAACTTTGATACAAGATAGTTTTGAAGATAATTCTAGCTAGTACACAAGTCGTTCAGCAAAGGCAATAAAGACACGTAATTCATACGTCCAGAAACAAGTCATGCATTCTGGTTTTACTAGGACTACTTCCCATCCTTGGTCTTGTGGAACATAACCGTTATGGCCGTTGATAAGACAGCGTGTTGTAACGTCGTCAAAGGGACGAGGGTTACGTAATGTCCAACAGTCCCGTAACAATCTAAAAACCTCATTTCTTACCCCAATTACCGACTCCGTCACTTGTGGAAACGTTTTGTTTAATAGTTGTAGCCCGATGTTCTTGTTCTCACTTTGGTGAGAAGCGAACATTACTAATCCGTAAGCATAACATGCTTCTTTATGTTGCATGTTAGCCGCTTTTTCTAAATCACGAAGTCCAATATTCGGATATATTGAGTCAAAATAATTTCTTAACCCATTGCGTAAAATAGCATTTGGGTTCCCCGCAATATATGCGTCAAAGTAAACACATCGTAACTTATGGATTTCCCAATGTGATATCCCCCATCTTTCGAACGAAAGCCTTTTATAAACCAAGGTATTCTTGGAACGTTCTTCGAATGTCTTACAAACTGATCTCGCCTTAAATAGTTGTGCCGAAGAATTCTGGCCGACTCTAGACAAGATTTCATCAATCATGTCTCCGGGTAGGTCTCTTAAAATATTGGGTTGTCTATCCATTTTGTGTTTTTAAACTGTAAAATAGACAAGAGTTAGATTCATAAAAAAAATACTTATTAATACAAGCAATTTTTACATATATCATAAAGCATAAGAACACTATATTCCATATATTACACCACACGAATACAACTATCTTATTCCGACTCGCTCGTTTCTTCTTCTTCGGTTTTGGTTCGTTTTGCCAAGTTTCTAGGGATATATGATGTTCCCCTAATACGAGCCGTCGTTGTCCACATTGGTTTAGAAAAACCTGGTGGTTTAGAGGTTCCCGGGTCATTGTTACAACTTAAGGACTTCGGGGGTTGACGATACATATAAAGTTCATCGGGGTTGGAATTAGATTTCTCTATTTTTATGCCCTTTCCCTTATTATTTTCTTTTGCCTTTTTAAATTCAGGTGGGGTAATTTCTATAACATCATCGGAATTCTCGTCGGAATCCGATTCATCGGAGAATTGGTAATCCTCCCAATATTTTGCTTCCTTGGTGGAAACACCATTGACCATAATTAACCTTGGTCGGTTGGTTGAGGATTCTCTTTTACTTAACCGTTTTATTATTTCCCCCACCGGTTCTATTTCTTCTTCCGGTTCCGATTCTTCTTCCGGTTCTGATTCTTCTTCCGGTTCTGATTCTTCTTCCGGTTCCTCTTCGGGAACTTGTGAATCAGTCCACGAATCATTCCAATTTACATTTGACTCTTCATTATTATTATTAGGTGAGTCAATGGGACTTGTTCTAGAGGTAGACATCTATCACATAATATCAAACACGTTAAGAGATTAATATATCACATAATATTCATATGTTAAAAATATATAGTTTCCAACAAAAATGTTAAGCAATTATTTTTAAAGAAAACACGGTCGAAGTCCAGACTCACTAATGCATCCTAACAAACTCGATAAGACACACTAATGCAAATTTTCTGGTTCTCTAAGACCAACGCTCGGATACCAACTGAAATGTCCCGTTCTTATTGATTAAAAACGTTTCATATTAATTGATTTCGTTGCGAGGTTTTGACCTCTATATGAGACGTTTTTCAAAGACTGCATTCATTTTAAAACAAACCATAACCTTTATTTCATCAATAAAGGTTTAAAAAGCTTTACGTAGATTATCAAATAATGATAATCTAAAATATCCTGTTTACACACGACCATTACATAATTGTTTACAATACAAATATGTTACAACAAAATAAGTTTCTTGAATGCAGTTTTTACACAATATCATACAAGCATGGACTCCAATTCTCGTCCTTATTTAAGTATGCGACAGCGGAAGCTCTTAATAATCACCTGAGAATAAACATGCTTAAAACGTCAACAAAAATGTTGGTGAGTTATAGGTTTAACCTATATATATCAAATCATAATAATAGACCACAAGATTTCATATTTCAATACACATCCCATACATAGAGATAAAAATCATTCATATGGTGAACACCTGGTAACCGACATTAACAAGATGCATATATAAGAATATCCCCATCATTCCGGGACACCCTTCGGATATGATATAAATTTCGAAGTACTAAAGCATCCGGTACTTTGGATGGGGTTTGTTAGGCCCAATAGATCTATCTTTAGGATTCGCGTCAATTAGGGTGTCTGTTCCCTAATTCTTAGATTACCAGACTTAATAAAAAGGGGCATATTCGATTTCGATAATTCAACCATAGAATGTAGTTTCACGTACTTGTGTCTATTTTGTAAATCATTTATAAAACCTGCATGTATTCTCATCCCAAAAATATTAGATTTTAAAAGTGGGACTATAACTCACTTTCACAGATTTTTACTTCGTCGGGAAGTAAGACTTGGCCACTGGTTGATTCACGAACCTATAACAATATATACATATATATCAAAGTATGTTAAAAATATATTTACAACACTTTTAATATATTTTGATGTTTTAAGTTTATTAAGTCAGCTGTCCTCGTTAGTAACCTACAACTAGTTGTCCACAGTTAGATGTACAGAAATAAATCGATAAATATTATCTTGAATCAATCCACGACCCAGTGTATACGTATCTCAGTATTGATCACAACTCAAACTATATATATTTTGGAATCAACCTCAACCCTGTATAGCTAACTCCAACATTCACATATAGAGTGTCTATGGTTGTTCCGAAATATATATAGATGTGTCGACATGATAGGTCGAAACATTGTATACGTGTCTATGGTATCTCAAGATTACATAATATATAATACAAGTTGATTAAGTTATGGTTGGAATAGATTTGTTACCAATTTTCACGTAGCTAAAATGAGAAAAATTATCCAATCTTGTTTTACCCATAACTTCTTCATTTTAAATCCGTTTTGAGTGAATCAAATTGCTATGGTTTCATATTGAACTCTATTTTATGAATCTAAACAAAAAAAGTATAGGTTTCTAGTTGGAAAAATAAGTTACAAGTCGTTTTTGTAAAGGTAGTCATTTCAGTCGAAAGAACGACGTCTAGATGACCATTTTAGAAAACATACTTCCACTTTGAGTTTAACCATAATTTTTGGATATAGTTTCATGTTCATAATAAAAATCATTTTCTCAGAATAACAACTTTTAAATCAAAGTTTATCATAGTTTTTAATTAACTAACCCAAAACAGCCCGCGGTGTTACTACGACGGCGTAAATCCGGTTTTACGGTGTTTTTCGTGTTTCCAGGTTTTAAATCATTAAGTTAGCATATCATATAGATATAGAACATGTGTTTAGTTGATTTTAAAAGTCAAGTTAGAAGGATTAACTTTTGTTTGCGAACAAGTTTAGAATTAACTAAACTATGTTCTAGTGATTACAAGTTTAAACCTTCGAATAAGATAGCTTTATATGTATGAATCGAATGATGTTATGAACATCATTACTACCTTAAGTTCCTTGGATGAACCTACTGGAAAAGAGAAAAATGGATCTAGCTTCAATGGATCCTTGGATGGCTCAAAGTTCTTGAAGCAAAATCATGACACGAAAACAAGTTCAAGTAAGATCATCACTTGAAATAAGATTGTTATAGTTATAGAAATTGAACCAAAGTTTGAATATGATTATTACCTTGTATTAGAATGATAACCTACTGTAAGAAACAAAGATTTCTTGAGGTTGGATGATCACCTTACAAGATTGGAAGTGAGCTAGCAAACTTGAAAGTATTCTTGATTTTATGAAACTAGAACTTTTGGAATTTATGAAGAACACTTAGAACTTGAAGATAGAACTTGAGAGAGTTCAATTAGATGAAGAAAATTGAAGAATGAAAGTGTTTGTAGGTGTTTTTGGTCGTTGGTGTATGGATTAGATATAAAGGATATGTAATTTTGTTTTCATGTAAATAAGTCATGAATGATTACTCATATTTTTGTAATCTTATGAGATATTTCATGCTAGTTGCCAAATGATGGTTCCCACATGTGTTAGGTGACTCACATGGGCTGCTAAGAGCTGATCATTGGAGTGTATATACCAATAGTACATACATCTAAAAGCTGTGTATTGTACGAGTACGAATACGGGTGCATACGAGTAGAATTGTTGATGAAACTGAACGAGAATGTAATTGTAAGCATTTTTGTTAAGTAGAAGTATTTTGATAAGTGTATTGAAGTCTTTCAAAAGTGTATAAATACATATTAAAACACTACATGTATATACATTTTAACTGAGTCGTTAAGTCATCGTTAGTCGTTACATGTAAGTGTTGTTTTGAAACCTTTAGGTTAACGATCTTGTTAAATGTTGTTAACCCAATGTTTATAATATCAAATGAGATTTTAAATTATTATATTATCATGATATTATGATGTACGAATATCTCTTAATATGATATATATACATTAAATGTCGTTACAACGATAAACGTTACATGTATGTCTCGTTTCAAAATCATTAAGTTAGTAGTCTTGTTTTTACATATGTAGTTCATTGTTAATATAATTAATGATATGTTTACTTATCATAATATCATGTTAACTATATATATAACCATATATATGTCATCATATAGTTTTTTTACAAGTTTTAACGTTCGTGAATCACCGGTCAACTTGGGTGGTCAATTGTCTATATGAAACCTATTTCAATTAATCAAGTCTTAACAAGTTTGATTGCTTAACATGTTGGAAACATTTAATCATGTAAACATCAATCTCAATTAATATATATAAACATGGAAAAGTTCGGGTCACTACAAAGAACACTAAAATTCGAATTAAATGGTGTTTAGGTGTAGAAATTTACCGTTTTTCTTGAGTAGTTCTTAGATATCATCCTTCTCAACATGATTTTAGCAAAAAATTTGGTGATTAACGGTTAAAAATTGAGATTTTTGGGGGTGATTTTCGGGTTTTTCGGGGTCTTTTTTCGCTGTTAAAATTGCAGTGTTTTTGTGTGGGAGTGAACTGATCGTTCAGCTCCTTATATTTTTTTTTTCTGTAATTTTGTCCCTCCGCGAGTCGCGGAGGTTTTTCACTGCAAACTCCGCGAGTCGCGGAGTTTACCCTTCTTTTTTTTTTTTTTTTTTTTTTTTTTTTTATAATCTTTAACTTATAAAACAATTAAGAAATTAATTTTAAAATTTTGTTTCCCTTGTTATTTAGGACGAGGTCGTTTCGGATCGATGTCCTAGTCCGTCCTTCGACAAAATTTTAAAATTTGTCTTTTTGTAGCGATTGTTTTAAAAGCTAAGATTTTTGGGTTTTTTCAATGTTTTTGGCATACTTTAAATCAATAAGATTAAAAATAATGATAATAAAAGTTCTCGTCCCTCCCTCGGGTAAAGCAATTTCGGTTCAAAGACCTAGTCTTCAACTTACGACGAATTTTAAAAATCATATTCTTAACTTAATGAGATAAAGTAAATTTTTGTTTTTAAATTCACACAACATAAATATAAAATTCAAAATTAAAATTAAAAATTCACACCAAACTCAAAATTTAAAATGCATAAAATTAAAATTCATATTTTAAAAATTAAAAATTCGCACCAAACTTAATTTAAAAATTCATATTATAAATTCACACCAAACTTAATTTAAAAATTCATATTATAAATTCATACCAAACTTATATTAATTTTTCAAATATTTACAATTTTAAATATATTGTTTTTACAAAGTTTACAATATTAATTTAAGATTTAAATATTAATTTTAAAAACATGGTAAAAATAAATTTAAAAATCTTTTTGTCTTTTTATCCCACTTTAATCAATCAAATATTATCAAAAATATGCGCCCCTCTTTTCGGTAAAGTAATTTCGGTTCCAAGACCTAATTTGACTCATGACGAATTTTTGAAATATTTTGGGTTGATTGATTAAAGATATTTATACCTTAAGAATAAACGTTAAATTTCGCAGTGATGTAATAAATTTTTGAAGGATATCAATAATTTCGGTCGCCAAACCTAATTTTATTTAATACCAATTTAATACTTTTTAGCGAACAAATTAGCGTTTATTATCAAAAGGTTAAAAATAAAAATAAAAATAAAAACTGTACAGACATACCTGTGAAATAGATTTCTTAGTTATATGATCTATTATATTCATAAGATAGTCGGTTTAATTGGTTTTCCATGGCTGCATAGGCGTAACCTCGAGCATTCATTGTCTTTTCTTCTAAACATATGAACGGTCCGTCTCTGCATAAAGTAACAAATTCGGTATTTGAATAGGTTTGATTATTTGAACATTTACCTCCATGTGACCATTTTCCGCATTTGTGACATTTTTCTAGGTGTCGTGCTCTTCTTTTCGCTGCGGATTTTGATTTTCCTTTACCAAATTGTAACTTATTATCTTCGCATCTGGATCCTTTTCTAACTCCGTCCATTCTTTCTCTGATTACTGATACTAATTCACTCGGTAGTATGTCATTATTTCTTTTAGTGATCAAAGCGTGTAGCATTAGACCATGGTTTAGTTCACAGGCAGTCTTCATTTCGTAAAAACCTAAAAAAATAAAAATTCAGAATGGGGGGAGAAGACTAGTTCTTTAGGGTCTGCTAGGGAAAGACCATACGTGTTCCATTTTCGAGAACTACACGAAAACAGACAATCTAACTCTAACAGAAATACATATTATCCTTTAAAGACTTGATTCTCCCCACACTTAGTTAGCTGTGGTGTCGAAATTGTGATTAACTTCGTTGTCGACTTCCATCGGACCATGTATGTAATGTTTAACTCTGTGACCATTAACTTTAAATTCAATCCCATTTGAATTTATTAATTCTATCGTTCCGTATGGGAAAACTCTTTTGACTATGAATGGTCCAGACCATCTTGATTTTAATTTTCCAGGAAATAGCTTGAATCGTGAATTGAAAAGAAGAACTCTGTCTCCTTCTTTGAATTCTTTTGAACTTCTGATTCTTTTATCATGCCATTTCTTCGTTCTTTCTTTATAAATTAACGAATTTTCGTATGCTTCATGTCTTAATTCTTCTAATTCATTTAGTTGACTTAATCGTAGACGTCCAGCTTCATGTAAATCAAGATTACATGTTTTCAAAGCCCAAAATGCTTTGTGTTCAATTTCTACTGGAAGATGACATGCTTTTCCATAAACAAGTCTAAAAGGTGTGGTTCCAATTGGAGTTTTGTAGGCTGTTCTAAAAGCCCAGAGTGCATCCTCCAATTTAATGGACCATTTCTTCGGATTTGATCCTACGGTTTTCTCTAGAATACGTTTTAAAGCTCGGTTTGTATTTTCAACTTGTCCACTTGTTTGTGGATGATATGCGGTGGAGATTTTATGAGTTACTCCATATCTTTTAAGAACTTTCTCAAGTTGATTATTGTAACATCCCGCGTTTTTCCGTTAAATTTAATTTTAACACCGTCTTTTTTTTAAAACATAATCTTTCGTATTTAAATTAATAGTTTCCGTGAGTAACGTTCATTATATTCCCGCTATTTAATTTTGACATCACCCGTTTACTCGAGCGTTTTAAAAATATTCGTTTGGTTAATTCCCGCACCCGACTACAAACATGAGGGACTTAAGTTGACAAGTGGGCAAAGTGGTGACTAGGTCAACTAGTCAACCACTTCACCTCCTCCATCCATTTCCATCCATCTCCCTCATCTCTCTTTCTCTCTAGCAAGAACACACACACACAACACCCAATTCAATCATTCATCATCTAAATTCGATTTAGGAGGCTTACAACAAAACAAATTACATATTTGGAATCCTCTCTTCATCCTCTACAATTTGATACCAACTTCATCTCGTTTGGGTAACATTTCTAAAACTCTAGATTTCTCTAAATTCGTGTTTTTGATTTGAAATGGTGTTAGTTAGTGTCTATGGCTCAAGTCTAACATGAATATATGTTTGGTTTGCTCGATTTGTTGTTTTTGGAGTAACTAGCATGAACTTGAAATGGGTTTGCTTAATCCTTGATTTTGGATGAGTTAATGTTGTTAGATTGTTAAAGTGCATGTTTTAATTGTGTTACTAGTATCACTAGCTTCGTTTTGATGCGTAGGTTGATTAAGAAAACTTCAAAAACATGAATATTGATTTTGTGATGTTTGACTAGGGTTTGATAGTTCTTGACATGAACTTTTGATGCTTGAATGCCATGGAATGTTAATTGTTAGTGATTAGTTGTAATGTATGCTTAATTACCTTCGAAACAGCATATCGTATGTGTAAATTGGATTCCCGAAACTTAAAATGCAATTGATGAACTTGAAACTTTGAAAATGGACTTTTAAACGATCACTTGACGAGAAATCGGTTATGGAAAATGTTGTTTTTGTTTGATGAAACATGTTTAGTTGTGTTCCTTGTCAAAAGAGCTTTCCAACGGTATAAGATACGCTTCCTAATTGTTTACGGTTTGAGTTTTGCGTTTGTTTGAAATTTTACCAAGCCTTGAACAAGTGAAACAGGCCAGGGACCAGGCCACGGCCATTGTCGCGCCGCGGAGCAATTTGTCGCGCCGTGGCCCAAAGGGTGATTTTAGAACATGTTTTTCAAGCTTTCTGACCTTCAACATAGGCATTTGTCGCGCCGCGGAGCAATTTGTCGCGCCGTGACAATTGCCTGTTTCATCCGAACTTCAGCAAACTTGTTTTGGCCATAACTTTTTGACCGTAACTCCGTTTTCGATGAATCAAATATCGTTGGAAACGTAATAAGATTTCCTTTCTAATGGTAAGGTTTTGAAATGTCAACTCAAACTTTATTACAATCGTTCTAACATGCTTTTATACTTGATTCTTGCATGAAACTTGACAACGTGATTCACATGCTATACTATTCGAGTCGTAACGAGCCATAGGACTAATTGAACACATTTCACCCAACCATGTGTCGTAACCGGTTAATTGATACAATTTACTTGTTTAGGTCAAGACTAAGCAACTTTCATGCACACGTTTACTTTGTGAAGTACCTTTATACTCGTGCACTCGAGGTGAGATCATAGTCCCACCTTTTCAACAACTTTTTATACTTTTAAATTGTGGGCTGAGAAACATATACTTTGTTACATTTTGTACTATTTACTTTTATACTTTGAACACAAGTACAAGGAAAACAAACATTCTACAGCGAGTTTAGAACAAAAATCCTCAATTCGATTATCATTAGTTACACTTGCCGGGTGTAAGCGAGAACTTATGTTATATGGCCATATGGGTTGACAACCCTCATCCTTGACGGTTCGCTACCGTCTACGGATGAAATATATTTTCGAGAATCAGTGTTTGTTCTAGCACTAAGTGATGGGGTATACAATGGAAGGAAACGTTAAGTCTTGATAATTGGGTGCTCGCGAACCAACTTTTGGAATGCAACTTTTGGATGATCAATTTATAGAAATACTAAATCTTGTGGTTCAAAATATAACGTTTATTACAAACACCTATGATTTCACCAACGTTTTTCGTTGACAGTTTTCTATATGTTTCTCAGGTTCATGCATGGCTATTTGATACATGCTTCCGCGTACATTCATACTTGCTTGGGGTCAAGCATACATGCATACACTCTGATTTCTTGCTTGGGGTCAAGCATACATACATACATACGCTAGGGATAGCACTTTTGGATTCAAACTTTTGTTTACATACTTACGCTATTTATAGCAACTGTGTTTTTCAACTTATATTATGTCGCAAGTTATTTCATTTATACTTTATGACTTTTGTAAACTTAGACTTGCTGTCGAATGGTTTTGTAAACTAAACTTGCAAGTCTTGTGCCTTTCAAATGAATGCGACATAATTTTGGTCAAACGAGTCTCATATAGGGACTACGACCACGCAACGGGACCTAAGTTAACGGCGCCGTCAATAACGGTTTTGGTCGGGTCGTTACAGATGGTATCAGAGCGTTGGTTGTAGGGAACTAGGACGTGCATTAGTGTGTCTAACAGAGTCGTTAGGACGCATTAGTGAGTCTAGACTACAACCGGATAGTTAGCATTTGCATTCTGACATACATTGCTATAGATAGCACTTACTTGACTACTTGTGCATTATACTTGAATCATTCTTAGGCAAACTTTTTAATGGTACCCAACCTTCATCATACGAACTCGTATTCCGCCAATTTTTGGTAAAACACGTGAATTCAAGATTCATACGCGTACGGATGACCGCGACTTCGTTAGCTACTCTAGCTCGGGAACTCAAATTCTTTGGTTGTTATCCACCCCGTCTTAGCTTACTATCCATGAGTATTGTAAAGTCACTGTCACTACTCTAGGTGAGTATCGTCATCACTATTTATCGCTACGGTTGCGTACTACTCGCTATCATGACTCGTTACTCTTTTCATACCTAACTACTTTATTGTCTGATTCGAACCGCATTGACGTGAACAATCACTTATACACTTCCCTCGGGGAACGCATCTTTAGAGTTGCACTAATTCTTTCGATTCAATACGAATCATGTTTGAGACGTCGTTACATTTTGTTCATTTTAGATTTTCACGATGACACGAACTTGAACTCATGGAGTGATGTGGGAATGGAAGTATGATTTGGCGTAATATAACGACACTCGATCAACGTGGTTATATTACGGTAAGACATACCAAAGTTCTAGTGACGCGTGATGGTGGTTAGACTCGATCAACCTAAACACCACCATGTGCCATGTACATGACTTCATCTTTTCATGTTTGGACATCCGAAAACTCCGAGAATATTTATAACAACCATACCGGGGACACACCTTCAATTATTGTCAAATTATATTTATGCTTCCGAATGAATTACCGATTCCATTCGACTTCAACCGTATGTCACACGGGTATACTAGCTCGTCCTCGCGCAGTCTTGTTGACTAACTGCAATTTACTCGTTATGCTCACATCGGGGCGGAACTTCCCTCTCACCACACTCGTACTTCCGGTTCAGGAAATCTTTATTCTAAACTCCCAATGGAGGGAGGGACTCTCCACGTTATACTAGTATTCGCCTCGAGGGTGAATAGTCTCGACGAACGTATTTGAAAACCGATAAATTTTCCGCGACGCGAATTTTCTTGAGAAACTTGTCCTAACTAACGTTTTCAATTCCTAGCAAACGTGTTCAATATGCCTTAGGGAAATGTACCCCGTTTCGGATCGAGATCCTCGTTTCACTTCTAGATTTTGGAGTGCCTTACAAAAAGCCTCGGGACCGCGTTTAGACATGAGCACCGCGTACCATCCACAACCCGACGGACCGAACAAACATGCGATTTAAACCTTGGAAACCATAATACAAGTTTGTATTACTAACTTCAAATTTACTTGAGAAAAGTATTTTCCTTTAACCGAATCCTCGTACTACAATGATTTTCATTCGAGTTTTAACGTCACTCCTTTTGAAACCACATGTGACCGGAAACGTCGTTCTCCTTTGTCGAACCAAGTAAGCGATGATCAATTCACCGGGGCCGAGGTTGTTCATGAGCAACCGAGAAAATTTGTTCATATTCAGGTAAAACCCTACGCGACTCGTACTCACCAAGAGCTACGCCGATGTTAGACGTAAACATTTCAAATCCCGCGTGGGAAACCGCGTCACGTTAAGAGTCGCACCTTGGAAAGGTACAATCCGTTTCGGGAAACGTAGGAAGCTAAATCCGCGATATTTTGATCCTTTAAATTCTTGGGGTGTTTTGGACCCGTCGCTAGCCGTTTAGACTTTTCCGACCCATTTTGAGTCTCCGTTTATCCTACATTCGATGTATCAACTCAAAGACGTGTTTTGCGAAACGAGAACTTGTTATCTTCTTTGATGAACTCACTATCGACGATAAACTTCATTCCTAGGAGGGCCAGTCGAAACCATGAATCGTGAACCCAAACTCTAAGACGACGTGAAATGCCCAAGGGAGTACCTTCACTTATTCGTAGAATTTACAACGCAAGATCTCGAGTAAGATTCAACAACTACTACTTCCAACTAAATTTCGGGACGAAATTTCTTTTGAGGTGTGGATAATGTAACATCCCGCGTTTTTCCGTTAAATTTAATTTTAACACCGTCTTTTTTTTTAAAACATAATCTTTCGTATTTAAATTAATAGTTTCCGTGAGTAACGTTCATTATATTCCCGCTATTTAATTTTGACATCACCCGTTTACTCGAGCGTTTTAAAAATATTCGTTTGGTTAATTCCCGCACCCGACTACAAACATGAGGGACTTAAGTTGACAAGTGGGCAAAGTGGTGACTAGGTCAACTAGTCAACCACTTCACCTCCTCCATCCATTTCCATCCATCTCCCTCATCTCTCTTTCTCTCTAGCAAGAACACACACACACAACACCCAATTCAATCATTCATCATCTAAATTCGATTTAGGAGGCTTACAACAAAACAAATTACATATTTGGAATCCTCTCTTCATCCTCTACAATTTGATACCAACTTCATCTCGTTTGGGTAACATTTCTAAAACTCTAGATTTCTCTAAATTCGTGTTTTTGATTTGAAATGGTGTTAGTTAGTGTCTATGGCTCAAGTCTAACATGAATATATGTTTGGTTTGCTCGATTTGTTGTTTTTGGAGTAACTAGCATGAACTTGAAATGGGTTTGCTTAATCCTTGATTTTGGATGAGTTAATGTTGTTAGATTGTTAAAGTGCATGTTTTAATTGTGTTACTAGTATCACTAGCTTCGTTTTGATGCGTAGGTTGATTAAGAAAACTTCAAAAACATGAATATTGATTTTGTGATGTTTGACTAGGGTTTGATAGTTCTTGACATGAACTTTTGATGCTTGAATGCCATGGAATGTTAATTGTTAGTGATTAGTTGTAATGTATGCTTAATTACCTTCGAAACAGCATATCGTATGTGTAAATTGGATTCCCGAAACTTAAAATGCAATTGATGAACTTGAAACTTTGAAAATGGACTTTTAAACGATCACTTGACGAGAAATCGGTTATGGAAAATGTTGTTTTTGTTTGATGAAACATGTTTAGTTGTGTTCCTTGTCAAAAGAGCTTTCCAACGGTATAAGATACGCTTCCTAATTGTTTACGGTTTGAGTTTTGCGTTTGTTTGAAATTTTACCAAGCCTTGAACAAGTGAAACAGGCCAGGGACCAGGCCACGGCCATTGTCGCGCCGCGGAGCAATTTTTCGCGCCGTGGCCCAAAGGGTGATTTTAGAACATGTTTTTCAAGCTTTCTGACCTTCAACATAGGCATTTGTCGCGCCGCGGAGCAATTTGTCGCGCCGTGACAATTGCCTGTTTCATCCGAACTTCAGCAAACTTGTTTTGGCCATAACTTTTTGACCGTAACTCCGTTTTCGATGAATCAAATATCGTTGGAAACGTAATAAGATTTCCTTTCTAATGGTAAGGTTTTGAAATGTCAACTCAAACTTTATTACAATCGTTCTAACATGCTTTTATACTTGATTCTTGCATGAAACTTGACAACGTGATTCACATGCTATACTATTCGAGTCGTAACGAGCCATAGGACTAATTGAACACATTTCACCCAACCATGTGTCGTAACCGGTTAATTGATACAATTTACTTGTTTAGGTCAAGACTAAGCAACTTTCATGCACACGTTTACTTTGTGAAGTACCTTTATACTCGTGCACTCGAGGTGAGATCATAGTCCCACCTTTTCAACAACTTTTTATACTTTTAAATTGTGGGCTGAGAAACATATACTTTGTTACATTTTGTACTACTTACTTTTATACTTTGAACACAAGTACAAGGAAAACAAACATTCTACAGCGAGTTTAGAACAAAAATCCTCAATTCGATTATCATTAGTTACACTTGCCGGGTGTAAGCGAGAACTTATGTTATATGGCCATATGGGTTGACAACCCTCATCCTTGACGGTTCGCTACCGTCTACGGATGAAATATATTTTCGAGAATCAGTGTTTGTTCTAGCACTAAGTGATGGGGTATACAATGGAAGGAAACGTTAAGTCTTGATAATTGGGTGCTCGCGAACCAACTTTTGGAATGCAACTTTTGGATGATCAATTTATAGAAATACTAAATCTTGTGGTTCAAAATATAACGTTTATTACAAACACCTATGATTTCACCAACGTTTTTCGTTGACAGTTTTCTATATGTTTCTCAGGTTCATGCATGGCTATTTGATACATGCTTCCGCGTACATTCATACTTGCTTGGGGTCAAGCATACATGCATACACTCTGATTTCTTGCTTGGGGTCAAGCATACATACATACATACGCTAGGGATAGCACTTTTGGATTCAAACTTTTGTTTACATACTTACGCTATTTATAGCAACTGTATTTTTCAACTTATATTATGTCGCAAGTTATTTCATTTATACTTTATGACTTTTGTAAACTTAGACTTGCTGTCGAATGGTTTTGTAAACTAAACTTGCAAGTCTTGTGCCTTTCAAATGAATGCGACATAATTTTGGTCAAACGAGTCTCATATAGGGACTACGACCACGCAACGGGACCTAAGTTAACGGCGCCGTCAATAACGGTTTTGGTCGGGTCGTTACAATTATTACAGAAATGAGTACCCCGATCACTTATTAAAGCTTTCGGTGTTCCAAACCTTGCAAAAAGACGTTTTAAAAAGTTGACTACAACTCGTGCATCGTTAGTTGGGAGAGCTTGTGCTTCCGCCCATTTAGATACATAATCAATGGCTACGAGTATATATAGATTATTATGAGATTTTGGAAATGGACCCATAAAGTCAATACCCCAAATGTCAAATACTTCACATACTTGGATGACATTTTGTGGCATTTCATCACGTTGACTTATTTTTCCGGCCCTTTGACATGCATCACAGGATTTGCAAAGAAGGTGTGCGTCTTTGTAAATTGTAGGCCAATAGAATCCAGCTTCATAAACTTTTCTTGCTGTTAGTTGAGGCCCATAATGCCCTCCTGTTGGTCCTGTGTGACAATGGTTTAATATTTTACTAGCTTCATCTCCAAATACACATCGGCGTATTATTCCATCGGGACAACTTTTAAACAGATGTGGATCTTCCCAGAAATAGTGTTTTATATCACTGAAGAATTTCTTTCGTCTTTGGTACGATAATCCTTTTTCAAGGAATCCACAAACTAAGTAGTTTGCATAGTCTGCAAACCATGGGATTTCTTTATAATCTATCTTCAATAGATATTCATCAGGAAAGTTGTCTTTTATGGCCGATTCATTCAGAACTTCTAATTCGGGATTTTCAAGACGAGAAAGATGATCAGCGGCGAGATTTTCTGCTCCTCTTTTATCTCGGATTTCAATATCAAACTCTTGTAAGAGTAAGATCCAACGGATTAATCTTGGTTTAGCATCTTGTTTTGAAAATAGGTATCTAAGAGCAGAATGGTCGGTATAGACCACCGTTTTTGCTAGAACGAGATATGATCGAAATTTGTCAAAAGCAAAGACAATAGCAAGGAGTTCTTTTTCAGTAGTTGTATAGTTCGTTTGTGCTCCTTGTAATGTCTTACTAGCATAATATATAGGTTGAAATCGTTTTTCAATCCTTTGTCCTAAAACGGCTCCCATTGCAAAATCACTTGCATCGCACATTAGTTCAAATGGTAGATTCCAATTTGGTGTTATCATAATCGGTGCATTAGTGAGTTTTTCTTTAAGAATATTAAAAGATTTGATACATTCATCTGAAAAGATGAATGGCGCATCCTTTTCTAGGAGTTTATTCATAGGAGTGGTAATTTTAGAAAAATCTTTTATAAAACGTCGGTAAAAACCGGCATGCCCTAGAAAACTCCTAACTCCTCTAACATTGGTGGGATGTGGAAGTTTAGCAATTACATCTACTTTAGCTCTATCTACTTCAATTCCTTCTTTTGAAATTTTATGTCCAAGAACGATGCCTTCTTTAACCATGAAATGGCATTTCTCCCAATTAAGTACTAGATTTGATTTTTCGCATCTAATTAGCATTCGTTCCAGATTAACTAGACATGATTTAAATGTATCACCGAAGACTGAAAAGTCATCCATGAATACTTCCATGCATTCTTCTATCATGTCATGAAAAATCGCCATCATACACCTTTGAAAGGTTGCAGGGGCGTTACAAAGTCCAAATGGCATGCGTTTGTAAGCAAAAGTACCATAAGGGCACGTGAATGTGGTTTTCTCTTGATCTTCGGGTGCTATTGGAATTTGAAAATATCCGGAAAATCCATCTAGAAAACAATAGTAACTATTTCCGGCTAATCTTTCCAACATTTGATCTATAAAAGGTAAGGGAAAATGATCTTTTCTGGTGGCGTCATTTAATTTTCTATAATCAATACATACACGCCATCCTGTTACAGTCCTAGTAGGAATAAGCTCATTTTTCTCATTTGTAATGACAGTCATGCCACCCTTCTTAGGCACGCATTGAACTGGGCTTACCCATGGACTATCAGAAATTGGATATATCAAACCTGCATCTAGCAGCTTAATAATCTCTTTCTTAACTACATCTTGCATATTAGGATTTAGTCTTCGTTGGCGTTGCACATACGTTTTATGACCTTCTTCCATAAGGATTTTATGTGTGCAATACGAAGGACTTATTCCTTTAATATCATGAATCTTCCATGCAATGGCTGGTTTATGAGCTTTCAACACAGAAATGAGTTGTGATTTCTCATTTTCAGTAAGAGAAGACGATATTATTACAGGTAATTCAGATTCACCATGTAAATAAGCGTATTCCAAATGGTTTGGAAGTGGCTTTAATTCTAATTTCGGAGGTTCTTCTATCGATGATTTATATCGATATCTGTCTTCTTCTTTTAGCATTTGAATTTCTTCTGTTGTTGGTTCATATCCATTAGCTATAAGTGTAGCTAACATTTCAGCTTCATCAATTGGTTCATTACCTTCTCCTAAAGAACATTCTCCTGTTCCTTGTAATTCTGGAAATTCTTCTAATAATTCTGCATGTGCATCTATAGTTTGAATATAATAACATGTATCATCTGCAGATTGTGGTTGTTGCATTGCTCTATCAACTGAAAAGGTAACACTCTCATCCTCTATACTTAGGGTCAGTTTCTTACCGAACACGTCTATCATTGCTTTAGCCGTGTTTAAGAATGGTCTTCCTAATATGAGAGGAACTTGAGAATCTTCTTCCATGTCCAAAACAACAAAATCTACTGGAAATACTAAAGTACCAACTTTAACTAGCATGTTCTCCATTATCCCTCTAGGATATTTTATTGATCTATCGGCTAGTTGTATGCTTATTCTGGTTGGTTTCAATTCTCCAAGGTCTAGTTTAGCGTATAGTGAATACGGCATTAGATTTATACTAGCACCTAAGTCTGCCAATGCTTCTATTGAACTAAGACTACCCAGAAAACATGGAATTGTGAAACTTCCTGGATCAGATAGTTTTTCTGGTATCTTATTCAACAGCACTGCTGAACAATTAGCATTCATAGTAACAGCCGAGAGTTCTTCCATTTTCTTTCTATTCGTGATTAGATCTTTCAAGAATTTAGCATATCTTGGCATTCCTGAAATCACATCAATGAAAGGAAGATTTACATTTATCTGTTTAAACATATCCAAGAATTTGGATTGCTCGGCTTCAAGTTTTTCTTTCTTCATTTTACTCGGGTAAGGAAGAGGTGGTTGGTATGGTTTAACATAAGGTTTATCCTTAACTGTGTTATCTTCATTAACCTTTTCAACTACCGGTTCTTTTTCCTTATCTTGATCAGGTTGTGGTTCTTGTGGAGTAGGAATAGTTTCATCAGAAGTTACAGGTATTTCAGGTGGTTTAAGTGTTGTACCACTTCTTGTGGTAATAGCTTTAGCTGTTTCATTCCGGGGGTTAGCATTTGTATCACTAGGTAGACTTCCCGGTTTTCTTTCACCTATTAACCTTGCTAGGTTACTTACTTCTTGTTCCAGATTTTGAATAGAAGCTTGTTGATTTCTAAATGCTTGAGCATTTTGTTCATTAGTTTGTTTTTGAGATGTGAAAAACTGCGTTTGAGTTTCAACTAGCTTCGTCATCATATCTTCTAAATTTGGCTTTTTATCATCGGTTTGTTGTGGTGGTTTGTTTTGAAAATTCGGTCTTTGCTGATTATAAGTATTATTGGATACTTGTTGATTGCTAGGACCTTGTTGGTTGTTGTATGGAATATTTCGGTTATAATTCTGGTTTTGATTGTAAATCGGTCTTGGCGGTTGATAATTATTCTGATAATTATTTCCAGGCCTTTGGTTTATGTATGAAATATTCTCTCTTTGTTCCATTGTTAATTCAATACTGAGACAATCTTTTGTCAAATGTGGTCCTCCACACTGCTCACAACTAATTCGTATTGAGTGAATATCCTTAGTCATCTTTTCCATTCGTCTCTCGAAAGCATCTATCTTTGCCGAAATGGAATCTAAGTCATGGCTAGAATCGGCTCTAGCTGCTTTAGATGATCTAATGATATCTTTTTCTTGGTGCCACTCATGCGAGTGGGAAGCAGTGTTATCAATAATTTTGTAAGCATCAGTTTCGGTTTTCTTCATAATAGAACCACCAGCTGCTATATCTATATCTTTCCTTGTAGTGATGTCGCATCCTTGGTAAAATATTTGTACTATTTGACAGGTGTCTAAACCATGTTGCGGACATCCTCTTAACAACTTTCCATATCTTGTCCACGCCTCATATAGAGTTTCATTTGGTTTCTGTGTGAACGTAACAATTTCTGCTTGAAGTCTTACGGCTTTAGATGCAGGAAAGAATTGTTTAAGAAATTTGTCAATTAAAACGTCCCATGTATCGATCGCCCCTTCAGGTAACGATTCCAACCAATCTTTGGCTTCTCCCTTCAAAGTCCAGGGAAATAACATGAGATATATCTGTTCATCCTCCACTTCTCGGATTTTAAATAGTGTGCAGATCCTATTAAAGGTACGTAGATGTTCATTTGGATCTTCCTTCGGCGCACCACTAAATTGGCATTGATTAGTCACCATGTGTAGAATTTGTCCTTTGATTTCATAATCTGGCGCATTAATGTCTGGATGAGTAATTGCGTGACCTTGGCCAGTGCGTTTAGCTCTCATTCGGTCTTCCATACTTAAAGGTTCCAGATTCTCCATGATTGAATTTGTTGAGTCGGTATCACTAGATGCTTCAGATTTAATGGTTCGTTCCTCAACAATCTCTGTTTGAATGATTGGTGGTTCCGGAGGAAAGTTTAATGGTTCAGGATCTATGAACCGTTCCTGAATATTCTCTGGATTCTCAATTGTGAGGTTGGGTTCAAAAAATGAATTATCGGAAATTTGAACTGAAGTACTTGGTCGACTGGATGACGATTCTAAAGAAAAATCAACGGCGGTTATATTTGTTAAACGATGTCTTGATCGAGTTACAGGTGGTGAACGTACAAAAGGTGATGAACGTCTTGCTCGGTGCATTCACTGAATATCCTATTAGTTTTAAAAAGGAAAGAAAAATTATAATAAGTTATCCAATCAATAGACTTTTCTGATTTTGCCCACGTTTCGAATAGCCAAAAGATGCAGCAGAGGGTCAGGATTCGTTTGGTCTCAATATAATTGAGGACTGTTTGGCTCCAATAACCCGGTCCACGTACAAATCCAACTATTACTACGAACCAGAAAATTTTGATGTCTATCAATTTAACCACTTAAAATAAATTTTCGTAATTTTAAGAAATTTAGATAAGAAGTAGAATAAAATTCTAAGTCCTAAAAACTAGAATGGCGAGAAATAAGAAAGAAAAAGAGTTCGTCGCAAAAGGTCGAAAAAGAAAAATGGTTGAAAAATAAAAGGTGACGGAAAAATAAAAGAAACTTATCAAAACTTAAAAATACTTAACTAATTTAACCTTATTACTACAACTAACTTAAAATTATAATCGCAAATTGAAATTACTAATTGGAATGATAATTGATACATAGTAAAAGGTGTCTAAAAATATTAAAGCTTACAGGAAAAACTAAATCCCAAATGGAAATAACTTAAAAAGAAACTAAAACTTAAAAAGGCGTCGCAAAATTCTAAAGCACCTAAATCTTAGTCTAAAGAAAAAGCACTTAAGGAATTCTACGGCAAAGCCTAAAAATATAGGAGTAAAAATAACTATAGCAAAAACTAAGTTTAAAATTAAATATGAGCTAAAAAATACAAAAGTTACGCTACAACGATTAAAAAGGTACAAAATATAAAAATATACAAAAAGTTGTAAAAAGTACAATTTTTATAAAAATATTATTTTTATATTATTTATTTAATAAACTATTAATTTTACAATTTTAATAAAACTAATTTAACTAAAATATATAAATAAAAAGTAAAAAGTAAAATAAAACTAATAATAATAATAATAATAATTAGGTTTTAATAATAATAATAATAAATTATAACCCGTAATCAATGCGAAATTAGGGTTTTTGTCCGTGTGTCAGAGGGTCTCCGCGAGTCGCGGCAAATAAAGAAGAAAACCCCGCGAGTCGCGGGGTTCAGAATTTGAGCTGACAGGTTTCACTTTTTACGCGTTTTTCTTTATTTTTTTTTTTATTTTGTTTTCTGTTTTTTAAATAATTAAAAGATATTAAAATTGAAACTTATATTTTTATAAACTAAAATAAAAATAAAGAAACTTATAAAACTTAAATATTTAACAAAATCCTAAAAATACTAATATTTTTGTTTTTCTTTTTATATTTTTCGAATTTTTAAAACGTATTTTTACAAAAATGACTTTTAATAAAAGTAGATAAAAATCTTTTTTTTTTTTTTTATTAGCGTTGCGCTTCCGGCTTTTAAGATAAATCCCCGGCAGCGGCGCCAAAAATACTTGATGTTAAAGCTAAGGGGTATAAAATACTATTAAATTTTAGCAGAAAATACTATTAAATACGATACAATTTTACACAAGATATTTATTTATTTATAGAATGGATATACTTAAACCTTGCTACAACACTTATAGGCAGTGTACCTAATCGTACAGTAGTGTAGTTTTTAGTAAGTCCGGTTCGTTCCACAGGGAAATCTTTAAACAAAGCTCAACGCTATATTAGTTTACTTTTATAAAAATACAAATATATATATAAGTAATATTATTATTATAAAGGGGGGTTTTTACCGTTTAATGACCGGTTTGTCGATTTTAAAACTTTAGTCGCAGTTAAAACCTAATGTAAAATATAAAATAAATACAAGACTTTAAATTAAAGCGTAAAGTAAATAACGATAATGAAATTGCGAATAATAAAAGTGCGATAAAATAAACTTGCGATAATTAAAAAGTGCGATAATTAAAAGTGCGATTAAATAACAATAAATAAAAGTGCGATAATTAGAAGTGCAATTAAATATAAAATAAAGGAAATTAAATATGAAATAAAAGAATTATGCTTATTTAAACTTCCGTAATCATGATGTTTGACGTGTTGATTTTAGTTTTATGCCCATGGGTTAATTGTCCTTTGTCCTGGATTATTCAATATGTCCGTCTGGTTTTTGTCCATAACAGTCCATCAGTCATAAATATAAATTGCAAGTGTCCTTGTCAAATTATTATTATACCCGAAGTTAAATATTCCAACTAATTGGGGATTCGAATTGTAACAAGGTTTTAATACTTTGTTTAATGAATACACCAGGTTATCGACTGCGTGTAAACCAAGGTTTTACTACTTTGTTAACAATTACACCAATTACCCTTGAATGTAATTTCACCCCTGTTTTAATTATTCTAGTGGCTATTAATCCATTCCCGTGTCCGGTTAAATGAACGATTATTCGTACATATAAATACCCCGCCCATCGTGTCCGATCGAGTGTATATGGTAATTTATAGGGACGCCCAATTGTAAATCTTTATATTAACATTAACAAACTTTCATTTAGTTAAACAAATATAAAGCCCATTAATAGCCCATAGTCTAATTTCCACAAGTGTCGTTCTTTTGTCCAAACCCCAATTATGGTACAAAGCCCAATTACCCAATTTTAGTAATTAGCCTAACATCATGATTACTTCGTTTTAAATAAGCATAATAATAACTTAGCTACGAGACATTAATATAAAAAGGTTGAACATAACTTACAATGATTAAAAATAGCGTAGCGTTACACGGACAGAATTTCGACTTACACCCTTACAACATTCGCTAACATACCCTTATTATTAGAATTATAATTAAAATTAAAATATAAATTATAAATATAAATATATTACGTATATATTGAGAGAGAGATTGAGAAATAAGATGTATGTTTTTGATCAGAATTCGGGTTGCTTTATAGCCAGGGTTGAAAATTGGGGCTCCGCGACTCGCGGCAAAATGGCCTTACAACTCCGCGAGTCGCGGAGAGGTATTTACAGCTTACCCCCTTGGAGTTTCCTGCTGCCGACGGTTTTTATTATATATATATAATATATATATAATTAATATAATTAATTATATATTATATTATATTTATATACATAGTTAACTTGTAATTTTTAGTCCGTTGCGTCGAGCGTTAAGAGTTGACTCTGGTCCCGGTTCCGGATTTTCGAACGTCCTTGCGTACAATTTAATATCTTGTACTTTGCGTTTTGAATCTTGTACTCTTGTGATTTCGAGACGTTTCTTATCAATAATTGGAACCTTTTTGATTGTCTTTTGTACTTTTGAGCTTTTTGGTCGTTTGCGTCTTCAATTCGTCGAATCTGTCTTTTGTCTTCACCTTTTATTATTTAAACGAATATCACTTGTAAATAGAACAATTGCAACTAAAAGCTTGTCTTTCTTGAGGAATAATGCTATGAAATATATGTTCGTTTTTAGCATTATCACTCATTTTGCTCATGACTTCGTCGTAGTATTTTATGTATAATACTACTAATAAAAATAATAAGATTAATAATAATAATATTAATCTTAATAATAATAATAATAATAATAATAATAATAATAATAATAATAATAATAATAATAATAATAATAATAATAATAATAATAATAATAATAATAATAATAATATAAATTTAAATATATATACGAGTGTAATATGTATGTGTGCAAAACTGGAATGAATTCGACTGAATTTATAGATGTGGCCTGATTTCCAACCCCATGCGATTGCATGGTTTTTGGACATCAAGGCCATGCGATCGCATGGCCCTCTGATCCAGCTCACAAACTTTTAACTTTTTGTTTGTCGACATAATTTTTTATAATATATATAATATATTTAATTTATATAATTAATTATATATTATATTAAATTCACATGCATAGTTGACTTGTAATTTTTGTTCCGATAAGTCGTACGTCATCACTCGACTTATGTCCCGGTTCCGATTTTTCAAATGTCCTTTCGTACGCTGAGAAAACTTGTATTTTACATTTCGTGTCACGTACCTTTGTCAAAATATAGCCTTAAATTATCCCTAAACTATACCACTCAGAGTATATCTTAAACTTTCGAGTATTTTGATCATTTGCTTCTATAAATCATCGTCTCGCTATTTGTTAATATATATATAATAACAATTCGTTTTTATGACCAAGTTAATATTATATTTTATCGTATTGTTAAATATATATTTTCAATATTAATAAACACGTTTTAAAATACATATCGCAAGTTATTCATATATCTAATTCCAACAGTTAATATTCCTTATTATTGTATGTGTCCAAATTACGTTATTTAAACAAACACTTTACCATTTATTCCGAATACCGTTAAGAATGAATGATTTCCCAAATCAACGTGGACCTTACAAAAGAGACCCGTAATAATATCATAATCCTTAAGGGACTCAATAATTATCTTTTAATTCAATCGTTTGGCATAATCTTTTAACTCTGTATCTAAATATATCAATCAGATAATCAAAACAATAAGTTTAATGCACAGTATCATATACTCAACACTTTGTTACGTTTTCAAGTTATGGTATATATATGTATCTATTTACATATAATTGTTCGCGAATCGTTGAGAACAATCGAAAGGTAATTGAATAGTTCAAGAATTTTGAGATTCAACTTTACAGACTTTGCTTATCGTGTCGGAAACGTTAAATCATTTAAAGATAAAGTTTAAATTTGGTCAAAAATTTCCGGGTTGTCACACATGGAAAAGTTCGGGTCACTACAATTAATCCATCCCCGTGTCCGGTCAAATGAACAATTATTAGTATTTATAGATATCCCGCCCACCATACCCAGTTAAGCGTATGTGGTTATATATAAATACATCAAATTATAAATCTCTATATTAAATCAACGAGATATCATTTAATTAATATAAAGCCCGTTAATAGCCCATAGTCCAATTTTCACAAGTGTCGGTCTTTTGTCCAAACTCCAATTATGGTCCAAAGCCCAATAACTCAGTCTTAATATTTAGTCCAACATCACGATTACTTCGGCTTAAATAAGCATAATAATAACTTAGCTACGAGACATTAATTTAAAAAGGTTGAACATAACTTACAATGAGTATTAATCGCGTAGTGTTACACGGACAGAATTTCGACTTACAAACTTAAAACATTCGCCAATATAACCTTATTATTATTAACTTAATATTAATATTATAATTATAAATATAAATATAAATATATTGAGAGATATAGAGTAATTGAGAAATATGGTGTACTGAACTCGTCCATTTCGTTGGCTATTTATAGCACCTGACCACCATTTCACTGCCATGCGATCGCATGGAGATAAGGCAGCCAGGCCATGTGATCGCATGGCCTCCTGATCCAGCTCATAATCACTTGTCTTCTTGTTTGCCGACGGTTTTTAATAATATAATATAATATATATAATTTTATATAATTATATATATATTATATTATATTCATGTACATAGTTGACTTGTAATTTTAGGCACGTTGCATCGCGCGTTGATAGTTGGTTCATGTCCTGGTTCCAGATTTTCGAACGTCCTTTCGTACGATTTAATATCTTTTACTTTGCGTTTTGCGGCTTGTACTCTTGTAATTTTGAGGCGTTTCTCATCAATAAATTGAATCACTTGGATTGTACTTTGTACTTTTTAGCTTTTTGGTCGTTTGCGTCTTCAAATCGTTGAATCTGTCTTTTGTCTTCACCTTTTATTATTTAAACGAATATCACTTGTAAATAGAACAATTGCAACTAAAAGCTTGTCTTTCTTAAAGGATAATGCTATGAAATATATGTTCGTTTTTAGCATTATCAGGGAGTCTCGAATTTATTCGTGTTTTTATACCCATTATTGACTGAATCACCGTGCCCAACTCTTGATCTGAGTTCATAGAAACTCATGAATACCTGATCAAGCACGGTTTAAGATTCTTGACCTCTATTATTGCTGTGTGTTATTTTACTAATTCTGCAGACTGCTTGGTTAGTAACAAATTTTTTCCTGGAGTATTGTAAGTTGTTTCTTTCCTTTACAGGTGTTTGGCCAGCGATTGATGGTGTGAATGTGTTATTTGTGCTTCTTTAATTCTGTGTTTTTATTAGTGTTTATTTGTTTAGTTGCTTAATCTTGTTCTTTTTGGTGATTACTTCTATTTGTTTTCTGTTTGTTTTTTCTGTTAAAGATGGATGATGGTGCTATTACTATGATTAATAAACTTGATTTGGGGACCCATTGTATTTACATGCAAGTGATACAACTACTGGAACACCTTTTATTTCTATAAAACTAAAAGGTACTGAAAATTATAATATTTGGAGCAGGTCTATGTCATTGGTTTTGGGTACTAAAAATAAACTTGGTTTTATTAATGGATCTTTACAAAGACATGCAACAGATGTTACTCTTCAAAATCAATGGGATAGGTGTAACAATGTTGTACTTTCATGTATACTTGGGTCAATATCCGATGAATTTTATTCTGGTCAAATTTTTTCTACTAATGCTACTCATGTTTGGAATGAGCTTAAAGAGACTTATGATAAGATAGATGGTTCTATTATTTACAATCTGCATCATAAGATGAATTCTATTAAACAAAATGATAGTAGTTTGTCTGATTATTATCATAATTTGAATAGTTTGTGGAAACAATATGATTGCATGATTGCTGGTCCTGCTTGTACTTATGGTGTTGCTTGTACTTATCCTGCTGGTGTGTTTGCTAAAGAACAAAGTAAAGTTCAAAAGTTAATGCAATTTTTAATGGGCTTAAATGATTGTTATGTTTCTGTTAGAAGTAATATTTTGTTAAGAGATCCCCTACCTGATGTGAAAAGTGCTTATGATATCTTGTCTAGGGAAGAATCACATAGGAATGTTAATTCCAAAGAAAATGTGGTCACTAAAACTCAATCATCTGCTTTTATTGCTTGAACTTTTAATAAAGATGTTAATCCAAAAAATAATAACAACTCTAGATTTAACAATAGTAGAGGACCTAATCAGAACTTAAAATGTAAAAAATGCAATAAAATAGGTCATACTATTGATAGATGCTTTGAGATTGTAGGATATCCACCTGGGTTTAAGAAAAACTTCAATAATAACAATAATTATAAACCAAATCAGGGGTATCAAAACAATTTTAAAAGTGTTTCTAATAATAGTACTACTTCTAAAGAAGCTAGTACTAGTTCTCCTTCTCCGTCTTTTTCAAATGAACAGATGATGAAGCTTCTCATTCTTATAAATGATTCACCTGATACTGTTAATACTCAGTCTAATATGGCAGGTACTTTTTTCAATTGTAGTGTGAAATTTAATTTAAAATTTAATAAATTCTTTAGTGCTTCCAATCTTGAGTCAAAACATGTGTTTAAATGATGGGTAATTGATTCAGGTGCAAATCAACACATGACTTTTTCTGAAAAAGGTTTATTTAACCTTGTTAATATCTCTTATCTAAAATTAACTGTTGGACATCCAAATGGAACTCAAGCTTTAATCAAAAGTATTGGAAATCTGAAAATTAATAATCATATAACATTGTTTGATGTTCTTGTTGTGCCTGAATATTGTGTTAGTCTTATGTCTGTTTTCAAATTGTCTAAAGATAATAAAGTTAGTATCAGGTTTGATGATAAAAAATGCTATATTCAGGATTTGATGGACTTGAAAATAAAAGGGACTGGTAGACAAGATAGGGGATTATATTTGTTTGATAGTTCTGGTGATTCTTCTTTCACTGCTAATAATTGTGTGAGTAATTATCATGCTTCTTGTAAACTTTGGCATGCTAGACTTGGTCATCCTTCTGACCAATTTCTCAATGTTCTTAAAACTAAACTTTCTTTAAAAGGTGATCTAAATACAAAACCTTGTGAAATTTGCCATAAGGCTAAGCAAACTAGGTTACCTTTTCCTCTAAGCGAACAAAAAACTACAAGTCTTGGTGAATTAATTCATCTTGATTTGTGGGGTCCTTTTAAAATTCAGAGTAGAGAAGGTTTTAAATATTTCTTAACCATTGTTGATGATTACTCTAGGGCTGTTTGGATCTATATGCTTAAAAGTAAAGAAGATATGTATGATAATGTGTTCAGTTTTGTTCAACTTCTTGAAAATCAATTTACTAAAAGGATTAAAATTATTAGGTTTGATAATGGAACTGAATTTTTTAACAATAAAATGGCTGATTTTTTGAAAACTAAAGGCATTATTCATCAAACCACTTGTACTTACACACCTCAACAAAATGGGGTTGTTGAAAGGAAACATAGGCACTTGCTAAATGTAGCAAGAGCCTTAATATTTCAGGGGAATTACCTTTAAATATGTGGTCTGAATGTGTTCTAACTGCTTGTTATTTGATTAATAGGACCCCTACTGCTGTGCTGAATGGAAAATCTCCTTATGAACTTATTTTCAAAACTAAACCTAACCTCTCATATATTAAGTGCTTTGGTTGCATGTGTTTTTCAACTGTTTTAAATCCTTATGATAAATTTAGTAGCAGGTCTATCAAATGTATTCTGATTGGTTTTTCTAGTGTCAAAAAAGATTATAAACTTTACAATTTGAATGATAAAAGTGTTTTTTTCTCTAGAGATGTAAAATTTTATGAAACTGTTTTTCCTTTAAGAATGAAATCTGTTGATGAAAAACAAAATGATAATGATTTGAACAAAATGAATTTCTTTGATCAAATGTTTTTAAGCACCAATGACACTTCAAGTCCCTATGATGAAGAGAGGTATAATAGTGATGGTGATGGCAGTAGTGATCATGATCATGATCCTACAGCAACTCATGTAGATGGTAGTAGTGATAATGCAAATGGGCATAGTCCTACTGCAACTCATGAAAGTGAACAAAATTCTCATTCTGAGGGCAACTCTTTAAACATACAAAATCCAAGTTTATCTGATAATTTAAGGAGATCTACCAGAAGTACTGTTTTTCCTAAAAAGTTTGATGATTTTATTGTTGATGATAAAGTTAAGTATAGCATAAACAGAGTTGTGAATTATTCTAATCTGAATTCTGACAATTTGTACTTTATTTCTAATCTGAACAAAAGTTATGAACCTAAAAGTTATGAACAAGCTGTTAAAGATCCAAATTAGATTGAAGCTATGAATACTGAAATTGAAGCTCTTAATAGAAATAAAACTTGGATTATTACTGATCTTCCACCTAATAGAACTCCTGTTGGTTGTAAGTGGATTTATAGGATCAAGTATAAATCTAGTGGTGAAATTGAAAGATATAAAGCTAGACTTGTTGCTAAAGGATATAGTCAAAAGGAAGGAATAGATTATGATAAAACTTTTTCTCCCGTGGTCAAACATGTTACTGTTAGATGTTTAATTACTATTGCTGTGCATAATAATTGGCCTCTTTTTCAACTTGATATTAATAATGCTTTTCTTTATGGTGACTTAAAAGAAGAAGTGTATATGACACTTCCTCAAGGTTACTATTCTGATTCTGATAAATGATTCTGATAAAGGGAATAAAGTGTGCAAGTTAACTAAATCTCTTTATGGTCTAAAACAAGCACCAAGACAATGGAATGAAAAATTAAATTCTGCTTTGTTTGAAAATGGCTTTACTCAAAGTAAAAGTGATTATTCTTTATATGTGAAAAACTGTGGTGATGTGTTTATTGATTTGCTTGTTTATGTGGATGATATTGTTATTACAGGAAATAATGTGTCTTAAATAGAAAAATTTAAAACTTTTCTAAAGTATAAATTCATGATAAAAGATCTAGGAAAATTGAAATATTTTCTTGGCATTGAAATTTTAAACACTAATTAAGGTGTTTGTTTGTCTCAAAGAAAGTACTGTTTAGAACTTTTAAATGATTATGGTTATTTAGGTGTTAAACCAATTGGTTCTCCAATTGAGCAAAATTTGTGTGTTGCTTGTGAACCAAGTGAAAAAAATCATTTCATTTCTAACTTAACTGAATATCAAAAGTTGGTTGGAAGATTGATTTATTTGACTTTAACCAGACCTGATATTTCTTTTGCTGTTCATGTACTTAGTCAATATATGCATGCTCCATTGAAATCTCATTTAAACCTTGCGTTTAGAGTCTTAAGATATCTTAAGAGCTCTCCTGGGAAAGGTTTACATTTGATGAAAGGCAATGATTTTTCTTTATATGCATACTCTGATTCTGACTGGGGAAAGTGTAAATTGAATAGAAAATCTGTTACTGGTTATCTTGTCTATTTTTGTGGATCCTTAGTTTCTTGGAAAAGTAAAAAACAAGTTGCAATCTCCAGGTCCTCTGCTGAAGCAGAATATAGGGCCATGGCAACAGCTGCTTGTGAAATTATTTGGTTAAAAAATTTACTTCATGATCTTAACATTAAGATCAATTTACCTATTGATCTTTATTGTGATAATAATTCTGCTATGCAGATTGCTTCAAACCCAGTTTTTCATGAAAGAACTAAACATTTTGATATTGATGTTCATTTTATAAGAGATAAAGTTTGCACTGGTGTTATAAGACCTGAAAGGGTTGATTCTCAAATTTAATTGGCTGATATTTTAACTAAAGGTCTTAGCATAAGACAACATCATTTTCTAGTTGAAAGATTGGGTTTAATTGATTTATTTAAAAATAAGTTTGAAGGGGAATGTTAAATTTATACAAGCTTATTTTTAAATTCATGTTGTTCTTTTCTTATTCTTTGGATTCTAGAAAATGCAGGTTAAAAGGTTAACTGGAAAGGATTTGCATTACAAGCTTTTACAAAGTCAAGGGGCTCTTTCTGGACAAAGTGATTTTGTAGCAACTTAATGGACTTCTTAGCAGATTGGGCTAAATTATTGCTTTGGGCTCAAGGCTTCTTTTCTTCATATATATCGACAGATCAAGAGCTAGAGTAGAAAAAACACACACATTCTATTTTCTGTTGATCATCGTTTTCTCTCATCCAGCGACCCTAATTTTGATATTGTTCAGTTTTCTCTTCATCTTATTATACAATCACTCTCTGTGATTGTAGTTTTCTGTAATTTGTGAGTTTGGTGAGAGTTGAATCAGATTAAAACTGATTCTTCATATTGATGTAATCGACTTTGGATTTATGAATATTGGTTGAGATCGTGTTTGTTTTCATAGATCTGTTTAATTTTACAATTCACGACCATTCCAAAACATGATCGATATAACACGATCCTCGCGGTATGACTTTAGTGTTTGATCCTATGAAATCTCCTCACTATAAACTTGTATGTGTTGGACTTTGTGGACGTATACATGTATACTCATCAAAAAATAGGATTTGGATGGGTCATGTGAATAAGTTATTAATGCCTATGGACATGATGGATTCTACGGCTGGAGTGTATTGCAATGGCTCAGTTTATTTGGACTGTCATCAGGAAGTTTTTTGTTTTAAGATCAATAGCAATTGGGTATGCAAAATTCCTTCACCTAATAAGCGTGTACGTTATCAATTATGGTATAGTAGAAGGCAGTGTTATCCATCTCTGGTTGAATCTCACGATTATTTGCTTTATTTTGATGTTTTTCGTTCGCGGGTTGAGTTTGATATTAAGATTTATATAGACTTCTCTGGCTGGCTTAACATATATCATGTTAATCTTTCAGTTATACCGGTGTCTTCAGTCATGTTCCAAGGAAGTGATATTAGTTATACTGATTTTTATGTGAAGCATCGGAATTCGTATGTGGTACATTGTTTCTTCCCAAGAGTAGGAGAAGAAGAAGCTTTCTTGGTGATAGAAACTCCTGATAAGAATATTATGAGATACAATTTAGAGTCGAATACTTGTCAAAAGCTTTGTGATCTTGACTTATCTACTCCAGGAGAATCTTTTACAGAACTATGTGATCGAGGGCTTCATTCGTTTCTTTTTATTGAATCTCTCGCCCATGTCTGATTATAAGAGCACTGGGAGTGGTGACTGAGGTCACTTGGCATGTCAGGCCTGACTTGCTGAGTCAGAAAAAGTGGAGAGTGGTTACCTCTGTCAGTTAGGCATGTCAGTTTATATTTTTATTATTATTTTTATGATTTTAAATATAACATAAATTAATAAAAATAACTTTCATTAAAAATAAAAAAAATTACATTTCCTAAGAAATTGTAAAAACATAGGATTCCTAAAAATAAAAAATAAAAACATTACGATTCCTAAAAAAAAAAAGAAAAACATTACCAAACCTAAAATAAAAAAAACAAAAAAAAAAAACATTACAAGTCCTAAAAATAAAAAAACAAACCGAAATTTCCTAAAAATTAACTCGTCCGATCGAGCTTTTCACGGGGTTTTAGGACTATTGTATCCCTCATCACTCTCGTCGTGCGGGTAGTGAGGACGTGGGCGGCGGATGAATTCACGGGACCATATGTGAATACAATACAAGTCGACAGGCTCGCCGTTGAGTTTTGCTTTCCCGACTAGTTCTTCCCATTATTGTTCAGTCGTGAGAAACTCAAAAGTTTGAGTTTCTGGAACAATGTACATAAAATCCGAGGCCTCGAAGTCGACATGCTCTCGTATGTAGTTGAACAAACGCCCTGTGTCCCACCCGTTAACGTCGAGGGACTCGAACGGAGTACATTGCGAGTTGGAATACGATTTTCAATCCTCGCTGAGCTCTCCATCGTGGTAAACATTCAATGAAATAATGCTTGAAGAATTCATTTTTAAGCAATATTAGTGTGTTTAATTGAGAAGAGTTGGGAGTGTGTGTTTGGGTTGAGAAAAGGGTTGTATATATATAGATAAAAGTGGGGAAAGTGGGGATTAAAAATAAAAATAAAAAATAAAAAAGATGGCCGTTGATGTTGCGTCGCCCGGGCGACTGACCAAGCCGGGACGGACCATCGAAAATTGGTTGGGGAGTGGGGTGACTTGCGACGGGTTGGGGACGAAGGGGAAACGGGCCTCCACTCCCCTTGCTCTAAGAACATTATATTTCTTAAGACTGATTAATTTATAATTAGTTCTTCTTAATCTGTGCGTGCAAAACATAAATATATAGTTAGTGTGCGTTGTGTTATGCTGTTAATCATATGTTCACTCAAATATATATTGTTGTTTATGTTTTTAGATTTCTTAATTAATTGCAGGTGACAACGAACAACATTATTTGTCATATGGATGTAAACTTGGTAAATTGTCATGGTAAAGAATAGATAGATAGACTTGTTCTCAACTATGATTATTATTTATTATGTTTATTAGAAGGTAGATTAAATCAGGGATTTTTAATTACTCTACAATTGATATGTTTAGATTACTCTCAATAATGAGATAAGTTTATTTTATAATTGATTAACACTTCAGTGCCATGCCATATCAGCTTTATGAATTTTTTTTAAACTAGTAATAATTGGGAACATGTTTACAGAACTAGAAATTTTGAAATGGTTTTTACAAATCTAGTAAAACCGGTGTTTGAAACACCGGGTTGCAACTTTTCACCCCAAACCGGTGTTTCAAACGTCGATTTGGGTACTTTTTGTCATTTGGTCAAACATCCAACAACACGGGTGGAAACGGGTGGCTTAAAAGCATCTGATCGTGGGACAATCCGAAAAAAGTGCACCCAAACCGGCGTTTGAAACACCGGTTTGAGGTGAAAAATTGCAACCCGGTGTTTCAAACACCGATTTTACTAGATTTGTAAAAATTCTTTCTCAGCTTACTAGTTCTGTAAACATGTCCCCAATTATTACTAGTTGAAAAAAAAAAAATTCTCAGCTTTATTTTCCTAGTTATCACTAAAGAGTAACTTATTCAATATCATCCATAATATGATTCCTCAACCATTAAATTAATTTAAATCAATTTATTTGAGCATACTACAGAGAGTTTCCAACCATGACATTTTTTCTCACCGAAACTAGTCGTCACATCAACACTTTCTCATCAAGATCAACTCATAACTAAACACTTTCAATTATAACATACTTTCTCAAAATTATTATTTTATACACAGTTTTCTTTTATTATTTTATATTTTTATTTAATCTAAAACTACTTGATTTTGTTATTTTTATTATTAAATTTAAATATTATATTATTATTAATATTATTGTTTACTTTTGTTATTATATAGAAAATGAAGATAAACATCACATATTTACTCATTTCCAATTTCCAGCCACATAATTAAAAAAGCATATAAATTGTGGTGGACGCCAAAATTTAAATAAATAGAAAATATTTCTTGGACCCATCTCACTAGTTTCAGTCTTCTTCTTACTTCCATCGCCATTTTCACTTTCAATCACCATTTTCAAACTATAATCACCATTAAATAAAAGCATAAAATATTAATTAATAATAATAACAAAAAATAACAACAGAGGAGAAGCCAGAATTTAGCGATAGAGGATGCGTCTAGGAAAATTAAATACATCAATAATTTTTTTCACACGTCAATATATTATTATATTATTATTATTATAAAATAAACAATAATAACTATAGACGTCTATAATAAAAATCATAAGGGGTATATATACACTCCGTACATAAATTTATCCAAAACCAAATTCACTACTAGAAAACAGACTTTTTGTGAGGACGCTTATGTTCTCACAAAAAAGTAGCTAAACGACAAAAATGTGGGTCTGAGTTGAATTTTTAGTTTCACTAACACTATTGTGAGGACTAGTCGTCACAATATAGATTATTTATTTTATTTTTGATTTTCTTTTATATTCAAAGAAGAAAAAATAGAGAATCTTTGAATTTTTTTTTGACCAGATATATTGTGAGGATATGTTCTCACAATAGATAATTAATTTTATTTCAATAAATCTATTTTTATTAAAATGAATAATATTTAAATTTTCAGTTAAAAATAAAAAATAAACCCGGGTAACTTATTGAGAGAACTTGTCCTCACAATAGCTAATTAATTTTCTTATTAAATAAATCTATCTATATTAAAGCAAATTATATTTAAATTTTCAATTCCCTTCAAAATAAATTAAAAAAAAAACCCGGGAAACCTAATGTTAGGACTTGCCCTCACAATAGGTAATTAAATTCATTTTTTTAATAATTTTTTTGTTAAAATCAACCTATTACGAGGACTTGTACGTATCTCTATATACGGTAAACATAATATGTATGTCCGATAAGCATTTGGCTCCTCGATAAGCCTTAGGCTCGTCCGATAAGCCATATTCTTGCCCGATAAGCCTTAAGCTTGTCTGATGTGCTGTAAGGTCGTTAGATGTGCCTTAAGGTCGTCTGATGTGATGTAAGGTCCTCAGATGTGTCTTAAGGTAGTCTGATGATCTTTAAGGTTGTCCGATGAGCCTAAAGGTCGCCCGATGAGCCTTAAGGTCGTTCGATGAGCCTGAAGGTCGCCCGATGAGCCTTAAGGTCGTTCGATGAGCCTGAAGGTCGTCCTATGAGCCTTAAGGTCATTCGATGAGCCTTAAGGTCGTACGATGAGCCTTAAGATTGTCCGAGGAGCCTAAAGGTCGTCTGATGAGCCTAAAGGTCATCCGATGAGCCTTAAGGTCATCCGATAATCTTTTGGTTCCTCTGATAAGCCTTAGGCTCGTTCTATAAGCCTTAGTCTCGTTCGATAAGCCTTAGTCTTGTACGATATGCCATGCGTTCATCCGATGAGCCATATGCTCGTCCGATGAGCCATAAGCTCGTCCGTTGAGCCTTAAGGTGGTTTCAGGAGCCTTCAGGTCAGCCTTAAGCTCGTACGATAAACCTTAAGATTGTTCCATAAGCGTTAAGCGCGTCCGATAAACCATGAAGTTTGTCTGATAAGCCTTAAGATCGTTCTATACCTATAAGCTTTTGGCTCATCCTATAAGCCTTAAAGTCATTCGATTAGTCTTAAACTTGTTCGATCAACCTTAGGCTCGCACGATAAGCCTTACGCTTATCCGTTAAGCCATACGCTTGTCCGATATGCCATACGCTCGTCTGATAGGCCATACCCTCGTCCGATAAGCTTTACGCTCGTCCGGTGTGCCTTAATCTCGTCCGATGTCCATTAAGGTCGTCTGAGAGCCTACAGTTCGTCCGATAGACCTAAAAGGTCGTCCGATAAGCCTAAAGGTCGTTCGATAAGCCTCAAGCTCGTTCGATAATCCTTAAGCTCTTACGATAAGCCTTATGCTTGTCTGATAAGCCCAAGGTTGCAGAAATTGGTTCTTGGGGAGTTCTCGGCAGGGTCTCCAAAACGAGAACTCGGGGAGTTATCGGCGGTTGACTTTCGTTAACTTTTGAGATTTAACCGAGTTTTTTCCTATATTTGACCGATTTTACCGATATTTGACCGATTTTTTCGAGATTTAACCGATTTTTCTGAAATTTGACCGATTTTTTCGAGAGTCGATCAATTTTTCTGAGATTTAACCGATTTTTGGTCGTTGACCGATGTTTTGGCCGATTCCAAAACGAGTTCTCGGCAGGGAGGGCAAACCAATTTCTCCCTGAGAAATCGACCGAATTTCCTGATTTTTGCAACACTTGATAAGCCTAACGGTCGTAGGATAAGCCTTAAGCTCGTACGATAAGCCTTAAGATTTTATGAAAAGCAATTAGCTCATCCGATAAGCCTTAGTTTCCCTCAATAAGCCTTAGGCTCGTTCCTTAAGCCTTAGGCTCGTCCAATAAGCATTAGTCGCATCCTATTAGCCTTAGGCTTGTTCGATAATCCATACGCTCATTCGATAAGTCATACGCTCGTTCGATGATCAACCATACGCTCGTCCGATGAGCCTTAAGGTCATCTGAGGAGCCTATATGTTGTCCGATAAGCCTAAAGCTGATAAGCGTTAAGCTCGTACGATAAGCCTTAATCTCGTACGATAAGCTATAAGGTCGTCCGATAAGCCTAAAGGTCGTCCGATAATCCTTAAGTTCATCTGATAAGCCTTTAATTTGTCTGATAAGCCTTAAGCTCGTACGATAAGCTTTAAGCTAATCTAATATACCCTTAAGCTCGTACGTTCTTATTTGGCATATAGTATATATTTATATTTATAGTTAAATCTAAATAAAATAAGATAAATAGTTTGAATGTATATGTTCATATAAGTATGTATTTATAATTAAATTTAAATTAAATATGATTAATAGTATGTATTAAATATGTATAATTTAAAAATTAATTAATAAAATAAACATCTATTGTGAGAACATGTCCTCACAAAAGGCATTATTAAAATAACTATTATAAGAACTTGTCCTCCTAATAAATTACCCGGCCTTTTTTCGTTTTGGTGGGAGATGAAAATTTCGAATCTAAATAAGTAAATTAAAAAACCCCTATTGTGAGGACGTCAATAGATGTCCTCACAATAGGTACCTAAATAAACACATATCTGGGTAGTTTCTTCATTTCTCACCTACACACCAAACATCCATCTCCACCTACTGCTGAAAAATAAGATCCCAAAAGCTTCAATTCTTCACCAAATATCATGAATAAAAACTTAATCTTATGCCCTTTTGTTCCCTTATCACTTATATCCGTTCGTATCGATTTTATACCAAAGAAAATAAGGTAATTACTAACTTTTCATCTATTTTATTTAATTGAAGTTTTGGCTAAATCTTGTTAGTTTCTTGGTTAAATCGAATTATTTTTGTTGCTATGTTTGTTAGACCATAATGTATTGTATAGAACCTATTTACTTGATTTCACATGAAATTGCAAGAATCATTTGGCTAGACTTTGTTGAAAGTTTTTTTTGGAATTTGAACGCAAGTGAACTGATTTTCATTTAGTAATATTGGATTTGTTATATGTTGGTTTATGTGGTCTACAAAAAGTAGTGAATTTTGTTTCAGCTTCATAAATTTCACACATAAGTTGTGTAATGCAAGTGTTCCTGTATGGTATATTTTGCATATCTAAAGCATATTTTAATTTGTATTATGCAACTTCTATCAGTAGTCTGATTTTATATTTTCACTTGTAACATATTACTTGGTTAATATTTCATATTCTTTTCTTTGGATTCTTGGTCAATACTGAAAAGTGGTTCTTAAGTATTAGTCTTAGGTGTTAAACTGAATTAGTTATGAAACTTTTCCCTAAAATTGTTTGTTTTATGATGGTTTAATGATAATAAGAAACTTAGTAATGATACGCATAATGATCCGTCTCAAAACAAGCCAGCATCCCGACAAGGATCTTTCTCGGCACCGTCTGTCCCGGAATACGGATCCTTTTCCCAACATCCATCCAGTGTCATCCCAGCAACTCTACCACGCCGGACGAGTGGCTAGACTGAGAGTCCGGATGACATACATATAACCGGCATCACGCAGCCATTCATGATAACTATAACTGTGAAGAAACACTTAGAACAAGTGGAAAGCAAAACCTTCCCCGATTAGACTGAGAGCTCTGTGACGCCTTAGCCGGAACCGACTTGCTGCTGGTACCGTCACCACTTCTCGGTTCGGTATTCCAACTCGACACAAAGATACCTTCCCGGGTCAAACATGAAATGTCCCGTTCTTATTGATTAAAAACGTTCCATATTAATTGATTTCGTTGCGAGGTTTTGACCTCTATATGAGACGTTTTTTAAAGACTGCATTCATTTTTAAAACAAACCATAATCTTTATTTCATAAATAAAGGTTTAAAAAGCTTTACGTAGATTATCAAATAATGATAATCTAAAATATCCTGTTTACACACGACCATTACATAATGGTTTACAATACAAATATGTTACATCTAAATCAGTTTCTTGAATGCAGTTTTTACACGATATCATACAAACATGGACTCCAAATCTTGTCCTTATTTTAGTATGCAACAGCGGAAGCTCTTAGTATTCACCTGAGAATAAACATGCTTTAAACGTCAACAAAAATGTTGGTGAGTTATAGGTTTAACCTATATATATCAAATCGTAACAATAGACCACAAGATTTCATATTTCAATACACATCCCATACATAGAGATAAAAATCATTCATATGGTGAACATCTGGTAACCGACATTAACAAGATGCATATATATAAGAATATCCCCATCATTCCGGGACACCCTTCGGATATGATATAAATTTCGAAGTACTAAAGCATCCGGTACTTTGGATGGGGTTTGTTAGGCCCAATAGATCTATCTTTAGGATTCACGTCAATTAGGGTGTCTGTTCCCTAATTCTTAGATTACCAGACTTAATAAAAATGGGCATATTCGATTTCGATAATTCAACCATAGAATGTAGTTTCACGTACTTGTGTCTATTTTGTAAATCATTTATAAAACCTGCATGTATTCTCATCCCAAAAATATTAGATTTTAAAAGTGGGACTATAACTCACTTTCACAGATTTTTACTTCGTCGGGAAGTAAGACTTGGCCACTGGTTGATTCACGAACCTATAACAATATATACATATATATCAAAGTATGTTCAAAATATATTTACAACACTTTTAATATATTTGGATGTTTTAAGTTTATTAAGTCAGCTGTCCTCGTTAGTAACCTACAACTAGTTGTCCACAGTTAGATGTACAGAAATAAATCGATAAATATTATCTTGAATCAATCCACGACCCAGTGTATACGCATCTCAGTATTGATCACAACTCAAACTATATATATTTTGGAATCAACATCAACCCTGTATAGCTAACTCCAACATTCACATATAGAGTGTCTATGGTTGTTCCGAAATATATATAGATGTGTCGACATGATAGGTCGAAACATTGTATACGTGTCTATGGTATCTCAAGATTACATAATATACAATACAAGTTGATTAAGTTATGGTTGGAATAGATTTGTTACCAATTTTCACGTAGCTAAAATGAGAAAAATTATCCAATCTTGTTTTACCCATAACTTCTTCATTTTAAATCCGTTTTGAGTGAATCAAATTGCTATGGTTTCAGATTGAACTCTATTTTATGAATATAAACAGAAAAATTATAGGTTTATAGTCGGAAAAATAAGTTACAAGTCGTTTTTGTAAAGGTAGTCATTTCAGTCGAAAGAACGACGTCTAGATGACCATTTTAGAAAACATACTTCCACTTTGAGTTTAACCATAATTTTTGGATATAGTTTCATGTTCATAATAAAAATCATTTTTCCAGAATAACAACTTTTAAATCAAAGTTTATCATAGTTTTTAATTAACTAACCCAAAACAGCACGCGGTGTTACTACGACGGCGTAAATCCGATTTTACGGTGTTTTTCGTGTTTCCAGGTTTTAAATCATTAAGTTAGCATATCATATAGATATAGAACATGTGTTTAGTTGATTTTAAAAGTCAAGTTAGAAGGATTAACTTTTATTTGCGAACAAGTTTAGAATTAACTAAACTATGTTCTAGTGATTACAAGTTTAAACCTTCGAATAAGATAGCTTTATATGTATGAATCGAATGATGTTATGAACATCATTACTACCTCAAGTTCCTTGGATAAACCTACTGGAAATGAGAAAAATAGATCTAGCTTCAAAGGATCCTTGGATGGCTTGAAAGTTCTTGAAGCAGAATCATGACACGAAAACAATTTCAAGTAAGATTTCCACTCGAAATAAGATTGTTATAGTTATAGAAATTGAATTAAAGTTTAAATATGATTATTACCTTGTATTAGAAAGATAACCTACTATAAGTAACAAAGGTTTCTTGATCTTGGATGATTACTTGGAATGGATTTAGAAAACTTCGAAGTAAACTTGCAATCTTGGAAGTATTCTTGATTTTATGAAACTAGAACTTTTGGAATTTATGAAGAACACTTAGAACTTGAAGATAGAACTTGAGAGAGATCAATTAGATGAAGAAAATTGAAGAATGAAAGTGTTTGTAGGTGTTTTTGGTCGTTGGTGTATGGATTAAATATAAAGGATATGTAATTTTATTTTCATGTAAATAAGTCATGAATGATTACTCATATTTTTGTAATTTTATGAGATATTTCATGCTAGTTGCCAAATGATGGTTTCCACATGTGTTAGGTGACTCACATGGGCTGCTAAGAGCTGATCATTGGAGTGTATATACCAATAGTACATACATCTAAAAGCTGTGTATTGTACGAGTACGAATACGGGTGCATACGAGTAGAATTGTTGATGAAACTGAACGAGGATGTAATTGTAAGCATTTTTGTTAAGTAGAAGTATTTTGATAAGTGTCTTGAAGTCTTTCAAAAGTGTATGAATACATATTAAAACACTACATGTATATACATTTTAACTGAGTCGTTAAGTCATCGTTAGTCGTTACATGTAAATGTTGTTTTGAAACCTTTAGGTTAACGATCTTGTTGAATGTTGTTAACCCATTGTTTATTATAACAAATGAGATGTTAAATTGTTATATTATCATGATATTATAATATATAATATATCTTAGTATGATATATATACAGTTAAATGTCGTTACAACGATAATCGTTACATATATGTCTCGTTTCGAAATCATTAAGTTAGTAGTCTTATTTTTACATATGTATTTCATTGTTAATACACTTAATAATATATTTACTTATCATTTAACATAATTAACCAAGTGTATCAATATCTTAATATGATTCATATGTACCTAGTATGAAAGGACCCGTCCTAATCCACCTGGACGAAGTCATCAATATTTGGTCCCATTGCGATGATCGGCTCCAAGTAATGTCCTTATATTGAGCAAATGCACAGCGGAAGACTTAATTCGTACCTGAGAATAAATATGCTTTAAAGTGTCAACCAAAAGGTTGGTGAGTTCATAGGTTTATCATAACAATCATTTCAATATGTTAATAGACCACAAGATTTCATAATCATAAACATAATACACTCGCAAGTGTATGTAAAGCATTCTAAGTGGTTGAGCACTTGGTAACCATACTTAACATTTAATCAATGTCGCATATTCCCTTTATTATGAAATCTCACTACACCGTACCAAGTGTAGTCGCCAAAACAAAGTACTGTGCAACCGTTGAATACTGGTCGTCCAGTCCGGTTGGGGTTGTCAGGCCCGATAGATCTATCAACAGGATTCGCGTTTACAATACCCATGTAAATAGTAGTTACCAAGCTACAGGGAAATATGCCAGTGGTACAACTCAACGTAGAATATATTTTTAAGTACTTGTGTCTATTTTGTAAACATGTATAAAAGCAGCGCATGTATTCTCAGCCCAAAAATATATATTGCAAAAGCAATTAAAAAGGGAGCAAATGAAACTCACATTTTGCCTTGAAGGTATTTAATTCAACTTGGTCTCCGATAGATATCACGAACCTAAGCATATATATAATATATCAACATATTTTCTTTTTAAGTAATCGTTACATATAAATATATATATACTTTTAATACTTTTAATATTTTCTTAGTCCGTAGTTAGCAGTCCGATGTTAGTGGTCCACAATTAGTTGTTTAAATAAAATAAATAAAGACCCCATCGTATTCGTATTGATCAGAATTAATCTCGACCCATGGTACCATGTTGTCAAATGACGTGTTGCGTACATAAAGTACCGTGTTGTCAAATGACGTGTTACGTACAATCATGAGGTCTTATGATTAATCTTCTCGTGTTGTTTACGGGTGGTCCTGAAATATATAAAATCAAATCATAAGTAATTATATATAAAATATCATATTAATTAGAAAAGATATGATTAATTTACTTTTTATCCAAATATTTTCGTCGCTAAACTAGCTTCGGATACCCAATCTTGTTTTAGTCGTAGTTTCTTCATTACAACTCCGTTTTTGTTGGTTCAACTTGCCACTTCCTTGGATCGAGTCAAATTTTCCTTAGTTTGTATTCGAAATCATAGGTTATAGGTCAAACTTTGGTGAAATTTATGAAAGTGATCATTTTCCATCATAAAAACAACATTTAATGATCATTTTTCTTAGTTCAAGATGGTTTTTAATTATCCAACCCAAAACAGCCCCCGGTTGCACTCCGACGACGTAGATTCAGTTTTTAAGATGTTCTTTGTAAAACCAAGTTATATCTTGTTAGGTTAGCATATCATTATGATATATTACAGGTCTTGAAGTGTTTTAAAAGTCAAGTTAGAAGGATCTATTTAGTTTGCGAACAAGTTTGAAATCATTCAAACTATGTTCTTGTTGTTAAAATTTTATACCACAAAATAAGATAGCTATATGAATATGAATTGAATAAGATTATGAACAAGGTTACTACCTCAAGTTACTTGGACAAAGTTACTGCAAAAGATAAGAAATAATCTTGGAATCAAAGAGTGTTGGAGTTAGATTAAAAGGTTGGAAGTAAACTTCTTCAAATGGGTGGTTATTTTGATGTGTTCTTGAAAGAGTTTTCTTATGGTGTTTAAGGCTTGTAATTGAAGCTAAATGATGGGGAAAATGCTTGGATATGATCAAGTATGAAGTTAGGAGTATTTTGAGAGAGAAATGAGGGTGTAGGTATGAGAAAATGGAGTGAAGAAATGGTGTTCATTTATAAAAACGTTTTTAGTTTATAAAGAAAGAAAAGGATTCCTAATTTTGTTTTCTTACTAATAATTCATACTACTTGACAAATCCTAGTTACCTCATATCTAGGGTAGTAATAATGTTGATTAGGATGTTGATTTAATGTGTATATACCAATAGTAAATACGTATAGAAGCTGGGTATGATACGGGTACATATACCCTAGATATACATATAGAAATCTTGAGGAAACGGAACGAGAATTCAAATACAGCTATATTTTGTGAATATACTTATATTGTTTTATGTATTTAAGTCCTTAAAAAGTGATTAAATACATTATATATACGATTGATGATGTAGCGTGAGGGTACGAAATAGTATTATTTTTAATACAAAATACTACAAAATATGACACAAGTTTTATTAATTTACGGATGGAATATACCTAAACCTTGCTACAACACTATAGGCAGTGTACCTAATCGTAGAGTAGTGTAGTTTTTAGTAAGTCCGGTTCGTTCCACAGGGAGCTGGTGAAGTTAACGCTATATTATTAAGTTTATTTGTAAAAATATATATATAAATAAGTAGTAGTATTATTATAAAATGGGGGTTTTACCGTTTAATGACCGGTTTGTCGATTTTAAGCGTAAAAATAAATGACAAAAATTAAAGTGCGTAAAATAAATTGCGATAAATAAAATGACAGAAAATAAAATTGCGAGTAATAAAATGACAGTAAATAAAGATACGATGAGAAATATAATAAAAGAATTATGCTTATTTAAACTTCCGTAATCATGATGTTTGACGTGTTGATTTTAATTTATTACCATGGGTTAATTGTCCTTTGTCCTGGTTTATTTGATACATCTATCTGGTTTTTGTCCATAATAGTCCATCGGTCATAAATATAAAGTGCGAGTATCCTCGTCAAATTACCCTTATACCCGAAGTCAAATATTCCAACTGATTAAGGATTTAAACTGTGACGCAGTTATCACTTCTGTCAACAATTACACCAGTTATCACTGTATGTAATCCACCCCTGTTTTAATTAGTTTATGAATATTAATTCATCCACTTGATCAGAATGAATAATCAATTACCCAACCCAATTGATTAATTAAATGATTATAACAGATTCCATATGAACATCACTAAATAGGACAACCATAATCATTATTAATTATTAGGTTAATTAATTTGAAGATAGGTTCGACAGACTCCAATGAGTTGTCACTCAATTAGACAATACCCTCCATCTATTAATAGTCAATAGTTCAATTTCCACAAGTGTCGGTCTTTTGCCCAAACCTTAATTATGGTACAAAGCCCAATTACCCAATTTTAGTAATTAGCCCAACATCATGATTACTTCGTTTTAAATAAGCATAATAATAACTTAGCTACGAGACATTAATGTAAAAAGGTTGAACATAACTTACAATGATTAAAAATAGCGTAGCGTTACACGGACAGAATTTCGACTTACACACTCAAACGATCTCTATCATAAATCTTATTATTATCATAATTTAAAATTAAAATTAAGATTATTGTTATATCTTATTAAGTTAACATTATGATAGAGATATAGAATATAGATATTGATATTTGATATTAAGGATAGAAAAAAAAGATCGAATAGAAAAAGGTCTCCCTTATTTCATCGATTTACATAGCCTTTTATAGGCGAATTGTAAATTGAAATTTTCACTTATGACCCCTTAACTATGCTCAATTAACAACTTTTTATTATTTAATATTATTCTTATTATGAATTATTTAAATATTGTATTTTATTCTTGTGCATAGTTGACTCATAATTTTTACACCGTTGCGTCGAGCGCTGAAAGTTGGTTCATGCCCCGGTTCCGGATTTTCGAACGTCCTTTCGTATAATTTAATATCTTGTACTTTGCGTTTTGTAACTTGTACTCTTGTCATTTTTAGACGTTCTTCATCAATAATTAGAACCTTTTTGATTGTATCTTGTACTTTTGAGCTTTTTGGACCTTTGCGTCTTCAAATCTTCGTTTTCGCCTTTTGTCTTCGCACTTATTTAATATAACCGATTATTACTTGAAAATGGAACAATTGCAACTAAAATCTTATCTTTCTTGGGGAATAATGCTATGAAATATATGTTCCTTTTTAGCCTTATCAATATCCCCACACTTGAGCGTTGCTTGTCCTCAAGCAATACAGTCTTGAAATAATATAATACATCACACGAATCACTTCTTTATTCTTCACACTTTGTACATCAGTGATTTTGATAGAGCGGTATAAACAATGATATTAACAATAGAACCATGGTTAAAGGTGGGTGTGTCATCCACAGTTACCTTGGGTTTAGGTCAACGACACTTGCAATCAAATAGCCGATTTACTTTCGGTTTCCAAAGCAAAGTGCACATTTGAAAGGCGGTTTACAGTCCCACATGACTATAAAAATTTAGATCCTTTAAGAAAATTGGATCTTTATGAAAACATTTGATCTTTTGAAAATTCAAGCTAGATTTTACCCTAGACAAGTTTTCTGATTTGACCCACCATCGGTGTTGCAAAATATATTTGTGGATCAATATTTTGGCTAAAAACATTTAGGTTCGTGTAATCCACTGCTATCCCGGTATCGGAAAGCACACATCCAGTTTACTTGTTCCGTATATTACCTTTCGGTAAACTACCGTCCGGTTGTAAAGGAAAGCGATGAACAAGAAACTGTTAAGGCAATGTCCCGTAACATGCAGATGATTATGGTCTTTTTAACGTGTCGGATGCTAGTACTATCCTTGGTAGGAGCAATAGTAAAGATCATCCTATAATTTTTCGATCTGGCACAAGGTCCTGTCTCCGACCATGCTATGCAACCACCGTTCTTACGGTTGACACCCGATTTGGTTCAGGTGACCTAATGAATTCCAGGTGAATTCCTAGGATTTTACGTTCAATGGTAATGAACGCATTGAAAATGGATTTTCAGAAAACAAATCGGTTTGTATTTTTGATCAAAATATTTTCTCGTTCAAGCTCGAGTTTAGATATCATTGAATTCCATGAGTTTGAATTCTCAATCTTTAAGGTCAATCTCAAGGATTGAGTAATATCAGTCTTAAAAGCTTATTTTTAATCTTTAAGGAGATTATCCTTTCTGGGGATCTGATTCATTAGTCTTATCAAGCTAATTTGCACGGTGCCTCCCCATTGTACGAGATAAATCCTTCTCATGGTTAGGATAAATCTGACCACTTGGCGACCCTGTTTGATGCTGAGGTCCGTGGATTTCCTGCTGATTTTAGTGATGACTTTTCTAGATTTTTCGTCAACCTACAGCTGGTCTGGACGACAACTTCATGACCTAAATCAAGAAGCGCGTGTCTTTTTCGGAAGACTTTACTTCCTTTTAATGATGGAATTGATTCATCGTGTAGATCCATCTTTCTTTCAAATGTATTACAGTAAACCGGGTAAAACTGATTAGTATCGTCCAAAGCAAAAGTACCTGCAATAATCTTGTACAAAAATATGTGATATATGTTTTAAATTGAATAACTTGGTACATTCTTCCCACACTTAGTTTCTTTCTTTGCCTTTTTATTTTCTTCTATTTCATTTTAAATGAATTCAAGCGTTTTAGGGTGTTTCTCAATTTATGTCCTTTTCGAGGTAACGATAATTTCGGTATTATCACCTAGTTTTCATCGTTCATAAATATGTATAAACATGATTTTGAGTTCATTTAATTGAAAATTTTTCAAATTTTCACAAAATTTGGCAAATAAACTAAGTGTAAACCCGAGAGAATTTATAACCCTTCCCCACACTTGAGATCATGCAATGCCCTCATTTGCATGAAATCAGACTATAATTATAAATTCATGAGGGTGATTAGTGTAGAAAAGTGATTAAAAATACCCAGTTTGTAAGCATATTATTTTACATCACATTTGATATTTTGCGCCTTGTCATCAAAATTAGTAGCTTTTTGTTGAACTTAATGACAGTCTTTGAAAGTGCGCTGTTTTACCCTGTTGTGTACATAACATAAAATACAAACATATATACATATTTTTGAAGTTTGGTATATAACCCCACGTTCAAAAATTTATAAAATCAAATATATTTTTTTTTTTTGGCATACTTTAAATAAATAAAATTAAAAATAATGATGAAAAAATTTTTCGCCTCGCCCTCGGGTAAAGTAATTTCGGCTCAACGGCCTAGTCTTCAACTCACGATGAATTTTAGAAATCATTTTTTTTCAACTTAATGAAATAAAGTAAATTTTTGTTTTTAAATTCACGCAAAACTTAAAAAGAAAACATATTAATTTCATATAAAACCTAAAAAAAACAAAAAAAAATTCAGAATGGGGGGAGAAAACTAGTTCTTTAGTGTCTGCTAGCGGAAAAGACCAATCGAATTCCATTCTCGGAACTACACGAGAACAGAACAACTAACTCCAAACAGCATTTTCTTTTTAGAATATTTGAATCTCCTCACACTTAGGTAGATGTGGTGTCGAAATTGTGATTAACTTCATCGTCAATTTCTCTTGGACCATAATCAACTTGCATATCTGTGACTTTTTCTTTAAGCCAGTGCCCGGCTTCTTCCGTAATATCCCAAAATTCAACTAGTTTCGCCTTTTCTTTAGGCGACAGATTGGATACTAACCGGTTACATAACTTAAAGTTCCCCTTACTTCTAGCATCGATAGCCCGTTTAAAAAGTTTCTTCATTGAACTGTTAATAACGGGGTCATTTAATTTCGTATCAACAACGGGGTTCTTTATTATCAAGTCATCATTAGGTGTTACTTCATTTTCCCCACACTTAGGCATTTTATTATTGTTAAGCATTACCGTTGGAGTTGGTAAAACAACATGGTTCTTACCAATCGTTTTTGTCGGTTCAACGGTTTTGGTTTGTGGATATTTAGACTTTCGAATCATAAAGGTGATCGATTTCTCATCATTACTAAGTGTCATTCTACCCTTTCTTACATCAAATAACGCCCCGGTGGACGCTAAGAATGGTCGACCTAAAATTAGAGGAACGTTTGAGTCCTCTTCTATGTCAATGACAATGAATTCGACTAGAAAGGTTAAATTACCTACTTGAACGGGTAGGTTGTCAGCAATTCCAACTGGGTGCTTAATGGTTTGATCAAAGAGTCGAACACTCATATCCGTTGGACTTAACTTACCTACACCTAATCTCTTATATAAGGACAGAGGCATAACACTCACACTTGCACCTAAATCTGCTAGTGCATCATACATAACACAATCACTAAGTAGACAAGGAACAATAAATTCACCCGGATCACCTACTCTAGGTGGAGGTTTTGGTGGAACTGTATTCACCGGGTTTACTTCTACGGATTTTGTTTCTTGCACTTTCTTATTCTTTTTCTTCTTCTTCTTTCCAGAGGTATCACAAACTTTATTACTTATCACTTGCTCATACTCAACTCCTTTTCTTGGAAACGGGATGGGTAGTTTGTATGGTGCCACCACTGGCTTTACATACTCGGTTGGTGGTGGTGATGTAACTTCTTCATTGTTACTCACATCTAAAACCTTCCCATCTTCTGGAGCTGGTTTTTCAGAATTTGTTGAAACCATATTAACATTCTCTTTCCGAGGATTTACTTCAGTATTACTCGGTAGCTTTCCTTGTTCCCTCTCACTCATCATGCTAGCAAGAGTACCTACGTGTTTTTCTAGATTCAAAATGGAAGCTTGTTGAGTTCTTAATGACTGATCAAACCTCTCGTTCGTTTGGGTTTGAGTTTCAATAAATTGTGTTTGAGATTCAACTAGCTTGAATACCACGTCTTCCATATTTGACTTTTTCTCTTCGGTTTGTTGTTGTGGTTTATATAAGCCAGGTCTTTGTTGATTGAAAGTGTTGTTTTGAGTTGGTTGGTTATTTGGACCTTGTTGGTTATACCAGTTATTTTCGGGTCCTTTTGGATTGTAAAGAATGTTTTGATTTCGATTGAAGTTTAGCTTTGGCGGTTGATAATTATTTTGATAATTATTTCCAGGCCTTTGGTTCGTATAGGAAACATTCTCTCGTTGTTCCAATGTTGGTTCAATGTGACAATCTTTCAATAAGTGTGGTCCACCGCATAGCTCACAACTGATTCGTATTGCGTGAATATCTTTATTCATCTTTTCCATTCGTCTTTCGAAAACATCTATTTTTGCTGAAACGGAATCAAAGTCATGGCTAGAATCGGCTCTAGCCACTTTAGATGAACGAAAAATATCTTTTTCTTGGTGCCACTCATGCGAGTGGGAGGCTGTGTTATCAATAATTTTGTAAGCTTCAGTTGCGGTTTTCTTCATAATGGATCCACCAGCGGTTATGTCGATGTCTTTTCGTGTGGCGATGTCTACGCCTTTATAGAAGATTTGTACTATTTGAAAAGTATCTAATCCGTGTTGAGGACATCCTCTCAACATCCTTCCGAATCTTGTCCACGCCTCATATAATGTTTCATTTGGATTTTGCGCGAACGTAACAATTTCTCCTTGAAGTCTCACGGCTTTGGATGCCGGAAAGAATCGTTTAAGAAATTTTTCAACTAAAACATCCCATGTGTCAATCGCCCCTTCAGGTAACGATTCTAACCAATCTTTGGCTTCTCCCTTTAAAGTCCAGGGAAATAACATGAGATAGATCTGCTCATCTTCCACTTCTCGGATTTTGAATAGTGTACAAATTCTTTTAAACGTACGAAGGTGTTCGTTAGGATCTTCATTCGGTGCACCACTGAATTGGCATTGGTTAGTTACCATGTGTAGAATTTGTCCTTTGATTTCATAATCTGGCGCATTAACTTCTGGTTTAATAATGGCATGACCTTGGCCCGTGCGTGTGGCTCTCATTCGATCTTCCATACTTAGAGGTTCCGTTACTTCCATAATTGAATTTGTTGAATACGAATCACTAGAGGACTCTGATTTAACGGTTTGTGGTTCAGGAGGAATAATTAGTGGTTCAGGATCTTGGAATTGTCCTTGAATATGCTCCGGGTTCTTAATTGTGAAGTCGGGTTCAAAAGATGGATTATCGGAAATTTGAGTTAGAGTTCTTGGTCGACTAGATGATGATTCTAAAGAAAAATCAACGGCAGCTATATTTGTTAAACGATGTCTTGATCGAGTTACAGGTGGTGAACGTACAAAAGGTGGTGAACGTCTTGCTCGGTGCATTCACTAAATATCCTATTAGTTTTAAAAAGGAAAGAAAAATTATAATAAGTTATCCAACCAATAGACTTTTCTGATTTTGCCCACGTTTCGAATAGCCAAAAGATGCAGCAGAGGGGCAGGATTCGTTTGGTCTCAATATAATTGAGGACTGTTTGGCTCCAATAACCCGGTCCACGTACAAATCCAACTATTACTACGAACCAGAAAATTTTGATGTCTATCAATTTAACCACTTAAAATAAATTTTCGTAATTTTAAGAAATTTAGAGAAGAAGTAGAAAAAATTCTAAGTCCTAAAAACTAGAATGGCGAGAAATAAGAGAGAAAAAGATTGCGCGTCGAAAAGTGTCGAAAAATGAAAAAGACGAAGAGTGGTTTGTAAACACGCGGTTAATCCAACCTTATAACGATCACTATCTTAAAATTAAAACTACAAATAGAGATTACTAATTGGAATTGTAATTGATACATAGGTAAAAGGCGTCGAAAAATAAAAATAAGAAAATAACTATGGCAAAACTAAACTTAATACTAAAAGTTGCGACTATAGTCTAAAAATCTAAAGGTAATAAAACTAAAAAAAACATTTTTTTTTATAGACAAAATTTTAAAAAAATATATATTTTTTTTTATAATTTTTTTTTTTTTTTACGTTTTTTTTTTTACGTTTTTGTTTTTTTTACGTTTTTTTTTTTTTTTTTTTTTTTTCGTTTTTTTTTTAATTTTTTAAAAAAAACGATTTTTTTTTTACAATTTTTTTTTTTTAAAACGAATTTTTTTTTTTTTAAAAAAAACGATTTTTTTTTTTTTAAAACGAAATTTTTTTTTTTTTAAAAAAAACGTTTTTTTTTTTTTTTTAAAAAAAACGATTTTTTTTTTACAAATTAATAATTTTTTTATAATTATAATTTTTTTTTCAAAACTTTTTTTTTTTAATTCATTTACTATTCATGAATAGTAAATGAAAATAAATTAATTAATTTACTATTCACATGAAAGCGACATGATAGCAATTATTAATTATAAGTTACATAATATACCCCTGAAGTATTTAATAAATACGACTTTTTTAAAATTTACGTATAAATTTTTTATTCTTAAATATTATTATATTATTATATTCTATTTCAATATTATTATATTATTATATTCTATTTCAATATTATTATATTATTATATTTTATTTCAATATTATTATAATTAAAAATATAGCGTTTTAGCGCTCCCCGGCAGCGGCGCCAAAAACTTGATGATGTAGCGTGAGGGTACGAAATAGTATTATTTTTAATACAAAATACTACAAAATATGACACAAGTTTTATTAATTTACGGATGGAATATACCTAAACCTTGCTACAACACTATAGGCAGTGTACCTAATCGTAGAGTAGTGTAGTTTTTAGTAAGTCCGGTTCGTTCCACAGGGAGCTGGTGAAGTTAACGCTATATTATTAAGTTTATTTGTAAAAATATATATATAAATAAGTAGTAGTATTATTATAAAATGGGGGTTTTACCGTTTAATGACCGGTTTGTCGATTTTAAGCGTAAAAATAAATGACAAAAATTAAAGTGCGTAAAATAAATTGCGATAAATAAAATGACAGAAAATAAAATTGCGAGTAATAAAATGACAGTAAATAAAGATACGATGAGAAATATAATAAAAGAATTATGCTTATTTAAACTTCCGTAATCATGATGTTTGACGTGTTGATTTTAATTTATTACCATGGGTTAATTGTCCTTTGTCCTGGTTTATTTGATACATCTATCTGGTTTTTGTCCATAATAGTCCATCGGTCATAAATATAAAGTGCGAGTATCCTCGTCAAATTACCCTTATACCCGAAGTCAAATATTCCAACTGATTAAGGATTTAAACTGTGACGCAGTTATCACTTCTGTCAACAATTACACCAGTTATCACTGTATGTAATCCACCCCTGTTTTAATTAGTTTATGAATATTAATTCATCCACTTGATCAGAATGAATAATCAATTACCCAACCCAATTGATTAATTAAATGATTATAACAGATTCCATATGAACATCACTAAATAGGACAACCATAATCATTATTAATTATTAGGTTAATTAATTTGAAGATAGGTTCGACAGACTCCAATGAGTTGTCACTCAATTAGACAATACCCTCCATCTATTAATAGTCAATAGTTCAATTTCCACAAGTGTCGGTCTTTTGCCCAAACCTTAATTATGGTACAAAGCCCAATTACCCAATTTTAGTAATTAGCCCAACATCATGATTACTTCGTTTTAAATAAGCATAATAATAACTTAGCTACGAGACATTAATGTAAAAAGGTTGAACATAACTTACAATGATTAAAAATAGCGTAGCGTTACACGGACAGAATTTCGACTTACACACTCAAACGATCTCTATCATAAATCTTATTATTATCATAATTTAAAATTAAAATTAAGATTATTGTTATATCTTATTAAGTTAACATTATGATAGAGATATAGAATATAGATATTGATATTTGATATTAAGGATAGAAAAAAAAGATCGAATAGAAAAAGGTCTCCCTTATTTCATCGATTTACATAGCCTTTTATAGGCGAATTGTAAATTGAAATTTTCACTTATGACCCCTTAACTATGCTCAATTAACAACTTTTTATTATTTAATATTATTCTTATTATGAATTATTTAAATATTGTATTTTATTCTTGTGCATAGTTGACTCATAATTTTTACACCGTTGCGTCGAGCGCTGAAAGTTGGTTCATGCCCCGGTTCCGGATTTTCGAACGTCCTTTCGTATAATTTAATATCTTGTACTTTGCGTTTTGTAACTTGTACTCTTGTCATTTTTAGACGTTCTTCATCAATAATTAGAACCTTTTTGATTGTATCTTGTACTTTTGAGCTTTTTGGACCTTTGCGTCTTCAAATCTTCGTTTTCGCCTTTTGTCTTCGCACTTATTTAATATAACCGATTATTACTTGAAAATGGAACAATTGCAACTAAAATCTTATCTTTCTTGGGGAATAATGCTATGAAATATATGTTCCTTTTTAGCCTTATCAACGATACATGTATAAGCATTATAGATTATAAGTATATATATCAAAGAATGTTACGTATAGTTATCGTTTTGAAAACTTAAGTTAGTAATTTCAAAATATACTTATAACTCATTGTCATTAGTACACAATGAGATGTTAAACCATCCTTAGATCATGTTAAATATATATAAATACATATATATACACAAACGTATAATTATCATATGTTATATAGTTCGTGATATCATCGGTCATATTGGACGGTCAAACGTTGTGTAAAACTCTTTTCAAAAACACAAGTCTCAACAATTTGGATTGCTTATCATGTTGGTATGGTTTAATTTATGTAAATATTAATCTCATAAGTATAATTTGGTCGGAAAATTCCGGGTCATTACATAGTAAGACGTTGTTATAACGATAATCGTTATATATATCGTTTTCGAGTTTCTTAAATTAATAGTCTCATTTTTATGTATATAACTCATTGTTAAAATACCTAATGAGATACATACTTATAATAAAATCATGTTAACTATATATATAACCATATATATGTCATCGTATAGTTTTTACAAGTTTTAACGTTCGTGAATCACCGGTCAACTTGGGTGGTCAATTGTCTATATGAAACCTATTTCAATTAATCAAGTCTTAACAAGTTTGATTGCTTAACATGTTGGAAACACTTAATAATGTAAATAACAATTTCATTTAATATATATATAAACATGGAAAATTTCGGGTCACTACAGTACCTACCCGTTAAATAAATTTCGTCCCGAAATTTTAAGCAGTTGGAGGTGTTGACGTATCTTCTGGAAATAAATGCGGGTATTTCTTCTTCTTCTGATCTTCACACTCCCAGGTGAACTCGGGTCCTCTACGAGCATTCCATCGAACCTTAACAATCGGTATCTTGTTTTGTTTAAGTCTCTTAACCTCACGATCCATTATTTCGACGGGTTCTTCAATGAATTGAAGTTTTTCATTGATTTGGATTTCGTCCAACGGAATAGTGAGATCTTCTTTAGCAAAACATTTCTTCAAATTTGAGATGTGGAAAGTGTTATGTACAGCCGCGAGTTGTTGAGGTAGCTCCAGTTGGTAAGCTACTGGTCCGACACGATCTATAATCTTGAATGGTCCAATGTACCTTGGATTTAGTTTCCCCCGTTTACCAAATCGAACAACGCCTTTCCAAGGTGAAACCTTAAGCATGACCATTTCTCGAATTTCAAACTCTATATCTTTTCTTTTACTGTCCGCGTAGCTTTTTTGTCGACTCTGGGCGGTTTTCAATCTTTGTTGAATTTGGATGATTTTCTCGGTAGTTTCTTGTATTATCTCCGGACCCGTAATCTGTCTATCCCCCACTTCACTCCAACAAATCGGAGACCTGCACTTTCTACCATAAAGTGCTTCAAACGGCGCCATCTCAATGCTTGAATGGTAGCTGTTGTTGTAGAAAAATTCTGCTAACGGTAGATGTCGATCCCAACTGTTTCCGAAATCAATAACACATGCTCGTAGCATGTCTTCAAGCGTTTGTATCATCCTTTCACTCTGTCCATCAGTTTGTGGATGATAGGCAGTACTCATGTCTAGACGAGTTCCTAATGCTTGCTGTAATGTCTGCCAGAATCTTGAAATAAATCTGCCATCCCTATCAGAGATAATAGAGATTGGTATTCCATGTCTGGAGACGACTTCCTTCAAATACAGTCGTGCTAACTTCTCCATCTTGTCATCTTCTCTTATTAGCAGGAAGTGTGATGATTTGGTGAGACGATCAACTATTACCCAAATAGTATCCAAACCACTTGCAGTCCTTGGCAATTTGGTGATGAAATCCATGGTAATATTTTCCCATTTCCATTCCAGGATTTCGGGTTGTTGAAGTAGACCTGATGGTTTCTGATGCTCAGCTTTGACCTTAGAACACGTCAAACATTCTCCTACGTATTTAGCAACATCGGCTTTCATACCCGGCCACCAAAAATGTTTCTTGAGATCCTTGTACATCTTCCCCGTTCCAGGATGTATTGAGTATCTGGTTTTATGAGCTTCTCTAAGTACCATTTCTCTCATATCTCCAAATTTTGGTACCCAAATTCTTTCAGCCCTATACCGGGTTCCGTCTTCCCGAATATTAAGATGCTTCTCCGATCCTTTGGGTATTTCATCCTTTAAATTTCCCTCTTTTAAAACTCCTTGTTGCACCTCCTTTATTTGAGTAGTAAGGTTAGTGTGAATCATTATATTCATAGATTTTACTCGAATGGGTTCTCTGTCCTTTCTGCTCAAGGCATCGGCTACCACATTTGCCTTCCCCGGGTGGTAACGAATCTCAAAATCGTAATCATTCAACAATTCAATCCACCTACGCTGCCTCATATTCAGTTGTTTCTGATTAAATATGTGTTGAAGACTTTTGTGGTCGGTATATATAATACTTTTGACCCCATATAAGTAGTGCCTCCAAGTCTTTAATGCAAAAACAACCGCGCCTAATTCCAAATCATGCGTCGTATAATTTTGCTCGTGAATCTTCAATTGTCTAGACGCATAAGCAATCACCTTCGTCCGTTGCATTAATACACAACCAAGACCTTGCTTTGATGCGTCACAATAAATCACAAAATCATCATTCCCTTCAGGTAATGACAATATATGTGCCGTAGTTAGCTTTTTCTTCAATAATTGAAACGCCTTCTCTTGTTCATCCTTCCATTCAAATTTCTTCCCTTTATGCGTTAATGCAGTCAAGGGTTTTGCTATTTTGGAGAAATCTTGGATGAATCTTCTGTAGTAACCAGCCAATCCTAAAAATTGACGTATATGCTTCGGAGTTTTTGGGGTTTCCCACTTTTCAACGGTTTCGATCTTTGCCGGGTCCACCTGGATACCTTCTTTGTTCACTATGTGACCGAGGAATTGAACTTCTTCCAACCAAAATACACACTTTGAAAACTTAGCGTACAGTTTTTCTTTCCTCAATACTTCTAGCACTTTTCTCAAATGTTCTTCGTGCTCTTGATCATTCTTTGAGTAAATAAGTATGTCATCGATGAAAACAATGACAAACTTGTCAAGATATGGCCCACACACTCGGTTTATAAGGTCCATGAACACAGCTGGTGCGTTAGTCAATCCAAACGGCATAACCATAAACTCGTAATGACCATAACGCGTCCTAAAAGCAGTTTTTGGAATATCAACCTCCTTTACTCGCATTTGATGATATCCAGAACGTAAATCGATCTTCGAATAAACCGACGAGCCTTGTAGTTGATCAAATAAGTCATCAATTCTCGGTAGTGGATAACGGTTTTTGATGGTAAGTTTATTCAACTCTCTGTAGTCAATACACAACCTAAATGTACCATCCTTCTTCTTGAAAAACAAAACAGGAGCTCCCCATGGTGATGTGCTTGGTCGAATGAAACCACGTTCTAATAGTTCTTGCAGTTGGCTTTGCAGTTCTTTCATCTCGCTGGGTGTGAGTCTATAAGGAGCACGAGCTATTGGTGCAGCTCCTGGTACAAGATCTATTTGAAATTCAACAGATCGATGTGGAGGTAGTCCCGGTAATTCTTTCGGAAATACATCGGGAAATTCTTTTGCGACGGGAACATCATTGATGCTCTTTTCTTCAGTTTGTACTTTCTCGACGTGTGCTAGAACAGCATAGCAACCTTTTCTTATTAGTTTTTGTGCCTTCAAATTACTAATAAGATGTAGCTTCATGTTGCCCTTTTCTCCGTACACCATTAAGGGTTCTCCTTCTTCTCGTACAATGCGAATTGCATTTTTATAACATACGATCTCTGCTTTCACCTTCTTCAGCCAGTCCATGCCAACTATTACATCAAAACTCCCTAACTCTAGTGGTATCAAATCAATCTTAAATATTTCGCTACCCAGTTTAATTTCTCGATTCCGACATATATTATCTGCTGAAATTAATTTACCGTTTGCTAATTCGAGTAAAAATTTACTATCCAACGGCGTCAATGGACAACTTAATTTAGCACAAAAATCTCTACTCATAGCTTCTATCCGCACCCGAATCAAATAAAACGTAAGCAGATTTATTGTCAATAAGAAACGTACCCGTAACAAGCTCTGGGTCTTACTGTGCCTCTGCCGCATTAATATTGAAAACTCTTCCGCGGCCTTGTCCAATCGTGTTCTCCTGGTTCGGGCAATTTCTAATAATGTGGCCCGGTTTTCCACATTTATAACAAACTACATTGGCATAACTTGCTCCGACACTACTTGCTCCGCCATTACTCGTTCCGACACCATTTGTTCCTTTCGTTCTGTTAACCCCTGGTCCGTAGACCTCACACTTCGCCGCGCTATGACCATTTCTTTTACACTTGTTGCAAAATTTGGTGCAGAACCCCGAGTGATACTTTTCACACCTTTGGCATAGCTGCTTCTGATTGTTGTTGTTGTTGCGGTTGTTATTGTTGTTGGGATGATTGTTGTAGTTGCTGTTGCTGTTGTTGTTGTTGTTGTTGTTGTTGTTGTTGTTGTTGGGCCGTTTGTTGTAGTTGCGATTGATGTTGCGATTGTTGGGATAATTGTTGCGATTATTATTGTAATTGCTGTTGTTGTTGTATTGGTGATTCTTATCACCGTTTTCCTCGCACTTTCTTTTGACTTGCTTCACATTGGCCTCTTCAGCCGTCTGTTCTTTAATTCTTTCCTCAATCTGGTTCACTAGTTTGTGAGCCATTCTACTTGCCTGTTGTATGGAGGCGGGCTCATGTGAACTTATATCTTCTTGGATTCTTTTCGGTAATCCTTTCACAAACGCGTCGATCTTCTCTTCCTCATCTTCGAACGCTCCCGGACACAATAGGCACAATTCTGTGAATCGTCTTTCGTACGTGGTAATATCAAATCCTTGGGTTCGTAACCCTCTAAGTTCTGTCTTGAGCTTATTGACCTCGGTTCTGGGACGGTACTTCTCGTTCATCGAGTGCTTGAATGCTGACCACGGTAGTGCGTACGCATCATCTTGTCCCACTTGCTCTAGATAGGTATTCCACCATGTTAACGCATAACCTGTGAAGGTATGCGTAGCGTATTCACTTTGTCCTTTTCAGTACACTTACTTATGGCAAACACCGATTCGACCTTCTCGGTCCACCGTTTCAATCTGATCGGTCCTTCGGTTCCATCAAATTCCAAAGGTTTGCAGGCAGTGAATTCTTTGTAGGTGCGTCCTACACGATTTCCTGTACTGCTAGATCCAAGGTTATTGTTGGTATGTAGCGCAGTCTGTACTGCGGCTATGTTTGAAGCTAGAAAAGTACGGAATTCCTCTTCATTCATATTCACGGTGTGTCGAGTAGTCGGTGCCATTTCCTTCAAAATAGTCAAATGGAACAAGTTAATCATACAGAATATTAAGAGTAGTTAATAGTATTTCGTAGCATAATATGAACTCATTTATAAAAGCTTTTTCTTCATATTAGCGTTTTATAAGTTTAAATTCGGGTAGTACCTACCCGTTAAGTTCATACTTAGTAGCTAATATACAATTCAACTACTACAATTCTATATGAAAAACTGATTATAATAAGATTTCGCGTTCAAACTTTTATACAATATTTTACAAACTTACAATACCGCTTATTTTACATAAAGCATGAAATATAGCACACAATAACTTTGATACAAGATAGTTGTGAAGATAATTCTAGCTAGTACACAATTCGTTCAGCAAAGGCAATAAAGACACGTAATTCATACGTCCAGAAACAAGTCATGCATTCTGGTTTTACTAGGACTACTTCCCATCCTTGGTCTTGTGGAACATAACCGTTATGGCCGTTGATAAGACAGCGTGTTGTAACGTCGTCAAAGGGACGAGGGTTACGTAATGTCCAACAGTCCCGTAACAATCTAAAAACCTCATTTCTTACCCCAATTACCGACTCCGTTACTTGTGGGAACGTTTTGTTTAATAGTTGTAGCCCGATGTTCTTGTTCTCACTTTGGTGAGAAGCGAACATTACTAACCCGTAAGCATAGCATGCTTCTTTATGTTGCATGTTAACCGCTTTTTCTAAATCATGAAGTCCTATATTCGGATATATTGAGTCAAAATAATTTCTTAACCCGTTGCGTAAAATAGCATTTGGGTTCCACACAATATATGCGTCAAAGTAAACACATCGTAACTTATGGGTTTCCCAATGTGATATCCCCCATCTTTCAAACGAAAGTCTCTTATAAACCAAGACATTCTTGGAACGTTCTTCGAATGTCTTACAAACTGATTTCGCCGTAAATAGTTGTGCCGAAGAATTCTGACCGACTCTAGACAAGATTTCATCAATCATGTCTCCGGGTAGGTCTCTTAAAATATTGGGTTGTCTATCCATTTTGTGTTTTTATACTGTAAAATAGACAAGAGTTAGATTCATAAAAAAAATACTTATTAATACAAGCAATTTTTACATATATCATAAAGCATAAGCACACTATATTACATATATTACACCACACGAATACAACTATCTTATTCCGACTCGCTCGTTTCTTCTTCTTCGGTTTTGGTTCGTTTTGCCAAGTTTCTAGGGATATATGATGTTCCCCTAATACGAGCTGTCGTTTTCCACAACGGTTTAGAAAAACCTGGTGGTTTAGAGGTTCCCGGGTCATTGTTACAACTTAAGGGCTTCGGGGGTTGACGATACATATAAAGTTCATCGGGGTTGGAATTAGATTTCTCTACTTTTATGCCCTTTCCCTTATTATTTTCTTTTACCTTTTTAAATTCAGTTGGGGTAATTTCTATAACATCATCGGAATTCTCGTCGGAATCCGATTCATCGGAGAATTGGTAATCCTCCCAATATTTTGCTTCCTTGGCGGAAACACCATTGACCATAATTAACCTTGGTCGGTTGGTTGAGGATTTTCTTTTACTTAACCATTTTATTATTTCCCCCACTGGTTCTATTTCTTCATCCGGTTCCGATTCTTCTTCCGGTTCCGATTCTTCTTCCGGTTCCGACTCTTCTTCCGGTTCCGACTCTTCTTCCGGTTCCTCTTCGGGAACTTGTGAATCAGTCCACGAATCATTCCAATTTACATTTGACTCTTCATTATTATTAGGTGAGTCAATGGTACTTGTTCTAGAGGTAGACATCTATCACATAATATCAAACGCGTTAAGAGATTAATATATCACATAATATTCACATGTTAAAAATATATAGTTTCCAACAAAATTTGTTAAGCAATCATTTTTCAAGTAAACACGGTCGAAGTCCAGACTCACTAATGCATCCTAACAAACTCGATAAGACACACTAATGCAAAATTCTGGTTCTCTAAGACCAACGCTCGGATACCAACTGAAATGTCCCGTTCTTATTGATTAGAAACGTTCCATATTAATTGATTTCGTTGTGAGGTTTTGACCTCTATATGAGACGTTTTTCAAAGACTGCATTCATTTTTAAAACAAACCATAATCTTTATTTCATAAATAAAGGTTTAAAAAGCTTTACGTAGATTATCAAATAATGATAATCTAAAATATCCTGTTTACACACGACCATTACATAATGGTTTACAATACAAATATGTTACATCGAAATCAGTTTCTTGAATGCAGTTTTTACACGATATCATACAAACATGGACTCCAAATCTTGTCCTTATTTTAGTATGCAACAGCGGAAGCTCTTAGTATTCACCTGAGAATAAACATGCTTTAAACGTCAACAAAAATGTTGGTGAGTTATAGGTTTAACCTATATATATCAAATCGTAACAATAGACCACAAGATTTCATATTTCAATACACATCCCATACATAGAGATAAAAATCATTCATATGGTGAACACTTAGTAACCGACATTAACAAGATGCATATATATAAGAATATCCCCATCATTCCGGGACTCCCTTCGGATATGATATAAATTTCGAAGTACTAAAGCATCCGGTACTTTGGATGGGGTTTGTTAGGCCCAATAGATCTATCTTTAGGATTCGCGTCAATTAGGGTGTCTGTTCCCTAATTCTTAGATTACCAGACTTAAAAAAAAGGGGCATATTCGATTTCGATAATTCAACCATAGAATGTAGTTTCACGTACTTGTGTCTATTTTGTAAATCATTTATAAAACCTGCATGTATTCTCATCCCAAAAATATTAGATTTTAAAAGTGGGACTATAACTCACTTTCACAGATTTTTACTTCGTCGGGAAGTAAGACTTGGCCACTGGTTGATTCACGAACCTATAACAATATATACATATATATCAAAGTATGTTCAAAATATATTTACAACACTTTTAATATATTTTGATGTTTTAAGTTTATTAAGTCAGCTGTCCTCGTTAGTAACCTACAACTAGTTGTCCACAGTTAGATGTACAGAAATAAATCGATAAATATTATCTTGAATCAATCCACGACCCAGTGTATACGCATCTCAGTATTGATCACAACTCAAACTATATATATTTTGGAATCAACCTCAACCCTGTATAGCTAACTCCAACATTCACATATAGAGTGTCTGTGGTTGTTCCGAAATATATATAGATGTGTCGACATGATAGGTCGAAACATTGTATATGTAGTGACCCGAACTTTTCCATGTTTATATATATTAATTGAGATTGATATTTACATGATTAAATGTTTCCAACATGTTAAGCAATCAAACTTGTTAAGACTTGATTAATTGAAATATGTTTCATATAGACAATTGACCACCCAAGTTGACCGGTGATTCACGAACGTTAAAACTTGTAAAAACTATATGATGACATATATATGGATATATATATAGTTAACATGATACTATGATAAGTAAACATATCATTAAGTATATTAACAATGAACTACATATGTAAAAACAAGACTACTAACTTAATGATTTTTAAACGAGACATATATGTAACGATTATCGGTGTAAAGACATTTAATGTATATATATCATATTAAGAGATATTCATACATGATAATATCATGATAATATAATAATTTAAAATCTCATTTGATATTATAAACATTGGGTTAACAACATTTAACAAGATCGTTAACCTAAAGGTTTCAAAACAACACTTACATGTAACGACTAACGATGACTTAACGACTCAGTTAAAATGTATATACATGTAGTGTTTTAATATGTATTTATACACTTTTGAAAGACTTCAATACACTTATCAAAATACTTCTACTTAACAAAAATGCTTACAATTACATCCTCGTTCAGTTTCATCAACAATTCTACTCGTATGCACCCGAATTCGTACTCGTACAATACACAGCTTTTAGATGTATGTACTATTGGTATATACACTCCAATGATCAGCTATTAGCAGCCCATGTGAGTCACCTAACATATGTGGGAACCATCATTTGGCAACTAGCATGAAATATCTCATAAAATTACAAAAATATGAGTAATCATTCATGACTTATTTACATGAAAATAAAATTACATAGCCTTTATATCTAATCCATACACCAACGACTAAAAACACCTACAAACACTTTCATTCTTCAATTTTCTTCATCGAATTGATCTCTCTCAAGTTCTATCTTCAAGTTCTAAGTGTTCTTCATAAATTTTACAAGTTCTAGTTACATAAAATCAAGAATACTTTCAAGTTTGCTAGCTCACTTCCAATCTTGTAAGGTGATCATCCAACCTCAAGAAATCTTTGTTTCTTACAGTAGGTTATCATTCTAATACAAGGTAATAATCATATTCAAACTTTGGTTCAATTTCTATAACTATAACAATCTTATTTCAAGTGATGATCTTACTTGAACTTGTTTTCGTGTCATGATTCTGCTTCAAGAACTTCAAGCCATCCAAGGATCCGTTGAAGCTAGATCAATTTTTCTCTTTCCCAGTAGGTTTATCCAAGGAACTTAAGGTAGTAATGATGTTCATAACATCATTCGATTCATACATATAAAGCTCTCTTATTCGAAGGTTTAAACTTGTAATCACTAGAACATAGTTTAGTTAATTCTAAACTTGTTCGCAAACAAAAGTTAATCCTTATAACTTGACTTTTAAAATCAACTAAACACATGTTCTATATCTATATGATATGCTAACTTAATGATTTAAAACCCGGAGACACGAAAAATACCGTAAAACCGGATTTACGCCGTCGTAGTAACACCGCGGGCTGTTTTGGGTTAGTTAATTAAAAACTATGATAAACTTTGATTTAAAAGTTGTTATTCTGAGAAAATGATTTTTATTATGAACATGAAACTATATCCAAAAATTATGGTTAAACTCAAAGTGGAAGTATGTTTTCTAAAATGGTCATCTAGACGTCGTTCTTTCGACTGAAATGACTACCTTTACAAAAACGACTTGTAACTTATTTTTCCGACTATAAACCTATACTTTTTCTGTTTAGATTAATAAAATAGAGTTCAATATGAAACCATAGCAATTTGATTCACTCAAAACGGATTTAAAATGAAGAAGTTATGGGTAAAACAAGATTGGATAATTTTTTCTCATTTTAGCTACGTGAAAATTGGTAACAAATCTATTCCAACCATAACTTAATCAACTTGTATTGTATATTATGTAATCTTGAGATACCATAGACACGTATACAATGTTTCGACCTATCATGTCGACACATCTATATATATTTCGGAACAACCATAGACACTCTATATGTGAATGTTGGAGTTAGCTATACAGGGTTGAGGTTGATTCCAAAATATATATAGTTTGAGTTGTGATCAATACTAAGATACGTATACACTGGGTCGTGGATTGATTCAAGATAATATTTATCGATTTATTTCTGTACATCTAACTGTGGACAACTAGTTGTAGGTTACTAACAAGGACAGCTGACTTAATAAACTTAAAACATCAAAATATATTAAAAGTATTGTAAATATATTTTGAACATACTTTGATATATATGTATATATTGTTATAGGTTCGTGAATCAACCAGTGGCCAAGTCTTACTTCCCGACGAAGTAAAAATCTGTGAAAGTGAGTTATAGTCCCACTTTTAAAATATAATATTTTTGGGATGAGAATACATGCAGGTTTTATAAATGATTTACAAAATAGACACAATTACGTGAAACTACATTCTATGGTTGAATTATCGAAATCGAATATGCCCCTTTTTATTAAGTCTGGTAATCTAAGAATTAGGGAACAGACACCCTAATTGACGCGAATCCTAAAGATAGATCTATTGGGCCTAACAAACCCCATCCAAAGTACCGGATGCTTTAGTACTTCGAAATTTATATCATATCCGAAGGGTGTCCCGGAATGATGGGGATATTCTTATATATGCATCTTGTTAATGTCGGTTACCAGGTGTTCACCATATGAATGATTTTTATCTCTATGTATGGGATGTGTATTGAAATATGAAATCTTGTGGTCTATTATTATGATTTGATATATATAGGTTAAACCTATAACTCACCAACATTTTTGTTGACGTTTTAAGCATGTTTATTCTCAGGTGATTATTAAGAGCTTCCGCTGTCGCATACTTAAATAAGGACGAGATTTGGAGTCCATGCTTGTATGATATTGTGTAAAAACTGCATTCAAGAAACTTATTTTGTTGTAACATATTTGTATTGTAAACCATTATGTAATGGTCGTGTGTAAACAGGATATTTTAGATTATCATTATTTGATAATCTACGTAAAGCTTTTTAACCTTTATTGATGAAATAAAGGTTACGGTTTGTTTTAAAATGAATGCAGTCTTTGAAAAACGTCTCATATAGAGGTCAAAACCTCGCAACGAAATCAATTAATATGGAACGTTTTTAATCAATAAGAACTGGACATTTCAGTTGGTATCCGAGCGTTGGTCTTAGAGAACCAGAATTTTGCATTAGTGTGTCTTATCGAGTTTGTTAGGATGCATTAGTGAGTCTGGACTTCGACCGTGTTTACTTGAAAAATGATTGCTTAACAAATTTTGTTGGAAACTATATATTTTTAACATGTGAATATTATGTGATATATTAATCTCTTAACGCGTTTGATATTATGTGATAGATGTCTACCTCTAGAACAAGTACCATTGACTCACCTAATAATAATGAAGAGTCAAATGTAAATTGGAATGATTCGTGGACTGATTCACAAGTTCCCGAAGAGGAACCGGAAGAAGAGTCGGAACCGGAAGAAGAGTCGGAACCGGAAGAAGAATCGGAACCGGAAGAAGAATCGGAACCGGATGAAGAAATAGAACCAGTGGGGGAAATAATAAAATGGTTAAGTAAAAGAAAATCCTCAACCAACCGACCAAGGTTAATTATGGTCAATGGTGTTTCCGCCAAGGAAGCAAAATATTGGGAGGATTACCAATTCTCCGATGAATCGGATTCCGACGAGAATTCCGATGATGTTATAGAAATTACCCCAACTGAATTTAAAAAGGCAAAAGAAAATAATAAGGGAAAGGGCATAAAAATAGAGAAATCTAATTCCAACCCCGATGAACTTTATATGTATCGTCAACCCCCGAAGTCCTTAAGTTGTAACAATGACCCGGGAACCTCTAAACCACCAGGTTTTTCTAAACCAATGTGGAAAACGACGGTTCGTATTAGGGGAACATCATATATCCCTATAAACTTGGCAACACGAACCAAAACCGAAGAAGAAGAAACAAGTGAGTCGGAATAAGATAGTTGTATTCGTGTGGTGTAATATATGTAATATAGTGTGCTTATGCTTTATGATATATGTAAAAATTGCTTGTATTAATAAGTATTTTTTTTTATGAATCTAACTCTTGTCTATTTTACAGTATAAAAACACAAAATGGATAGACAACCCAATATTTTAAGAGACCTACCCGGAGACATGATTGATGAAATCTTATCTAGAGTCGGTTAGAATTCTTCGGCACAACTATTTAAGGCGAGATCAGTTTGTAAGACATTCGAAGAACGTTCCAAGAATGCCTTGGTTTATAAAAGGCTTTCGTTCGAAAGATGGGGGATATCACATTGGGAAATCCATAAGTTACGATGTGTTTACTTTGACGCATATATTGCGGGGAACCCAAATGCTATTTTACACAATGGGTTAAGAAATTATTTTGACTCAATATATCCGAATATTGGACTTCGTGATTTAGAAAAATCGGCTAACATGCAACATAAAGAAGCATGTTATGCTTACGGATTAGTAATGTTCGCTTCTCACCAAAGTGAGAACAAGAACATCGGGCTACAACTATTAAACAAAACGTTCCCACAAGTGACAGAGTCGGTAATTGGGGTAAGAAATGAGGTTTTTAGATTGTTACGGGACTGTTGGACATTACATAACCCTCGTCCCTTTGACGACGTTACAACACGATGTCTTATCAACGGCCATAACGGTTATGTTCCACAAGACCAAGGATGGGAAGTAATCCTAGTAAAACCCGAATGCATGACTTGTTTCTGGACGTATGAATTACGTGTCTTTATTGCCTTTGCTGAACGACATGTATACTAGCTAGAATTATCTTCACAATCATCTTGTATCAAATTTATTGTGTGCTATATTTCATGCTATATGTAAAATAAGCGGTATTGTAAGTTTGTAAAATATTGTGTAAAAGTTTGAACGCGAAATATTATTATAATCAGTTTTTCATATAGAATTGTAGTAGTTGAATTGTATATTAGCTACTAAGTATGAACTTAACGGGTAGGTACTACCCGAATTTAAACTTATAAAACGCTAATATGAAGAAAAAGCTTTTATAAATGAGTTCATATTATGCTACGAAATACTATTAACTACTCTTAATATTCTGTATGATTAACTTGTTCCATTTGATTATTTTGAAGGAAATGGCACCGACTACTCGACACACCGTGAATATGAATGAAGAGGAATTCCGTACTTTTCTAGCTTCAAACATAGCCGCAGTACAGGCTGCGCTACATACCAACAATAACCTTGGATCTAGCAGTACAGGAAATCGTGTAGGATGCACCTACAAAGAATTTACTGCCTGCAAACCTTTGGAATTTGATGGAACCGAAGGACCGATCGGATTAAAACGGTGGACCGAGAAGGTCGAATAAGTGTTTGCCATAAGTAAGTGTACTGAAGAGGATAAAGTGAAGTATGCTACACATACCTTCACAGGTTCTGCGTTAACATGGTGGAATACCTATCTAGAGCAAGTGGGACAAGACGATGCGTACGCACTACCGTGGTCAGCATTCAAGCACTTGATGAACGAGAAATACCATCCCAGAACCGAGGTCAATAAGCTCAAGACAGAACTTAGAGGGTTACGAACCCAAGGATTTGATATTACCACGTACGAAAGACGATTCACAGAATTGTGCCTATTGTGTCCGGGAGCATTCGAAGATGAGGAAGAGAAGATCGACGCGTTTGTGAAAGGATTACCGGAAAGAATCCAAGAAGATATAAGTTCACATGAGCCCGCCTCCATACAACAGGCATGTAGAATGGCTCACAAACTAGTGAACCAGATTGAAGAAAGAATTAAAGAACAGACTGGTGAAGAGGCCAATGTGAAGCAAGTCAAAAGAAAGTGGGAGGAAAACGGTGATAAGAATCACCAATACAGCAACAACAGCAATTACAACAATAATCGCAACAATTATCCCAATAATCGCAACATCAATCGTAACTACAACAAACGGCCCAACAACAACAACAACAACAACAACAACAACAACAACAGCAACTACAACAATCATCCCAACAACAATAATAACCGCAACAACAACAACAATCAGAAGCAGCTATGCCAAAGGTGTGAAAAGTATCACTCGGGGTTCTGCACCAAATTTTGCAACAAGTGTAAAAGAAATAGTCATAGCGCGGCGAAGTGTGAGGTCTACAGACCAGGGGTTAATAGAACGAAAGGAACAAATGGTGTCGGAACGAGTAATGGCGGAGCAAGTAGTGTCGGAGCAAGTTATGCCAATGTAGTTTGTTATAAATGTGGAAAACTGGGCCACATTATTAGAAATTGCCCGAACCAGGAGAACACGAATGGACAAGGCCGCGGAAGAGTTTTCAATATTAATGCGGCAGAGGTACAGGAAGACCCGGAGCTTGTTACGGGTACGTTTCTTATTGACAATAAATCTGCTTACGTTTTATTTGATTCGGGTGCGGATAGAAGCTATATGAGTAGAGATTTTTGTGCTAAATTAAGTTGTCCATTGACGCCTTTGGATAGTAAATTTTTACTCGAATTAGCAAATGGTAAATTAATTTCAGCAGATAATATATGTCAGAATCGAGAAATTAAACTGGTTAGCGAAACATTTAAGATTGATTTGATACCAGTAGAGTTAGGGAGTTTTGATGTGATAATCGGTATGGACTGGTTGAAAGAAGTGAAAGCAGAGATCGTTTGTTACAAAAATGCAATTCGCATTATACGAGAAAAAGGAAACCCCTTAATGGTGTACGGAGAAAAGGGCAACACGAAGCTACATCTTATTAGTAATTTGAAGGCACAAAAACTAATAAGAAAAGGTTGCTATGCTGTTCTAGCACACGTCGAGAAAGTACAAACTGAAGAAAAGAGCATCAATGATGTTCTCGTCGCAAAAGAATTTCCCGATGTATTTCCGAAAGAATTACCGGGATTACCCCCACATCGATCCGTTGAATTTCAAATAGATCTTGTACCAGGAGCTGCACCAATAGCTCGTGCTCCTTACAGACTCGCACCCAGCGAGATGAAAGAACTGCAAAGCCAATTACAAGAACTTTTAGAGCGTGGTTTCATTCGACCAAGCACATCACCGTGGGGAGCTCCTGTTTTGTTTGTCAAGAAGAAAGATGGTACATTCAGGTTGTGTATCGACTACCTAGAGTTGAACAAACTTACCATCAAGAATCGCTACCCACTACCGAGAATCGACGACTTATTTGATCAACTACAAGGCTCGTCTGTTTATTCAAAGATTGACTTACGTTCCGGGTATCATCAAATGCGGGTGAAAGAAGATGATATTCCAAAGACTGCTTTCAGAACACGTTACGGTCATTATGAGTTTATGGTCATGCCGTTTGGTTTAACTAATGCACCAGCTGTGTTCATGGACCTTATGAACCGAGTGTGTGGACCATACCTTGACAAGTTTGTCATTGTTTTCATTGATGACATACTTATTTACTCAAAGAATGACCAAGAACATGGTGAACATTTGAGAAAGGTGTTAGAAGTATTGAGGAAGGAAGAATTGTACGCTAAGTTTTCAAAGTGTGCATTTTGGTTGGAAGAAGTTCAATTCCTCGGTTACATAGTGAACAAAGAAGGTATTAAGGTGGATCCGGCAAAGATAGAAACTGTTGAAAAGTGGGAAACCCCGAAAACTCCGAAACACATACGCCAGTTTTTAGGACTAGCTGGTTACTACAGAAGGTTCATCCAAGACTTTTCCAGAATAGCAAAACCCTTGACTGCATTAACGCATAAAGGGAAGAAATTTGAATGGAATGATGAACAAGAGAAGGCGTTTCAATTATTGAAGAAAAAGCTAACTACGGCACATATATTGTCATTACCTGAAGGGAATGATGATTTTGTGATTTATTGTGACGCATCAAAGCAAGGTCTCGGTTGTGTATTAATGCAACGAACGAAGGTGATTGCTTATGCGTCTAGACAATTGAAGATTCACGAACAAAATTATACGACGCATGATTTGGAATTAGGCGCGGTTGTTTTTGCATTAAAGACTTGGAGGCACTACTTATATGGGGTCAAAAGTATTATATATACCGACCACAAAAGTCTTCAACACATATTTAATCAGAAACAACTGAATATGAGGCAGCGTAGGTGGATTGAATTGTTGAATGATTACGACTTTGAGATTCGTTACCACCCGGGGAAGGCAAATGTGGTAGCCGATGCCTTGAGCAGGAAGGACAGAGAACCCATTCGAGTAAAATCTATGAATATAATGATTCATAATAACCTTACTACTCAAATAAAGGAGGCGCAACAAGGAGTTTTAAAAGAGGAAAATTTAAAGGATGAAATACCCAAAGGAACGGAGAAGCATCTTAATATTCGGGAAGACGGAACTCGGTATAGGGCTGAAAGGATTTGGGTACCAAAATTTGGAGATATGAGAGAAATGGTACTTAGAGAAGCTCATAAAACCAGATACTCAATACATCCTGGAACGGGGAAGATGTACAAGGATCTCAAGAAACATTTTTGGTGGCCGGGTATGAAAGCCGATGTTGCTAAATACGTAGGAGAATGTTTGACGTGTTCTAAGGTCAAAGCTGAGCATCAGAAACCATCAGGTCTACTTCAACAACCCGAAATCCTGGAATGGAAATGGGAAAATATTACCATGGATTTCATCACCAAATTGCCAAGGACTGCAAGTGGTTTGGATACTATTTGGGTAATAGTTGATCGTCTCACCAAATCATCACACTTCCTGCTAATAAGAGAAGATGACAAGATGGAGAAGTTAGCACGACTGTATTTGAAGGAAGTCGTCTCCAGACATGGAATACCAATCTCTATTATCTCTGATAGGGATGGCAGATTTATTTCAAGATTTTGGCAGACATTACAGCAAGCATTAGGAACTCGTCTAGACATGAGTACTGCCTATCATCCACAAACTGATGGGCAGAGCGAAAGGACGATACAAACGCTTGAAGACATGCTACGAGCATGTGTTATTGATTTTGGAAACAGTTGGGATCGACATCTACCGTTAGCAGAATTTTCCTACAACAACAGCTACCATTCAAGCATTGAGATGGCGCCATTTGAAGCACTTTATGGTAGAAAGTGCAGGTCTCCGATTTGTTGGAGTGAAGTGGGGGATAGACAAATTACGGGTCCGGAGATTATACAAGAAACTACCGAGAAGATCATCCAAATTCAACAACGGTTGAAAACCGCCCAAAGTCGACAAAAGAGCTACGCTGACATTAAAAGAAAAGATATAGAATTTGAAATTGGAGAGATGGTCATGCTTAAAGTTGCACCTTGGAAAGGCGTTGTTCGATTTGGTAAACGAGGGAAATTAAATCCAAGGTATATTGGACCATTCAAGATTATTGATCATGTCGGACCAGTAGCTTACCGACTTGAGTTACCTCAACAACTCGCGGCTGTACATAACACTTTCCACGTCTCGAATTTGAAGAAATGTTTTGCTAAAGAAGATCTCACTATTCCGTTAGATGAAATCCAAATCAACGAAAAACTTCAATTCATCGAAGAACCCGTCGAAATAATGGATCGTGAGGTTAAAAGACTTAAGCAAAACAAGATATCAATTGTTAAGGTTTGATGGAATGCTCGTAGAGGACCCGAGTTCACCTGGGAGCGTGAAGATCAGATGAAGAAGAAATACCCGCATCTATTTCCAGAAGATTCGTCAACACCTTCAACAGCTTAAAATTTCGGGACGAAATTTATTTAACGGGTAGGTACTGTAGTGACCCGAACTTTTCCATGTTTATATATATTAATTGAGATTGATATTTACATGATTAAATGTTTCCAACATGTTAAGCAATCAAACTTGTTAAGACTTGATTAATTGAAATATGTTTCATATAGACAATTGACCACCCAAGTTGACCGGTGATTCACGAACGTTAAAACTTGTAAAAACTATATGATGACATATATATGGATATATATATAGTTAACATGATACTATGATAAGTAAACATATCATTAAGTATATTAACAATGAACTACATATGTAAAAACAAGACTACTAACTTAATGATTTTTAAACGAGACATATATGTAACGATTATCGTTGTAAAGACATTTAATGTATATATATCATATTAAGAGATATTCATACATGATAATATCATGATAATATAATAATTTAAAATCTCATTTGATATTATAAACATTGGGTTAACAACATTTAACAAGATCGTTAACCTAAAGGTTTCAAAACAACACTTACATGTAACGACTAACGATGACTTAACGACTCAGTTAAAATGTATATACATGTAGTGTTTTAATATGTATTTATACACTTTTGAAAGACTTCAATACACTTATCAAAATACTTCTACTTAACAAAAATGCTTACAATTACATCCTCGTTCAGTTTCATCAACAATTCTACTCGTATGCACCCGTATTCGTACTCGTACAATACACAGCTTTTAGATGTATGTACTATTGGTATATACACTCCAATGATCAGCTCTTAGCAGCCCATGTGAGTCACCTAACACATGTGGGAACCATCATTTGGCAACTAGCATGAAATATCTCATAAAATTACAAAAATATGAGTAATCATTCATGACTTATTTACATGAAAACAAAATTACATATCCTTTATATCTAATCCATACACCAACGACTAAAAACACCTACAAACACTTTCATTCTTCAATTTTCTTCATCTAATTGATCTCTCTCAAGTTCTATCTTCAAGTTCTAAGTGTTCTTCATAAATTTTACAAGTTCTAGTTACATAAAATCAAGAATACTTTCAAGTTTGCTAGCTCACTTCCAATCTTGTAAGGTGATCATCCAACCTCAAGAAATCTTTGTTTCTTAAAGTAGGTTATCATTCTAATACAAGGTAATAATCATATTCAAACTTTGGTTCAATTTCTATAACTATAACAATCTTATTTCAAGTGATGATCTTACTTGAACTTGTTTTCGTGTCATGATTCTGCTTCAAGAACTTCGAGCCATCCAAGGATCCGTTGAAGCTAGATCAATTTTTCTCTTTCCCAGTAGGTTTATCCAAGGAACTTAAGGTAGTAATGATGTTCATAACATCATTCGATTCATACATATAAAGCTCTCTTATTCGAAGGTTTAAACTTGTAATCACTAGAACATAGTTTAGTTAATTCTAAACTTGTTCGCAAACAAAAGTTAATCCTTCTAACTTGACTTTTAAAATCAACTAAACACATGTTCTATATCTATATGATATGCTAACTTAATGATTTAAAACCCGGAGACACGAAAAACACCGTAAAACCGGATTTACGCCGTCGTAGTAACACCGCGGGCTGTTTTGGGTTAGTTAATTAAAAACTATGATAAACTTTGATTTAAAAGTTGTTATTCTGAGAAAATGATTTTTATTATGAACATGAAACTATATCCAAAAATTATGGTTAAACTCAAAGTGGAAGTATGTTTTCTAAAATGGTCATCTAGACGTCGTTCTTTCGACTGAAATGACTACCTTTACAAAAACGACTTGTAACTTATTTTTCCGACTATAAACCTATACTTTTTCTGTTTAGATTCATAAAATAGAGTTCAATATGAAACCATAGCAATTTGATTCACTCAAAACGGATTTAAAATGAAAAAGTTATGGGTAAAACAAGATTGGATAATTTTTCTCATTTTAGCTACGTGAAAATTGGTAACAAATCTATTCCAACCATAACTTAATCAACTTGTATTGTATATTATGTAATCTTGAGATACCATAGACACGTATACAATGTTTCGACCTATCATGTCGACACATCTATATATATTTCGGAACAACCATAGACACTCTATATGTGAATGTTGGAGTTAGCTATACAGGGTTGAGGTTGATTCCAAAATATATATAGTTTGAGTTGTGATCAATACTGAGATACGTATACACTGGGTCATGGATTGATTCAAGATAATATTTATCGATTTATTTCTGTACATCTAACTGTGGACAACTAGTTGTAGGTTACTAACAAGGACAGCTGACTTAATAAACTTAAAACATCAAAATATATTAAAAGTGTTGTAAATATATTTTGAACATACTTTGATATATATGTATATATTGTTATAGGTTCGTGAATCAACCAGTGGCCAAGTCTTACTTCCCGACGAAGTAAAAATCTGTGAAAGTGAGTTATAGTCCCACTTTTAAAATCTAATATTTTTGGGATGAGAATACATGCAGGTTTTATAAATGATTTACAAAATAGACACAAGTACGTGAAACTACATTCTATGGTTGAATTATCGAAATCGAATATGCCCCTTTTTATTAAGTCTGGTAATCTAAGAATTAGGGAACAGACACCCTAATTGACGCGAATCCTAAAGATAGATCTATTGGGCCTAACAAACCCCATCCAAAGTACCGGATGCTTTAGTACTTCGAAATTTATATCATATCCGAAGGGTGTCCCGGAATGAGGGGGATATTCTTATATATGCATCTTGTTAATGTCGGTTACCAGGTGTTCACCATATGAATGATTTTTATCTCTATGTATGGGATGTGTATTGAAATATGAAATCTTGTGGTCTATTATTATGATTTGATATATATAGGTTAAACCTATAACTCACCAACATTTTTGTTGACGTTTTAAGCATGTTTATTCTCAGGTGATTATTAAGAGCTTCCACTGTCGCATACTTAAATAAGGACGAGATTCGGAGTCCATGCTTGTATGATATTGTGTAAAAACTGCATTCAAGAAACTTATTTTGTTGTAACATATTTGTATTGTAAACCATTATGTAATGGTCGTGTGTAAACAGGATATTTTAGATTATCATTATTTGATAATCTACGTAAAGCTTTTTAACCTTTATTGATGAAATAAAGGTTACGGTTTGTTTTAAAATGAATGCAGTCTTTGAAAAACGTCTCATATAGAGGTCAAAACCTCGCAACGAAATCAATTAATATGGAACGTTTTTAATCAATAAGAACGGGACATTTCAGTATACGTGTCTATGGTATCTCAAAATTACATAATATACAATACAAGTTGATTAAGTTATGGTTGGAATAGATTTGTTACCAATTTTCACGTAGCTAAAATGAGAAAAATTATCCAATCTTGTTTTACCCATAACTTCTTCATTTTAAATCCGTTTTGAGTGAATCAAATTGCTATGGTTTCATATTGAACTCTATTTTATGAATCTAAACAGAAAAATTATAGGTTTATAGTCGGAAAAATAAGTTACAAGTTGTTTTTGTAAGGGTAGTCATTTCAGTCGAAAGAACGACGTCTAGATGACCATTTTAGAAAACATACTTCCACTGTGAGTTTAACCATAATTTTTGGATATAGTTTCATGTTCATAATAAAAATCATTTTCCCAGAATAACAACTTTTAAATCAAAGTTTATCATAGTTTTTAATTAACTAACCCAAAACAGCCCGCGGTGTTACTACGACGGCGTAAATCCGATTTTACGGTGTTTTTCGTGTTTCCAGGTTTTAAATCATTAAGTTAGCATATCATATAGATATAGAACATGTGTTTAGTTGATTTTAAAAGTCAAGTTAGAAGGATTAACTTTTATTTGCGAACAAGTTTAGAATTAACTAAACTATGTTCTAGTGATTACAAGTTTAAACCTTCGAATAAGATAGCTTTATATGTATGAATCGAATGAGGTTATGAACATCATTACTACCTCAAGTTCCTTGGATAAACCTACTGGAAATGAGAAAAATAGATCTAGCTTCAAAGGATCCTTGGATGGCTTGAAAGTTCTTGAAGCAGAATCATGACACGAAAACAATTTCAAGTAAGATTTCCACTCGAAATAAGATTGTTATAGTTATAGAAATTGAATTAAAGGTTGAATATGATTATTACCTTGTATTAGAAAGATAACCTACTGTAATTAACAAAGGTTTCTTGATCTTGGATGATTACTTGGAATGGATTTAGAAAACTTGGAAGTAAACTTGCAATCTTGGAAGTATTCTTGATTTTATGAAACTAGAACTTTTGGAATTTATGAAGAACACTTAGAACTTGAAGATAGAACTTGAGAGAGATCAATTAGATGAAGAAAATTGAAGAATGAAAGTGTTTGTAGGTGTTTTTGGTCGTTGGTGTATGGATTAGATATAAAGGATATGTAATTTTGTTTTCATGTAAATAAGTCATGAATGATTACTCATATTTTTGTAATTTTATGAGATATTTCATGCTAGTTGCCAAATGATGGTTCCCACATGTGTTAGGTAACTCACATGGGCTGCTAAGAGCTGATCATTGGAGTGTATATACCAATAGTACATACATCTAAAAGCTGTGTATTGTACGAGTATGAATACGGGTGCATACGAGTAGAATTGTTGATGAAACTGAACGAGGATGTAATTGTAAGCATTTTTGTTAAGTAGAAGTATTTTGATAAGTGTCTTGAAGTCTTTCAAAAGTGTATGAATATATATTAAAACACTACATGTATATACATTTTAACTGAGTCGTTAAGTCATCGTTAGTCGTTACATGTAAATGTTGTTTTGAAACCTTTAGGTTAACGATCTTGTTGAATGTTGTTAACCCATTGTTTATTATAACAAATGAGATGTTAAATTGTTATATTATCATGATATTATGATATATAATATATCTTAGTATGATATATATACAGTTAAATGTCGTTACAACGATAATCGTTACATATATGTCTCGTTTCGAAATCATTAAGTTAGTAGTCTTATTTTTACATATGTATTTCATTGTTAATACACTTAATAATATATTTACTTATCATTTAACATAATTAACCAAGTGTATCAATATCTTAATATGATTCATATGTACCTAGTAAGACGTTGTTATAACGATAATCGTTATATATATCGTTTTCGAGTTTCTTAAATTAATAGTCTCATTTTTATGTATATAACTCATTGTTAAAATACCTAATGAGATACATACTTATAATAAAATCATGTTAACTATATATATAACCATATATATGTCATCGTATAGTTTTTACAAGTATTAACGTTCGTGAATCACCGGTCAACTTGGGTGGTCAATTGTCTATATGAAACCTATTTCAATTAATCAAGTCTTAACAAGTTTGATTGCTTAACATGTTGGAAACACTTAATCATGTAAATAACAATTTCATTTAATATATATATAAACATGGAAAAGTTCGGGTCACTACAAAACACGTCGTCCCGGAGAAAGTGCACTGTCCCGGAACATACACCTCATCCCGGCACAAGCATGCAAGCAAGTTGCATGCCACGTCAGCCCACGAATCTAGGAAAGTTTGTTAGGATCTGTTCGATTATTCCCATGAAAAGGACAGGTGCCACGTCACCCCTCGGGATTGGCAAAGTTCGTTACAACCATGAAAGGGACATGTGTCACGTCATCATTCCCTCCTAACACCTATAAATACGCAAACAAGATCATTCATTCATACAACACTGGATGCATTAATGTTACTCTGTTCAAATCAATTACGAGAGCATTACTTCAGTCGTTAACTCAATTCCGATCAGTACTCTGATCATCGTCGAAGCTAATCTCTATTCTAAGATATTAACTTATTCGATTCCGATCGAATAAGGTTAATTCAATCGATTGTTTTACGCCCTTGGAATCCAGATTCCAAATCGGGGTTTGCGCAATTATTGGAGTTAAAACATTCGACTTACTATTTTTCGCAAATCAAGCACTCAAACCCGAAATCTATTTACACTTAACGATTTTGGTTTGATCAAATGGCGCCACCTAAAGGTACGAACAACATAGTGAAACCAAGTAGCAAAACGACAAACAAGAAAGGAACGAGCGATGACGTTCAACCACCTTTGAACAAAGGAAGCTCACCACCGGTGGAGCCACCTCAACCTCAAAAACAATCAATCGCTCACATCCACTCTGGTGACGCGTCAGGAGACGAGATGAATGTCTCCGACGACGATGAGGACACACATAAGGGATCACCACTCGGTGGAGATAGGTTGAAACTCGGCACCCTTGGTCTCAAAACTGGTGGTTCAAGCGGCATCGGATCGTCTCACAACGATACCGACATGATCACCAAAATGATCTCAGCCGATGTCGAGAAACAAGTAATCGAAAAGCTAAAAGCCATGCTGAATGATAACAGTCTAGCAGAGAAGCAGTAATCGCAAACTCTAGATGTTCTGAAGACCAGTCCACTGTTAAACATCGGTGCGGGAAGCGAATGTGTCACCAAGGCTGCTGCAAATGCATGGCTAATTGAGCTCCTCGTGCAGGCTGCGCCACCGGCATACAAACACTCCCTGTCGCAACCCGCCATCCAGGGGACTACACTCGAAAATCTGTTCGCCCTAATCACCGGTAATAAAGCAAAATGACCGGTTGAGATGTCGGCTACTAGCCAAAAGCTGTGCGGGCAAATCGCTAGCTGTATACTCCCTGCTAACATCGTCATACCGGTAACTTTGAAGGTGTATAATGGCACCACTAACCCGGATGATTTCATGCAAATATTTGAGGGTGCCATGAAAACCCAACATTGGAGTGATGAGGTAGCATGTCTTCTTTTTCCGACTGTGCTACAGTCGGCTGCCACGGAGTGGTTTGCAAAATTACCACCTAATGGAATCACATGCTTCACAGACTTGCGGGAAAAGTTTCTTATGCAATATCAGAACCTCCGCCGACACACGTATACACATCTGTATGCTCACGAAATCCCAATGTACTGGGGGGGGGGGAGAAAACTGAAAGCTTTATCACAAGGTACATGATGGAATGTCAGAAAATCCCAGGACTCCCGGAAACACTTCAGATTTCCGGATTTATAACATGCCTGGACAAGGATGCACACCCGTCGCTTGTTTCTGAACTCCGATGGAACATACCGGGTACATTTGCAGATGTCGTGATAGTAGCAAGGCAATACCAACACTCGGGGAGGGAGAGACAGGCTGTGTGACACCCCGTACAAAATCAACGTGTACGGATCATCAACAACAGGATCATTACAAGGTCAAACACTATATGCTATTTGAAAACTAGTTTTGCATTCATGAAAAGATAGCGTTTTACAAAAGATAACGTGCTTCCTATGAATAGAAGCATAAACATAAGTACGTGACCCAAAGGTCGTTACAAAGCCATTGTTTGAAAATAACGTAAGTTACGAATGCAAAATAAAAGTTCTATGATTGAGACATCTCTAAGTAATGCAGCAGAAATCTAACACAGCAGGTCCGTAACAGCAAGTCCATAACACCAAGACAGCAAGTCTAACAGCCGAAGCAACAACGTCTAAGCACCTGAGAAATACACGCTAAAAAGTCAACACGAATGTTGGTGAGCTATAGATTGTTTGTAATCAATAATGTAATGTATACCACGAGATTTCAGTGCTTCAAATCAGCGTTTCAAATCAGTATTTCAAAACAGTATGAAAAGTATATGCTTAACCGTAGGCACTTGGTAACTAACTTAACGTAAATATCACCCCCTAAAAGTACACTTGGCTAGTGCGTATGTTCTCGAAGTATTAAACACCCATTAAATGCTAGCGCGACTAGCCCGAGTGGGGATGTCAAACCATATGGATCCATATCTAATATTCGCGTTCACCGGTTCAAAAACCAATGACTAAACGTTACCGAGCTAAGGGGAAGGTTTATGCCGTTATATCGCCCACACATATATAAAGTTTAAGTACTCGTGCCTAGTAAGTAAAACATAAAAAGCGCATGTATTCTCAGTCCCAAAAATAGTTAAAGTAAAAAAGGGATGCTATAACTCACAGTGAATAAGCAGTAAAAGTCGATATGAAATGTATGCAAGTAGTAAGTCGGTCCGAAAGGTCGTCAACCTAAGTCAAAGGCCAATAGGTCAGTATGTTGTCCCCAAAAAGGTTTAAAGTAAATAAATTAAGTTTAAGTGTCATCATCATCATCATCATCATCATTCATCATCATAAAAGCTAAGGTAAGTTTAACAAGAATAGAGATAGAAACAAAAGGCTGACTTTGGACAGCTGTTACGACCTCTATACAAATCAAAAATATGCGTATTCAGTGGCCATGGCTCCGTTTGTGAGTCCTCTAACCGCTGACCAATTTTCAGAACCTAACTCGTCTTCGTTTGACCGTGGCGACGGTTTAAGTGCGAGTAGGTCAGAAATTTCAGCACAACATTACAAAGGTGTAGTGGTTTTAAAATGGCTATAAATCCTAAAATGTATATCGGATTTAGGAGAGGCCTAAATGAAAAGTCATCTACTCGAAACGAAATATCTGAAAATCAACTTTCCAGAAGCCCAGAGAGTTTGATAAGACCCTGAAAAACAGCAAACAAGTGCTCCGGTGGGATTCTTGGTGCTTGATGCTCATCATGGTTCTCATCCTTGATACTTGTAGCTTCAAGTGTACAACTCAATGATGTGTTAGCATCACTTGACCAAGTTTTAACCATCAACACACAAAATGTCAAGACTAAGTAAGATTACAACTCACTTAAGAGTTTTAGAAGGATGATGAACCAAGGTTACATCATATTCTTAGCCTTAACACAAATACAAGTTCTATTTACAACTAAAACTACAAACTTTCATTCAATCAAACAAGTATGAACATAAACTTGATCAAACAAAGTAATGGAACCCTAAGCTAGAGAGCTTGGATCCTTTTCACACAAGTTATGAGATTACAAAGCTAGAAAGCTTGAATCTTTGGTGTTCTTGAAGATCTTGAAGCATAAAGCTTAGATCTTCAAGTTACATGAAGATCGTAAACACAAGTTTTGATCTTTATAACAAAATAATGAGATCATGAGTTAGAAAACTTAGATCCAAAAAAAGAAATGAAGATTCAAAGCTAGAAAGCTTGAATCTTGATTGTTCTTGAAGATCTTGAAGCATGAAGCTAGATCTTCAAGTTACATGAAGATTACAAACACAAGTTTGAATCTTTACAACAAAATAAAGAGATTAAAAGCTAAAAAGATTTAGATCTATAAAATAAGTGAAGATTCAAAGCTAGAAAGCTTGAATCTTCCATGTTCTTGAAGGATTCAAATCCAAGTTTGAATCTACAAGATATAACAAGATCTAAAAGCTAAAGAGCTTGATCTTATGAAGATGATGATGATGTCGTGTATGAAGAAGGATGAAGAAGAAGAAAAATCAAGAAACTTACAAGTTTTAGTGTGAGAAATACTAGAGGGAAAATAGAAGAACAAGTGTGTGTAAATTGTGAATGAGATCAAGTGTGAAATGGTAGAAAATGGCATGGTATTTATAGGGAAAAATGGGGTGTAGGCCGTGTGTACATGGGGGGGGACAACTTTTGCTTTTTGGTTAATGGTTATCTAAAGTTGGTGCTTATGTTGGGATCCCATGCAACATGTCACACCCCCAAATAGGGCATGGGGTATTTGTGACTAATTATCTCAAATCACAGTTGTATAAACGAGAACGACTCTATATGAGACGTTTTATTGAGTTTTGCAGCGGAAGATAAATAGATTACATTGTATTTAGAACATTAAATGTCTTTAATTGATATGATATGTAATGAAGACTCCAAGTATAGCAAGAAATCATCATCAAAGCAGCAGATATACAGCGGAAGCAATACTTAAGTACCTGCGAATAAACATGCTTAAAAAGTCAACACGAGGTTGAGTGAGTTCATAGGTTTGTCATAAATAATGATTTCAGTAATAGTGTTAGACCACAAGATTTGTTTTCATAAGTAGATCACTCAGATCCAGTTAAGTTGATCTCCTGCAGGATCAAAAAGTTATGCCAGTGCGTGATATTTAGACTAAACGTTGTTTGCCCCGTGACAAGTTGTTCTGTCCTTGTCGTTTAATTTCATTATCAAGTAATACAAAGACTTAGTCAAATGTATCGGGGACGTTACTCCCGATAGGCCTATCCCCAATAATTAAGAATGCCGCAACAATTAAAAATATCACTGTAGGGACTTAGTCGGACATAGCCGGGTATAGCATAGTTTTAACAGTTGGTACTGATATTTAGACTAGACTTTCAAGTTTGCCCCGTAACAAGTTATCGTTTATACTTGTCGGTTGGGGACTTGTTGGTCATAGCCCAACATATCACAGTTTAATAGTTGGTACTTGTATTTAGACTAGACTTTCAAGTTTGCCCCGTAACAAGTTATCGTTTATACTTGTCAGTTGGGGACTTGCTGGTCATAGCCCAACATATCACAGTTTAATAGTTGATACGTGTAAAACAGTTATAAAAGTTGCGCATGTATTCTCAGCCCAAAAATGTAAAGAGTAAAAGGGATCATATGAAACTCACATTAAATAGCAGTTGAAGTATTCCACGCAAGAAGGAAAGTAAAACAAGTAAGTGATCTGGATATCAACCTTGAGGTATAACGTTTGATTAGTTAATGTCTAACTTGACATAAAGTATGTTTATTAATATAGCAACTATATTGACAGTGATGGTTTTCGAGAAAAGTTCCTATTTCTCAAAAGTTTCTATTTTTGGAAACCTACTATTTATGACAAACTTCCACTTATAGTAAGCTTCTAGTTTAAGAATGTTTGGGTTATAATTCTTAACAAAGATGTTGTACAATCTCGCCCAAACTTCGTTGCTAACATGAAAGTCACTCGAATGATCTATTGTTACCGAGCGGCCCAGGATCTCTTGACCAGAATCTAAGTCTTGGCATTCGAGATCCACAAGCGACCCATAATGGTAACAAGGATCACCCTAGGCCACAAGTAGCGGTGATGTTTGTAGTCTTTGTACGCTATCTTTAATTATAACCTTCACGTAAGGTGCGTATATACATATATATTCATTAATTCGATTTTAATTATAACTCGTATATATTAATTCATAAAAATACTTTTATAATTTTTAGTAACATATATTACTAATTATAACATGTTATTTATTTTAATTTTAATTGCATATAATTTATAACATTATTTACATGTTTCGGTAAAAAAATAATAAATCGAAGTAAAAAGTAAAAAGTAAAAAGTAAAAAGTAAAAAGTAAGAAAAAAAATACTTACTAGTAGTAATTCTTCAAAGAGAGAATGAGAGAAATTTTGGTGTGAGTTTGAATGAGAAATGAGGGGTATTTATACTTGAAAAAAATTAGGTAAAAAGAATAAAATAATTAAAAGAAAAAGAAATATTTTAATTTTTAATGGGATTTTAAAATTCAAAAGTATTAAATGTTAGGTCATGGGATAATGCACAAAATAAAATAATAAAAGTAGTTTTCCATTATAATTTTTAATTAAAAAGTAATTTATTTATTTATTTATTTATTTTATTAAAAAAATCATTTATTTTAAGGATTTTTTTATATATATTTTTTTTTAAATAAACAAATTGATTTACTACTTTTCCAAGAATATTTGTCAATATTTTTTTTATTAATAATAACAATACTGATAATAAAGATATTAATTATTGATATCTTGTTTAAAAAGGATATTAATAATAATATTAATATATCAAATTAATGCGTAATTATTTACAAATAATTGTTCGTAAATCGTCGGAATTAGTCGAGGTTAAATGAAATCATATAAAGATTTTTGTTTAAATTTTGCCGGAAATTTACGGGTTGTCACAGTATCCCCCTGTTAATAGAAATTTCGTCCCGAAATTTAGTTGTTGCCATCAGTCGGCGTTGTTTGTGAACAGGTGAGGATATTTTCATTTTATTCGATTTTCACATTCCCAGGTATACTCGGGGCCTTGCGTGAATTTCAACGGATAGAATATTGTTTTGTTTTAAGAGTTTAAGTCTTAGGATTCATAAATTCTACGAAGTGCATTTTATTATTAATGCGGAGGTTATCTAAAGGATTTAATCAAGAGTGTCATTGATCAGGTTTTCTCAGAAAGAGATGATGGTGCTATATAAGCATGAAATGTGTTATGAATAGTAGTGAGCTTATTTAAACCTTGAGCGTTTATGCCACAATATTAGGGTAGATAAAACAGAGAGGGGTTAATGAAAATCATGGTCATGATATTTGATAGAGATCGTCATTGTTTACAACAAGGATATCTTAATGAGGTATATGAGTTGAAAATAGAGTTTTATCAACATTGGGTAATATGGATGAAACGATTTGATTATAGGAAGAGTATAAACGAAGCTATCGTAAAAGATTGAAATGAGGAAATTAAATGTTCGCCTTAACTTTTGATATAGTTAAAGTTGATTTCCGGAATTTAAGGGATTTAAAGAAATCTTCATAATCTTTAGAAGATTTGATTCTCCGGTAATTAAGGAAATTAGGATTTTCTATAATTAAATGCGGTGAATTGCCTCGATTGCTGTGTCTGGAAATTCGCTATAAATTAGCTTCTTCCGTTTCATTATCTTATCCACTTATATACTTTCTTTCCTCAATTCATACTTCCAAAATATTTGTTAATATGCTCAATCCAGTTCTTGTTCTTGACCTTATATTGGTTATCGCCACAATCTTCCTTCTTTTCCAACTCCCACCAGAGGAGTCTGTTTACTTCTATTATGCTCTAGGATTTATTGTGTTTTTAATTCTCCCATGTCTTTATATTGCTATACGCATTGATATACACGGTTTGTAATTTCGGTATCGTTATCGGGCTTTATATTTTCCCTTATATGTCGAAGCTCTTTGCCTTTTTATCCTCCTCTCGACTCTAAGTAAAGCGAGTAATGGTCCAGAATTTGTAGGTATGAAGTTTCGAATGATCATAATATATAAAGTAGAAAGGAAAGGTAATAGTATGATTTGATTTGTCAAATTACCAGAATATCCGGAAAAGACCGAATCATCAAGAAAAATATTTTCTTGATATGTTTAGAGTTTAAATAGAATGTAAGAGTCGTGTAACATGGCAAATGATGATTATAAAGTCTATGAATCATCATCTTCCATTAAAAATTTAGCATGACTTACTGTAATATAATCACGTTGGCCTGACGTCATTATATTATACTAACTCATGCTTCAATTCCCAACACTTCTTTAAAACATTTATAATTTAAACTTGAATATAGAAACTAAAACAGTTTCCTTTATGATGTGATAAAGTTATCGCAAAGAGATAATTAATTGCTGACAAGAATCGTTATAAAGATATCTTCAGAAATATAGAGGATATTTATAACGAAAGATACGGTGATATCTTAGAATTTCTAAGATCCAATGACGAGGAAAATTTTTATGTTTTCTCTGCATTTAATGCTTCCATATCTGAATCATTGGTTATCAATCCGAGATGGTTTCAAGAAATTTTATTTTTAGATGATTAAACGCTGATTGTAATCGTCAACAGATATAATGGTTAACGAATAGGCGTTATTGATTTTAAAAGTGATGAATGATAATTTTGATGGTTTGATGTGATAATTCATTGCAGAATACGAATGAATATAATTCATGAATGTAGTAATCTTTAGGAAGATAACACCTGCTAAAGCTTTACTTGAATTCCGATATGTTAATTTCAGAATGTGTAATTGATTTTGTATGAAGATGATTGTGTATCATTTGTGAAGGTAGTGCGTATAATTAATGGTTTATGAATCGAAATTGAAGAATGTACAGTGTATTAATGTGAGATGTAAATATTTCTCGGGTATTACCTACCCGTTAAAATATTTTCACAATTAACAGTTTGTACAACAGAATTTACAATCTTTATGAAGATATACGTTCATATATGTATTCTTCAGATATAATCATGGATTTAATGAGTTAATATATACTAAACTCATCTTATTTGCGGTTTGGAACGAGAGTAAATAATCTCCAAAACCTTAGAGATTTCATAATTGTCGCGAAATATTTCGCTAATGAAGTTATGAATCAATACATTCATCGTTACACTTGATTTATTATGAAATGGAGTTTATTGTGTTGAAGCAGTGATTAACAATTGTTAAGTCATTAACGAAGGGTGTACATCATAGCATATTAGTGATATGAATTAACCAAGTAGTACATACTAGTTGAGATTCTCACGTAATTGCTTAGTACGACAAGATTTATTATTGTTCCAAATCATATATATATATATATATATATATATATATATATATATATATATATATATATATATATATATATATATATATATATATATATATATATAAGGTATACATATATAATTCTTCACGAAGAATGAGTCAATACATCTTAACTCATTATTACTAATATTCCTTGGTATCTATGGGCGTATGATGTTGATGTTTAAGGTACTGAGTGTGATGTTAAGGCGTGGGATGCGGATGTTGTTATTGATGAAGCTGATGATGTTGGTGGTGATGTTGATGGTACTGTTGGTACTGGTGGTGATGCTGGTTATGCTGCTGGTGCTGCTGATGCTTGTAGAATTCGCACCATATTCTCCAGAGCCACCACTCGAGCGCGAAGCTCATTGACTTCTTCTACTATTCCGGGATGGTTGGCGGTTGGAACAAGGGGGTGAATAAGATCTAGAATCTTCGATATTATATATTCGTGATGGGATACCCTAGAAAGAAGAGAGAAAATGGTGTTTCGGACTGGTTCGCCGGTAAGTGCTTTAGGTTCTTCGCCAAGAGGTGAATTCGGCTGGTGGAAGGGATCACCTTCTTCTTGCCTCCATTGATTGAGTCGGCTACGAACCCATCCCCAATTCATCCAGAATAGATGATGTATGATTGGTTCGTTTGTTCCGGTTACGCTGCCGTGGGAGCTCGAGGAGTTCGAGAAATTCATATTATGTGTTTGGAATAGGGTTTGATATGAAATGGGTATTGGATACTGAATGATATATTCGTCTTCTTAAATAAGTATATATAGCAAAAAGATTTCCATAATTTACGGAGAGAATTTAGAAAAAGTGGTAGACAAAGTTTACTGGGATAGATATGATAAGATATGATAAGATGTGATGTGTCATCCATTTATGTAATAATGGTGGTATGACGTGTTGAGATTTGTAACCAGATATTGATTAAAGAATTTCAATTCGTATACTATGATAACCCAGTGACATTTTCCGACTCGCAAACCGATGCATAAATGTGATGTAACAACAGACGAAATGAACAAATGATATGCACCATTTATCATTCAGCAACCAAACGCCAATATGTTTGGAAACTTTGGTAAAATTTAATCATTTTTACGCTAATCACCCTCAATAATTTAAATTGTTACTGATTTCTTGCAAATGAGGGCATTGCAAGATCTTAAGTGTGGGAAGGGGTTAAATTCTTTCGGATTTTTAAAATTTTTATCTTAAACACTTGGTTACCATTAAAAATGCTAGTAACGTAGTAGTTGTATTAGAATCTAGTGCTCTCTGATGATAAAGAACAGCCCTAGTCTTATATACTGACTACCCAATTCTAGTAAAATTTTTCAAAATTTTCAATTAAACGAACTCAAAATCATGTTTATACATATTTATGAACGATAAAACTAGGTGTTAACACCGAATTTATTGTTACCTCAGAAAGGACATAAATTGAGAAACAAATCAAAATGTTAAAATTCATTTAAAATGGAATAGAGGACAATAAAAAGGAAAATAAAAGTCAAGTGTGGGAAAAATTACTAAGTTATCTTAAACATATGTCACATATTTCTGTAACAAATAATTGAAGATACTTTTGCTTTGGACTAAACTAAACTGTTTTACCCGATGAAAGAAAATAAGAGATGGATCTACACGATGAATCAATTCCATCGTTAAAAGGAAGTAAAGTCTTCCGAAAAAGAAACGCGCTTCTTGATTTAGGTCATGAAGTTGTCGTCCAGACCAGCTGTAGGTTGACGAAAAACCTAGAAAAGTCATCACTAAAATCAGCAGGAAATCCACGGACCTCAGCATTAAACAGGGTCGCCAAGTGGTCAGATTTATCCTAACCATGAGAAGGATTTATCTCGTAAAATGGGGGGCACCGTGCAAATTAGCTTGATAAGACTAATAAATCAGATCCCCAGAAAGGATAATCTCCTTAAAAGATCAAAAATCAGCTTTTAAGCCTGATATTACTCAATCCTAGAGATTGACCTTAAAGATTGAGAATTCAAACTCATGGAATTCAATGATATCTAAACTCGAGCTTGAACGAGAAAATATTTTGATAAAATTACAAACCGATTTGTTTTCTGAAAACCCATTTTCAATGCGTTCATTACCATTGAACGTAAAATCCTAGGAATTCACCTGGAATTCATTAGGTCATCTGAACCGAATCGGGTGTCAACCGTAAGAACGGTGGTTGCATAGCATGGTTAAAGACAGGACCTTATGCCAGACCGACAAATTATAAGGGTGAGCTTTACTATTGCTCCTACAAAGGATAGTAATTGCGTCCGACACGTTATATACCATAATTAAAAGCATGTCAGGGGACATTGCCTTAACAGTTGCTTGTTCAACGCTTTCCTTTACAACCGGACGGTAGTTTACCGAAAGGTAATATACGGATCAAGTATACTGGATGTGTTACTTTCCTAATACAAGGTTAGCAAGTGGGTGACACAAAACCACACGTTTTGAGCTAAAATTTTCAAATCTGAAACCCACCAAGCCCACAAAAATATTTTGCAAACATCGGTGAAAGGTTATTCCGGAAAACTTATCTAGGGTAAAAACTAGATTTAATTTTTAAAAGATCGAATGTTTTCATAAAGATCCAATTTCCTTAATGGATCTAAATTTTATAGTCATGTGGGACTGTAAACCACATCGTTACTACCATTGTTTATACCGCCGTAAAGAAATCACTGATGTACAAAGTGTGAAGAATAAAGAAGTGATTCTTATATTTCAAGACTATATTGCTTGAGGACAAGCAACGCTCAAGTGTGGGAATATTTGATAATGCTAAAAACGAACATATATTTCATAGCATTATTCCTCAAGAAAGACAAGCTTTTAGTTGCAATTGTTCTATTTACAAGTGATATTCGTTTAAATAATAAAAGGTGAAGACAAAAGACAGATTCGACGAATTGAAGACGCAAACGACCAAAAAGCTCAAAAGTACAAAATACAATCAATGAGGTTCCAATTATTGATAAGAAACGTCTCAAAATTACAAGAGTACAAGATTCAAAACGCAAAGTACAAGATATTAAATTGTACGCAAGGACGTTCGAAAATCCGGAACCTGGACCAGAGTCAATTCTCAACGCTCGACGCAACGGACTAAAAATAACAAGTCAACTATGCACATAAATATAATATAATATATAATTAATTCTTAAAATTAATATATATATTATATTATATTATAAAACCGTCGGCAGAAGAAAATAACCAAATGTGAGCCTCCCCAGCTGGCCATGCGATCGCATGGCCTGGAAGGCATAAATCCATGCAATCGCATGAGCCCCAGTTCCAGCCCACATGCCTATAAAAATCAAGCTTTGGTGCACCACAAAAACACATATTTTTCTTCTTCACTCAACGTAGTATATGTATATATAATTTATATTTTAATTTTAATTTTAATTTTAAATCCTAATAATAAGGGTGTGTTAGCAAATGTTGTAAGGGTGTAAGTCGAAATTCTGTCCGTGTAACGCTACGCTATTTTTAATCATTGTAAGTTATGTTCAACCTTTTTACATTAATGTCTCGTAGCTAAGTTATTATTATGCTTATTTAATCCGAAGTAATCATGATGTTGGGCTAAAAATATTAAAATTGAGTAATTGGGATTTGTACCATAATTGAGGTTTGGACAAAAGAACGACACTTGTGGAAATTAGACTATGGGCTATTAATGGGCTTTATATTTGTTTAACTAAATGATAGTTTGTTAATGTTAATATAAAGATTTACAATTGGACGTCCCTATAAATAACCATATACACTCAATCGGACACGATGGGCGGGATATTTATATGTACGAATAATCGTTCATTTAACCGGACACGGGAATGGATTAATAGCCATTAGAATTATTAAAACAGGGGTGAAATTATGTACAAGGACACTTGGCATAATTGTTAACAAAGTATTAAAACCTTGGGTTACACTCAGTTGACATCCTGGTGTAATTATTAAATAAAGTAATAAAACCTTGTTACAGTTTAAGTCCCCAATTAGTTGGAATATTTGACTTCGAGTATAAGGATAATTTGACGAGGACACTCGCACTTTATATTTATGACTGATGGACTGTTATGGACAAAAACCAGACGGACATATTAAATAATCCAGGACAAAGGACAATTAACCCATGGGCATAAAACTAAAATCAACACGTCAAACATCATGATTACGGAAGTTTAAATAAGCATAATTCTTTTATTTCATATTTAATTTCTTTTATTTTATATTTAATTGCACTTCTAATTATCGCATTATTATTTATTGTTATTGTATTTAATTGCACTTTTAATTATCGTACTTTTTAATTATCGCAAGTTTATTTTATTGCACTTTTATTATTCGCAATTTCATTATCGTTATTTACTTTACGCTTAAATTTAAGTCTTTTATTTATTTAATATTTTACATTTTGTTTTAACTGCAACTAAAGTTTTTAAAATCGACAAACCGGTCATTAAACGGTAAAAACTCCCCTTTATAATAATAATATTACTTATATATATATTTGTATTTTTATAAATTTAAACTAATATAGCGTTAAGCTTTGTGAAAAAGATTCCCTGTGGAACGAACCGGACTTACTAAAAACTACACTACTGTACGATTAGGTACACTGCCTATAAGTGTTGTAGCAAGGTTTAAGTATATCCATTCAATAAATAAATAAATATCTTGTGTAAAATTATATCGTATTTAATAGTATTTCCTTGTAAAATATAAAGCTATTTTATATACACCTCGCATAACATCAAGTATTTTTTGCGCCGCTGCCAGGGAACTTAAAAATTTAGCTTAAAAGCCAGAAGCGCAACGCTATATAAAAAAAAGATTTTTATTTTTAGTTTACTTTTATAAAAATACGTTTTTGTAAAAAATACGTTTTAAAAATTCAAAAATATAAAAAGAAAAACAAAAATTTATATATTTTTAAGAGTTTGTTAAATATATAAGTTTTATAAAGTTTCTTTATTTTTATTTTTAGTATTTAAAAATATAAATTTTATTTAAATATTGTGTTTTTTTTATAAAACATCAAAACAGCAAAACAGAAAAAAAAAATATAAAAGTTTACGGGCTACACTGTAGCAGCCCAACCCATCTGGCCCGATTTTCTACTTCATGCGATCGCATGAATATATAGCATACACTCCATGCGATCGCATGGAGTGATTTGACTCGTCTGAAACATAAGCTGTACGAAATTAGGGTTTATAATAATAATTATTATTAATTAATAACCCTAATTAGGTTATAATTATTTTATTATTTAGTTTAGTTTATTTATAATTTGTATTTTAAGTCTAAATTAGTTTTAATAATTTATAAAATTAATAGTTTTATAAAATAAATAATATAAAAATAATATTTTAATAAAAATTGTAATTTTTACAACTTTTTATATATTTTTATATTTTGTCCCTTTTTAATAGTTTTAGCGTAACTTTTGTATTTTTCGCTCGTATTTAGTTTTAATTCATAGTTGTTGCCATAGTTATTTTTATTTCTAGATTTTTAGGCCTTGCCGTAAAATCCCTTAAGTGCTTTTTCTTTAGACTAAGATTTAGGTGCTTTAGAATTTTGCGACGCCTTTTTAAGTTTTAGTTTCTTTTTAAGTTATTGCCATTTGGGATATAGTTTTACTTGTAAGCTTTAATATTTTTAGAAGCAACTTTTAATTTTTAGTTTTTAGTGCCTTTTTAAGTTTCAACGCGCTACTTTCTTATTTTTATTTTTCGACGCCTTTTACCTATGTATCAATTATCACTCCAATTAGTAATCTCAATTTGCGATTATAATTTTAAGTTAGTGATAGTAATAAGATTGGGTTAGTCGAGTGTTTTTAAGTTATATAAGTCATTTCTTTTTATTTCTTATTTTCTGACGCCTTTTATTTTTCAACCCTTTTCTTTTTTCTTTTTCGACGCGCTCTTTTTCTTTCTTATTTCTCGCTATTCTAGTTTTTAGGACATAGATTTTTATTCTACTTCTTATCTAAATTTCTTAAAATTACGAAAATTTATTTTAAGTGGTTAAATTGATAGACATCAAAATTTTCTGGTTCGTAGTAATAGTTGGATTTGTACGTGGATCGGGTTATTGGAGCCAAACAGTCCTCAATTATATTGAGACCAAACGAATCCTGCCCCTCTGCTGCATCTTTTGGCTATTCGAAACGTGGGCAAAATCAGAAAAGTCTATTAATTGGATAACTTATATAATTTTTCTTTCCTTTTTAAAAACTAATAGGATATTCAGTGAATGCACCGAGCAAGACGTTCACCACTTTTTGTACGTTCACCACCTGTAACTAGATCAATACATTTAGCAAATATTACCGCCGTTGATTTTTCTTTAGAATCTTCATCCAGTCGACCAAGTACTCCAGTTCAAATTTCCGATAATCCATTTTTTGAACCCGACCTCACAATTGAGAATCCGGAGAATATTCAGGGACGATTCATAGATCTTGAACCATTAAATTTTCCTCCGGAACCACCAATCATTCAAACAGAGATTGTTGAGGAACGAACCATTAAATCAGAATCCTCTAGTGATTCCGATTCAACAAATTCAATTATGGAGAATCTAGAACCTTTAAGTATGGAAGACCGAATGATAGCTAAATGTACTGGCCAAGGTCACGCAATTACTCATCCAGACATAAATGCGCCAGATTATGAAATCAAAGGACAAATTCTACACATGGTGACTAATCAATGCCAATTTAGTGGTGCGCCGAAGGAAGATCCAAATGAACATCTTCGTACCTTTAATAGGATCTGCACACTATTTAAAATCCGAGAAGTGGAGGATGAACAGATATATCTCATGTTATTTCCCTGGACTTTAAAGGGAGAAGCCAAAGATTGGTTGGAATCGTTACCTGAAGGGGCGATTGATACATGGGACGTTTTAGTTGAAAAATTTCTTAAACAATTCTTTCCGGCATCTAAAGCCGTAAGACTTCAAGGAGAAATTGTTACGTTCACACAGAAACCGAATGAAACTCTATATGAGGCGTGGACAAGATTTGGAAAGTTATTAAGAGGATGTCCGCAACATGGTTTAGACACCTGTCAAATAGTACAAATATTCTACCAAGGATGCGACATCACTACAAGAAAAGACATAGATATAGCAGCTGGTGGTTCTATTATGAAGAAAACCGAAACTGATGCTTATAAAATTATTGATAACACTGCTTCCCACTCACATGAGTGGCACCAAGAAAAAGATATCGTTAGATCATCTAAAGCAGCTAGAGCCGATTCTAGCCATGACTAAGATTCCATTTCCGCAAAGATAGATGCTGTCGAGAGACGAATGGAAAAGATGACTAAGGATATTCACTCAATACGAATTAGTTGTGAGCAGTGTGGAGGACCACATTTGACAAAAGATTGTCTCAGTATTGAATTAACAATGGAACAAAGAGAGAATATTTCATACATAAACCAAAGGCCTGGAAATAATTATCAGAATAATTATCAACCGCCAAGACCAATCTACAATCAAAACCAGAACTATAACCGAAATATTCCATACAACAACCAACAAGGTCCTAGCAATCAACAAGTATCCAATAATACTTACAACCAGCAAAGACCTAATTTTCAAAACAAACCACCACAACCCGATAATAAAAAGCCGAATTTAGAAGATATGATGACAAAGCTAGTTGAAACTCAAACGCAGTTTTTCACATCTCAAAAACAAACTAATGAACAAAATGCTCAAGCATTTAGAAATCAACAAGCTTCTATTCAAAACTTGGAACAAGAAGTAAGTAACCTAGCAAGGTTAATAGGTGAAAGAAAACCGGGAAGTCTACCTAGTGATACAAATGCTAACCCCCGGAATGAAACAGCTAAAGCCATTACCACAAGAAGTGGTACAACACTTAAACCACCTGAAATACCTGTAACTTCTAATGAAGCTATTCCTACTCCACAAGAACCACAACCTGATCAAGATAAGGAAAAAGAACCGGTAGTTGAAAAGGTTAATGAAGATAACACAGTTAAGGCTAAACCTTATGTTTAACCATACCAACCACCACTTCCTTACCCGAGTAAAATGAAAAAAGAGAAACTTGAAGCCGAGCAATCCAAATTCTTGGATATGTTTAAACAGATAAATGTAAATCTTCCTTTCATTGATGTGATTTCAGGAATGCCTAGATATGCTAAATTCTTGAAAGATCTGATCACGAATAGAAAGAAAATAGAAGAACTCTCGGCTGTTACTATGAACGCTAATTGTTCAGCAGTGCTGTTGAATAAGATACCAGAAAAACTATCTGATCCAGGAAGTTTCACAATTCCATGTTTTCTGGGTAGTCTCAGTTCAATAGAAGCATTGCCAGACTTAGGTGCTAGTATAAATTTAATGTCGTATTCACTATACGCTAAACTAGACCTTGGAGAATTGAAACCAACAAGAATAAGCATACAGCTAGCCGATCGATCAATAAAATATCCTAGAGGGATAATGGAGAACATGCTGGTTAAAGTTGGTACTTTAGTATTTCCAGTAGATTTTGTTGTTCTGGACATGGAAGAAGATTCTCAAGTTCCTCTCATATTAGAAAGACCATTCTTAAACACGGCTAAAGCAATGATAGACGTGTTTGGTAAGAAATTGACCCTAAGTATAGAGGATGAGAGTGTTACCTTTTCAGTTGATAGAGCAATGCAACAACCGCAATCTGCAGATGATACATGTTATTATATTCAAACTATAGATTCACAGGCAGAATTGTTAGAAGAATTTCCAGAATTACAAGGAACAGGAGAATGTTCTTTAGGAGAAGGAACTGAACCAATTGATGAAGTTGAAATGTTAGCTACACTTATAGCTAATGGATATGAACCAACAACAGAAGAAATTCAAATGCTAAAAGAAGAAGACAGATATCGATATAAATCATCGATAGAAGAACCACCGAAATTAGAGTTAAAGCCACTCCCAAACCATTTGGAATACACTTATTTACATGGTGAATCTGAATTACCTGTAATAATATCGTCTTCTCTTACTGAAAATGAGAAATCACAACTCATTTCTGTGTTGAAAGCTCATAAACCAGCCATTGCATGGAAGATTCATGATATTAAAGGAATAAGTCCTTCGTATTGCACATATAAAATCCTTATGGAAGAAGGTCATAAAACGTATGTGCAACGCCAACGTAGACTAAATCCGAATATGCAAGATGTAGTTAAAAAAGAAATTATTAAACTGCTAGACGCAGGTCTAATTTATCCAATTTCTGATAGTCCATGGGTAAGCCCAGTTCAATGCGTGCCTAAGAAGGGTGGCATGACTGTCATTACAAATGAAAAAAATGAGCTTATTCTTACTAGGACTGTAACAGGAAGGCGTGTATGTATTGATTATAGAAAATTAAATGACGCCACCAGAAAAGATCACTTTCCCTTACCTTTTATTGATCAAATGTTGGAAAGATTAGCCTGAAATAGTTACTATTGTTTTCTTGATGGTTTTTTCGGATATTTTCAAATTCCAATAGCACTCGAAGATCAAGAGAAAACCACATTCACGTGCCCTTATGGTACTTTTGCTTACAAACGCATGCCATTTGGACTTTGCAACGCCCCTGCAACCTTTCAAAGGTGTATGATGGCGATTTTTCACGACATGATAGAAGAATGCATGGAAGTTTTCATGGATGACTTTTCAGTCTTCGGTGATACCTTTGAATCATGTCTAGTTAATCTTGAACGAATGCTTATTAGATGCGAACAATCAAATCTAGTACTTAATTGGGAAAAATGCCATTTCATGGTTAAAGAAGGCATCGTTCTTGGACATAAAATTTCAAAAGAAGGAATTGAAGTGGATAGAGCTAAAGTAGATGTAATTGCTAAACTTCCACATCCCACCAATGTTAGAGGAGTTAGGAGTTTTCTAGGGCATGCCGGTTTTTACCGACGTTTCATAAAAGATTTTTCTAAAATTGCCACTCCTATAAATAAACTCCTAGAAAAGGATGCTCCATTCATCTTTTCAGATGAATGTATCAAATCTTTTAATATTCTTAAAGAAAAACTCACTAATGCGCCGATCATGATAACACCAAATTGGAATCTACCGTTTGAACTAATGTGCAATGCAAGTGATTTTGCAATGGGAGCCGTTTTAGGACAAAGGATTGAAAAACGATTTCAACCTATATATTATGCTAGTAAGACGTTACAAGGAGCACAAACGAACTATACAACTACTAAAAAAGAACTCCTTGCTATTGTCTTTGCTTTTGACAAATTTCGTTCATATCTCGTTCTAGCAAAAACGGTGGTCTATACCGACCATTCTGCTCTTAGATACCTATTTTCGAAACAAGATGCCAAACCAAGATTAATCCGTTGGATCTTACTCTTACAAGAGTTCGATATTGAAATCCGAGATAAAAGAGGAGCAGAAAATCTCGCCGCTGATCATCTTTCTCGTCTTGAAAATCCCGAATTAGAATTTCTAAATGAATCGACCATACAAGACAACTTTCCTGATGAATATCTATTGAAGATAGATTATAATGAAATTCCATGGTTTGCAGACTATGCAAACTATTTAGTATGTAGATTCCTTGAAAAAGGATTATCGTACCAAAAACGAAAGAAATTCTTCAGTGATATAAAACACTATTTCTGGGAAGATCCACATCTGTTTAAAAGTTGTCCCGATGGAATAATACGCCGATGTGTATTCGGAGATGAAGCTAGTAAAATTTTAAACCATTGTCACACAGGACCAACAGGAGGGCATTATGGGCCGCAACTAACAGCAAGAAAAGTTTATGATGCTGGATTCTATTGGCCTATAATTTACAAAGACGCACACCTTCTTTGCAAATCCTGTGATGTTTGTCAAAGGTCCGGAAAAATAAGTCAACGTGATGAAATGCCACAAAATGTCATTCAAGTATGCGAAGTATTTGACATTTGGGGTATTGACTTTATGGGTCCATTTCCAAAATCTCATAATAATCTCTATATTCTCGTAGCCATTGATTATGTATCTAAATGGGCGGAAGCACAAGCTCTCCCAACTAACGATGCACGAGTTGTAGTCAACTTTTTATTAACGTCTTTTTGCAAGGTTTGGAACACCGAAAGCTTTAATAAGTGATCGGGGTACTCATTTCTGTAATAATCAACTTGAGAAAGTTCTCAAAAGATATGGAGTAACTCATAAAATCTCCACCGCATATCATCCACAAACAAGTGGACAAGTTGAAAATACCAACCGAGCTTTAAAACGTATTCTAGAGAAAACCGTAGGATCAAATCCGAAGGAATGGTCCATTAAATTGGAGGATGCACTCTGGACTTTTAGAACAGCCTACAAAACTCCAATTGGAACCACACCTTTTAAACTCGTCTACGGAAAAGCATGTCATCTTCCAGTAGAAATTGAACACAAAGCATTTTGGGCTTTGAAGACATGTAATCTTGATTTACATGAAGCTGGACGTCTACGATTAAGTCAACTAAACGAATTAGAAGAATTAAGACATGAAGCATACGAAAATTCGTTAATCTATAAAGAAAGAATGAAGAAATGGCATGATAAAAGAATCAGAAGTTCAAAAGAATTTAAAGAAGGAGACAGAGTTCTTCTTTTCAATTCACGATTCAAGCTATTTCCTGGAAAATTGAAATCAAGATGGTCTGGACCATTCATAGTCAAAAGAGTTTTCCCATACGGAACAGTAGAATTAATAAATTCAAATGGAATTGAATTTAAAGTTAATGGTCACAGAGTTAAACATTACATAGATAGTCCAATGGAAATCGACAACGAAGTTAATCACAATTTTGATACCACAGCTAACTAAGTGTGGGGAGAATCAAGTCTTTAAAGGATAATATGTATTTCTGTTAGAGTTAGATTTTCTGTTTTCGTGTAGTTCTCGAAAATGGAACCCGAATGGTCTTTCCCTAGCAGACCCTAAAGAACTAGTCTTCTCCCCCCATTCTGAATTTTTATTTTTTTTAGGTTTTTACGAAATGAAGACTGCCTGTGAACTAAACCATGGTCTAATGCTACACGCTTTGATCACTAAACATAATAATGACACACTTCCGAGTGAAATAGTATCAGTAATCAGAGAAAGATTGGACGGAGTAAGAAAAGAATCCAGATGCGAAGATAATAAGTTACAATTTGGTAAAGGAAAATCAAAATCCGCAGTGAAAAGAAGAGCACGACACCTAGAAAGATGTCACAAATGCGGAAAATGGTCACATGGAGGTAAATGTTCAAATAATCAAACCTATTCAAATACCGAATTTGTTACTTTATGCAGAGACGGACCGTTCATATGTTTAGAAGAAAAAACACTGAATGCTCGAGGTTACGCCTATGTAGCTATGGAAAACCAATTAAACCGACTATCTTATGAATGGGATAGATCATATAACTAAGAATACTATCTCACAGGTAAGTCTGTACAGTTTTTATTTTTTAATTTTTTATTTTTAACCTTTTGATAATAAATGCTAATTTGTTCGCTATAAAGTATTAAATTGGTATTGAATAAAATTAGGTTTGGCGACCGAAATTATTGATATCATTCAAAAATTTATTACATCACTGCGAAATTTAACGTTTATTCTTAAGGTATAAATATCTTTAATCAATCAACTCAAAATATTTCAAAAATTCGTCATGAGTTAAATTAGGTCATGGAACCGAAATTACTTTACCGAAAAGAGGGGCGCATATTTTTGATAATATTTGATTGATTAAAGTGGGATAAAAGACCAAAAAGATTTTTAATTTTATTTTTACCATGTTTTTAAAAATTAATATATAAAAATTAAAATAATATTGTAAACTTTTTAAAATTAATATATTTAAAATTGTAAATATTTGAAAAATTAATCTTTTTAATATAAGTTTGTATGTTTAAAAACAAAAATATAATATAAGTTTGGTGTGAATTTTTAATTTTTATTATATGAATTCTTAATTTTATGCATTTTAAATTTAAGTTTGGTGTGAATTTAAAAACAAAAATTTACTTTATTTCGCTAAGTTAAAAATATGATTTTTAAAATTCGTTGTGAGTTGAAGACTAGGTCTTTGAACCGAAATTGCTTTACCCGAGGGAGGGACGAGAACCTTTATTATCATTATTTTTAATTTTATTGAATTAAAGTATGTCAAAAACATTAAAAAATCCAAAAATCTTTACTTTTAAAACCGCGCTTTGATTTGACAAATTTTAAAAATTTTGTCAAGGGATAGACTAGGACATCGATCCGAAACACCCTCGCTCCTAAAGGAAAACAAATTTTTAAAATTTAATTAATTATAAGTTTTATAAAGTATAAGGTTTTAAAAAAAAAAAAAAGCTGAAAACACTCTTCCCGGATACCCATGCGATCGCATGGGTATTGCACTCAAACTCCATGCGATCTCATGGAGCTGGAAAACAGGCCTGATACATACAGCCTGTTCTGTTCTGCCTCACACCAACACACACACAACACATACGAAAATACTCTCAAATCTTCATCAAAATTCACCAAAATCCACCGTAATTCGTCATTTTTCTTGCTTTAATCATGCCTAGATTCTCATTCTTCAGAAAAATGGTAAAAATTATACCCCTAAACTCTATAAATTCCTAGTTTTTGTGATAATTATCAATTTTTTATCCTAATACAATTTTGTTAATTTCTAGTGTAATTAGTGTTAAATTGTTAGTATTTTATGCATGTATAACCTAGATTGATGCTATTTAACATGATTTGAAGCCAAAAACTTCAAAAATTTTAGAAATCTAGGGTTTGTGTTCTTGAGCAATTTGGGGCTTTTTGATATAAACAGGTTATGGCCGATTTTTGTCATGAATTATTGCTAAATTGAGTAGTGTAACATGTTTAGATAGTTAAATGATCCAAACATTGATCATAAACATGATTTTTGGAGATTAAAATGGACTTTTTAAGTTCAAAATTCATGAACTTGATTAATTTGATGTAATTGCCATTTGAGACTTGTTTAATTATTAGTAATGACTATTTTGACATGTTATTTGAGTTAAATGCTTATGAACTTTGTATACATTTTCATATGTGCTTATTTGAAAAGTGTAGAATTGTGAAAAATTGTGAAAATGTGTATAAGTTTAATTTTGATTTAACATGTTATAGTGATTGTTTTAAGTTGTTATTTTGCTAATACTAATGCATATTTGGATGCACAAATTTTGTGTTTAATGTGTTTTGTAGAAAGCCGATACTGGAGGTTCAGGAGCATCATCATCTAGACGACCAGCACCAGCACCAGAACCAGAACCAGAAATGCAACACGAACAAGAACCACAACAACAGCCTGATCAGCACATACCTTATTATGATCCGGTACAGTTTGTTGATGAATTCATAGTATTCCCAATGAGGCCGCCAGTAGAATTCCCAACGATTCCTGAGCACACTCTGCATCCTAATATGAGATTTGATAGGAGATGGAGAGATTACGAGACATATCAAAGGAACAAATTCAAATTGGTAACAAAAAATGTAGAGGTGCCAAGGGTAATCGATTGGGCCCCTTTGGAAACGGTCCATCTAGCTGACCGTGTTAGACAGCTTTTAGTTCAAAGGTATGGCAGTTCTTCTTTTACAGATTGGGAACATCTTTTTACCATTCGTAGACCTGTATATAAGGAATGGTGTGTTGAGTTGATGAGTACTGTATCACTTGATACAAATATAGTTAGAATAGATGATAGAAGATTTCTTAGGTTTATCCTTGGCGGTAGGATGTACAGAATGTCCATGCTGGACATGGCCAGGGCCTTACAGATATATACTCCTGGTGAGTTGCTATTACCCGATTGTACAAATTTGATTCATTATGGTGAAAGGGTAGATAGTAACTTTGACGTTGACGCCATTTGGAGGCGTATGTCACATTTTGATGTTTTTACACGAGCAGGAGGACACTCCTATACACATATTGACAGAGCCGAGCTTCGTATTATTCATAGATTTTTGGCTAACTCGATTACACAGAGAGGTCATAATAAAGAAAAAATTACCTTACATGATTTATTCTACCTAAAGTGTATTCGGGATCCTAGAAGCTTTGTCAATATCCCTTACTGTGTTGCTTTTTATTTATCTAAAATGGTAGAGGGAATGCAGGACGGGAGTATAATAGGAGAAGGTATTTTTGTTACTCTCATTGGAGAGTATTTAGGTGTTGATAGGAACCAAGGGGGTCCATTACAGCTTTGTAGAGAACAGGTTGAGCCCTTAGGATTGAAAGTTTATGTGGGTGCTAAGGTATTGAAAAGTAGACGTAACCAGGCAGTACCCTATGAGGGATCTCATCCTCGGGTAGAGAGAGGCTCAGACGAGGAAATGGAGGAGGCGGAAGACATTAGGGATGTCTTTCGAGATGCTATTCTTGACGTCCACGTTCGTATAGATGAGGAAGCAATGACGAACGCGGCCATACATAGTATGTATGAGCAGTGGAACTCCGAGCGAGTATACGAGAATTATAGGTGACGCCAATACGATAGCTGGTTAGTTCATCAGCACCAAATCATGAGCCAGCTATCATATCAGGTACCAAATAATTACGTACCTACTCGACCTGCTCATTTTCCGCCACATAGCCCCGATATCCGACCACCCTTTAACCGGTATGACTATAACCAAGCCTATCAAAACACCTATAACCAACAATGGAACCCACCTGACGAGATGAACTGGAACCCATATCCAGACTGATTTAGTTCCATTTGGTTATTTATATGATTTTTATGTTTTTATCTCTTTACTTATTCATGTTTAAACTTATGTTATTGAATATACTTATGTAATCTTTATCATTTTTATTATTATTGTATACTAATATTTCACATTTAGGATTTGAAAGTGGGATATTAAGTCCCATTTCAAATTGCCATGCATGTTTATATTTGTATGTATGTATATTGTAAATTGTACAAAATAGGGTAAAACAGCGCATTTTCAAAGACTGGCATTAAGTTCAGCAAAAGCTACTAATTTTGATGACAAGATGACAAATAAATGTGATGTAACAACAGACGAAATGAACAAATGATATGCACCATTTATCATTCAGCAACCAAACGCCAATATGTTTGGAAACTTTGGTAAAATTTAATCATTTTTACGCTAATCACCCTCAATAATTTAAATTGTTACTGATTTCTTGCAAATGAGGGCATTGCAAGATCTTAAGTGTGGGAAGGGGTTAAATTCTTTCGGATTTTTAAAATTTTTATCTTAAACACTTGGTTACCATTAAAAATACTAGTAACGTAGTAGTTGTATTAGAATCTAGTGCTCTCTGATGATAAAGAACAGCTCTAGTCTTATATACTGACTACCCAATTCTAGTAAAATTTTTCAAAATTTTCAATTAAACGAACTCAAAATCATGTTTATACATATTTATGAACGATAAAACTAGGTGTTAACACCGAATTTATTGTTACCTCAGAAAGGACATAAATTGAGAAACAAATCAAAATGTTAAAATTCATTTAAAATGGAATAGAGGACAATAAAAAGGAAAATAAAAGCCAAATGTGGGAAAAATTACCAAGTTATCTTAAACATATGTCACATATTTCTGTAACAAATAATTGAAGATACTTTTGCTTTGGACTAAACTAAACTGTTTTACCCGATGAAAGAAAATAAGAGATGGATCTACACGATGAATCAATTCCATCGTTAAAAGGAAGTAAAGTCTTCCGAAAAAGAAACGCGCTTCTTGATTTAGGTCATGAAGTTGTCGTCCAGACCAGCTGTAGGTTGACGAAAAACCTAGAAAAGTCATCACTAAAATCAGCAGGAAATCCACGGACCTCAGCATTAAACAGGGTCGCCAAGTGGTCAGATTTATCCTAACCATGAGAAGGATTTATCTCGTAAAATGGGAGGGCACCGTGCAAATTAGCTTGATAAGACTAATAAATCAGATCCCCAGAAAGGATAATCTCCTTAAAAGATCAAAAATCAGCTTTTAAGCCTGATATTACTCAATCCTAGAGATTGACCTTAAAGATTGAGAATTCAAACTCATGGAATTCAATGATATCTAAACTCGAGCTTGAACGAGAAAATATTTTGATAAAATTACAAACCGATTTGTTTTCTGAAAACCCATTTTCAATGCGTTCATTACCATTGAACATAAAATCCTAGGAATTCACCTGGAATTCATTAGGTCATCTGAACCGAATCGGGTGTCAACCGTAAGAACGGTGGTTGCATAGCATGGTTAAAGACGGGACCTTATGCCAGACCGACAAATTATAAGGGTGAGCTTTACTATTGCTCCTACAAAGGATAGTAATTGCGTCCGACACGTTATATACCATAATTAAAAGCATGTCAGGGGACATTGCCTTAACAGTTGCTTGTTCAACGCTTTCCTTTACAACCGGACGGTAGTTTACCGAAAGGTAATATACGGAGCAAGTATACAGGATGTGTTGCTTTCCTAATACAAGGTTAGCAAGTGGGTGACACAAAACCACAAGTTTTGAGCTAAAATTTTCAAATCTGAAACCCACCAAGCCCACAAAAATATTTTGCAAACATCGGTGAAAGGTTATTCCGGAAAACTTATCTAGGGTAAAAACTAGATTTAATTTTTAAAAGATCAAATGTTTTCATAAAGATCCAATTTCCTTAATGGATCTAAATTTTATAGTCATGTGGGACTGTAAACCACATCGTTACTACCATTGTTTATACCGCCGTAAAGAAATCACTGATGTACAAAGTGTGAAGAATAAAGAAGTGATTCTTATATTTCAAGACTATATTGCTTGAGGACAAGCAACGCTCAAGTGTGAGAATATTTGATAATGCTAAAAACGAACATATATTTCATAGCATTATTCCTCAAGAAAGACAAGCTTTTAGTTGCAATTGTCCTATTTACAAGTGATATTCGTTTAAATAATAAAAGGTGAAGACAAAAGACATATTCGACGAATTGAAGACGCAAACGACCAAAAAGCTCAAAAGTACAAAATACAATCAATGAGGTTCCAATTATTGATAAGAAACGTCTCAAAATTACAAGAGTACAAGATTCAAAACGCAAAGTACAAGATATTAAATTGTACGCAAGGACGTTCGAAAATCCGGAACCGGGACCAGAGTCAACTCTCAACGCTCGACGCAACGGACTAAAAATAACAAGTCAACTATGCACATAAATATAATATAATATATAATTAATTCTTAAAATTAATATATATATTATATTATATTATAAAACCGTCGGCAGAAGAAAATAACCAAATGTGAGCCTCCCCAGCTGGCCATGCGATCGCATGGCCTGGAAGGCATAAATCCATGCGATCGCATGAGCCCCGGTTCCAGCCCACATGCCTATAAAAATCAAGCTTTGGTGCACCACAAAAACACATATTTTTCTTCTTCACTCAACGTAGTATATGTATATATAATTTATATTTTAATTTTAATTTTAATTTTAAATCCTAATAATAAGGGTGTGTTAGCGAATGTTGTAAGGGTGTAAGTCGAAATTCTGTCCGTGTAACGCTACGCTATTTTTAATCATTGTAAGTTATGTTCAACCTTTGTACATTAATGTCTCGTAGCTAAGTTATTATTATGCTTATTTAATCCGAAGTAATCATGATGTTGGGCTAAAAATATTAAAATTGAGTAATTGGGATTTGTACCATAATTGAGGTTTGGACAAAAGAACGACACTTGTGGAAATTAGACTATGGGCTATTAATGGGCTTTATATTTGTTTAACTAAATGATAGTTTGTTAATGTTAATATAAAGATTTACAATTGGACGTCCCTATAAATAACCATATACACTCAATCGGACACGATGGGCGGGATATTTATATGTACGAATAATCGTTCATTTAACCGGACACAGGAATGGATTAATAGCCATTAGAATTATTAAAATAGGGGTGAAATTATGTACAAGGACACTTGGCATAATTGTTAACAAAGTATTAAAACCTTGGGTTACACTCAGTTGACATCCTGGTGTAATTATTAAACAAAGTAATAAAACCTTGTTACAGTTTAAGTCCCCAATTAGTTGGAATATTTGACTTCGGGTATAAGGATAATTTGACGAGGACACTCGCACTTTATATTTATGACTGATGGACTGTTATGGACAAAAACCAGACGGACATATTAAATAATTCAGGACAAAGGACAATTAACCCATGGGCATAAAACTAAAATCAACACGTCAAACATCATGATTACGGAAGTTTAAATAAGCATAATTCTTTTATTTCATATTTAATTTCTTTTATTTTATATTTAATTGCACTTCTAATTATCGCATTATTATTTATTGTTATTGTATTTAATTGCACTTTTAATTATCGTACTTTTTAATTATCGCAAGTTTATTTTATCGCACTTTTATTATTCGCAATTTCATTATCGTTATTTACTTTACGCTTAAAATTAAGTCTTTTATTTATTTAATATTTTACATTTTGTTTTAACTGCAACTAAAGTTTTTAAAATCGACAAACCGGTCATTAAACGGTAAAAACCCCCTTTATAATAATAATATTACTTATATATATATTTGTATTTTTATAAATTTAAACTAATATAGCGTTAAGCTTTGTGAAAAAGATTCCCTGTGGAACGAACCGGACTTACTAAAAACTACACTACTGTACGATTAGGTACACTGCCTATAAGTGTTGTAGCAAGGTTTAAGTATATCCATTCAATAAATAAATAAATATCTTGTGTAAAATTGTATCGTATTTGGAGTAGTAGCAGGAGCTTGTGGACGAACCGTTATCTTCATATAGAAGTTTGATAAATCTGATAGGTCATAAGTTCGAAAAAAAAAATTTAAGTGGAATAAAGATGAATATGATATAAATGAAACACTTTATTTTATTGAGGCTTTAAACAAGCCTTCTCATTACACGATCCGGAGATATAAATAGTTTAAGGCCTAGCCTTTACATAGATAGAAAATAGGAAAAATAACTAGGAAATATTAAGATTGAAGTAGTCTTCATATTTCTTCTTCTCGTCCTCAACCTCCTTCATAAACTTCTCAAACTTGGCGTTCTTCTCCTTTTGTTCCTCATAAAGATACTCGAGGTTATCATAAAGATTAGAAACATCATTGTTGATTACATGGTACATGTAGTCCCTCATAGAAAGTTGACTATTCATGTGGTCTTCCTCCATTTTAAATCTAAGGTCGACATCTTCTCTCAAATAGGCAAGAGATTGTTTTCCCCAGCGGGTATTGTGTTCTTCATCGTCCTTCACTTTCATCACCTTCTCCATCACTTTTTCTGTGTTATACTTTACAAGTTCTTCTAGCCTTTCGGTTCGAGTTTCGAAGGATTTTATGATGATTTCTTTCAAGATTTTGTTTTCTTTTCTTTCTCTAAGTTATTTAGACGCGCCTCTATCTGAGCGATGTTTTCACGAGATGGTGAGCTAGCCCTTTTTGATGGACCGGCTTTATCAGCAGTAGCGGTTTCGGTTTGCTTTCTCTTTAGAGATAAGTTTTAGACGATTCCTCAATAGGCTCTTTTTCGGGCTCGTAGCCTGAGTAGTCACCATTGTAGTTAGGAAGGCTTTGAATAGCTTCCCATTCAGAAGTACTCGTTGGTTTATATACCGGTGAGTGATTAGAGCCAGAGTTAGCAGGATCAACAGGTATCGCATTTGAATGTGGTGGCATAATTGGAGAGTAGACAGAGTTCTCTGATTGGCTCGGCATTCTAAGAAATATTAAAGAATTTAATAAGCATAGTTTCTAAGGCATAGTGTAGCATTTAACAGTTAAAGGCAACAATTAAACGCACTATGGTCAGGGAAAGTTGTAGTCCTACATTGCTAAGGTACCTAATTGTATAAGGCACACATAAAATGCAATCCTGGTTCTCTACAACAACCTGCTCTGATACCAATCCGTCACACCCCTAAATAGGGCCTGGGGTATTTGTGACTAATTATCTCAAATCATAGTTGTATAAACGAGAACGACTCTATATGAGACGTTTTATTGAGTTTTTCAGCAGAAGATAAATAGATTACATTGTATTTAGAACATTAAATGTCTTTAATTGATATGATATGTAATGAAGACTCCAAGTATAGCAAGCAATCATCATCAAAGCAGCAGATATACAGCGGAAGCAATATTTAAGTACCTGAGAATAAACATACTTAAAAAGTCAACACGAGGTTGAGTGAGTTCATAGGTTTGTCATAAATAATGATTTCAGTAATAGTGTTAGACCACAAGATTTGTTTTCATAAGTAGATCACTCAGATCCAGTCAAGTTGATCTCCCGCAGGATCAAAAAGTTATGCCAGTGCGTGATATTTAGACTAAACGTTGTTTGTCCCGTGACAAGTTGTTCTGTCCTTGTCGTTTAATTTCATTATCAAGTAATACAAAGACTTAGTCAAATGTATCGGGGACGTTACTCCCGATAGGCCTATCCCCAATAATTAAGAATGCCGCAGCAATTAAAAATATCACTGTAGGGACTTAGTCGGACATAGCCGGGTATAGCATAGTTTTAACAGTTGGTACTGATATTTAGACTAGACTTTCAAGTTTACCCCGTAACAAGTTATCGTTTATACTTGTCGGTTGGGGACTTGCTGGTCATAGCCCAACATATCACAGTTTAATTGTTGGTACTTGTATTTAGACTAGACTTTCAAGTTTGCCCCGTAACAAGTTATCGTTTATACTTGTCGGTTGGGGACTTGTTGGTCATAGCCCAACATATCACAGATTAATAGTTGATACGTGTAAAACAGTTATAAAAGTTACGCATGTATTCTCAGCCCAAAAATGTAAAGAGTAAAAGGGATCATATGAAACTCGAATTAAATAGCAGTTGAAGTATTCCACGCAAGAAGGAAAGTAAAGCAAGTAAGTGATCTGGATATCAACCTTGAGGTATAATGTTTGATTAGTTAATGTCTAACTTTACATAAAGTATGTTTATTAACATAGCAACTATATTGACAGTGACGGTTTTTGAGAAAAGTTCCTATTTCTCAAAAGTTTCTATTTTTGGAAACCTACTATTTATGAAAAACTTCCACTTATAGTAAGCTTCTAGTTTAAGAATGTTCGGGTTATAATTCTTAACAAAGATGTTGTACAATCTCACCCAAACTTCGTTGCTAACATACAAGTCACTCGAATGATCTATTGTTACCGAGCGGCCCAGGATCTCTTGACCAGAATCTAAGTCTTGGCATTCGAGATCCACAAGCGTCCCATAATGGTAACAAGGATCACCCTAGGCTACAAGTAGCGGTGATGTTTGTAGTCTTTGTACGCTATCTTTAATTATAACCTTCACGTTAGGTGCGTATATACATATATATTCATTAATTCGATTTTAATTATAACTCCTATATATTAATTCATAAAAATACTTTTATAATTTTTAGTAACATATATTACTAATTATAACATGTTATTTATTTTAATTTTAATTGCATATAATTTATAACATTATTTACATGTTTCGGTAAAAAAATAATAAACCGAAGTAAATAGTAAAAAGTAAAAAGTAAAAAGTAAGGAAAAAATACTTACTATTAGTAATTCTTCAAAGAGAGAATGAGAGAAATTTTGGTGTGAGTTTGAATGAGAAATGAGGGGTATTTATACTTGAAAAAATTAGGTAAAAAGAATAAAATAATTAAAAGAAAAAGAAATATTTTAATTTTTAATGAGATTTTAAAATTCAAAAGTATTAAATGTTAGGTCATGGGATAATGCACAAAATAAAATAATAAAAGTAGTTTTCCATTATAATTTTTAATTAAAAAGTAATTTATTTATTTATTTATTTATTTTATTAAAAAATCATTTATTTTAAGGATTTTTTTTATATATATATATTTTTAAAATAAACAAATTGATTTACTACTTTTCCAAGAATATTTGTCAATATTTTTTTATTCATAATAACAATACTGATAATAAAGATATTAATTATTGATATCTTGTTTAAAAAGGATATTAATAATAATAATATTAATATATCAAATTAATGCGTAATTATTTACAAATAATTGTTCGTGAATCGTCAGAATTAGTCGAGGTTAAATGAAATCATATAAAGATTTTTGTTTAAATTTTGCCGGAAATTTACGGGTTGTCACACAACATTAGTGATAATGGTAAACAAAAATGCTAGTATGTTGGCTCTTATAAATGTGCATTTGTCTTACATATAAATGGGTCATAATCCATTAATAATTGGGCTAGTTAAATAGTCCACTAGCTAGAGTAGGGTGGCTAAAGTCCAACAAGGTAGAAAGTCCAACAAGACTAACTAGTGTGTTCTAGTAAATTACTAAGCGTAATTAAGCATCCAAAAACCTAAGTAATTGTTATTATAAAATAACAATTAGTATTACGTAGTCATAATATTCCGATTATGACCAAAGTTAAACGTGTACCAAGTACATAGCTCGTTTCAAACGTCAAGTGACACCAACGGTCGTAAAAGCATTCGGGGATCAAGTTAAGTGATTACACACTTAATAGCACGTTGTAAGATATTAACGAAAGTAATTATCATGAAATAAGATCCCAGAGCATAAACTAGCTCAGTACGCACAAATACGCAGTTTCGTGAAAGCACAAAGCACAAAAGCAAGTCGAAAAAGCAGGGTCGTTACAGGCTGGGTATTACCGGGAAGAGAAGAAAAGAGAAGAAGAAAGGAGAAGCGACAGCAGGCACCACCATGACAGCAGCAGACGCAGTGAAAGCCATCACAAAAACCACAACAGTCACGGCAAGAGCCATGACAGCTACAAGCATGACAAGAGCAGCCGGAAACCATAAGATAAAGGGTCCCTAATCGACAGCCTTTCCAAAACCCCAAGGGAGATACTGTTAACGGAACCCGTGAAGGCAAAGTTTACCCCTCCGGCACCACTAGAAAAACGGGACGGTCAAAAGTCAGATAACTATTGTGAGTTCCATGAAGACAATGGTCATGAAACTCATGAATGCAAAACGTTAATACGTGAAATCATCGTTAAAATCAAGGCAGGCGAACTTAATCACTTGTTGTCAGGACGGAAGTTCAAAAAGGCTGATCCCAACAAAACATTCAGTTGGCAAAAGGAAGACGGTAAGAAACGTGAGAAGGCGAAAGATAAAGTTGTCATTAACATGATCAATATCGAAAAGGACGCGTTTGTCCCACAGAGCTCCTGGAAAGATGCTGCCATCACATTCTTGGGAATACCGCCACGATACTCTTGGGATGAACCGGTAGTCATTACCGGCCTGATAGATGGGTTCTCGGTCAGCGAAATGTACACCGACACGGGAAGTGAAGTTGAAGTCTTGTATGCTTATTGCCTTTCCCAGCTCCCAAAATGTGTCGTAAGGAAGATGAGACAATCTAATGTCGTCATTTCTGGATTCACGGGTTTCACTGAAGAACCCATAGGTAGGCTCAAGGCAACAGTCACGGTGGGTACTCAACCCTACCTTCGTAGCGAAGTCATCGACTTTTATGTCGTTAAATCTGTGACTGCTACGAACGTGATACTAGGAAGACAATTCTTCGGGAAATTCGGTGCAATAGCGTCTACCGCTCATGGTATACTCAAGCTACCAACCAGGAAAGGCGTGGCAACGATACAATCCACCCGACACCCTTTTCCCGGGAATGAAGGCACTCGAGATAGGTAATATGCCGAATCATGGAGGACACCACACGTCAAGGAGGAAAAGCGTGTATCTGTTCTAAAGAGGCTAACTTTATTCTCCCCATCGGCACACCTCGGTAGCAAAAACGCAGTTATTGTTAAAGAGGCCGAGAAGGCAGTTACCGGCTGCCGTCGCCGGCCGGGATGGGAGAAATCATTTAATAGTGTGCGCGAAAAGGCTGAACCCCTTAATTCGACACTCAAACGCTCAAGGACTGAAAGTTGTGAAAGCTCTAACCGAGACAAGATATCGGTTAAAGGAAACGAAAGTGGCTGAATGAAACAACTGAGATTTAGATAGATACCGTGATTGAAACTGATCACTTCAACTCATGGTTATCTTGATGTTTGTCTTTTTCTTTTAATAAGGAACTCATGTATGATTTTCCTTTTTAGGAACGAATAAAGGCATTTTACCGTTTACAATAACTTTGTCATTATGTTATTTACAACGATGTTCAAATAGTTATAAACGGCTAGCAGCAGACGGATTTCGGCATCCACATAAGTCTCATGCACGTTATTTTGTACCCCCTTAAAAGGTGATTGTCTAGCCCTCGTCGGTACAAGTTTATACTGATAAACGGCCAACGAGTAGGTGGCATAAACATACGTGACTGCACGGTATACACGCCAAAACTAAAACAAATGTATTCTAGGTATACATACGAAGATATGAACTAGTTCAACAAAAGAAAATTCGACACAAAATACTTAAAATTAAACTTTCATTAACTACACGTGACTTCATTACAAGTTTCTTCAAAAATACACAACTGTGCAGTACAAGTTTCTAAAAATTATAATCTAGGAGTTGCTGCACGGTTGTACCATCATCGGCGCAAAGAACCTCAAAACTACCAAAACGAATCTCCGCCAAGGCCTTTTCAGCAGCCTGGACCTCCTGTGCAGTAGCCGGATTCACCTTCCTGGCAATATCCGAATGCAAAATGACAGCCCCACCAACATGATGCTTCTGCATCAACCTAACGGCGTGGGTAAAATTGGCCAACCCAATGCTTTCCAAATAAACCTGAAAGGGTGATTTCACGGTGGAGGAATTGATAGCTTTCCTCAAAATAGAAGGAAGACCTCCCCGCAATCGTTTACACTCTTCTAGGGCAGCTTCCTTGGCAGCAACCTCCTTCTCCTTCTCCCCAACCACCCGGTCAAGCTCATCCTTGGCAGCCCTTAGCTGAGTCTCCAGACTTTTAACAGCTTCCCGGGCCATGGGAGCCTGGGACAACTCATCACGGGCAGTTCTCAGCTGGCGCTCCAGGTCCGTCACCTGCTCCTCCCGGTCAAAACCATCCAGAATAAGTGTAATCATCGCCATGAGTGCTCGGGCTTGAACAACCTTGGAATCCTCCCGGGGGAGGGCAGAAACTGCTTGACGAAGGGAAGAAGAAGACCCCTTCTCCAAAATACTTGTACATCCGGGATAATCAATATACAGCTGAGAGAAGGCACGAACAAGATCTTCGTCTGCAGAGATATTGAAGTGCAGGTCATCAAAGCTTTCTAGGTGTGATGACCCGAAAAATTTCGACTTATTTAAACCAATTCTCTATACGATATTTTTTATTTTGACACGTTAAACAAAGTCTGTTAGATTGAATCTCAAAATTTTAGAACTCTTTCATATATACAATTACCTTTGACTACTCTCGACGATTCATGAACAATTATATGTAAACATTATTTGCTACAGTAAAACACTATTTGCTACAGTAAACACTATTTGCTACAGTACACACTATTTGCTACAGTAACACTATTTGCCACAGTGGACAACCATGAAAGGGACATGTGCCACTTCATCATTCCCTCCTAACACCTATAAATACGCAAACAAGATCATTCATTCATACAACACTGGATGCATTAATGTTACTCTGCTCAAATCAATTACGAGAGCATTACTCCAGTCGTTAATTCAATTTCGATCAGTACTCCGATCATCATCGGAGCTAATCTGTACTCTAAGATATTAACTTATTCGATTTCGATCGAATAAGGTTAATTCAATCGATTGTTTTACGCCCTTGGAATCCAGATTCCAATTCGGGGTTTGCACAATTATTGGAGTTAAAACATTCGACTTACTTTTTTTCTCAAATCAAGCATTCAAACCCGAAATCTATTTACATTAAACGATTTTGGTTTGATCACTTAGCAACGTTGAATTGTTAGGAGGATGCTTGGACTAATTGTTGATTATTAAAAGTTGACTTTTTGTTGAATTGTTGATTTTTGACGATCAAAATTATTAGGCTAGATGCAAATTGAACTTATGTTATGGATGCGTGGAATAGAAGTTTTCAACCGTGGCTCATAGTCTTATGTCGAGACTAGATCTGAACGCGTAAGTCTTTTGTATCATTATATCAATAAAGACATAGTATAATATAGTTAACATTCATTGTGTTTGTTAATATGTGTAAAAAGATCGACTCGTTATGCATGTAAGGATGTAATTAGTAAGTATCTAACGGTAATATAAGCGTAAGTGTCGATCCGTTTGATAACGTGATTATAAGGATCGACCCGTTTAACAATACAAATTCATTTAATTTTATTTTTATTTTTTATTTTTACAACATGAGATCACAAGAGTGTTTTGCAACCTCAATGAGGATTGGCGCGATCAACACTTGGGATCGATACGGGACCATCCTGTTGAACGCGGTGGCTCAGTACACAAGTAATTCTTTTAACTTAAAACACAAAATATTATAAAAGATAGTTGATATATATATATATATATATATATATATATATATATATATATATATATATATATATATATATATATATATATATATATATATATATATATATATATATGTTACTTATAGATATTTGTACATACGTAGGTAAAGTTATTGCCTTGGGAAAAACTCAAGACTGTTAAGAAAAGAAACTTGATAAATTGGCAAAGGCTTTGACGTTAATCACTCGGACGAGAACGATGGATAGAATGTTTGATGTATTGTTTGCAGGTTGTTATTTTATTATGAACTTGTAGTTCCGAATTTGAAGTTTTAAAGTTGTTATTTTAACGTGTTATACTATATTGTATTGAATGGTATCGACCGTTATTTATTTGGTTGTTGATATTGATGTTAATATTGTATTGTTGGTAATCTGAAAATAACATGAAACAGAAAAACGACCCAGGAAACCGGGATGGAAGCTGCAAATATAGTAGTTTTTTCTTGTATTTGCAGCTTACCTATTGCGAGGACATGTCCTTTCAATAGGTCTATTGCGAGGACATGCTTTCTATTTTAAAAATAATAACTAATTAAGCTATTGTGAGGACATGTTCTCACAAAAGTCTTTTTAATTAATTAAAATCAATTAAAGTTTTATATATAAATATTATCTATTGTGAGGACATTGTCCTCGCAATAGGTCATTTACCGATTCCTTTTCATTTTCCTTTTAAATTGGTTATTGCGTGAACATCATCCTCGCATTAGACCTATTGCGTCGGGGCTATAGCGAGGACTCCATTGTGAGAATTTGTTTTCACAATAAACCTATTGTGAGGACTTTTGCATTTATTGTGAGGACATTTGTCCTCCCTAAAGGGTCAAATTCTTGTAGTGATTTTAAGAAAAGTACTCGAATTTATGTCGCTTTGATCCTTTATTTGGTTGTGTAATCTATCAGTTGTATTCATAATAATTTTTTTAGTGAATAAGGTTTTATTTAATGAATGTGAATTGCATTTTAATAAAATATGTAAAAAAAAAACTAACCTTGCAGTTGGACTCTTTTTTCCTACGCAGGTTTATGCGAATATGATATAAATGTGACTAACTGCGTCTGGAATACTGATTTTAGGTTTTTTGCATTTAATTGAATATTTGTTGTATGGGCTCTATTTATTTTGGAAGGGATGCTTGTTAAATTTTATGGACTTAATAACAATTACTAAATATATAGATAGTGGGTTTATTAAATATGTTGTGGGTGGCAAATCATCCCTTGGCTACCCTATTCCCTCCGCCCCTGAATAACAATGTTTGCCTCGTCCTCATTTGTGCGTGAGAAAGACATAAACCAAGGCGGTACTGAGGGCGGGGTGGTGCCATCAGTGGCGAAACTTGAAATTGAACACAGATGGGGCGAGTGTAAAAATTTAATAAAATTTTCATTGACAGCAGGGGTAAACCCTAAAAAAACCTTAATTTTCAGTAAAAATAAAATTTTATAGTATAAAATTTTGTGTTTTCTTAAATTCAGGTGGGGTGGATACCCTCTTTGGAGAAGCCTATCTTCCGCCACTGGGTGCCATCGGGGTGCTACAGGGCGGTAGCAAGGCGGCTACTGTTGGGAGCCCTCTATATAAATATTAAAGCACAATGTATAACAAAATTTAACAATACTAAAGGATAACCATTCATTATATGCTTTTGGAGGACATTTTGGATGGCTAAAGTTGGATAATACACTAATGGCTAGACGTACAATGCCATTGGTATTATTGATGACACAAAGCAATAACGGATTAATAACTAGGGGTTTTGGAATGCTGTTAAAAGTATGTTCAAAATGTATGTTCAAAATGTGAATTTTTTCTGACAAACAGAGCGTGAGGTGTGAACTGTTTTACGTATAGAAGGTTAAAGTTTTTGTATGTAAATGTTCCCACCAAAGCATGAACAAACTACAGATTTCATCACACTTACAAGTTTTAAGAAAATTGTGTCATATTTTCACATTTGAAGGTATATATGAAGAATATTGTACACTTTTTAAGGCTAAAAACATCAAATATCAGCATAGTTTTACTACGTTCTGATGGAGCTTGAACTTAGACCACAAATGACGTAACGTTTCTCTTCCCTATGCCGCCTACATGTCATCACAAACGCCCCACAAACAGACCGGTAATGGGGCGTTTGTGGGCGCTTCTCTCGTGCCATTTGTCATCCTGAAACGCCTGAGGATTGGTTCCAATTGTTTTCTCTCTCCCATTTTTTTTAAACGACGATTTTTTTGCATCAATAGATCCAGAGCCGGTCCCGAGAATTTAAGGGTCTAAAGCGAAGTGAAAAAATGGGCCCTTGAGTCATCACGAATAATATAAGCTATTTAGGACAACTAACATCATACTAATACGTTAACAAGGGCAAGGTTTTAGTTGAAACTAGATTCGGAAGCCCGCGCGTTGCTGCGGTTCTCAATGTTTTTGTCATAACGTTTTTGCAATAACGTGTTTTGACAAAACATTTGTTGTACGCATTTAGCGTTGATTATTTACTCATTTATCCCCACTATAAATTTATAGACATTTATTTTTATTATGTTTTTGAGAGCAAAATATATGAAAAATGAAAGGATTTATACTCCGTAATATTGCAGTATTTTTTTGATTAAAAAAAGTTGGAAGATGCAACGGCCAACTGGACTTCGTATTTGGTAGCCACATGATTTGGTCAACAATTACTTTACTACTTTGTCTTACCCCTTTACTCTCAATTAATCGAATAGGTGGTTTCGGTCGTGAGATAAAAAATTAGTTTTCCAACCCGATATCATATTTCGCTGCGGGATGATTTTGATCGGTTAACGATAAGTTAATTATATGTAAAAGGAAAACGGTTACCGGTAATATTAACATACTCTAAAGTTTATATAGAGTATAATATAAGAATTTAATTTAATTGATATTCGAAATATAAATCTTTACAATTTTATGTAGGTTCAATGTTTTGTGTAACACATATTGAAGCTAAAAAAAAAAAGAATTTAAAGTGGTAATGTTTATAACTTAGAGGTTCAGTTTGTCATTTTCATCGTAAATGGGGGTGTAAATAAAAAAAATAAAGTAAAATGGGTTGATTTCATCCACATATCCATCCTACCCTATCTTTAGTACTCCGTATTCTCTCCTTTAACAGCTTATTATCCTCTCCACTGATCTTCCCCAATTTTCCATTCTCATTTTCACTACCATTACAATATCTTACACTAAAATCATAAAAAAAAAATCAAGAAAAATTATATCGATGGTTGCGGTTGACTCGGTGGTTTCTAGTAGTTTCGACCACCTGAACTCGATTTAGTTTTTGGGTTTTTCTAACACCCCACTATCAATAGAGTTGTACTATTTGTATGGTTAGTTGTACCGTGTGCATATTTAGTTGTAATATATATGTGAATAGCTAGTTGTACCGTGTGCAATTGGGTGGACTCGTGAGGTATTTGACATGCTGTGTGTCTTTTAAATTTTCAGGTATGTTTATATATTTCATCAAACACTAAATTGCCCTTTGTTCCAGAAGTTTGTCTCATGTGTGGATCTGGATGTTTTTTCTTTAGATCAGATTTGATGGTGGTTGAAAGTTGTGGACGGTGACGGTCGTAGCCGGCCGTGAAATCGGCGGTGGTAGGTGGCAGTGCATGGTGGTGTAAAGTGGCTGATGATGGCGGTTGCAGGTGGTTGGTGGACATGGAATACTGGTGTAGATGGAAAAGAGACTCAAAAATTAATAAGTTCATGGTTTTTTTTTTCTTCTTTTTTTTTGAATATATGTAAAAAGACGAATATTAACTGGTGGTCGTTGTATAAAATCAGAAGATTAAATAAATTATCTCCAAAAAAAAAAAAAATAAATAAAAAAAACACTACTGTACCTACAGTGCGCTACAGTAGCTACAGTGTTTTTGGGGTATGTGGCGGGTTATGATTGGAGGGTGGTGTTCATATTTAGTATATAGTATAGTATAATAATATTAATAACATTATAATATTTTTACAAAGAATTTTCATGTTGATTTGTTTAGCTTCTAGCATTATGTTGAAATGATTAAATAGGAAAAGAGTGAAAGCATGATTTTATTATTATATCCTATAATAAATGCGTCACCCCCAAATTGAATTGCTAAACATATGTAACGTCATATCATCCCACATCGACAATGATCTATTCCCCTCTTTTGTTTAAATAGACAATAGACAAAAAGTAAGAAAAACGCCAAATAATGCTGCATACTCAATCTCATATGTGTTAAACGTTAGCTTATATTGGGAAACGCACTCTCATCATTTGTGCGTAACATAACAACACATTCATTCGGGCAGTGCTCCCTGTGACACCGAGTACATGAAGTTGAACCGTTCGCTATGCTCACATGTTTCTCTCTCATTTTTTATTATTTACCTACCAAATACCAATCAAATTTTAACACATCACTCACAAACTCTCTACAAACCCCTCTCATTACAACTACCTCATTCCCCATCATTACCATATCAACGTCATATCTCAAAAAGTACTTCCCTTCTATTTTACGTAGACGTCATATTTACCTACCAAATACCAATCAAATTTTAACACATCACCCACAAACTTTCTACAATCTCTCTACAAACCCCTCTCATTACAACTACCTCATTCCCCATCTACCATATCAACGTCATATCTCAAAAAGTACTCCCCTTCTATTTTACGTAGACGTCACCATTATCTATGGTCTTAGATTGCTTTTGCCAACCGTACTAAGTGTGTGCTTATACGACCTTAAATAATGTGAACATCAAATCAAATGTTGTGCCGTACATAACCGAATGCATCCGTATGCAAAATAACCACCTATTTTCGGTTCTCATCGTACAACATATGCAACCAACGTCTATGTGGCCCACGGGCTGGCTAGCTTGAATAATTATTTATATTTAGTAAAGGACATATGGGCCGGGACAAACAATATGATCTGGTGTGTCCTATCTTCGGCCCATTTACAAGGCTCGATCGGCCCAACATCTTTCAGCTAGGGTTTCTTCCCGTTCAATTTCTGCGCCTTTTGTTTTCTCTTTACTTCATATATCGACTACTTTCATGCATAAGCATGGTTGCATGATCAAATAAAGATGATTGGTCTAACTACTTCTGCCGAATTAGTTTCTCATGATGACATACTGACACAAATCTTACTCTTCGATCAATTGTTCGATTCAAATGCGTATCTAAACATTGGAAATCTCTCCTTTCAAGTTCTCGCTTTGCTATTCGAAACCTTAACCCTAATCTTGGCTCTCCATCAGGTTTAATTATACGAAGGAGGAGCATTAATGTGCGCACTAAACCTGAGTATGCTTTTGTTTTGTTCGATCGTCTGAATCCTGTCAAACCTCCTTTTAAATCCTTAGATTATATAAAGTTTGGTAAGCAGAAGCAGTTGTTTACGTATGATATTATGCAATCTTCTAATGGGTTATTGCTAATTCGCACCATGACCGTGGATTATCATGTTTACAATCCAACGACCAATCAATGCACGAGCATTCCATATCATGATAGGGATGGTCGCTTTGAGAGTGTTCCTTGCGGTATGACTTTAATTTTTGATCCTTTGAAATCTCCTCACTATAAACTTGTGTGTGTCCGCGTTTTTTGGGTAGTCGTTATGGACATATAGAGGTTTACTCATCGGAAAATAGGAATTGGGTGTCTTCTGTGAAACCGGTTTTTGTGCCGCGTGAGAACAGGGCGGAGCTTAGGTCCGGGGTGTATTGGAACGGTGCAATTCATTGGGTCCGTAATTTCCATGTTTTTTATTTTAAGATCAATGAGAATCGAGGTGCCAATATTGGTTTACCTCACGACTTTCATGGTGATCTATGGCCTTATAATAGATGGCGTCATTGTTATCGTCTTTGGTTGAATCTAATGATTCTTTGCTTTTATACGGAAATTCCTATTTAAGTGGCCAGGTTAATATTTATGAGTTGAACAAAGACTACTCTGGATGGTCCATGAAGTATTATGTCCATATTACACTTATTCTAAACTTGTATCGAGAACCTTATAATTACCGAAGGTATGTAGTACATAGTTTGTTTCCGGAAGTAAAAGAAGAAGATGCGTTTCTTTTTATTGAATCTCTTTCTCATGTCTGATTATAAGAACAACATATATATCTTAAATTTAACTGAGTTGTAACTAGTTATCCTTAATATATCTATGTTTAAAACAACTTATGATGGTTAATCTTGGATTTACTCAAACTTATATTGCTGTTTATGTTTTTGAACTTCCTAATATGATGGTTAATCTTTGGTTTACGCTAGCTGTGTATGCTTGTGTACCTTACTGTTGTTTATTAAGTCCGGAAAGGGGGTACCAAAAAGTTGATGATGTTGCTTGTTGACGAAATACACTGAGTTCAATCCGGACGACATGTCGTTCTGTAAAGTGTCGTCAGCTCTTAACCAAAAGTCCATGTGTCCCATCGCTGTCCAAAAAAAGATAGAAATTTTCGTCCGGAAAAACCTTTCCCCGCTAACCTTTTGGTACGAAATGTCCCAGACGACACGCAATACACTACAGGGACGAAATTTCGTCAATGTCGTCCCTGAAAATGGTGCTCCTTGTAGTGTCCCTCTATCTTTGTTGATATCAATGTTGAATTGAATACATTGAAAATTTTACTAAACTAAAAGTCATGAAAATTTGTTGATATCAATCATGTTACTACTATCACTAAACAACAGTATGACTTTGTTCCGTTTGATTGTGTCAAACCTCCTTTTATATAAGCACCATGGAATAGAAAAATGGCATTAACTAAATTGGCCAATTTACTCGTGCAATTTGTATTGACTCGTGCAATTTGTTGGTGATATGTATTACGGGAACTAAATTGGCCAATTTACCATCAAAACAGAGTTCAACATGTTTTATTACTTTTTCATTTTATCTGCATAAATGCAATCAATAAGCATGAACATACTCGTGTGGTGGCGGAAGTAGAAACTTTTTTCATCGTGGTGAAAAAACTTTAAAAATGTAGCAATTTTTTTGGGGGCAAATATGGAGGTTTTTAGGTTTTGGAGCAAAATATGAAAGCTTTTGAGCAAAACATGGAGACTTTGGGGCAAAATATGAGACCTTTTGGACAAAGTATGGAGACTTTGGGGGAAAAAATTAATTGGGGCAAAATCAAAAAATTCAAAACTTTTACACTAAAATTACAATCTACTGAAAGCAGGTGTGCGGGTTCCTTCATACTTTCACCTATGAAGAATATTGCAAACTTGTTAAGACTAAAAAACATGAAATATCAACATAATTTTGCTACGTTTAATCCTTGGAGCTTTAGGCTTAATGTGACAACCCGGAAATTTCCGACCAAATTTAAACTTAATCTTTATATGTTTCCGACACGATAAGCAAAGTCTGTAATATTGATTCTCAAACTTTTTGAACTAATGTTATATATTCAGTTAACCTTTGACTATTGACCGACGATTCACGAACATCTATTTGTTATATATAAATATATATATATATATATATATATATATATATATATATATATATATATATATATATATATATATATATATATATATATATATATATATATATATATATATATATATATATATATATATAAGTTGGAATATTAATTATTCATAAATAACTTGCAATGTGTATTTAAAAACTGATTTATGTATATTAAATAAAGATATATACATATATATAATTTCAAGTTATTTAGTAAACGATAGTAACATTCGTTTATTGATTCGATTGATATTTAGATAAGTTAACTAAAACGTTTAAGATAAACAAGTAAAACACTAATTTACTACAGTATTTTCGAATTACTACAGTACCCGAAAAGATACAGTGTTTTCGAAAATCACTATTTGCTACAGTAAAAATTATTTGGCTACAGTGTTTTCGAAAATCACTATTTACTACAGTAAAACGACTTTGCTACAGTAAAAACACTATTTGCTACAGTAAAAAACTATTTGCTAAGGTAAAAATGACTTCCCTACAGTAAAACACTATTTGCTATATTAAAAACGACTTTGCTACAGTAAAAAACTATTTACTACAGTAACACTATTTGCTACAGTACACTATTTGCTACATTGAAAAAATGTCGACAAACAAGAAAACAAACACATATTGGGTGCGTACCAGCTGGCCATGCGATCGCATGGCAAATGGGCATGGAACCCATGCGATAACTGTTGGGATTTAACAAGTTTATAATATACTTAAACCATTTTAAGAATTAAGAAAGCGGAAGCACGTTAATTACCAATTTTAGTCTTGTTAAACTTTAACCAATTAAAGTTAAATCCCAATTAGGATCAAGTTGTGAAACATACTTACAAACTAAGAGTGGGTTTAGAGATTATACCTCCTCAAGCTAGTTGAAGGTTGTTTTCAAAGTTGCAAGATGATGATGAAGATGATGATGAATGCAAGCCTCAAAGTGATGAAACCTCAAGAGATTATACCCCAAACTTTTCACCAACACCCTAGCTTTTAGTTAGGATTTATTTGACACTTGAAACCAAGCTTGCAAAGAAGAAAATGGATCTCCTTATGACCTCCAAAGGCCACGGCTTGGACAGCTGCAAAAGAGGAGTTTTGTGCAGTTTTTTTTGAAGTGTAATTGCATGTGTGTGTTGTTCCAAGAGTCAAGATGCTAGTATATGGAAGTGGGAAAGCATGGGTCAAGGAATCTAAGTCATAAGCATGTGAACTTGCAACTCCAAGGCCACTTACTCTTCCATGTTATAAAATAAGTTTTATATAAATTAAATTTTATAAAACTTTTATAAAACTTCCATATACATATATATTTGTTATGTACATATATTTTATAAAATCAAAACTTTATAAAATGTAACATAACAAAATAAATTATTTAACCTATAAATAATTTAAACTCTTGTTATATAAATTATTCCATAATTTATATGTATACACATCAAGTAATATTTCAGAAAGCCATTTTTCTTAAAGTTCAAGTGTCGCGTATTTAATCAATGATCCAATCGTTAAGATTAAATACGTATAAGGTGTCGGTAAGTTTGTTATTGGGTATGACCCGACTTGGATCATAACACATTAGCCACATTAATTTAATATGTCTCTCGGGCATACGAAATACCTTCAATCTCCCACTTGCACGAGAAACATAAGAAATTAATGCAAGTGATGGATACCACCTAACGACCGTCCATCACCCCCAATATGCTATGACTTTGTGCCATTCAATAACATCATCCCTTTCGAGTTCCCACCTCGAATATGAATAGGTGAATCTTTCATTATATCCTCTCGTCCTAGATGTCATGTTAAATCCAAGAGATACAGAGTGATCACTCTCTTTTAGATTTAACTTTATCAGGCCTTAGACATCTGACTCTCAACGAATAAGAGGGACAAATTCCATCTTGACTACATACGTCCTAAATATGTACCTTGCATTATACCTGAGCTCTTCCTTGTGAACTACCATATTTCAGAATAGCAAAGGAAAGAATCAAGGCACAATACTTGGTAAATATCCGAACCCAATATGTATCTCAGGTTAGAGGATACAATGATATTCGCCTTTACTCAAGATTACAAGTGATCAACCACAAAGGCTCTATTTAGTAAGTCTTGAGAGCGGGTCTTCCAATATTTGTGTCCCACAAATATCTATGAACCTTGGTTGCAACCTTGCCCCACATTCATCCCGTGAATGTATACCAATCCAAGTTCATAATAGTCTAAACCTCACACTTGTTCCCACAACTGTGATCGACTACGGAATTTAGAATAATTACTTATTCATGGATAAAATATGCAAAATAGGAACATAACTCAAAATAAATTAATACCATAATTATATTAATGAGTTTGAACAATTTCGTTCCGTTACAATACTTAAAACAGATCATGACCAATCACTAGAATATCGAAGCCCTAATGCACAAACATGTCCAGTATGTTTTGCTCCATGTAAGAGCTTCGTGAGAGGATCCGCTATATTATGATCTGTGTGAACTTTGAGAATACATATCTTTCCCTTTTCAACTTCATCCCTTATGTAGTTGAATCTCCGCTCAATGTGACGGGTCTTTTGGTGAGCGCGAGGTTCTTTGATTTGAGCAATCGCACCCTCGTTGTCACAAAAGATCTCAAGAGGGTCCTGAATGGAAGGGACTACTCCTAAGTCGTCGATGAATTTCTTCATCCTTGCAGCTTCCTGCGCTGCCAATGAGGCGGCAATGTACTCCGACTCTGTAGTGGATAATGCAACAACATCCTGTTTTGAACTCTTCCAAGAGACCGCACCTCCATTTAACGTGAATACATAACCGGATTGTGATCGAGAATCATCTCGATCAGTTTGGAAACTCGCGTCCACGTAACCTTTTACAGCGAGTTCCTCCTCACCAGACCCATATATTAGAAACATATCCTTAGTCCTCCTATGAAATGTCCCGTTCTTATTGATTAAAAACGTTCCATATTAATTGATTTCGTTGCGAGGTTTTGACCTCTATATGAGACGTTTTTCAAAGACTGCATTCATTTTAAAACAAACCATAACCTTTATTTCATCAATAAAGGTTTAAAAAGATTTACATAGATTATCAAATAATGATAATCTAAAATATCCTGTTTACACACGACCATTACATAATGGTTTACAATACAAATATGTTACAACAAAATAAGTTTCTTGAATGCAGTTTTTACACAATATCAAACAAGCATGGACTCCAAATCTCGTCCTTATTTAAGTATGCGACAGCGGAAGCTCTTAATAATCACCTGAGAATAAACATGCTTAAAACGTCAACAAAAATGTTGGTGAGTTATAGGTTTAACCTATATATCAAATCATAATAATAGACCACAAGATTTCATATTTCAATACACATCCCATACATAGAGATAAAAATCATTCATATGGTGAACACCTGGTAACCGACATTAACAAGATGCATATATAAGAATATCCCCATCATTCCGGGACACCCTTCGGATATGATATAAATTTCGAAGTACTAAAGCATCCGGTACTGTAAGACCTGAATATTTATCTTTTATACTTGTGTATTATGGTGTTCAAGGGTGTGGGTTTTATTGTATATAAATTAAAATGCAATAGAAACTGTTTCAGTAGGATCGCGCGCCGCGCCATTTGGCGCTGACAGAATCCTTTGTTTTAATTGGTTTAAATGAAGGGTATTTGGGTAATTTCACTTGGGGCCGGATTTGTGAGCCATATTAGCTGGTTTGGATCAGTTTTGGATCATTTTCACATCCATTCATCACTCCCAACTATCTAGAGAGAGAGAGATTCTAGAGAGAGATTTGGGGTTTTGGAGAAGAAGGAGGCCGTTTGGATCAAAAGCTCGGGTTCTAAAGTTGTTCCTCTCGTTCTTGGCTACGCGGTGATACTATTGGTAAGCTCAAACTCCGAATTTCATCTATTTGATTTGATATTCAAGTTAGGGTTTGAGTTAGTTTGATGAAAAACCCTTTTAGATGATGAAATGGGTTTAGTGATGCTAGTAATTGGGTTTATTGTTAATTGTTGGTGGATTTTGGGTTGGTGAACTAATTGGCCATGTTTAGGACTTGAAATTGAGTTTAATCACTTAAGTTAGTGATTATGGAAGTATTGAAACCCATTTAAGGTTATTTGGTTGACTAATTGTGACTTTGGGTCAAATTAGGGTTTGGTGGTGATTATGACCCATTTGGCGATTTAATGAGGTTTATAAACTTGAAATGGATTAAGTTGAAGTATAAAACCAAGTTAAATGTGTTTTGGTGTCAAAACTTGTAAATGGTGAGATTTTGACCTTATGGGTCAAAATTAGGGTTTAAGTGTCAAAATGGGTATGACACGTGTTTAACACTTGAGTTCGGGTTTAATTGGCGTATTAGGACCATTCTCACTTGTGTTAGTGATTATTGGTTAGTTTTGGGCACGGTTTGTGCTTAGAAGTGCATTTGGGTCGAAATTGCACTAAGTGACGAATTGGGTTGATTTGTAAATCCACTCTAAGTGTATTGTTGTAATTGTGATAATGGAATAGGTATTTTCCATTGGCGAGTTGCGGTTTACTTGGAAGCATTCTTCAAGACTTCAAGGTGAGTGATAATATCCTATGTGCATATGTATGTGTAGGATGGGTGCGGGTCGGGTGAAGTGATTCTCGGCTATAGAGCTCACTTCACATATAGATGGATTTGATGGACTTTTGTATGAGTCCAATTGGCACGGTTGTGCGTTTTGGTTGACCATCTTTGGCGAAGTACGCGTTCGCGTGTACATTATCACACGTGGTTGTGATGTGGTTGATATAACCCCAATGGCGAAGGGTATAATACTGAGAAGTGAATCGCATGTGTATTCGGATTCACGATGACGCGTGTGGTTTCGGTCATCTTATTGTATTGTGGAAATGAATCTCGTGTAGTTCGGATTCATGGTGACTCGTGTAGTTCGGTCATCTTATTGAGGTAGTAATCTCGTGTGGTTTCGGATTACTAAGGCTCGTGTAGTTCGGCCAACCTCGATGTTGTGAAGATAGTAATCTCGTGTGGTTTCGGATTACTAAGGCTCGTGTAGTTCGGCCAATCTTCATTGTGGTATTTGGTTCTCGGTATTGGGTTAAGGTGTTAACCTTGTTCGTTTATATTGTTATATATTAATGTATTGTTGTGTTGTAGCTAACCCTCCGGGTGTAGCTATTTGGCGTTGTTCACATCGTCGTTGGTGAACTTATATTGTTATTGTATCTTTAGCTCGTTGCTTAGAGATCGTACGGTATGCTTAGTGTAGTGCCTTATATGGATGCCTCGGTATGCGGTATTTGTTATTTTGTGGCGTGTCCATTTTATACATATATATGTATGTAGTATATTATCATTCACTAAGCGTTAGCTTACCCTCTCGTTGTTGACTCTTTTTATAGATTGCATGCGGATGGTGGCTCGGGTAAGCGCGAGGATTAGAGGACTTGCATAGTTTGCGTAGAAGGCTTGCTTTTGGATTTATTAGGATTGGGTAGCGTATCCCCAATCGCCATGCTCGGCTTTGCTTTGTATTAAAAGTCGTATGGTCGAAAATTGTATTTTGGTACTTAAGGGGTAATTTGGGTCAATGTGGGCCCCGCTTCGTAAACTAAATTTTATTAATGGAACGCGCTAGTTTTATATATTGAACATGCGGTTAAAAGCGTTTTGTCTAAATACGTCGGGAACTAGTCAAACATTTTCGCATTTAAAGACTTTCCGGACAGTCAGGTTTGGCGCGCCGCGCGGCCTATATGGCGCGCCGCGCCAGGTGGCAGTTCAGCAAATTTTTTTTTTATTTTGTATTTTCACGTGGTTTGTTCGCGGGTTGGTTTGGGTTGTTACAAGTGGTATCAGAGCATGGTCTAAGGGATTTAGGTGACTTGAGATAGGTGCCTAGACTTAGACTTGTGTGTGCTTAAATTGTTGCGGGACTTGTAGGATTACGGGTCGGAATGGGTTTGGTTAGTGCCTTGGCTATAGGTTGACTAACGTTTATATTAGTAATGCGGATATTATTAATATGTTGTTGTGTTGTGATAATAATTCTCGCGTGTGTTTGTACCGCGTAGAATTTTGGTTGTGTTTGTGTATATCATCGAGCGAGGCGGTCGTTGTACTAACGATCCGATACGGTGTGTATGCATAATAAGGACTTGCAAACCTTATTACGGGTGCAAATCGTGTCTAGCAAGTGATGTACGATGAGTGTTTAGCAAGATGGGACGGTGTTGTGCGTGTGGTTTATACGTTCGTGATCTAATCGTTTGCATTCCTTAGAATGAAAACGGAAGATGGATGCGGAACGAGTGAGCCTATTCACGAAGGGAAGGATGAGTTAACGTTAAAGATTGAGGCTGTGTTTGAACGATATGTCTCGATTTTCACCGACAGAGTTAGAGAAGTAACCAAGGAGTTGGTCGAAGGACAAATGGCGAAAGTGGTCCGAGACCAAGTGACTAAAGTTGTAAAGGAAGAGTTTGAAAAGAGGTTTCCCAAACCTCGAGGTAGCAATGATGAAGATGTACTTGCAAGGTTAGGATTACATGGTGCTCATGGTAAGAGGGCACGAAGTACGCCTGAAGGCTTCGAGAATGTGAAGAAGAAGAGTAAGAAGGGTTACAAGCTTACGTGCTTTAAGTGTGGGGAACGGGGTCATTTGGCACAAGATTGTACGGTGGTGCCTTTAGGTTCAATCAGATGTTTCATTTGTCTAATGGGGGGACACCGGAAGTCAGAGTGTTCCGAATCGCATGACGATCGGGTCAGGAGGTTAGAGCGCGAATATATGATGGGAAGTGGAGCACGGAAGCCCAACAGCGCTACATCAGGTACTTTTAGTACGAAATCATATGTCATTCGTTTGTAATAACATGCGGTATGTGCGTAAGTCTTAGCTAAACTTTATTCTCCGTTGGAGATAATTTGTAGCAAGCGGGCGGTTTACGTTTATGGTTCCGATTTTCTCTCAGTAGAGTGTATAAGTGGAGTGTTGTGCCTTGATCCTATGGTGCGATCCTTGGGTGCTTAAGCATTTTGGTTGGTATCGGTTCGTTAAGCTCGTTTGAGTGAGACCCTTAAAGTCTCAATGGTGTTGTGCATGTTACTAATATGGGTGACGTTCCTAATGGAAGTACCCTATGGTGACGTTTGATTGTCGGGCGAAGGGCATAAGACTTGGTGCAACCAAGAATTCCTTAGTATTTGGGAAATGTTTCTACCAAACCATGAAAATGGGTTTTGGTGTTCGGTCGTTAAGCGCGTGTTCGCTTTCGCGTTGAAGTTGATGAACCACGAGGTTCGTCGGGTGGATTGAAATTCTTGAAATCGAGTGTTTTGGATCTCGATGTACGTTGGTAAAGGATTCTACGTGACACGACATTAGGTGCCTCTTTTATACCTACTAGCGTGGTGTTCGACTCCGATTGTGTTGCGGTTACATTGTACTTAGGGTACCGAAGTGAAACCCTTAGGTTCATGAGTGATCGGGTGAAATTCGACAAACTAAAGCAATTAGATGATTGCGAGTGTATAGTTCGTGTAATTTGTGGTACACTTTTCGTTCGAAATGTTCAAGGATAGGTTAGGATCCTTGGTATGCTCAAAGTTGGAGCAAGACATGGTGATGGGCCGTGCGAACCCAATTATTGGTAAAGTCTACCTTTGGTAGCATTGTACGGGTGTACGAGATGCGGTTATGGAACGTAATTCCAAGTGGAGGAGTTACACTCCCGCACGAGGAGGTTTTAGTGTGAGATTTCGGACAATGTTTTAGTAAACCGAAACTTGTGTCGGGAACTAGATTTGGTCGATTGTGGTAGAGTACAATTTCGGTTAAATTGTACTTATGATTTTGGATTTGAATCATCACCGAGGTGGTAACGTGGTAAATCTCGTTGAGAGATAATGGACGTGTTTGGCGAGCAAGGTGAAATCCTCCGGTTAAGGGAGGTGTGTGTCGGGTTCTCTTGTGGAGAATTATTGTTTGGTACCTATGTTTGGTATAGGTGGTTCTTGCTCGATTATGGTATGGTTGTTTGATGAAGCATGATCTTTAGGGTCCGCTGACTTCATCATGGGAATACGTGATTGGTGGAGCATGACTTTCGGGGTCCGCTGACTTCATCATGAGCGTGGTGTTATATCGGTGAAGCATGATCTTCGGGTCCGCTGACTTCATCCGGTGTTGTGATCGGTGGAGCATGACCTTCGGGGTCCGCTGACTTCATCAAGGGAGTAGTGTTATGTCGGTATGGTGTAACACTATCGGGAAATGCGAGTACCGGTGGGAAATGCGAGTACCATTCCTATGTTGAGATTGTGAATCGCGTGTGGTTTCGGATTCACGATGACGCGTGTGGTTTCGGTCATCTTAAATAAATGAATCTCATGTAGTTCGGATTCATCGTGACTCGTGTAGTTCGGTCATCTTATTGAGGTAGTAATCTCGTGTGGTTTCGGATTACTAAGGCTCGTGTAGTTCGGCCAACCTCGATGTTGTGGAAGTGAATCTCGTGTAGTTCGGATTCACAAATGACTCATGTGGTTTCGGTCATTGTATTAAGGAGTGAGTCTCGTGTAGTTCGGATTCACAAATGACTCGTGTAGTTCGGTCATTCCTCCGGGATAGTGACTCTCGTGTAGTTCGGATTCACTATGGCGCGTGTAGTTCGGCCATTCCCGATTGTTGTTGTGGTGACGGTAGTGAGTCGCGTGTAGTTCGGATTCACTAGGGCACGTGTGTTTATGGCTAGCCTTCGTGTCGTGTGATCTATTGGTTGTTTGATACACCAATGGTAGGGTCGTAAGGACCATGTTGCGGGAACTATCGGTCATTTTATACGTCGATGGTGGGGTCGTGAGGGCCATGTTGTGGGATTAGTGAGGCGATAGCCGTGTTTCGCTCACATGTTTGTTACGGGTGTGACGATGGTTGATTTCGTACACCTTGGGTTTTGCGTTTCCATAGTCGTTTTGGGCGCTATCGGTTCTAGCCGTTGGATTATGATGTTACGGTAGTTGTGTATTGGTCGTATGGCGCACTACAAGGGATGTTTAGTGATTGGTGTAATCCGTAAGGGTTCGTTTGGTTCGGTCTTCATCGTTTCGGGTTGTTGACCTTAGGTCGATATTTGGTTGTTTTTAGCATTGTACTTGGAAAGGGTACACTATAGGGTTGATATCTCGGTTCGAGATTTGGTTGATTTTCCCGATGTGAGGGATTGAGCATGGTTTTAGTGCTCAGATTGTGATTTGTTAAATCGCGTGTGACGATTTTGGTTGTTAGAGGTGATTCATTGGGAAGAGTTGCCTAGGAAAGTCGGATTGGGACGTATGTTTGAGGACTGTGGAATGTGGTCCGTTTGGTTAAGTGACGAGGATCACGAGGATGTGATCGAGTTTAAGTGGGGAAGAGTTGTAAGACCCGAATATTTATCTTGTATACTTGTGTATTATGGTGTTCAAGGGTGTGGGTTTTATTGTATATAAATTAAAATGCAAAAGAAACTGTTTCAGTAGGATCGCGCGCCGCGCGGGTTTGGGGCGCGCCGCGCCATTTGGCGCTGACAGAATCCTTTGTTTTAATTGGTTTAAATGAAGGGTATTTGGGTAATTTCACTTGGGGCCGGATTTGTGAGCCATATTAGCTGGTTTGGATCAGTTTTGGATCATTTTCACATCCATTCATCACTCCCAACTATCTAGAGAGAGAGAGATTCTAGAGAGAGATTTGGGGTTTTGGAGAAGAAGGAGGCCGTTTAGATCAAAAGCTCGGGTTCTAAAGTTGTTCCTCTCGTTCTTGGCTACGCGATGATACTATTGGTAAGCTCAAACTCCGAATTTCATCTATTTGATTTGATATTCAAGCTAGAGTTTGAGTTAGTTTGATGAAAAACCCTTTTAGATGATGAAATGGGTTTAATGATGCTAGTAATTGGGTTTATTGTTAATTGTTGGTGGATTTTGGGTTGGTGAACTAATTGGCCATGTTTAGGACTTGAAATTGAGTTTAATCACTTAAGTTAGTGATTATGGAAGTATTGAAACCCATTTAAGGTTATTTGGTTGACTAATTGTGACTTTGGGTCAAATTAGGGTTTGGTGGTGATTATGACCCATTTGGCGATTTAATGAGGTTTATAAACTTGAAATGGATTAAGTTGAAGTATAAAACCAAGTTAAATGTGTTTTGGTGTCAAAACTTGTAAATGGTGAGATTTTGACCTTATGGGTCAAAATTAGGGTTTAAGTGTCAAAATGAGTATGACACGTGTTTAACACTTGAGTTCGGGTTTAATTGGCGTATTAGGACCATTCTCACTTGTGTTAGTGATTATTGGTTAGTTTTGGGCACGGTTTATGCTTGGAAGTGCATTTGGGTCGAAATTGCACTAAGTGACGAATTGGGTTGATTTGTAAATCCACTCTAAGTGTATTGTTGTAATTGTGATAATGGAATAGGTATTTTCCATTGGCGAGTTGCAGTTTACTTAGAAGCATTCTTCAAGACTTCAAAGTGAGTGATAATATCCTATGTGCATATGTATGTGTAGGATGGGTGCGGGTCGGGTGAAGTGATTCTCGGCTATAGAGCTCACTTCACATATAGATGGATTTGATGGACTTTTGTATGAGTCCAATTGGCACGGTTGTGCGTTTTGGTTGACCATCTTTGGCGAAGTACGCGTTCGCGTGTACATTATCACACGTGGTTGTGATGTGGTTGATATAACCCCAATGGCGAAGGGTATAATACTGAGAAGTGAATCGCGTGTGTATTCGGATTCACGATGACGCGTGTGGTTTCGGTCATCTTATTGTATTGTGGAAATGAATCTCGTGTAGTTCGGATTCATGGTGACTCGTGTAGTTCGGTCATCTTATTGAGGTAGTAATCTCGTGTGGTTTCGGATTACTAAGGCTCGTGTAGTTCGGCCAACCTCGATGTTGTGAAGATAGTAATCTCGTGTGGTTTCGGATTACTAAGGCTCGTGTAGTTCGGCCAATCTTCATTGTGGTATTTGGTTCTCGGTATTGGGTTAAGGTGTTAACCTTGTTCGTTTATATTGTTATATATTAATGTATTGTTGTGTTGTAGCTAACCCTCCGGGTGTAGCTATTTGGCGTTGTTCACATCGTCGTTGGTGAACTTATATTGTTATTGTATCTTTAGCTCGTTGCTTAGAGATCGTACGGTATGCTTAGTGTAGTGCCTTATATGGATGCCTCGGTATGCGGTATTTGTTATTTTGTGGCGTGTCCATTTTATACATATATATGTATGTAGTATATTATCATTCACTAAGCGTTAGCTTACCCTCTCGTTGTTGACTCTTTTTATAGATTGCATGCGGATGGTGGCTCGGGTAAGCGCGAGGATTAGAGGACTTGCATAGTTTGCGTAGAAGGCTTGCTTTTGGATTTATTAGGATTGGGTAGCGTATCCCCAATCGCCATGCTCGGCTTTGCTTTGTATTAAAAGTCGTATGGTCGAAAATTGTATTTTGGTACTTAAGGGGTAATTTGGGTCAATGTGGGCCCCGCTTCGTAAACTAAATTTTATTAATGGAACGCGCTAGTTTTTATATATTGAACATGAGGTTAAAAGCGTTTTGTCTAAATACGTCGGGAACTAGTCAAACATTTTCGCATTTAAAGACTTTCCGGGCAGTCAGGTTTGGCGCGCCGCGCGGCCTATATGGCGCGCCGCGCCAGGTGGCAGTTCAGCAATTTTTTTTTTTATTTTGTATTTTCACGTGGTTTGTTCGCGGGTTGGTTTGGGTTGTTACAGGTACTTTGGATGGGGTTTGTTAGGCCCAATAGATCTATCTTTAGGATTCGCGTCAATTAGGGTGTCTGTTCCCTAATTCTTAGATTACCAGACTTAATAAAAAGGGGCATATTCAATTTCGATAATTCAACCATAGAATGTAGTTTCATGTACTTGTGTCTATTTTGTAAATCATTTATAAAACCTGCATGTATTCTCATCCCAAAAATATTAGATTTTAAAAGTGGGACTATAACTCACTTTCACAGATTTTTACTTAGTTGGGAAGTAAGACTTGGCCACTCGTTGATTCACGAACCTATAACAATATATACATATATATCAAAGTATGTTCAAAATATATTTACAACACTTTTAATATATTTTGATGTTTTAAGTTTATTAAGTCAGCTGTCCTCGTTAGTAACCTACAACTAGTTGTCCACAGTTAGATGTACAGAAATAAATCGATAAATATTATCTTGAATCAATCCACGACCCAGTGTATACGTATCTCAGTATTGATCACAACTCAAACTATATATATATTTTGGAATCAACCTCAACCCTGTATAACTAACTCCAACATTCACATATAGAGTGTCTATGGTTGTTCCGAAATATATATAGATGTGTCGACATGATAGGTCGAAACATTGTATACGTGTCTATGGTATCTCAAGATTACATAATATACAATACAAGTTGATTAAGTTATGGTTGGAATAGATTTGTTACCAATTTTCACGTAGCTAAAATGAGAAAAATTATCCAATCTTGTTTTACCCATAACTTCTTCATTTTAAATCCGTTTTGAGCGATCCAAATTGCTATGGTTTCATATTGAACTCTATTTTATGAATCTAAATAGAAAAAGTATAGGTTTATAGTCGGAAAAATAAGTTACAAGTCATTTTTGTAAAGGTAGTCATTTCAGTCGAAAGAACGACGTCTAGATGACCATTTTAGAAAACATACTTCCACTTTGAGTTTAACCATAATTTTTGGATATAGTTTCATGTTCATAATAAAAATCATTTTCTCAGAATAACAACTTTTAAATCAAAGTTTATCATAGTTTTTAATTAACTAACCCAAAACAGCCCGCGGTGTTACTACGACGGCGTAAATCCGGTTTTACGGTGTTTTTCGTGTTTCCAGGTTTTAAATCATTAAGTTAGCATATCATATAGATATAGAACATGTGTTTAGTTGATTTTAAAAGTCAAGTTAGAAGGATTAACTTTTGTTTGCGAACAAGTTTAGAATTAACTAAACTATGTTCTAGTGATTACAAGTTTAAACCTTCGAATAAGATAGCTTTATATGTATGAATCGAATGATGTTATGAACATCATTTACCTTAAGTTCCTTGGATAAACCTACTGGAAAAGAGAAAAATGGATCTAGCTTCAACGGATCCTTGGATGGCTCGAAGTTCTTGAAGCAGAATCATGACACGAAAACAAGTTCAACTAAGATCATCACTTGAAATAAGATTGTTATAGTTATAGAAATTGAACCAAAGTTTGAATATTATTAATACCTTGTATTAGAATGATAACCTACTGTAAGAAACAAAGATTTCTTGAGGTTGGATGATCACCTTACAAGATTGGAAGTGAGCTAGCAAACTTGAAAGTATTCTTGATTTTATGTAACTAGAACTTGTAGAATATATGAAGAACACTTAGAACTTGAAGATAGAACTTGAGAGAGATCAATTAGATGAAGAAAATTGAAGAATGAAAGTGTTTGTAGGTGTTTTTGGTCGTTGGTGTATGGATTAGATATAAAGGATATGTAATTTTGTTTTCATGTAAATAAGTCATGAATGATTACTCATATTTTTGTAATTTTATGAGATATTTCATGCTAGTTGCCAAATGATGGTTCCCACATGTGTTAGGTGACTCACATGGGCTGCTAAGAGCTGATCATTGGAGTGTATATACCAATAGTACATACATCTAAAAGCTGTGTATTGTACGAGTACGAATACGGGTGCATACGAGTAGAATTGTTGATGAAACTGAATGAGGATGTAATTGTAAGAATTTTTGTTAAGTAGAAGTATTTTGATAAGTGTATTGAAGTCTTTCAAAAGTGTATAAGTACATATTAAAACACTACATGTATATACATTTTAACTGAGTCGTTAAGTCATCGTTAGTCGTTACATGTAAGTGTTGTTTTGAAACCTTTAGGTTAACGATCTTGTTAAATGTTGTTAACCCAATGTTTATAATATCAAATGAGATTTTAAATTATTATATTATCATGATATTATCATGTATGAATATCTCTTAATATGATATATATACATTAAATGTCTTTACAACGATAATCGTTACATATATGTCTCGTTTAAAAATCATTAAGTTAGTACTCTTGTTTTTACATATGTAGTTCATTGTTAATATACTTAATGATATGTTTACTTATCATAGTATCATGTTAACTATATATATATCCATATATATGTCATCATATAGTTTTTACAAGTTTTAACGTTCGTGAATCACCGGTCAACTTGGGTGGTCAATTGTCTATATGAAACATATTTCAATTAATCAAGTCTTAAAAAGTTTAATTGCTTAACATGTTGGAAACATTTAATCATGTAAATATCAATCTCAATTAATATATATAAACATGGAAAAATTCGGGTCACTACAGTACCTACCCGTTAAATAAATTTCGTCCCGAAATTTTAAGCTGTTGAAGGTGTTGACGAATCTTCTGGAAATAGATGCGGGTATTTCTTCTTCATCTGATCTTCACACTCCCAGGTGAACTCGGGTCCTCTACGAGCATTCTATCGAACCTTAACAATTGGTATCTTGTTTTGCTTAAGTCTTTTAACCTCACGATCCATTATTTCGACGGGTTCTTCGATGAATTGAAGTTTTTCGTTGATTTGGATTTCATCTAATGGAATAGTGAGATCTTCTTTAGCAAAACATTTCTTCAAATTCGAGACGTGGAAAGTGTTATGTACAGCCACGAGTTGTTGAGGTAACTCAAGTCGGTAAGCTACTGGTCCGACACGATCAATAATCTTGAATGGTCCAATATACCTTGGATTTAATTTCCCTCGTTTACCAAATCGAACAACGCCTTTCCAAGGTGCAACTTTAAGCATGACCATCTCTCCAATTTCAAATTCTATATCTTTTCTTTTAATGTCAGCGTAGCTCTTTTGTCGACTTTGGGCGGTTTTCAACCGTTGTTGAATTTGGATGATCTTCTCGGTAGTTTCTTGTATAATCTCCGGACCCGTAATCTGTCTATCCCCCACTTCACTCCAAAAAATCGGAGACCTGCACTTTCTACCATAAAGTTCTTCAAACGGCGCCATCTCAATGCTTGAATGGTAACTGTTGTTGTAGGAAAATTCTGCTAACGGTAGATGTCGATCCCAACTGTTTCCGAAATCAATAACACATGCTCGTAGCATGTCTTCAAGCGTTTGTATCGTCCTTTCGCTCTGCCCATCAGTTTGTGGATGATAGGCAGTACTCATGTCTAGACGAGTTCCTAATGCTTGCTGTAATGTCTGCCAGAATCTTAAAATAAATCTGCCATCCCTATCAGAGATAATAGAGATTGGTATTCCATGTCCGGAGACGACTTTCTTCAAATACAGTCGTGCTAACTTCTCCATCTTGTCATCTTCTCTTATTGGAAAGAAGTGTGCTGATTTGGTGAGACGATCAACTATTACCCAAATAGTATCAAAACCACTTGTAGTCCTTGGCAATTTAGTGATGAAATCCATGGTAATGTTTTCCCATTTCCATTCCGGGATTTCGGGTTGTTGAAGTAGACCTGATGGTTTCTGATGCTCAGCTTTGACCTTAGAACACATCAAACATTCTCCTACGTATTTAGCAACATCGGCTTTCATACCTGGCCACCAAAAATGTTTCTTGAGATCCTTGTTGAAATGACCCGTTCATATACATTATAAACGATTCACAATAGTTGATTACATCGCGAGGTATTTGACCTCTATATGATACATTTTACAAACATTGCATTCGTTTTTAAAAGACAAACTTTCTTTACAACGAAAGTTGACGGCATGCACACCATTTCATAATACATCCAACTATAATTGACATAAGAATAATCTTGATGAACTCAATGACTCGAATGCAACGTCTTTCAAAATATACCATGAATGACTCCAAGTAATATCCTTAAAATGAGCTAATGCACAGCGGAAGATTTCTTTAATACCTGAGAATAAACATGCTTTAAAGTGTCAACCAAAAGGTTGGTGAGTTCATAGGTTTATCATAACAATCATTTCAATATATTAATAGACTACAAGATTTCCGTTTATAAATATATGTACACTCGCAAGTGTATAAAAGTATTCTATAAGTTGTAGGCACCCGGTAACAAGCCTTAACGTTCATGTTTTACCCTCTGAAGTACACCAGGTCAGGTGTGTTTAAAATAACCTCGAAGTACTAAAGCATCCCATAGTCAGGATGGGGTTTGTCAGGCCCAATAGATCTATCTTTAGGATTCGCGCCTACCGTACATAGATAAGTAGTTTAATGTTACCAAGCTAAGGGTATATTTCTGGTTTAAACCCACGTAGAATTAGTTTTAGTACTTGTGCCTATTTCGTAAAACATTTATAAAAACAGCGCATGTATTCTCAGTCCCAAAAATATATATAAAAGGGAGCAAATGAAACTCACCATACTGTATTTCGTAGTAAAAATACATATAACGTCATTTAACAAGTGCAAGGTTGGCCTCGGATTCACGAACCTATATTAATTATATATATTTATATGTTGGTCAATATTTGTCTAACAATTTTTGGTCAAGTCATAGTGTACCACAATCCTAATGCTCGAGACTAATATGCAAAAGTCAACAAAAGTCAACTTAACCCAAAATGACTTCTAAAATTTATACGTGTTTATTATATAACTTAACTATAGTCATTTTATATATTTAAATATATTTATTAGATTTTATAATAATAAAAGTCATTTATTAATAAAAATTTATATTAACGTTTATATATGATAAAATATACTTTTATATATCTTAAGTAGTAAAATTTATAAAGTTCACTTAATATCGTAAAACTATAGTGGTAAGTATTATTAATGTAATTATATTACGCGTGGTGAAAAATATCTTTGTATCCCCTATTTATTTGATAAAATAATATTGATCATAATAATAATAAGTAAAAGTTGTATTATTTTGTAATAATAATTATTATTATTCTATAAAAAAATAATAATATTTATATTTACTAAAAATGTTATTATGATAAAATGATAATACTAACATAATAGTAATAATGATATTTTATAATAACAATGATATTTCTATTAAAATAATAACGACGATAGTAATAATAATCATTTTAACAATAATACTAAAATTCAGTTGACTATAACTTCTAATCCGTTCATCGAAACCATTCGATATCTAAATGAAAAGTTCTTAATTTTTCGCTAGCTTTCCAATGACATGCATATCATATACCCTATCTCAGTAGCATATGTATCTAATTCAGGATTCAACAAACCTATCTAAGGACAATATCGAATGTACAAGCATGCATAATCCTATATACTCGAGCACTAGTCATGGATACACTATTGAAATATAAAAGTTAAGTTATGAGTGCTCACGTATCAATATTGAGATTCAATATTGTAGGAAAGTACGTAGACGAAACGAAAATGATAAACGTTAGGTTGAGCTCACGAGCAATACCCTCGATCAATACCCATAACCTCCAAAGCTATAACCCATAATTTCATTAGCTCTATCCCGTTTGAAAACTTATTTTAAAATCGTCTGAATATAACTCCGTCGTAGTATTTTATGTATACTAATAATATCTTGAAATAATACAAAGAAAATATATATGTGTAATTCGATTGAGAGAGTTTAGAGAAATATATTTTCAAGTTTCTATGAAATAATAAAACCTATTGAATTCTATTTATAATAGATTTTTTAATTATTAAAGTGAATTATTAAAGTATGAATTATTAAAGTGAATTATTAAAGTATGAATTATTAAAGTGAATTATTAAAGTATGAATTATTAAAGTGAATTATTAAAGTATGAATTAGTAATGTGAATTATTAAAGTGAATTATTAAAGTATGAATTATTAAAGTGAATTATTAAAGTATGAATTATTAAAGTGAATTATTAAAGTATGAATTATTAAAGTTAAAGTAAAGTAAAAGTAAAGTAAAGTAAAGGTAAAGTTAAAGTATAGTAAAAGTATAAAACTATGTACGTATAATACGCGTATAAATATATATAATATTTATTTAAATCGTTATATATATTTGATAAAATAAAATATAAATATCGTTATTTTATCATACTAGTTAAGTAATGAGTGGTCAAAAAGAATAGATTTCTTAAATCACAGTGGACCTCATAACATAGGCCCGTAATCATATCATAATGTATCCGATAATTCAATCATTTGATATTATCTCTTAATATAGTCAATAAATATATCGAAACAAATACGTTCATGTAAAGTATCATATATCTAATACTTTGTTAATGTTTTTCAGTTAATATTATATATTATATATACATATCTATATACACATAATTGTTCGTGAATCGTCGAACACGGCCAAAGGATAATTGATTACATGAATGTAGTTGCAAACTTTTTGAGATTCAACATTACAAATTCTACTTATCGTGTCAGAAACATATAAAGGTTAAGTTTAAATTTGATCGAAAATTTTCGGGTCGTCACAGTACCTACCCGTTAAAGAAATTTCGTCCCGAAATTTGATCGAGGTCGTCATGGCTAACTATAAAAATGTTTTCATGACGAATATGAGTTGATAAATAGAGTTTTATCATCATTGAGTAATATAGATAAAACAATTTGATTACGCGAAGAGTATAAGTGAAGCTATCGCAAGAGAGTGAAATGAGTAAACGTATATTTATTTTAACCGATGACGTAGTTATGATTGATTTCCAGAATTCATTGGAATTAAAGAAAATCTTTGCAATAAGATTTGGTTCTTCGGCGATTAAGAAAATCATGACCTTCTTTGATTAAATGCGATAATCTGTCTCGATTTCTCTGTCTGATATTTTACTATAAATCCACCCCCTTCGTTTCTTTATTTCCACAGCTCACACCTTCTAGTCTTTCTCCCCAATTCATACTTTAAAGCATTCGTTAATATGCTTCATCCAGTACTGATTCTCGATATACTCCTCACTTTCATATCTGTCGTTCTTCTTTTTCATCTGCCTCCGGAAGAATTTATTTACTTCTACTATACTCTCAGTTTTATAGTGTTTTTAGTTCTTCCGTGTCTTTATATTGCTATATGCATCGATATATACGGTTTATAAATTTTTGGGTGGTTGTTGGGTTTTATATCTTCCCTTATATTTCAAAGCCCCTGCTTTGTCTTCTATAATCATTGACATCCAAGTTAATGCTCCCTTCTATTTGCTGCGATTTATACTCCAATTTCTATTTTGGAGTTTTGTCCTTTCGTTTCTTCTTCTTGCGATTAAGCAACGTTTGTAATGGTCCAGTATTCGCAGATATGAATTTCAGAATGAACATAGTTAATGTTCTAAGAAGGAAATGGTAATGGCACGATCTTGATTTGTTAATTTACCAGAATACCCTGAAAAGACCGAATCATCAAGAAAATATATTCTTGATATTTTTAGAGATTAAATAGAATACAAGAGTCGTGTAACATGGAACATAATGACGGCATGGTCTATGAATCGTCATGTCCCATTAGAAACTCAGCATGACTTACTCTAATATAATCACGTTGATCAAGTGTCATTATATTATACTAACTCATGCTTCAGTTCCCAACACTACTTCAAAACATTCATAATTTAAACTCGAAAGTTTATAGAATATAGAAACTAATAGTTTCTCATATGATGTAACACTGATAGCGCAAAGAGATAAATGACTTCAGATAAGATTAGTTGTGAAAATATCTTCAGAAATATCGCGGATATTTATAATGAAAGATATGATAATATCTTAGAATTTCTAATATTGATGGATGATGATGAAGATTTGTCTGTAAAGGTTTAGAATAAAGAGTAAGGTATTCGTTAATGACTTTAGCAGGCACTGAATCATTTGGATTCTTTGAAGGCAGATTTAGTCTTTGTAATTTGTCCATAGCCTCCTTCATAGTCTGTTCAATCCGTTTTCCAGTTCCAAACCTTCTCTTTTTCTCAGCTTTACCACCTTACTATTCTTTGTCATCAAACTTTTTACTGTTAAGATCGTTTACAGTTTTTGATGCTTCATCAGCATTTCAAGAACTAGTTTGCAGTTCAAAATATTTTTCAGAACTTCACATTCAAAGTATGTAAGTCCAGGAGATAGACGTTTTACGTACACATATAACTGTTGGCGTAGACATGCTGCGAGATTTCAAAATACTGGTTACTGTTTTTCGATGATTCGTATGACAATTCTCGTTACAAGATGCGAATGAGTAAATGATGTGATTTCAATAAATATAATGATTTTTCGAAAAGTCAAAGATAATTGAAGTTGTTGGTAAGTTTATTGCTAAGGTGGCGAGATATGAAAGGTCCTCAGTAACGATGACGAAAGGGCAACGTATCTATCGAGGTTATAATAAGACTAGTCCGACTGAAAAGTCGAAGTTGACTTGCTGGAGCTGTGACAAAACTGTCTACTTTGAAAAGGAATTGAAAAGTCATTTTAGCTAATAAATGCCAAAGGGTCTGACACGAATACGCATCGAACTATGACTTTGGCTTCGAGAGCTTTTTAGGTACATAAATGTGGGTAATATGTGGTTGGATCATCATCTCGATTGTTCATTGTTTGAAGTGTCTTCGAAAACTTCGGAGAGTTTGAACACAGTTTGTAATCGTTAATATACATATGATGTTCTAACACGGTTTTGAAGTCAAAGTATAGCTTTGAAAGATGTAGGAATCTAAGAGTGATGTCTTCTGTTAAATCATGACTTGGATTTTGATTTGTCAAAATCAGAATGCGTAATCAAATTTGGGTGAGAATGGTTGTTTTGATTTCTATACAAGAATGTATATTGTTGTGAGGTTTTGGGAGTATAGTTGATGATTTGCTTAATCAGATTCGAAAAATGTAATATATTAATTGTGAATTTATATATCTCTCGGGTATTACCTACCCGTTAAAAAAAATTTCACAATTAATATTTTGTACAACAGAATTTTATTACAGTCTTTATGAAAATATATATGTGCATATTTTCTTCAGATGTAACATAGATTTAATGAGTTAATATTAAATTAAACTCATTTGATTTACGGTTGAAACTAGAACTGAATAATCCCTAAAGACTTTAGAAATTACATAACTTTTACGGAGTATTTATTCAATAAAATTGAAATTATGAATTAATACTTCGTTATTTGTTGGTGTTTGTAACCCTTGCACCATATTCTCTAAAGCCACTACTCGAGCGCGAAGCTCGTTGACTTCTTCTATTACACCGGGGTGATTATCGGTTCGGACGAGCGGATAAATAAAATCTAGAATTTAATGTAGTATATAATCGTGACGAGATACTCTGAAAATGAGAGAGAAAATGGTGTTTCGGACCGGTTCGCCGGTAAGTGCTTCAGGTTCATCGCCAAGAGGGCAATGTGGTGGATGGAAGGGATCACCTTCTTCTTGTCTCCAATTATTGAGGAGGCTACGAACCTATCCCCAATTCATTCATAATAGATGATGGCTAATTGGTTGATCCATTCCGGTCACACTGCTTTCGGAGCTTGAGTGGGATTCCATATCGGAATTCGAGGGACTTGAACTAATGACGAATTCCATTTCGTTCGATTGAATGAAGGATTTTTCGATATGAAATGATTTTCCGGCTATCGGGTGGTATTCTAATTACATAGAATATCTATATATATAGCGCAAAAGATTTCGTAGATTACGGAGGAATTTACGGGATATGTCAGGCAAAGTTTACAGTAACAGATACGCTAAGATATGGATTAGCAGATACGCTAAGATATGAATTTTGTCTATACACTATTCATGCAATCAATGCAGTAAGACGTGTCTAGACTAAGAATGATAAGCAGACAATTTCTGACAAAATGGATAAGCAAAACTTTTGACATGCAGACACGGTCGAAGTCCAGGCTCACTAATGCATCCTAATGACTATCAGTTAGACACACTAATGCAGACCTGGTTCGCTAAGACCACCGCTCTGATACCAACTGAAATGACCCGTTCATATACATTATAAACGATTCACAATAGTTGATTACATCGTGAGGTATTTGACCTCTATATGATACATTTTACAAACATTGCATTCGTTTTTAAAAGACAAACTTTCTTTACAACGAAAGTTGACGGCATGCACACCATTTCATAATACATCCAACTATAATTGACATAATAATAATCTTGATGAACTCAATGACTCGAATGCAACGTCTTTCAAAATATACCATGAATGACTCCAAGTAATATCCTTAAAATGAGCTAATGCACTGCGGAAGATTTCTTTAATACCTGAGAATAAACATGCTTTAAAGTGTCAACCAAAAGGTTGGTGAGTTCATAGGTTTATCATAACAATCATTTCAATATATTAATAGACTACAAGATTTCCGTTTATAAATATATGTACACTCGTAAGTGTATAAAAGTATTCTATAAGTTGTAGGCACCCGGTAACAAGCCTTAACGTTCATGTTTTACCCTCTGAAGTACACCAGGTCAGGTGTGTTTAAAATAACCTCGAAGTACTAAAGCATCCCATAGTCAGGATGGGGTTTGTCAGGCCCAATAGATCTATCTTTAGGATTCGCGCCTACCATACATAGACAAGTAGTTTAATGTTACCAAGCTAAGGGTATATTTCTGGTTTAAACCCACGTAGAATTAGTTTTAGTACTTGTGCCTATTTCGTAAAACATTTATAAAAACAGCGCATGTATTCTCAGTCCCAAAAATATATATAAAAGGGAGCAAATGAAACTCAATATACTGTATTTCGTAGTAAAAATACATATAACGTCATAAAGCTATCTTATTCGAAGGTTTAAACTTGTAATCACTAGAACATAGTTTAGTTAATTCTAAACTTGTTCTCAAACAAAAGTTAATCCTTCTAACTTGACTTTTAAAATCAACTAAACACATGTTCTATATCTATATGATATGCTAACTTAATGATTTAAAACCTGAAAACACGAAAAACACCGTAAAACCGGATTTACGCCGTCGTAGTAACACCGCGGGCTGTTTTGGGTTAGTTAATTAAAAACTATGATAAAATTTGATTTAAAAGTTGTTATTCTGAGAAAATGATTTTTATTATGAACATGAAACTATATCCAAAAATTATGGTTAAACTCAAAGTGGAAGTATGTTTTCTAAAATGGTCATCTAGACGTCGTTCTTTCGACTGAAATGACTACCTTTACAAAAATGACTTGTAACTTATTTTTCCGACTATAAACCTATACTTTTTCTGTTTAGATTCATAAAATAAAGTTCAATATGAAACCATAGCAATTTGGATCACTCAAAACGGATTTAAAATGAAGAAGTTATGGGTAAAACAAGATTGGATAATTTTTCTCATTTTAGCTACGTGAAAATTGGTAACAAATCTATTCCAACCATAACTTAATCAACTTGTATTGTATATTATGTAATCTTGAGATACCATAGACACGTATACAATGTTTCGACCTATCATGTCGACACATCTATATATATTTCGGAACAACCATAGACACTCTATATGTGAATGTTGGAGTTAGCTATACAGGGTTGAGGTTGATTTCAAAATATATATAGTTTGAGTTGTGATCAATACTGAGATACGTATACACTGGGTCGTGGATTGATTCAAGATAATATTTATCGATTTATTTCTGTACATCTAACTGTGGACAACTAGTTGTAGGTTACTAACGAGGACAGCTGACTTAATAAACTTAAAACATCAATATATATTAAAAGTGTTGTAAATATATTTTGAACATACTTTGATATATATGTATATATTGTTATAGGTTTGTGAATCAACCAGTGGCCAAGTTTTCTTCCCGACAAAGTAAAAATCTGTGAAAGTGAGTTATAGTCCCACTTTTAAAATCTAATATTTTTTGGATGAGAATACATGCAGGTTTTATAAATGATTTACAAAATAGACACAAGTACATGAAACTACATTCTATGGTTGAATTATCGAAATTGAATATGCCCCTTTTTATTAAGTCTGGTAATCTAAGAATTAGGGAACATACACCCTAATTGACGCGATTCCTAAAGATAGATCTATTGGGCCTAACAAACCCCATCCAAAGTACCGAATGCTTTAGTACTTCGAAATTTATATCATATCCGAAGGGTGTCCCGGAATGATGGGGATATTCTTATATATGCATCTTGTTAATGTCGGTTACCAGGTGTTCACCATATGAATGATTTTTATCTCTATGTATGGGATGTGTATTGAAATATGAAATCTTGTGGTCTATTATTATGATTTGATATATATAGGTTAAACCTATAACTCACCAACATTTTTTGTTGACGTTTTAAGCATGTTTATTCTCAGGTGATTATTAAGAGCTTCCGCTGTCGCATACTTAAATAAGGACGAGATTTGGAGTCCATGCTTGTATGATATTGTGTAAAAACTGCATTCAAGAAACTTATTTTGTTGTAACATATTTGTATTGTAAACCATTATGTAATGGTCGTGTGTAAACAGGATATTTTAGATTATCATTATTTGATAATCTACGTAAAGCTTTTTAAACCTTTATTGATGAAATAAAGGTTATGGTTTGTTTTAAAATGAATGCAGTCTTTGAAAAACGTCTCATATAGAGGTCAAAACCTCGCAACGAAATCAATTAATATGGAACGTTTTTAATCAATAAGAACGGGACATTTCAGTTGGTATCCGAGCGTTGGTCTTAGAGAACCAGAATTTTGCATTAGTGTGTCTTATCGAGTTTGTTAGGATGCATTAGTGAGTCTAGACTTCGACCGTGTTTACTTGAAAAATGATTGCTTAACAAATTTTGTTGGAAACTATATATTTTTAACATGTGAATATTATGTGATATATTAATCTCTTAACGCGTTTGATATTATGTGATAGATGTCTACCTCTAGAACAAGTCCCATTGACTCACCTAATAATAATGAAGAGTCAAATGTAAATTGGAATGATTCGTGGACTGATTCACAAGTTCCCGAAGAGGAACCGGAAGAAGAGTCGGAACCGGAAGAAGAATCGGAACCGGAAGAAGAATCGGAACCGGATGAAGAAATAGAACCGGTGGGGGAAATAATAAAACGGTTAAGTAAAAGAAAATCCTCAACCAACCGACCAAGGTTAATTATGGTCAATGGTGTTTCCCCCAAGGAAGCAAAATATTGGGAGGATTACCAAATCTCCGATGAATCGGATTCCGACGAGAATTCCGATGATGTTATAGAAATTACCCCAACTGAATTTAAAAAAAAGTAAAAGAAAATAATAAGGGAAAGGGCATAAAAATAGAGAAATCTAATTCCAACCCCGATGAACTTTATATGTATCGTCAACCCCCGAATTCCTTAAGTTGTAACAATGACCCGGGAACCTCTAAACCACCAGGTTTTTCTAAACCGTTGTGGAAAACGACAGCTAGTATTAGGGGAACATCATATATCCCTAGAAACTTGGCAAAACGAACCAAAACTGAAGAAGAAGAAACGAGCAAGTCGGAATAAGATAGTTGTATTCGTGTGGTGTAATATATGTAATATAGTGTGCTTATGCTTTATGATATATGTAAAAATTGCTTGTATTAATAAGTATTTTTTTATGAATCTAACTCTTGTCTATTTTACAGTTTAAAGACACAAAATGGATAGACAACCCAATATTTTAAGAGACCTACCCGGAGACATGATTGATGAAATCTTGTCTAGAGTCGGTCAGAATTCTTCGGTACAACTATTTAAGGCGAGATCAGTTTGTAAGACATTCGAAGAACGTTCCAAGAATGCCTTGGTTTATAAAAGGCTTTCGTTCGAAAGATGGGGGATATCACATTGGGAAATCCATAAGTTACGATGTGTTTACTTTGACGCATATATTGCGGGAAACCCAAATGCTATTTTACGCAATGGGTTAAGAAATTATTTTGACTCAATATATCCGAATATTGGACTTCGTGATTTAGAAAAAGCGGCTAACATGCAACATAAAGAAGCATGTTATGCTTACGGATTGGTAATGTTCGCTTCTCACCAAAGTGAGAACAAGAACATCGGGCTACAACTATTAAACAAAACGTTCCCACAAGTGACGGAGTCGGTAATTGGGGTAAGAAATGAGGTTTTTAGATTGTTACGGGACTGTTGGACATTACGTAACCCTCGTCCCTTTGACGACGTTACAACACGCTGTCTTATCAACGGCCATAACGGTTATGTTCCACAAGACCAAGGATGGGAAGTAATCCTAGTAAAACCAGAATGCATGACTTGTTTCTGGACGTATGAATTACGTGTCTTTATTGCCTTTGCTGAACAACTTGTGTACTAGCTAGAATTATCTTCACAACCATCTTGTATCAAATTTATTGTGTGCTATATTTCATGCTATATGTAAAATAAGCGGTATTGTAAGTTTGTAAAATATTGTGTAAAAGTTTGAACGCGAAATATTATTATAATCAATTTTTCATATAGAATTGTAGTAGTTGAATTGTATATTAGCTACTAAGTATGAACTTAACGGGTAGGTACTACCCGAATTTAAACTTATAAAATGCTAATATGAAGAAAAAGCTTTTATAAATGAGTTCATATTATGCTACGAAATACTATTAACTACTCTTAATATTCTGTATGATTAACTTGTTCCATTTGACTATTTTGAAGGAAATGGCACCGACTACTCGACACACCGTGAATATGAATGAAGAGGAATTCCGTACTTTTCTAGCTTCAAACATAGCCGCAGTACAGGCTGCGCTACATACCAACAATAACCTTGGATCTAGCAGTACAGGAAATCGTGTAGGATGCACCTACAAAGAATTCACTGCCTGCAAACCTTTGGAATTTGATGGAACCGAAGGACCGATCGGATTGAAACGGTGGACCGAGAAGGTCGAATCGGTGTTTGCCATAAGTAAGTGTACTGAAGAGGACAAAGTGAAGTACGCTACGCATACCTTCACAGGTTCTGCGTTAACATGGTGGAATACCTATCTAGAGCAAGTGGGACAAGACGATGCGTACGCACTACCGTGGTCAGCATTCAAACACTTGATGAATGAGAAGTACCGTCCCAGAACCGAGGTCAAGAAGCTCAAGACAGAACTTAGAGGGTTACGAACCCAAGGATTTGATATTACCACGTACGAAAGACGATTCACAGAATTGTGCCTATTGTGTCCGGGAGCGTTCGAAGATGAGGAAGAGAAGATCGACGCGTTTGTGAAAGGATTACTGGAAAGAATCCAAGAAGATATAAGTTCACACGAGCCCGCCTCCATACAACAGACATGTAGAATGGCTCACAAACTAGTGAACCAGATTGAAGAAAGAATTAAAGAACAGACTGCTGAAGAGGCCAATGTGAAGCAAGTCAAAAGAAAGTGGGAGGAAAACGGTGATAAGAATCACCAATACAACAACAACATCAATTACAACAATAATCGCAACAATTATCCCAACAATCTCAACATCAATCGCAACTACAACAAACGGCCCAACAACAATAACAACAACAACAACAACAACAACAACAGCAACTACAACAATCATCCCAACAACAATAATAACTGCAACAACAACAACAATCAGAAGCAGCTATGCCAAAGGTGTGAAAAGTATCACTCGGGGTTCTGCACCAAATTTTGCAACAAGTGTAAAAGAAATGGTCATAGCGCGGCGAAGTGTCAGGTCTACGGACCAGGGGTTAATAGAACGAAAGGAACAAATGGTGTTGGAACGAGTAATGGCGGAGCAAGTTGTAGAGACCCGTCCTAATCTCTCCGGACGAAGTCCATATCGATTATAAACGATTTACAACAGTTGATTACATCGCGAGGTATTTGACCTCTATATGATACATTTTACAAACATTGCATTCAATTTTAAAAGACAACCTTTCTTTACAACGAAAGTTGACGGCATGCATACCATTTCATAATATATCTAACTATAATTGACTTAATAAGAATCTTGATGAACTCGACGACTCGAATGCAACGTCTTTTGAAATATGCCATGAATGACTCCAAGTAATATCTATAAAATGAGAAAATGCACAGCGGAAGATTTCTTTCGTACCTGAGAATAAACATGCTTTAAAGTGTCAACCAAAAGGTTGGTGAGTTCATTAGTTTAACATAAATAACCATTCCGTAATTTTAATAGACCACAAGATTTCATATTTCCATTTCTCATAAACATACGTCCCATGCATAGAGACAAACATATCATTCATATGGATTGAACACCTGGTAACCGACATTCACAATATGTATATAAGAATATCCCCATCATTCCGGGATCCTCCTTCGGACATGATGTAGTGACCCGAACTTTTCCATGTTTATATATATTAATTGAGATTGATATTTACATGATTAAATGTTTCCAACATGTTAAGCAATCAAACTTGTTAAGACGTGATTAATTGAAATATGTTTCATATAGACAATTGACCACCCAAGTTGACTGGTGATTCACGAACGTTAAAACTTGTAAAAACTATATGATGACATATATATGGATATATATATATATAGTTAACATGATACTATGATAAGTAAATATATCATTAAGTATATTAACAATGAACTACATATGTAAAAAAAACAAGACTACTAACTTAATGATTTTTAAACGAGACATATATGTAACGATTATCGTTGTAAAGACATTTAATGTATATATATCATATTAAGAGATATTCATACATGATAATATCATGATAATATAATAATTTAAAATCTCATTTGATATTATAAACATTGGGTTAACAACATTTAACAAGATCGTTAACCTAAAGGTTTCAAAACAACACTTACATGTAACGACTAACGATGACTTAACGACTCAGTTAAAATGTATATACATGTAGTGTTTTAATATGTATTTATACACTTTTGAAAGACTTCAATACACTTATCAAAATACTTCTACTTAACAAAAATGCTTACAATTACATCCTCGTTCAGTTTCATCAACAATTCTACTCGTATGCACCCGTATTCGTACTCGTACAATACACAGCTTTTAGATGTATGTACTATTGGTATATACACTCCAATGATCAGCTCTTAGCAGCCCATGTGAGTCACCTAACACATGTGGGAACCATCATTTGGCAACTAGCATGAAATATCTCATAAAATTACAAAAATATGAGTAATCATTCATGACTTATTTACATGAAAACAAAATTACATATCCTTTATATCTAATCCATACACCAACGACCAAAAACACCTACAAACACTTTCATTCTTCAATTTTCTTCATCTAATTGATCTCTCTCAAGTTCTATCTTCAAGTTCTAAGTGTTCTTCATAAATTCCAAAAGTTCTAGTTTCATAAAATCAAGAATACTTTCAAGTTTGCTAGCTCACTTCCAATCTTGTAAGGTGATCATCCAACCTCAAGAAATCTTTGTTTCTTACAGTAGGTTATCATTCTAATACAAGGTAATAATCATATTCAAACTTTGGTTCAATTTCTATAACTATAACAATCTTATTTCAAGTGATGATCTTACTTGAACTTGTTTTCGTGTCATGATTCTGCTTCAAGAACTTCGAGCCATCCAAGGATCCATTGAAGCTAGATCCATTTTTCTCTTTTCCAGTAGGTTTATCCAAGGAACTTAAGGTAGTAATGATGTTCATAACATCATTCGATTCATACATATAAAGCTATGTTATTCGAAGGTTTAAACTTGTAATCACTAGAACATAGTTTAGTTAATTCTAAACTTGTTCGCAAACAAAAGTTAATCCTTCTAACTTGACTTTTAAAATCAACTAAACACATGTTCTATATCTATATGATATGCTAACTTAATGATTTAAAACCTGGAAACACGAAAAACACCGTAAAACCGGATTTACGCCGTCGTAGTAACACCGCGGGCTGTTTTGGGTTAGTTAATTAAAAACTATGATAAACTTTGATTTAAAAGTTGTTATTCTGAGAAAATGATTTTTATTATGAACATGAAACTATATCCAAAAATTATGGTTAAACTCAAAGTGGAAGTATGTTTTCTAAAATGGTCATCTAGACGTCGTTCTTTCGACTGAAATGACTACCTTTACAAAAACGACTTGTAACTATATATATTTTTCTCATTTTAGCTACGTGAAAATTGGTAACAAATCTATTCCAACCATAACTTAATCAACTTGTATTGTATATTATGTAATCTTGAGATACCATAGACACGTATACAATGTTTCGACCTATCATGTCGACACATCTATATATATTTCTGAACAACCATAGACACTCTATATGTGAATGTTGGAGTTAGCTATACAGGGTTGAGGTTGATTCCAAAATATATATAGTTTGAGTTGTGATCAATACTGAGATACGTATACACTGGGTCGTGGATTGATTCAAGATAATATTTATCCATTTATTTCTGTACATCTAACTGTGGACAACTAGTTGTAGGTTACTAACGAGGACAGCTGACTTAATAAACTTAAAACATCAAAATATATTAAAAGTGTTGCAAATATATTTTGAACATACTTTGATATATATGTATATATTGTTATAGGTTCGTGAATCAACCAGTGGCCAAGTCTTACTTCCCGACGAAGTAAAAATCTGTGAAAGTGAGTTATAGTCCCACTTTTAAAATCTAATATTTTTGGGATGAGAATACATGCAGGTTTTATAAATGATTTACAAAATAGACACAAGTACGTGAAACTACATTCTATGGTTGAATTATCGAAATCGAATATGCCCCTTTTTATTAAGTCTGGTAATCTAAGAATTAGGGAACAGACACCCTAATTGACGCGAATCCTAAAGATAGATCTATTGGGCCTAACAAACCTCATCCAAAGTACCGGATGCTTTAGTACTTCGAAATTTATATCATATCCGAAGAGTGTCCCGGAATGATGGGGATATTCTTATATATGCATCTTGTTAATGTCGGTTACCAGGTGTTCACCATATGAATGATTTTTATCTCTATGTATGGGATGTGTATTGAAATATGAAATCTTGTGGTCTATTGTTACGATTTGATATATATAGGTTAAACCTATAACTCACCAACATTTTTGTTGACGTTTAAAGCATGTTTATTCTCAGGTGAATATTAAGAGCTTCCGCTGTTGCATACTAAAATAAGGACAAGATTTGGAGTCCATGTTTGTATGATATTGTGTAAAAACTGCATTCAAGAAACTGATTTCGATGTAACATATTTTTATTGTAAACCATTATGTAATGGTCGTGTGTAAACAGGATATTTTAGATTATCATTATTTGATAATCTACGTAAAGCTTTTTAAACCTTTATTTATGAAATAAAGGTTATGGTTTGTTTTAAAAATGAATGCAGTCTTTGAAAAACGTCTCATATAGAGGTCAAAACCTCGCAACGAAATCAATTAATATAGAACGTTTTTAATCAATAAGAACGGGACATTTCAGTTGGTATCCGAGCGTTGGTCTTAGAGAACCAGAATTTTGCATTAGTGTGTCTTATCGAGTTTGTTAGGATGCATTAGTGAGTCTGGACTTCGACCGTGTTTACTTGAAAAATGATTGCTTAACAAATTTTGTTGGAAACTATATATTTTTAACATGTGAATATTATGTGATATATTAATCTCTTAACGCGTTTGATATTATGTGATAGATGTCTACCTCTAGAACAAGTCCCATTGACTCACCTAATAATAATGAAGAGTCAAATGTAAATTGGAATGATTCGTGGACTGATTCACAAGTTCCCGAAGAGGAACCGGAAGAAGAGTCGGAACCGGAAGAAGAATCGGAACCGGAAGAAGAATCGGAACCGGAAGAAGAAATAGAACCGGTGGGGGAAATAATAAAACAGTTAAGTAAAAGAAAATCCTCAACCAGCAGACCAAGGTTAATTATGGTCAATGGTGTTTCCGCCAAGGAAGCAAAATATTGGGAGGATTACCAATTCTCCGATGAATCGGATTCCGACGAGAATTCCGATGATGTTATAGAAATTACCCCAACTGAATTTAAAAAAAAGTAAAAGAAAATAATAAGGGAAAGGGCATAAAAATAGAGAAATCTAATTCCAACCCCGATGAACTTTATATGTATCGTCAACCCCCGAATTCCTTAAGTTGTAACAATGACCCGGGAACCTCTAAACCACCAGGTTTTTCTAAACCGTTGTGGAAAACGACAGCTAGTATTAGGGGAACATCATATATCCCTAGAAACTTGGCAAAACGAACCAAAACTGAAGAAGAAGAAACGAGCGAGTCGGAATAAGATAGTTGTATTCGTGTGGTGTAATATATGTAATATAGTGTGCTTATGCTTTATGATATATGTAAAAATTGCTTGTATTAATAAGTATTTTTTTATGAATCTAACTCTTGTCTATTTTACAGTTTAAAGACACAAAATGGATAGACAACCCAATATTTTAAGAGACCTACCCGGAGACATGATTGATGAAATCTTGTCTAGAGTCGGTCAGAATTCCTCGGCACAACTATTTAAGGCGAGATCAGTTTGTAAGATATTCGAAGAACGTTCCAAGAATGTCTTGGTTTATAAGAGACTTTCGTTTGAAAGATGGGGGATATCACATTGGGAAACCCATAAGTTACGATGTGTTTACTTTGACGCATATATTGCGGGGAACCCAAATGCTATTTTACGCAACGGGTTAAGAAATTATTTTGACTCAATGTATCCGAATATAGGACTTCATGATTTAGAAAAAGCGGCTAACATGCAACATAAAGAAGCATGCTATGCTTATGGGTTAGTAATGTTCGCTTCTCACCAAAGTGAGAAAAAGAACATCGGGCTACAGCTATTAAACAAAACGTTCCCACAAGTGACGGAGTCGGTAATTGGGGTAAGAAATGAGGTTTTTAGATTGTTACGGGACTGTTGGACATTACGTAACCCTCGTCCCTTTGACGACATTACAACACGCTGTCTTATCAACGGCCATAACGGTTATGTTCCACAAGACCAAGGATGGGAAGTAATCCTAGTAAAACCAGAATGCATGACTTGTTTCTGGACGTATGAATTACGTGTCTTTATTGCCTTTGCTGAACGACTTGTGTACTAGCTAGAATTATCTTCACAACCATCTTGTATCAAATTTATTGTGTGCTATATTTCATGCTATATGTAAAATAAGCGGTATTGTAAGTTTGTAAAATATTGTGTAAAAGTTTGAACGCGAAATATTATTATAATCAGTTTTTCATATAGAATTGTAGTAGTTGAATTGTATATTAGCTACTAAGTATGAACTTAACGGGTAGGTACTACCCGAATTTAAACTTATAAAACGCTAATATGAAGAAAAAGCTTTTATAAATGCGTTCATATTATGCTACGAAATACTATTAACTACTCTTAATATTCTGTATGATTAACTTGGTCCATTTGACTATTTTGAAGGAAATGGCACCGAATACTCGACACACCGTGAATATGAATGAAGAGGAATTCCGTACTTTTATAGCTTCAAACATAGCCGCAGTACAGGCTGCGCTACATACCAACAATAACCTTGGATCTAGCAGTACAGGAAATCGTGTAGGATGCACCTACAAAGAATGCACTGCCTGCAAACCTTTGGAATTTGATGGAACCGAAGGACCGATCGGATTGAAACGGTGGACCGAGAAGGTCGAATCGGTGTTTGCCATAAGTAAGTGTACTGAAGAGGACAAAGTGAAGTACGCTACGCATACCTTCACAGGTTCTGCGTTAACATGGTGGAATACCTATCTAGAGCAAGTGGGACAAGATGATGCTTACGCACTACCGTGGTCAGCATTTAAGCACTTGATGAACGAGAAGTACCGTCCAAAAACCGAGGTCAATAAGCTCAAGACAGAACTTAGAGGGTTATGAACCCAAGGATTTGATATTACCACGTACGAAAGACGATTCACAGAATTGTGCCTATTGTGTCCGGGAGCGTTCAAAGATGAGGAAGAGAAGATCGACGCGTTTGTGAAAGGATTACCGGAAAGAATCCAAGAAGATATAAGTTCACACGAGCCCGCCTCCATACAACAGGCATGTAGAATGGCTCACAAACTAGTGAACCAGATTGAGGAAAGAATTAAAGAACAGACGGCTGAAGAGGCCAATGTGAAGCAAGTCAAAAGAAAGTGGGAGAAAAACGGTGATAAGAATCACCAATACAACAACAACAGCAATTACAATAATAAAGGCAACAATTATCCCAACAATCGCAACATCAATCGCAACTACAACAAACGGCCCAACAACAACAATAACAACAACAACAGCAACTACAACAATCGTCCCAACAACAATAACAATCGCAACAACAACAACAATCAGAAGCAGCTATGCCAAAGGTGTGAAAAGTATCACTCGGGGTTCTGCACCAAATTTTGCAACAAGTGTAAAAGAAATGGTCATAGCACGGCGAAGTGTGAGGTCTACGGACCAGGGGTTAACAGAACGAAAGGAACAAATGGTGTTGAAACGAGTAATGGCGGAGCAAGTAGTGTCGGAGCAAGTTATGCCAATGTAGTTTGTTATAAATGTGGAAAACCGGGCCACATTATTAGAAATTGCCCGAACCAGGAGAACACGAATGGACAAGGCCGCGGAAGAGTTTTCAATATTAATGCGGCAGAGGCACAGGAAGACCCGGAGCTTGTTACGGGTACGTTTCTTATTGACAATAAATCTGCTTACGTTTTATTTGATTCGGGTGCGGATAGAAGCTATATGAGTAGAGATTTTTATGCTAAATTAAGTTGTCCATTGACGCCGTTAGATAGTAAATTTTTACTCGAATTAGCAAATGGTAAATTAATTTCAGCAGATAATATATGTCGGAATCGAGAAATTAAACTGGTTAGCGAAACATTTAAGATTGACTTGATACCAGTAGAGTTAGGGAGTTTTGATGTGATAATCGGTATGGACTGGTTGAAAGAAGTGAAAGCAGAGATCGTTTGTTACAAAAATGCAATTTGCATTATACGAGAAAAAGGAAAACCCTTAATGGTGTACGGAGAAAAGGGCAACACGAAGCTACATCTTATTAGTAATTTGAAGGCACAAAAACTAATAAGAAAAGGTTGCTATGCTGTTATAGCACACGTCGAGAAAGTACAAACTGAAGAAAAGAGCATCAATGATGTTCCCGTCGCAAAAGAATTTCCCGATGTATTTCCGAAAGAATTACCGGGATTACCCCCACATCGATCCGTTGAATTTCAAATAGATCTTGTACCAGGAGCTGCACCAATAGCTCGTGCTCCTTATAGACTCGCACCCAGCGAGATGAAAGAACTGCAAAGCCAATTACAGGAACTTTTAGAGCGTGGTTTCATTCGACCAAGCACATCACCGTGGGGAGCTCCTGTTTTGTTTGTCAAGAAGAAAGATGGTACATTCAGGTTGTGTGTCGACTACCGAGAGTTGAACAAACTTACCATCAAGAACCGCTACCCACTACCGAGAATCGACAACTTATTTGATCAACTACAAGGCTCGTCTGTTTATTCAAAGATTGACTTACGTTCCGGGTATCATCAAATGCGGGTGAAAGAAGATGATATTCCAAAGACTGCTTTCAGAACACGTTACGGTCATTACGAGTTTATGGTCATGCCGTTTAGTTTAACTAATGCACCAGCTATGTTCATGGACCTTATGAACCGAGTGTGTGGACCATACCTTGACAAGTTTGTCATTGTTTTCATTGATGACATACTTATTTACTCAAAGAATGACCAAGAACACGGTGAACATTTGAGAAAGGTGTTAGAAGTATTGAGGAAGGAAGAATTGTACGCTAAATTTTCAAAGTGTGCATTTTGGCTGGAAGAAGTTCAATTCCTCGGTCACATAGTGAACAAAAAAAGTATTAAGGTAGATCCGGCAAAGATAGAAACTATTGAAAAGTGGGAAACCCCGAAAACTCCGAAACACATACGCCAGTTTTTAGGACTAGCTGGTTACTACAGAAGGTTCATCCAAGACTTTTCCAGAATAGCAAAACCCTTGACTGCATTAACGCATAAAGGGAAGAAATTTGAATGGAATGATGAACAAGAGAAAGCGTTTCAGTTATTGAAGAAAAAGCTAACTACGGCACCTATATTGTCATTGCCTGAAGGGAATGATGATTTTGTGATTTATTGTGACGCATCAAAGTAAGGTCTCGGTTGTGTATTAATGCAACGAACGAAGGTGATTGCTTATGCGTCTAGACAATTGAAGATTCACGAACAAAATTATACGACGCATGATTTGGAATTAGGCGCGGTTGTTTTTGCATTAAAGACTTGGAGGCACTACTTATATGGGGTCAAAAGTATTATATATACCGACCACAAAAGTCTTCAACACATATTTAATCAGAAACAACTGAATATGAGGCAGCGTAGGTGGATTGAATTATTGAATGATTACGACTTTGAGATTCGTTACCACCCGGGGAAGGCAAATGTGGTAGCCGATGCCTTGAGCAGGAAGGACAGAGAACCCATTCGAGTAAAATCTATGAATATAATGATTCATAATAACATTACTACTCAAATAAAGGAGGCGCAACAAGGAGTTTTAAAAGAGGAAAATTTAAAGGATGAAATACCCAAAGGATCGGAGAAGCATCTTAATATTCGGGAAGACGGAACCCGGTATAGGGCTGAAAGGATTTGGGTACCAAAATTTGGAGATATGAGAGAAATGGTACTTAGAGAAGCTCATAAAACCAGATACTCAATACATCCTGGAACGGGGAAGATGTACAAGGATCTCAAGAAACATTTTTGGTGGCCGGGTATGAAAGCCGATGTTGCTAAATACGTAGGAGAATCTTTGACGTGTTCTAAGGTCAAAGCTGAGCATCAGAAACCATCAGGTCTACTTCAACAACCCGAAATCCCGGAATGGAAATGGGAAAACATTACCATGGATTTCATCACTAAATTGCCAAGGACTGCAAGTGGTTTTGATACTATTTGGGTAATAGTTGATCGTCTCACCAAATCAGCACACTTCCTACCAATAAGAGAAGATGACAAGATGGATAAGTTAGCACGACTGTATTTGAATGAAGTCGTCTCCAGACATGGAATACCGATCTCTATTATCTCTGATAGGGATGGCAGATTTATTTCAAGATTCTGTCAGACATTACAGCAAGCATTAGGAACTCGTCTAGACATGAGTACTGCCTATCATCCACAAACTGATGGGCAGAGCGAAAGGACGATACAAACGCTTGAAGACATGCTACGAGCATATGTTATTGATTTCGGAAACAGTTGGGATCGACATCTACCGTTAGCAGAATTTTCCTACAACAACAGCTACCATTCAAGCATTGAGATGGCGCCGTTTGAAGCACTTTATGGTAGAAAGTGCAGGTCTCCGATTTGTTGGAGTGAAGTGGGGGATAGACAGATTACGGGTCCGGAGATTATACAAGAAACTACCGAGAAGATCATCCAAATTCAACAACGGTTGAAAACCGCCCAAAGTCGACAAAAGAGCTACGCTGACATTAAAAGAAAAGATATAGAATTTGAAATTGGAGAGATGGTCATGCTTAAAGTTGCACCTTGGAAAGGCGTTGTTCGATTTGGTAAACGAGGGAAATTAAATCCAAGGTATATTGGACCATTCAAGATTATTGATCGTGTCGGACCAGTAGCTTACCGACTTGAGTTACCTCAACAACTCGCGGCTGTACATAACACTTTCCACGTCTCGAATTTGAAGAAATGTTTTGCTAAAGAAGATCTCACTATTCCGTTAGATGAAATCCAAATCAACGAAAAACTTCAATTCATCGAAGAACCCGTCGAAATAATGGATCGTGAGGTTAAAAGACTTAAGCAAAACAAGATACCAATTGTTAAGGTTCGATGGAATGCTCGTAGAGGACCCGAGTTCACCTGGGAGAGTGAAGATCAGATGAAGAAGAAATACCCGCATCTATTTCCAGAAGATTCGTCAACACCTTCAACAGCTTAAAATTTCGGGACGAAATTTATTTAACGGGTAGGTACTGTAGTGACCCGAACTTTTCCATGTTTATATATATATTAATTGAGATTGATATTTACATGATTAAATGTTTCCAACATGTTAAGCAATCAAACTTGTTAAGACTTGATTAATTGAAATATGTTTCATATAGACAATTGACCACCCAAGTTGACTGGTGATTCACGAACGTTAAAACTTGTAAAAACTATATGATGACATATATATGGATATATATATATATAGTTAACATGATACTATGATAAGTAAATATATCATTAAGTATATTAACAATGAACTACATATGTAAAAAAAACAAGACTACTAACTTAATGATTTTTAAACGAGACATATATGTAACGATTATCGTTGTAAAGACATTTAATGTATATATATCATATTAAGAGATATTCATACATGATAATATCATGATAATATAATAATTTAAAATCTCATTTGATATTATAAACATTGGGTTAACAACATTTAACAAGATCGTTAACCTAAAGGTTTCAAAACAACATTTACATGTAACGACTAACGAAGACTTAACGACTCAGTTAAAATGTATATACATGTAGTGTTTTAATATGTATTTATACACTTTTGAAAGACTTCAATACACTTATCAAAATACTTCTACTTAACAAAAATGCTTACAATTACATCCTCGTTCAGTTTCATCAACAATTCTACTCGTATGCACCCGTATTCGTACTCGTACAATACACAGCTTTTAGATGTATGTACTATTGGTATATACACTCCAATGATCAGCTCATAGCGGCCCATGTGAGTCACCTAACACATGTGGGAACCATCATTTGGCAACTAGCATGAAATATCTCATAAAATTACAAAAATATGAGTAATCATTCATGACTTATTTACATGAAAACAAAATTACATATCCTTTATATCTAATCCATACACCAACGACCAAAAACACCTACAAACACTTTCATTCTTCAATTTTCTTCATCTAATTGATCTCTCTCAAGTTCTATCTTCAAGTTCTAAGTGTTCTTCATAAATTCCAAAAGTTCTAGTTTCATAAAATCAAGAATACTTTCAAGTTTGCTAGCTCACTTCCAATCTTGTAAGGTGATCATCCAACCTCAAGAAATCTTTGTTTCTTATAGTAGGTTATCATTCTAATACAAGGTAATAATCATATTCAAACTTTGGTTCAATTTCTATAACTATAACAATCTTATTTCAAGTGATGATCTTACATGAACTTGTTTTCGTGTCATGATTCTGCTTCAAGAACTTCGAGCCATCCAAGGATCCATTGAAGCTAGATCCATTTTTCTCTTTTCCAGTAGGTTTATCCAAGGAACTTAAGGTAGTAATGATGTTCATAACATCATTCGATTCATACATATAAAGCTATCTTATTCGAAGGTTTAAACTTGTAATCACTAGAACATAGTTTAGTTAATTCCAAACTTGTTCGCAAACAAAAGTTAATCCTTCTAACTTGACTTTTAAAATCAACTAAACACATGTTCTATATCTATATGATATGCTAACTTAATGATTTAAAACCTGGAAACACGAAAAATACCGTAAAACCGGATTTACGCCGTCGTAGTAACACCGCGGGCTGTTTTGGGTTAGTTAATTAAAAACTATGATAAACTTTGATTTAAAAGTTGTTATTCTGAGAAAATGATTTTTATTATGAACATGAAACTATATCCAAAAATTATGGTTAAACTCAAAGTGGAAGTATGTTTTCTAAAATGGTCATCTAGACGTCGTTCTTTCGACTGAAATGACTACCTTTACAAAAACGACTTGTAACTTATTTTTCTGACTATAAACCTATACTTTTTCTATATAGATTCATAAAATAGAGTTCAATATGAAACCATAGCAATTTGATTCACTCAAAACGGATTTAAAATGAAGAAGTTATGGGTAAAACAAGATTGGATAATTTTTCTCATTTTAGCTACGTGAAAATTGGTAACAAATCTATTCCAACCATAACTTAATCAACTTGTATTGTATATTATGTAATCTTGAGATACCATAGACACGTATACAATGTTTCAACATATCATGTCGACACATCTATATATATTTCGGAACAACCATAGACACTCTATATGTGAATGTTGGAGTTAGCTATACAGGGTTGAGGTTGATTCCAAAATATATATAGTTTGAGTTGTGATCAATACTGAGATACGTATACACTGGGTCGTGGATTGATTCAAGATAATATTTATCCATTTATTTCTGTACATCTAACTGTGGACAACTAGTTGTAGGTTACTAATGAGGACAGCTGACTTAATAAACTTAAAACATCAAAATATATTAAAAGTGTTGCAAATATATTTTGAACATACTTTGATATATATGTATATATTGTTATAGGTTCGTGAATCAACCAGTGGCCAAGTCTTACTTCCCGACGAAGTAAAAATCTGTGAAAGTGAGTTATAGTCCCACTTTTAAAATCTAATATTTTTGGGATGAGAATACATGCAGGTTTTATAAATGATTTACAAAATAGACACAAGTACGTGAAACTACATTATATGGTTGAATTATCGAAATCTAATATGCCCATTTTTATTAAGTCTGGTAATCTAAGAATTAGGGAACAGACACCCTAATTGACGCGAATCCTAAAGATAGATCTATTGGGCCTAACAAACCCCATCCAAAGTACCGGATGCTTTAGTACTTCGAAATTTATATCATATCCGAAGGGTGTCCCGGAATGATGGGGATATTCTTATATATGCATCTTGTTAATGTCGGTTACCAGGTGTTCACCATATGAATGATTTTTATCTCTATGTATGGGATGTGTATTGAAATATGAAATCTTGTGGTCTATTGTTACGATTTGATATATATAGGTTAAACCTATAACTCACCAACATTTTTGTTGACGTTTAAAGCATGTTTATTCTCAGGTGAATATTAAGAGCTTCCGCTGTTGCATACTAAAATAAGGACAAGATTTGGAGTCCATGTTTGTATGATATTGTGTAAAAACTGCATTCAAGAAACTGATTTCGATGTAACATATTTGTATTGTAAACCATTATGTAATGGTCGTGTGTAAACAGGATATTTTAGATTATCATTATTTGATAATCTACGTAAAGCTTTTTAAACCTTTATTTATGAAATAAAGGTTATGGTTTGTTTTAAAAATGAATGCAGTCTTTGAAAAACGTCTCATATAGAGGTCAAAACCTCGCAACGAAATCAATTAATATGGAATGTTTTTAATCAATAAGAACGGGACATTTCACATGATATAAATTTCGAAGTACTAAAGCATCCGGTACTTTGGATGGGGCTTGTTGGGCCCGATAGGTCTATCTTTAGAGTTCACGTCAATTAAGGTGTCTGTTCCCTAATTCTTAGATTATCAGACTTAATAAAAAGGGCATATTTGATTCGATAATCCAACCATAGAATGTAGTTTCAATTACTTGTGTCCATCTCGTAAAACAGTTATAAAAACAGCACATGTATTCTCAGTCCCAAAAATATATATTGCAAAAGCATTTAAAAAGGGATTAATGAAACTCACCGTATTATATTTTGTAGTAAAAATACATATGACTATATTGAACAATGCAGGGTTGGCCTCGGATTCACGAACCTATATTCAATTATGTATATTAATACATATAATAGTAATCAAATAATTACATCTATTAATTATATAATATTTATATATTTAGTGTTGTAGTTTATACAGAATTTGTATCTCTTTGTCTATATATTATATCTTAAATTATATGCAATATATATATATATATATATATATATATATATATATATATATATATATATATATATATATATATATATATATATATATATATATATATATATATATATATATATATATAATATGTTTTATATATTATTTGTTAAAATGATAGTTTTGATAGTAATGATTTACTAATAATAATAATAATAATAATTTTATTAATAATGATAACACTAATAATAAAATTGTTAATGATAATCTTTAATAATAACAATAAATTATTTTATTTTTATAGTAAAAGCAATAATATTGTCCATAACAACTAATACTAATCATGAATAATAATAATACTAATTATGATAATAATGACAAAAATAATAATCTTACTATTAATGTTATTCTTAATAAAATGATAATTTTAATTAATAAAAAAGATATTAATAATACTTATATTCCTAATAACGATATAATAATAATAATAATAATAATAATAATGATGATAATAATAATAATAATAATAATAATAATAATAATAATAATAATAATAATAATAATAATAATAATACTTGTAATAATAATTGTAATAATAATATTAATAATTAATAATAACAATCATAACAATAATATAAATGATCATAATAATAATAATGGAAAAGAAAGAAAAAAAAAAAATTGTGTATACCCTTATAGGCTTTTTCTAAAAAGAATTGCCATGGACCGGACTCGAACCCACGACCTCCCGCTCAACCAAACAACCTCTCAACCCTTGCACCATTTCTGTCTTTCTGATTAAATCAGACACCAACTTTATATAACCCGTATTTAGTCTGTTTCCTATCTCTTCTCCTTCTTCCAAAATAACTTAACCGATCAAACTTCAAACAAATTCATAACAGCGATTTTCTTTTTATTATCTATAGTCATTAAACCCGTATCATCATCATTATCATAATCATTGTCATAATCATCATTCACCACCATCGTATATAATTTTTTTTTTTATCATTCTTAACTCCAACATCATCATGCTCGTATCATTACTGTCAAAGGGTTTTAACAGTAGAAGAAATAAAATCGAATAGGAATTTTACAGGGGCGAGTAAGACATAGATCATGCAGCAACGTAGGTCTGGTCTTTGCTCAACAGAAAATGAAATCTGCTCCTCGGTCCAGGAACACAACAGGTGACGGCCCAACAAGCAGAAACTTGGCAGCCCAAATGCTTAGGGTAGCTAGGCCCATCGACATGATCAATTTGCACGATATAATTGTGGTGGTAGGGCTCGTCTGTAACATAGGAACAAGAATATTTAATTTACAGCTCATCATTCCACTTATCAATATTATTATAATAACCGATAATTTATGATCATCAATCATCTTTTGATCATTTAATCATCATCAATCATTCTTTTTTTTTACAGAATTATGGAAGTAGTAACAATGGCAATCGATAAGAAACAGGAATGAATGGCAGCAAGAAACACAACTTATGCTGCAGTAGCTGATCGAAAGTAAGAAACATATAGAAGTTACCAGTTGTTGATTCATAGTTTTGAACAGGAGAAAGGAAGTAGCAGTAGCAAGAATTGAATCATGGGTGTTGTGGTTATTTCACGGTTGCACAGAAAAATATATACATAAGGTTACCGTAGCAACCGCAGGGTGTTGTTTAAAGATAAAGAAACAGAATAATCGGGCAGTGAAGTTGGTGGTTTCTTCAATCAGGGAAGGAAGGTGAGCTCGTCCAAAAATAAAAATAAAAAGTCGGGTTGAAGATGCTTGTAGCCTGTTGCTCGCGACTAAAACAGTAGTAAGTCTATGTGGTTTGGGTCTGCAACACAGGATCGTATTACAGTCAAAGTTTGGTGGTGTTTAAAGGTGATTTAGGTTTGCTTTTGGTCCCGGTAATAAACAGAAACATTGATTAATATTTGTAGCTGAAAGAGGTCTACGGTGGTGGTGATTCTAAAGGTGATGGAAGTTGTCTTGGTGGTCTTCGATTAACAAGAGAGTGAGTACATCCGGTTTTGGTATTTGAGTTGGTTCAAACATAAATAAAAAATGAACAACATTCATTAGATGATCTTAATCGAATGTTAAGAGAAACGAGAGAAGGGATGAAGTGAGTTTTGTGTTTGTGTGTGCTTGTGCAAAAGTATATGCATATATAGTTAAGATGTAGATTAAGGCAGTGGAGACATTAAGAATCAATTCAGGAAGTAAGATACAAAACCATAGAAAGCAGATAGAGACTTGAAACTGAATTGCACTACTTGATGTAGATATTTTTTTTTAACCCAGCAGTCAATCTAAAAAGATCATATGTCGATGGCTAAAAGATTTGTATTATTTGATATGATTTATATATATATATATATATATATATATATATATATATATATATATATATATATATATATATATATATATATATACATATATATATATATAATTAATATTAGTAATAAAAAAATACAATTATATTAATAATTATAATAATTGAAACACATATAATAATAATGACATGATGATATAATAATGATAATTTCATTGGATTTAATGATAATACTAATTTTATTAATATTGATATTAATGTTAATAATAATAATGAAAGTAGTAATATTACTGTTAGTGTTAATACAACAACTATATTTTACTTGTAATTATATTTAATACCATAACCTTATATTTTTATTAATTTTAGAAAGAAAAAAATATATATATTATATATATTAGATAATAACATATACTGAATATTTAATCTTTATACATTTTACATATATATTGTATTTGCATTTTAGTTATATATATTGAATGAATATATTAATGTTGTTATATATATATATATATATATATATATATATATATATATATATATATATATATATATATATATATATATATATTATATATTTACATATTTATTTACACACAACAGTTCGTGAATCGTCGGGAATAGTCAAAGGTAATTGATTACATGAATATAGATTTCAAAACTTTCGAGATTCAACATTACAGATTTTTACTTATCGTGTCGGAAACATATAAAGATTAAGTTTAAATTGGATCGGAAATTCCCGGGTCATCACAGTACCTACCCGTTAAAGAAATTTCGTCCCGAAATTTGAGTGAGATGGTCATGGCTAACAATAAAAATGTTTTCATGACACATATGAGTTGATAAATGGAGTTTTATCATTATTAAGTAATATGGATAAAACTATTCGATTATTCAAAGAGTACGAATGAAGCTATCACATAAGATTAAAGTAGGAAAAGTAAAGATTCGCCTTAACTTTTGGCAGAGTTAGGGTTGAATTCCGGAATTCAAGGGATTTAAAGAAAATCTTCGAATCTAAAAGATTTGATTCTTCGGCGAGTAAGGAAATTAAGATCTCTATAATTAAATACGGTGATCTGCCTCGATTATTGTGTCTGATATCTCCATTATAAATTTACCTTTTCCGTTCCATTTGTTTTCACCACTTCTATACTCAATTCCCAATTTCAAAAATTTATGAAAATGCTTAACCCTGTTCTGATCCTTGTTCTTATTCTAACTATCACAATGATCGTTCTTCTTTTCCAACTCCCACCTAAAGAATCTGTTTATTTCTATTATGCCCTAGGGATTATTGTATTTATAATCCTCCCGTGTCTTTATATTGCTATACGTACTGATATCCACGGTTTGTAATTTCGGTGTTGTCATTGAGCTTTATATTCTCACTTATATTTCAAATCTTTATGCTTCTGTTTTCTCTTCCCGACTTCAAGTCAAGCGAATAATGGTCCAGAATTCGTAGATATAGAGTTTCGAATGATTATAATGTTCTAAACAGGAAGGAACGTGATAGCACGATTTGATTTTCAAATTTATCAACATCACGGAAAATAGAACCATCAAGAATACATTTTCTTGATTTGTTCAGAAGTTAAGTAGAATGAAAGAGTTATGTAACATGGCACGTGATGACGTTATAATCTGTGAATCATCATGTTCCATTAGAAACTCAACATGACTTACTATAATATAATCACGTTGATCAAGTGTCATTATATTATACTAACTCATGCTTCAGTTCCCAACATTACTTCAATAACATTCATACATTAAGCTTGAAAGTTTACAAAATATAGAAACTAACAGTTTCTATATGATGTAATACTGATAGCACGCAGAGATTAGTGATTTCATATAAGAATAGTTATGAAAATATCTCCAGAAATATGGAGAATATTTATAATGAAAGATACGATACTATCTCGGAATATCTAAAATCAGAGGATGATAGAAACTATTGTCTGCAAGGGTTCAGAGTAAGGATCAAGATATTCACTAAAGACTTTAACAGACATTGAATCATTTGGATTATTTGAAGTCAAATTTATTCTTTGTGATTTGTCCATGGCTTTCTTCATAATTCCGCATAATCTGCTTTTCGGCACTAAATTTTCTATTGAATGTTTCCAATATAATGATACACAGGAAGCACGAAGAGGTATATAATTTTGGACGAGAATATTTATGAAAATATCCTGGGAAATATCGAAGATATTGATGATGATATTTTGGAATTTCTAAATTCGATGGTTGATGGTGAAAGATTTTCCGCAAGATTTTAACATGATTTCGAAGCAGAATATTCTCTAAAGATTTCATCGGATCCAGAATTACCTGGATTCTTTGAATATAGGGTTTGGTCCTTGTATTTGTCCTTGGTCTCCTTCATGGTTAGCTCAATACGTTTTCCAGTTCCAACTTTTCTGAGATTTTCCAACAAACTATTCTTTATTATCAAACTTCTGGCTGTTAAGATCGTTTACGGTTGTCTACGGTTTCTGTTGCTTCATTCAACTTTTTCAATATTCAGAGTATTGATTTGTAGACTGGGTGCTTTTCAAAATCTCAGAATGGAAGGTCATTATTCTAGAGGATAAATGTTATACATATAACTGTTGATGTAGATATGCTGTGAGTTTTCAAAGTACTGATTGCCGATTTCTCTACATTTACTACTACCATATCCGAATCATTGGTTATCAATCCGAGGTGATTTCAAGAGAATTGTTTTTTTAGATGATTAAACGCTGACGGTAATATGGTGTAATATAAAAGGTTCCCCGGTAACAATAAAAGAGCATACATATAAATCAAGGTGATAATAAGGTTGTTTCGAACGAAAAGTCGAAGTTGATTTGCTGGAGCTGTGACAAAATTTGCTACTTTGAAAGGAATTACCAAGTTATTTTGGGTAATAATAACACTAAAGTAATTAGCACAGCTACGTGTTAAACGTTTACTCAGTTTTCGAGAGTTTTTCAGATGCATAACTAAATACATCAATCTTTTCTCCCGTAGATGAAGTGCGGTTGGTTCCTCCTCTCGTTTGAGATGTTTTCAAGAATCATGAAAGGTTAGAACGTGGATCTTAATCGTCAAGATACAAATGAGGTTTGAGATGAAATCAAGTGGCAAACTTGAAGAATTGTTTAGTTTCATATATTATAATCAATATTTTAATTCATTTTAATTGTCCAATGACATTAGTCCACAGTCGATAGTCCACAGTTGACAGTCCAATAATTCATATATAATTTAATATATAATATTCGAATTAATTAATGCGTATTCGTGACCCGTATTCGTCTCAGACTCGATCACAACTCAAAGTATATATATTATTATAGAATCAACCTCAGCCTTGTATAGAGAACTCGATCATTACTGCATATAGAGTGTCTATGGTGATTCCAAATAATATATATAGATGCGTCGATATGATATGTCAAAACCTTGTATACGTGTCCCGATATTTAAAGTGCGTAAAATAAATAACAGGAATTAAATAACGATAAATAAAGTGCGTAAAGTAAATAACAGAAATTAGATGACAATAAATAAAATTGCGAGAATGTAAATTGCGATAATTAAATTGCGATAAATAAAATGCGATAAATAGAATGTAATCAGTTAGCTAGGAACAGTTAGCTGGAACAGTTAGCGTGGTTTCTTAACAGAATTTCATATTGTTAATTAGTCTGTTTCTAATCAATTTTTATTGTGTCCATTATTTCTTCATTATGCCACTTGTTGGATTCTGGTAAGTCAAAATCCAAATATGAAATTGAATTTGAATGAGAATGGTTATTCTGTGGTGAACGGATTCGTATATCGATAAATGTAGGTAGGATGGTAATCGACCGTTGAATTAGATTCGAAGAATGTACAGTGTAACTTATTAATGTGAAATCTAAATATTCCTCGGGTATTACCTACCCGTTAAAATATTTTCACCATTAACAGTTGGTACAAAAGAATTTTAATTACACTCTTTATGAAAATATACATATACATATATATTTTCTTCAGACGTAATCATGGATTTAATAAGTCAATGTGATATTAAACTCATCAGATCTATGGCTAGAACTAGAGTACATAATCTCTAAAACATTAGGGATTACATAATCACCATGAAGAACGAAGATAGTTTATGTAGAACGATGATTATACTCGAGGTACAGAATGAGGTGTCGAAGCTGGTGATGCGGATGTTGTTGTTGGTGGTACTGGTTCTGTTGGTGCTAAGGTTGGTGATGTGACTGCTGTTGGTGATACTGATGGTGCTTGCAAAATGTGTACCGTGCTCTCTAAGGTTAACACTCGAGCTCGGAGTTCTTTAACTTCTTCTACTAACCCTGGTTGGTTATCAATGTGAGGTAGAGATTAGATATCTTCTCTAGTTCCGTTAATGGTAGCTTCAAGATGAAAAATTCTTGCAAAAAGGGTATAAACGGTGTTGCGAACGGGTTCGCCAGTGAGCGGGTCAAGTACTCCAAGGTTAGGTGGTAGATTCGATTCATGATATGGAGTACCTTCTTCCCTTCTCCATAGGGTGAGTATGTCGCGAACCCACCCCCATTTTCTCCAGTAATCACAGTAGTTGATTGGTTAGTGTGCTCCTGTCACGCTGTCTTCGGAGTCAGAGGAACTGGGTCGATTCGTAGAGGCCATCTTACGCGATCACAGAAAAGATTTTTGGTATGAAGAGTTTAGTGACAATAATTGATAGTTGGATGTTTTCTCAATGCATAATATGCATCGATATATATAGTACCAGGATCCCTTATATTACGGAAAAATTTACGAGAGATATCAGGCAAGGTCTACAGTAACAGATACGCTAAGATATGAATTTTGTCTATACACTATTCATGCCGTCAATGCAGTAAAACGTGTCTAGACTAAAAATAATGAGCAGGTAATTTCCTAAGGATGATAAGCAGATGATTTCTGACAAAAATGATAAGCAAAACTTTTGACATACAGACACGGTCGAAGTCCAGACTTACTAAAGCATCCTAACGACTATCAGTTAGACACACTAATGCAAGACCTGGTTCGCTAAGACCATCGCTCTGATACCAACTGTAGAGACCCGTCCTAATCCCTCTGGATGAAGTCCATATCGATTATAAACGATTTACAACAGTTGATTACATCGCGAGGTATTTGACCTCTATATGATACATTTTACAAACATTGCATTCAATTTTAAAAGACAACCTTTCTTTACAACGAAAGTTGACGGCATGCATACCATTTCATAATATATCTAACTATAATTGACTTAATAATAATCTTGATGAACTCGAAGACTCGAATGCAACGTCTTTTGAAATATGCCATGAATGACTCCAAGTAATATCTATAAAATGAGCAAATGCACAGCGGAAGATTTCTTTCGTACCTGAGAATAAACATGCTTTAAAGTGTCAACCAAAAGGTTGGTGAGTTCATTAGTTTAACATAAATAACCATTCCGTAATTTTAATAGACCACAAGATTTCATATTTCCATTTCTCATAAACATACGTCCCATGCATAGAGACAAAAATATCATTCATATGGATTGAACACCTGGTAACCGACATTCACAATATGTATATAAGAATATCCCCATCATTCCGGGATCCTCCTTCGGACATGATATAAATTTCGAAGTACTAAAGCATCCGGTACTTTGGATGGGGCTTGTTGGGCCCGATAGATCTATCTTTAGAGTTCGCATCAATTAGGGTGTCTGTTCCCTAATTCTTAGATTACCAGACTTAATAAAAAGGGCATATTCGATTCTATAATCCAACCATAGAATGTAGTTTCGATTACTTGCGTCCATCTCGTAAAACAGTTATAAAAACAGCGCATGTATTCTCAGTCCCAAAAATATATATTGCAAAAGCATTTAAAAAGGGATTAATGAAACTCACCGTATTGTATTTTGTAGTAAAAATACATATGACTATATTGAACAATGCAGGGTTGGCCTCGGATTCACGAACCTATATTCAATTATGTATATTAATACATATAATAGTAATCAAATAATTACATCTATTAATTATATAATATTTATATATTTAGTGTTGTAGTTTATACAGAATTTGTATCTCTTTGTCTATATATTATATCTTAAATTATATATATATATATATATATATATATATATATATATATATATATATATATATATATATATATATATATATATATATATATATATATATATATATATATATATATATATATATAAAATATATTTTATATATTATTTGTTAAAATGATAGTTTTGATAGTAATGATTTACTAATAATAATAATAATAATTTTATTAATAATGATAATACTAATAATAAAATTGTTAATGATAATCTTTAATAATAACAATAAATTATTTAATTTTTATAGTAAAAGCAATAATATTGTCCATAACACCTAATACTAATCATGAATAATAATAATACTAATTATGATAATAATGACAAAAATAATAATCTTACTAGTAATGTTATTCTTAATAAAATGATAATTTTAATTAATAAAAAAGATATTAATAATACTTATATTCCTAATAACGATATAATAATAATAATAATAATGATGATGATGATAATAATAATAATAATAATAATAATAATAATAATAATAATAATAATAATAATAATAATAATAATAATAATACTTGTAATAATAATTGTAATAATAACATTAATAATTAATAATAACAATCATAACAATAATATAAATGATCATAATAATAATAATGGAAAAGAAAGAAAAAAAAATTGTGTATACCCTTATAGGCTTTTTCTAAAAAGAATTGCCATGGACCGGACTCAAACCCACGACCTCCCGCTCACCCAAACAACCTCTCAACCCTTGCACCATTTCTGTCTTTCTGATTAAATCAAACACCAACTTTATATAACCCGTATTTAGTCTGTTTCCTATCTCTTCTCCTTCTTCCAAAATAACTTAACTGATCAAACTTTAAACAAATTCATAACAGCGATTTTCTTTTTATTATCTATAGACATTAAACCCGTATCATCATCATTATCATAATCATTGTCATAATCATCATTCACCACCACCGTATATAATTTTTTTTTTATCATTCTTAACTCCAACATCATCATGCTCGTATCATTAATGTCAAAGGGTTTTAACAGTAGAAGAAATAAAATTGAATAGGAATTTTACAGAGGCGAGTAAGACATCGATCGTGCAGCAACGTAGGTCTGGTCTTAGCTCAACAGAAAATGAAATCTGCTCCTCGATCCAGGAACACAACAGGAGACGGCGCAACAAGCAGAAACATGGCAGCCCAAATGCTTAGGGTAACTAGGCCCATCGACATGATCAATTTGCACGATATAATTGTGGTGGTAGGGTTCGTCTATAACATAGGAACAAGAATATTTAATTTACAGCTCATCATTCCACTTATCAATATTATTATAATAACCGATAATTTATGATCATCAATCATCTTTTGATCATTTAATCATCATCAATCATTCTTTTTTTTTTTACAGAATTATGGAAGTAGTAACAATGGCAATCGATAAGGAAACAGGAATGAATGGCAGCAAGAAACACAACTTATGCTGCAGTTGTTGATTCATAGTTTTGAACAGGAGAAAGGAAGTAGCAGTAGCAAGAATTGAATCATGGGTGTTGTGGTTATTTCACGGTTGCACAGAAAAATATATACATAAAGTTACCGTAGCAACCGCTGGGTGTTGTTTAAAGATAAAGAAACAGAATAATCGGGCAGTGAAGTTGGTGGTTTCTTCAATCAGGGAAGGAAGGTGAGCTCGTCCAAAAATAAAAATAAAAAGTCGGGTTGAAGATGCTTGTAGCCTGTTGCTCGCGACTAAAACAGTAGTAAGTCTATGTGGTTTGGGTCTGCAACACAGGATCGTATTACAGTCAAAGTTTGGTGGTGTTTAAAGGTGATTTAGGTTTGCTTTTGGTCCCGGTAATAAACAGAAACATTGATTAATATTTGTAGCTGAAAGAGGTCTACGGTGGTGGTGATTCTAAAGGTGATGGAAGTTGTCTTGGTGGTCTTCGATTAACAAGAGAGTGAGTACATCCGGTTTTGGTATTTGAGTTGGTTCAAACATAAATAAAAGATGAGCAACGTTCATTAGATGATCTTAATCGAATGTTAAGAGAAACGAGAGAAGGGATGAAGTGAGTTTTGTGTTTGTGTGTGCTTGTGCAAAAGCATATGCATATATAGTTAAGACGTAGATTAAGGCAGTGGAGACATTAAGAGTCAATTCAGGAAGTAAGATACAAAACCATAGAAAGCAGATAGAGACTTGAAACTGAATTGCACTACTTGATGTAGATATTTTTTTTTAACCCAGCAGTCAATCTAAAAAGATCATATGTCGATGGCTAAAAGATTTGTATTATTTGATATTAATGTTAATAATAATAATGAAAGTAGTAATATTACTATTAGTGTTAATACAACAACTATATTTTACTTGTAATTATATTTAATACCATAACCTTATATTTTTATTAATTTTAGAAAGAAAAAAATATATATATTAGATAATAACATATACTGAATATTTAATCTTTATACATTTTACATATATATTGTATTTGCATTTTAGTTATATATATTGAATGAATATATTAATGTTGTTATATATATATATATATATATATATATATATATATATATATATATATATATATATATATATATATATATATATATATATATATATATATATATATATATATATATATATATATATATATATATATTTACATATTTATTTACACACAACAGTTCGTGAATCGTCGGGAATAGTCAAAGGTAATTGATTACATGAATATAGATTTCAAAACTTTCGAGACTCAACATTACAGATTTTTACTTATCGTGTCGGAAACATATAAAGATTAAGTTTAAATTGGATCGGAAATTCCCGGGTCATCACACAAGTAGTGTCGGAGCAAGTTATGCCAATGTAGTTTGTTATAAATGTGGAAAACCGGGCCACATTATTAGAAATTGCCCGAACCAGGAGAACACGAATGGAAAAGGCCGCGGAAGAGTTTTCAATATTAATGCGGCAGAGGCACAGGAAGACCCGGAGCTTGTTACGGGTACGTTTCTTATTGACAATAAATCTGCTTACGTTTTATTTGATTCGGGTGCGGATAGAAGCTATATGAGTAGAGATTTTTGTGCTAAATTAAGTTGTCCATTGACGCCTTTGGATAGTAAATTTTTACTCGAATTAGCAAATGGTAAATTAATTTCAGCAGATAATATATGTCGGAATCGTGAAATTAAACTAGTTAGCGAAACATTTAAGATTGATTTGATACCAGTAGAGTTAGGGAGTTTTGATGTGATAATCGGTATGGACTGGTTGAAAGAAGTGAAAGCAGAGATCGTTTGTTACAAAAATGCAATTCGCATTATACGAGAAAAAGGAAAACCCTTAATGGTGTACGGAGAAAAGGGCAACACGAAGCTACATCTTATTAGTAATTTGAAGGCACAAAAACTAATAAGAAAAGGTTGCTATGCTGTTCTAGCACACGTCGAGAAAGTACAAACTGAAGAAAAGAGCATCAATGATGTTCCCATTGCAAAAGAATTTCCCGATGTATTTCCGAAAGAATTACCGGGATTACCCCCACATCGATCCGTTGAATTTCAAATAGATCTTGTACCAGGAGCTACACCAATAGCTCGTGCTCCTTACAGACTCGCACCCAGCGAGATGAAAGAACTCCAAAGCCAATTACAAGAACTTTTAGAGCGTGGTTTCATTCGACCAAGCACATCACCGTGGGGAGCTCCTGTTTTGTTTGTCAAGAAGAAAGATGGTACATTCAGGTTGTGTATCGACTACCGAGAGTTGAACAAACTTACCATCAAGAACCGCTACCCACTACCGAGAATTGACGACTTATTTGATCAACTACAAGGCTCGTCTGTTTATTCAAAGATTGACTTACGTTCCGGGTATCATCAAATGCGGGTGAAAGAAGATGATATTCCAAAGACTGCTTTCAGAACATGTTACGGTCATTACGAGTTTATGGTCATGCCATTTGGTTTAACTAATGCACCAGCTGTGTTCATGGACCTTATGAACCGAGTGTGTGGACCATACCTTGACAAGTTTGTCATTGTTTTCATTGATGACATACTTATTTACTCAAAGAATGACCAAGAACACGGTGAACATTTGAGAAAGGTGTTAGAAGTATTGAGGAAGGAAGAATTGTACGCTAAATTTTCAAAGTGTGCATTTTGGTTGGAAGAAGTTCAATTCCTCGGTCACATAGTGAACAAAGAAGGTATTAAGGTGGATCCGGCAAAGATAGAAACTGTTGAAAAGTGGGAAACCCCGAAAACTCCGAAACACATACGCCAGTTTTTAGGACTAGCTGGTTACTACAGAAGGTTCATCCAAGACTTTTCCAGAATAGCAAAACCCTTGACTGCATTAACGCATAAAGGGAAGAAATTTGAATGGAATGATGAACAAGAGAAAGCGTTTCAGTTATTGAAGAAAAAGCTAACTACGGCACCTATATTGCCATTGCCTGAAGGGAATGATGATTTTGTGATTTATTGTGACGCATCAAAGCAAGGTCTCGGTTATGTATTAATGCAACGAACGAAGGTGATTGCTTATGCGTCTAGACAATTGAAGATTCACGAACAAAATTATACGACGCATGATTTGGAATTAGGCGCGGTTGTTTTTGCATTAAAGACTTCGAGGCACTACTTATATGGGGTCAAAGGTATTATATATACCGACCACAAAAGTCTTCAACACATATTTAATCAGAAACAACTGAATATGAGGCAGCGTAGGTGGATTGAATTGTTGAATGATTACAACTTTGAGATTCGTTATCATCCGGGGAAGGCAAATGTGGTAGCCGACGCCTTGAGCAGGAAGGACAGAGAACCCATTCGAGTAAAATCTATGAATATAATGATTCACAATAACCTTACTACTCAAATAAAGGAGGCGCAATAAGGAGTTTTAAAAGAGGGAAATTTAAAGGATGAAATACCCAAAGGATCGGAGAAGCATCTTAATATTCGGGAAGACGGAACCCGGTATAGGGCTGAAAGGATTTGGGTACCAAAATTTGGAGATATGAGAGAAATGGTACTTAGAGAAGCTCATAAAACCAGATACTCAATACATCCTGGAACGTGTGACGACCCGAAAATTTTTGACCAAATTTAAACTTAACCTTTATATGTTTCTGACACGATAAGTAGAATTTGTAATGTTGAATCTCAAAAAGTTTGCAACTACATTCATGTAATCAATTATCCTTTGACCGTGTTCGACGATTCACGAACAATTATGTGTATATAGATATGTATATATAATATATAATATTAACTGAAAAACATTAACAAAGTATTAGATATATGATACTTTACATGAACGTATTTGTTTCGATATATTTATTGACTATATTAAGAGATAATATCAAATGATTGAATTATCAGATACATTATGATATGATTACGGGCCTATGTTTTGAGGTCCACTGTGATTTAAGAAATCTATTCTTTTTGACCACTCATTACTTAACTAGTATGATAAAATAACGATATTTATATTTTATTTTATCAAATATATATAACGATTTAAATTAATATTATATATATTTATACGCGTATTATACGTACATAGTTTTATACTTTTACTATACTTTAACTTTACCTTTACTTTACTTTAACTTTACTTTAACTTTAATAATTCATACTTTAATAATACACTTTAATAATTCATACTTTAATAATTCACTTTAATAATTCATACTTTAATAATTCACTTTAATAATTCACTTTAATAATTCATACTTTAATAATTCACTTTAATAATTCATACTTTAATAATTCACTTTAATAATTCATACTTTAATAATTCACTTTAATAATTCATACTTTAATAATTCACTTTAATAATTAAAAAATCTATTATAAATAGAATTCAATAGGTTTTATTATTTCATAGAAACTTGAAAATATATTTCTCTAAACTCTCTCAATCGAATTACACATATATATTTTCTTTGTATTATTTCAAGATATTATTAGTATACATAAAATACTACGACGGAGTTATATTCAGACGATTTTAAAATAAGTTTTCAAACGGGATAGAGCTAATGAAATTATGGGTTATAGCTATGGAGGTTATGGGTATTGATCGAGGGTATTGCTCGTGAGCTCAACCTAACGTTTATCATTTTCGTTTCGTCTACGTACTTTCCTGCAATATTGAATCTCAATATTGATACGTGAGCACTCATAACTTAACTTTTATATTTCAATAGTGTATCCCTGACTAGTGCTCGAGTATATAGGATTATGCATGCTTGTACATTCGATATTATCCTTAGATAGGTTTGTTGAATCCTGAATTAGATACATATGCTACTGAGATAGGGTATATGATATGCATGTCATTGGAAAGCTAGCGAAAAATTAAGAACTTTTCATTTAGATATCGAATGGTTTCGATGAACGGATTAGAAGTTATAGTCAACTGAATTTTAGTATTATTGTTAAAATGATTATTATTACTATCGTCGTTATTATTTTAATAGAAATATCATTGTTATTATAAAATATCATTATTACTATTATGTTAGTATTATCATTTTATCATAATAACATTTTTAGTAAATATAAATATTGTTATTTTTTTATAGAATAATAATAATTATTATTACAAAATAATACAACTTTTACTTATTATTATTATGATCAATATTATTTTATCAAATAAATAGGGGATACAAAGATATTTTTCACCACGCGTAATATAATTACATTAATAATACTTACCACTATAGTTTTACGATATTAAGTGAACTTTATAAATTTTACTACTTAAGATATATAAAAGTATATTTTATCATATATAAACGTTAATATAAATTTTTATTAATAAATGACTTTTATTATTATAAAATCTAATAAATATATTTAAATATATAAAATGACTATAGTTAAGTTATATAATAAACACGTATAAATTTTAGAAGTCATTTTGGGTTAAGTTGACTTTTGTTGACTTTTGCATATTAGTCTCGAGCATTAGGATTGTGGTACACTATGACTTGACCAAAAATTGTTAGACAAATATTGACCAACATATAAATATATATAATTAATATAGGTTCGTGAATATGAATCGAATGATGTTATGAACATTATTACTACCTTAAGTTCCTTGGATAAACCTACTGGAAAAGAGAAAAATGGATCTAGCTTCAACGGATCCTTGGATGGCTCGAAGTTCTTGAAGCAGAATCATGACACGAAAACAAGTTCAAGTAAGATCATCACTTGAAATAAGATTGTTATAGTTATAGAAATTGAACCAAAGTTTGAATATGATTATTACCTTGTATTAGAATGATAACCTACTGTAAGAAACAAAGATTTCTTGAGGTTGGATGATCACCTTACAAGATTGGAAGTGAGCTAGCAAACTTGAAAGTATTCTTGATTTTATGTAACTAGAACTTGTAGAATATATGAAGAACACTTAGAACTTGAAGATAGAACTTGAGAGAGATCAATTAGATGAAGAAAATTGAAGAATGAAAGTGTTTGTAGGTGTTTTTGGTCGTTGGTGTATGGATTAGATATAAAGGATATGTAATTTTGTTTTCATATAAATAAGTCATGAATGATTACTCATATTTTTGTAATTTTATGAGATATTTCATGCTAGTTGCCAAATGATGGTTCCCAAATGTGTTAGGTGACTCACATGGGCTGCTAAGAGCTGATCATTGGAGTGTATATACCAATAGTACATACATCTAAAAGCTGTGTATTGTACGAGTACGAATACGGGTGCATACGAGTAGAATTGTTGATGAAACTGAACGAGGATGTAATTGTAAGCATTTTTGTTAAGTAGAAGTATTTTGATAAGTGTATTAAAGTCTTTCAAAAGTGTATAAATACATATTAAAACACTACATGTATATACATTTTAACTGAGTCGTTAAGTCATCGTTAGTCGTTACATGTAAGTGTTGTTTTGAAACCATTAGGTTAACGATCTTGTTAAATGTTGTTAACCCAATGTTTATAATATCAAATGAGATTTTAAATTATTATATTATCATGATATTATCATGTATGAATATCTCTTAATATGATATATATACATTAAATGTCTTTACAACGATAATCGTTACATATATGTCTCGTTTAAAAATCATTAAGTTAGTAGTCTTGTTTTTACATATGTAGTTCATTGTTAATATACTTAATGATATGTTTACTTATCATAGTATCATGTTAACTATATATATATCCATATATATGTCATCATATAGTTTTTACAAGTTTTAACGTTCGTGAATCATCGGTCAACTTGGGTGGTCAATTGTCTATATGAAACATATTTCAATTAATCAAGTCTTAACAGGTTTGATTGCTTAACATGTTGGAAACATTTAATCATGTAAATATCAAATTCAATTAATATATATAAACATGGAAAAATTCAGGTCACTACATCCTAAGGTATTTCAATATACTTTTAACAGCAATCTAATGACTGTTTCCTGGGTTATTCTGGTATCTGCTTGTCAGGCTTAGAGCGCATGACACATCCGGTCTAGTGCATATCATTGCATACATGATTGACCCAATGGCAGACGCATATGGGACTTTCTTCATTCTCTCTTGTTCATCTTTCGTGGTGGGGCACTGAGATGAACTAAGGAGTGTTCCTCTTTGAATAGGTACCAAACCTTTCTTAGAGTTCTCCATCTTGAACCTTTTCAAGATCTTTTCAATGTATGCACTTTGATTCAAACCTATCAGTTTCTTGGATCTATCCCTGTAGATCCCAATCCCCAAAACGTATTGTGCTTCTCCAAGATCCTTAATGGAGAAGCATTTACTTAGCCAAGTTTTAACTCTTTGCATTGCCGGAATATCATTTCCAAATAACAATATATCATCCACATATAGTACAAGGAACGTGATAGTGCTCCCACTAGCTTTCTTATATACATAAGCTTCATCACCATTTTTAATGAAGCCAAATTTCACGGCTTCCTCATTAAAACGATGATTCCACATTCTAGATGCTTGTTTCAATCCGTAGATTGACTTCTTTAACTTGCATACCTTTTTAGGATATTTCGGATCAACAAAACCTTCAGGCTGAACCATATAGACATCTTCCACAAGATATCCATTTAGGAAAGCGGTCTTGACATCCATTTGCCATATTTCATAATCATAATGAGCAGCAATGGCAAGTAATATCCTAATAGACTTTAGCATTGCCACAGGCGAAAAAGTTTCATCATAGTCAACCCCTTGAGTTTGAGTGAAACCTTTTGCTACAAGTCTAGCTTTATATGTATCCAAGTTTCCATGTATGTCGGTTTTCATTTTGAAAAGCCATTTACAATCAACTAGCCTTGAGCCAGTAGGTTGTGTAACAAGTTCCCAAACTTGGTTGTCATACATGGATTGCATCTCAGCGTTCATGGCTTCCTGCCATTTATCTTTATCAATCCTTGATAAAGCATCTTGGTAGTTTATTGGTTCATCCAAATCAACCACATAGCAACCATCCATGAGAAACCCATATCTCTCAGGAGGATTACTAATCCTACCAGATCTGCGAACGTCTTGTGTATTTTGATCATCCATTTGATCACTCTCAACATTTTCATGTTGAGTGCTAGTGTCAACCAATTGTGTATCATCTACTTGATCTTGAACCTCTTCAAGATCTATCTTCCTTTCACTACTTCCTTCCATTAGGAACTTAGTTTCAAGGAATTCCGCCTTTCGAGCAACAAATACGTTCTGCTCGGATGGATCATAGAAATAATATCCCATATTATCCTTAGGATATCCTATGAAGATACACTTCGTGGATCGAGCATTCAACTTATTAGGGACGTAACGCTTAGGATAAGCTTCACATCCCCATACCTTTAAGTATGAAAGAGATGGAGGTTTTCCAAACCACATCTCATGAGGTGTTCGTTCCACTTTCTTGGTTGGGGCCATATTTAAAATACGAGCCACGGAGCATAGACAATAACCCCAAAATGATAGAGGTAACGAGCTTCTAGCCATCATAGATCGAACCATATCCATTAGGGTTCGGTTCCTCCTTTCGGAAACTCCATTCAGTTGGGGTGTTCCAAGAGGAGTGAGTTGCGAGATAATCCCACAACTTCTAAGATGATCTTGGAAAGCATCGCTTAGGTATTCACCTCCTCTATCGGTACGAAGTACCTTGATTGTCTTATTGAGTTGATTTTGTACTTCGCTTTGATACTCTTTGAATGCTTCAAAAGTTTCGTCCTTATGTCTTAACAAGTAGACATATCCGAAATGACTGAAGTCATCAATGAAAGTAACGAAGTATCTTTCACCATTCCTAGTTATGGGCTTAAAGGGTCCACATACATCCGAATGTATTAATCCCAATAAGTCCTTAGCCCTTTCATAGGTCCCTTTGAAAGGTGCTTTAGTCATTTTGCCTTGTAAACAAGATTCACATACATCAAACGAGTCTAGTTCATTTGATTTCAAAAGGCCATTCTTTTAAAGTGTATGCATTCGATTTTTGTTTATGTGACCAAGGCGACAATGCCATAAGTAGGAATCACTCAAATCCCTTTTGAGTTTCTTGGTGCTAGTATGGTATATTGAGCTACTAGATGATGTGTCATCATGAACCAATTCATAAATTCCATTTGAAGGCGAAGCCTTAAAATAGAATACATTATCTAAATAAACGTGGATAACATCATTAACAAAATTAAGATAAAAACCACATTGTTTTAAACGGGAAACTGAAATAATGTTTCGACATAAATCCGGTGCATACAAAACATTGTTCAAAATAAGTTCCAAACCACTTGGAAGCTTTAATACAAAGTCTCCTTGAGCCTTCACTTGCACTTTGGCTCCATTACCCATAAAGAGACTTGATGTTCCCGTTTGCTTGCTACTTCTTTTGAACCCCTGCAAAGAATTGCAAATGTGAGTTCCACATCCAGTGTCTAATACCCATGTATTAGAAGAAGTAATACTAAGCTCTATATATACCATATATATATTACCTGAGGTTTGCCCCGCATCCCTCTTTTCCTTCAACTCCTTAAGGTAGACCGGGCTGTTTCGTTTCCAGTGACCCATTTCACCGCAACCGAAGCACGGGTCTTCCTTGGGGTTTGCTTGTCCGACAACCTTTTGCTTCTTGTTCTTGTTTTTGATTGGGGTAACCATCCTCCCCTTTCCCTTGCCTTGATGGGCGGGTCCTTTCCTCTTAGCCGCCTTTGGCTTAGAGGTGTTATTACCTTTGGACCCACCATCATTGATCATTAGCACGGGTGAAGCCCTCTTACCCATGCTAGTTTCTGCCGTCCTAAGCATGCCATGAAGTTCGCCAATGGTCTTATCCATCCCATTCATATTGTAATTAATTACAAATTGGTCAAACCACTTTGACAAGGAGTTTAGGATAAGATCCGTGGCTAGCTCATTAGATATGTTGAGATTAAGATGGTTTGCGCGATCAATGAGGCTTTTCATCTTAAGGACATAAGATGAAACGGATTGGGAGTCGTCCATACGACATGCATGAAGCGCTCGGACCGTTTCAAAGCGCTCGACACGAGCTTGTTGAAGGAACATCTCCTTCAATTGCGTGATCATATCGTATGCAGTATGATGCTCGAAATCCTTTTGGAGTTCAGGTATCATAGTCCCAAGCATTAGGCAAGCAACTTGCACTGAATCGGCGCAATACTTATCCCAATAAGCCATGCCTTCTGTATCATCCTCGTCGGGTTGATCGGGAATGGGGTCTTCCAACACATACACCTTATCCTCAAGTTTGAGGACAATCCTAAGATTGCGGAACCAATCCATAAAGTTCGTATGGTTGAGTTTGTCTTTCTTGAGGAGAGACCTTAATGATAGGTTGTTCAAGTTAATAGGTGCGTTTTGCATGTTGTTGTTATTGGCGGCCATCTACAAAATTTAACAAAGTTCATTTAAGTATCGATTTTAAATTTAACAATCAATACCCTTTAAATCCAATTGATATATATATTAAATTTTAGAATCCAACGGTAAACCAAATTTCGGTTAGGTGACCTTTATCCCGTCATTTGATTTAGCTAGGTAGTTATTATATGACAATTGCAATCCTTTTGCAACTTCTAAGTTATGGGATCATGCAATCCTTTTGCATGACATATTATCCCATCAACGCCTATTTGTTCATCATGCTTCGGTGACCCTAAGTTCATGATTTCCAAATCAAGTCGTCCTACTTGTTTAGACATGTAAACTTAACATACAAGTGGTTAGGTGACCTTTATCCCACAAGTGTGCGAAATTTACCTTAATCATATTAGTTTGCTCATAATGGTTAGGTGACCTTTATCCCATTGTGAGTTCCCTAATATTTTTAAGTGTTGCACAAAAGGATGGCGTTTAACTTGTTTGCCTCGTTAATAAGGGATTTTAAGTTTTCATTAATTCTAGTTTGAGAAAACTTTTATGCCATACACCAACATGCATTTAGTGTATGGTTCATTTGAAATCCATTTTCATGTCTATAAACTATTTTATATATATGATCCTAATCATGTTCTTAATAACCGTTTATTAATGTCCTTTTAGCCATTTTTAATTTAACCAATTAAATTGTCATTTTGCTTGTTGTTAACTTGTGTGATTAACTTGTAGCATACAGCCATACAATCCACAATCATACAATAAACAACCATGCATGCAAAACAAATATGTTCACAATCAAGCCATTTTGGTAGACATTTGTTTAGCCGAAAACAAATGCCACCGGATAAGGGGTTATAACACAAAGTAGGAGATTTCAAATCTCCCACTTAACCTTGCATCCAAATGCTTCTTCATGTGTTCTTCAAGTCTTCATCATTCTTCATCATTTTACAAAATATATCCTAATACATTTTGTCTAAAAAATGAAATTACAACCTAATCTATTTTACATACCAAATATAAAATAAATTACATAACCAAATGAATTATTACATGCCAAATGAATAAATATTATTACAAACCAATTGAATAAATATCAATCAACCATGCATGCAACCAAACACAAGGTCAAGGCTTAGATTGTGAACAACATCAACATAAGTGATAGGCAATACAGAATCATAAGTGATTGGAAACACAGAATCACAAGTGATCTGCAACACAGAATCACAAGTGATTGGCAATACAGAATCACAAGTGATCGGCAACACAGAATCACAAGTGATTGGTAGTACAGAATCACAAGTGATTGGCAGTACAGAATCACAAGTGATTGGCAGTACAGAATGCAGAATCACAAGTGATTTTGGCCAAAATGACAAACCACCCAAAACCGAAAATTTTACATTCTACTTTATGCATGTTCATAGAATGCAAAATTATAGTGGGTTTAATAACCATCTCGAAGCATATTTCAACAACTTCGGATCTAGATACCATTGTTGGGATTTAACAAGTTTATAATATACTTAAACCATTTTAAGAATTAAGAAAGCGGAAGCACGTTAATTACCAATTTTAGTCTTGTTAAACTTTAACCAATTAAATTTAAATCCCAATTAGGATCAAGTTGTGAAACATACTTACAAACTAAGAGTGGGTTTAGAGATTATACCTCCTCAAGCTAGTTGAGGGTTGTTTTCAAAGTTGCAAGATGATGATGAAGATGATGATGAATGCAAGCCTCAAAGTGATGAAACCTCAAGAGATTATACCCCAAACTTTTCACCAACACCCTAGCTTTTAGTTAGGATTTATTTGACACTTGAAACCAAGCTTGCAAAGAAGAAAATGGATCTCCTTATGACCTCCAAAGGCCACGGATTGGACAGCTGCAAAAGGGGAGTTTTGTGCAGTTTTTTTTGAAGTGTAATTGCATGTGTGTGTTGTTCCAAGAGTCAAGATGCTAGTATATGGAAGTGGGAAAGCATGGGTCAAGGAATCTAAGTCACAAGCATGTGAACTTGCAACTCCAAGGCCACTTACTCTTCCATGTTATAAAATAAGTTTTATATAAATTAAATTTTATAAAACTTTTATAAAACTTCCATATACATATATATTTGTTATGTACATATATTTTATAAAACCAAAACTTTATAAAATGTAACATAATAAAATAAATTATTTAACCTATAAATAATTTAAACTCTTGTTATATAAATTATTCCATAATTTATATGTATACACATCAAGTAATATTTCAGAAAACCATTTTTCTTAAAGTTCAAGTGTCGCGTATTTAATCAATGATCCAATCGTTAAGATTAAATACGTATAAGGTGTCGGTAAGTTTGTTATTGGGTATGACCCGACTTGGATCATAACACATTAGCCACATTAATTTAATATGTCTCTCGGGCATACGAAATACCTTCAATAACATGGGGTTCAGTAACCATCCGGGCATAGCCTGGATGGCCACTGAGCTATCCCCATGATAGCATCCACCCGGGTTCGAGTTTGAGTTCCGCCTCGGCTTGTTCAAAAAGGGAGATGACTAGAGGGATGTCGAAAGACAATTCACCCGGTAGCGGGTCTGGCACTCAGCGGGCTCGTTCCCCCAGGTTTACCCTCTGCGGGGGAGTCAAAGATTCGTTCGTAGGGGGTTCCTGAGTAACCAAAAAAAAAATGGGGTTCAGTTCCAGGCCACATCTATAAAGCTCGCAGTTTTTTTGCTCCGAATTTATTCACTTCTTTTCTCATTTCTTCTTCTGCTCTATAATATATATATATATATATATATATATATATATATATATATATATATATATATATATATATATATATATATATATATATATATATTATTAATATTATTATTAATCTTATTATTATTATTATCAGTAGTATTAATATTATTTTAATTAGTATTATACATAAAATACTACGACGAGATCATGTTCAAACGATTTCAAAAATGATTTTCGAGTGAGTTTATAGTCTACCTTTTTAAATACTTTAAATATTTTTGGGCTGAGAATACGTGCAATTTATTTTAAATGCAATAAGACACAAGTAAATACTAAATTCTACACCGAGTTAAACTGAAAATCCCTTAGCTTTGGTTACTAGTAGCTGCCAGTACATAGGATATGGACTGGTGGGCGCGAATAATTGTGTATGGATCCATAGGGCTTGACATCTCTGTCCGAGCTAGAGCGCTAGCCTTTTAACGGACGTATGTTATTTGAGTTTATGACACCTTGGTTTGCGTGTATTGTACATGTTGGTTGAATGTATGTTAAAACAGGTGTGATGACCCGAAAATTTCTGACTAAATTTAAACTTAATCTTTGTATGATTAACATTTCCGACACGATAAGCAAAGTCTGTAAAACTGAATCTCAAAATTTTTGAACTACTTTCATATATTCAAATACCTTTCGGTTGTTCTTGACGATTCGCGAACAATTATATGTATATCGATACATATATATATACTATAACTTGAAAACGTAACAATGTATTAATTGTATGATACCGTACATTAAACTTATTGGTTTAAATATTTATTTGAGTATATATGATAAGTTGGAATATTAATTATATGAATAACTTGCGATGTATATTTAAAACGTGTTTATGAATGTATAAAATATAATATTAACTTGGTCATAAAAACGAATTGTTATTATATATATATTAACAAAGAGCGAGACGATGATTTATAGAAGTAAATGATCAAAATACTCAAAAGTTTAAGATATACTTTGAGTGGTATAGTTTAGGGATAATTTAAGGCTATATTTTGACAAAGGTACGTGACACGAAATGTTAAATACAAGTTTTCTCAGCGTACGAAATGAGATTTGAAAAACCGGAACCGGGACATAAGTCGAGTGATGACGTACGACTTATCGGAACAAAAATTACAAGTCAACTATGCATGTGAATTTAATATAATATATAATTAATTATATAAATTAAATATATTATATATATTATATAAAATTATGTCGACAAACAAAAAGTTAAAAGTTTGTGAGCTGGATCAGAGGGCTATGCGATCGCATGGCCTTGATGCCCAAAAACCATGCGATCGCATGGGGTCAGATTCCAGGCCACATCTATAAAGCTCGCTTATTTTCTGCCGAATCCATTCACTTTTATCTCTCAATCTCTTAATCTCTCTACATATATATTTATATTATTATTATTATTATTATTATTATTATTATTATTATTATTATTATTATTATTATTATTATTATTATTATTATTATTATTATTATTATTATTATTATTATTATTATTATTATTATTATTATTATTATTATTATTATTATTATTATTATTATTATTATTATTATTATTATTATTATTAAGATTAATATTATTATTAATCTTATTATTATTATCAATAGTATAATAATTATTAGTATTATACATAAAATACTACGACGAGGTCATGAGCGTGTCACTTTTAAAATGGGTTTTCAAGCGGGATAGAGCTAAGGAAAACTATGGGTTATTACTAAGGAGGTTTTGGGTATTGTTCAAGGGTTTTGCTCGTGAGTCAAACTAGTATTTATCATCTCCGTTGCGTCTACGTACTTTCCTACAATATTGAATCTCAATATTGATACGTAAGCACTCATATTTTATCTTTTATATATTAATTGTGTATCCATGTCTAGTGCTCGAGTATATATATATTTATACATGCTTGTATGCTAAATTTCGTTGCTAAACAGTTTATAATGAATCACGAATTAAATACATATATTACTGGAAAAAGGTATATGATATACATGTTTTTGGAAAGCTGGCGAAATTCAATAACTTTTCATTTAGAAATCGCGTAATTTCGATGAACGAATCAAAAGATATGGTCAACTGAATTATAATTGACGTTAATTGGAATTGCTTTTGAATCTGCAATTAATATTTAAACAACTTGTTTGTAAGATTGATAAATTAGATTTTTGAATATTACCAACCGAGTAAATGAATCCTTATATAAGGCACGTCTCGTTTTGTTGAACTATTGTCAAAATTGACTTTTTGAAACGACTTTGGATAACTTTTGTATGTCGATCTCGAGCATTAGGATTATGATACACTATGACCAGACCTAGCTTGTTAGACATTTATTGACCAACATATGTTCTCTAGGTTAAGATCTACGGTTATTTGGTAATCCAGGTTTCAGTCACATTTTGGTGAACGACTTTATATGCTGCTAAGGTGAGTTTCATTGCTCCCTTTTTAATTGCTTTTGCAATCTAAATTTTTGGGCTGAGAATACATGCACTTTATTTTAAACGCAATGGATACAAGTACATACTAAATTCTACACTGAGTTTGAACTGAAAATCCCTTAGCTTTGGTAACTGTTAATTGCCAGTTATCAGAACCGGTGGGCGTGAGTAGTAGTATATGGATCCATAGGGCTTGACATCCCCGTCTGTTCCAGGTATAGAAACCCTAGCCTGAACTATAAAACAGACGTATGCTATTTGAGTTTAGTACACGTTGGTTTGCGTGTATTGTACATGTTGGTTGCATGTATGTTAAAACAGGGGTACTTATTATAACGTTAAAGCTTAGTTACCAGGGTGCTCAATCTTGTAGAATATTTTGATAAACGTTTCTGGATTAAACAACTGAAATCTTGTGATCCACCTTTATATACAGATTATATGAAACAATAAAACTATGAACTTACCAACCTTTGTGTTGACACTTGTTAGCATGTTTATTCTCAGGTTTCCTAGAAGTCTTCCGCTATTTGCTTATGTGTTAGACAAGCTATGTGCACGGAGTCTTACATGACATATTTTTCAAGGAAATGTTGCATTCACTAAATCATCACCATGTATCTTATTTTGACTGCATTGTCAACGGAACTATTATTGTAAACTATTATTTACGGTGATTGTCTATATGTAGAAATCATCAGATGTCGAAAACCTTTGATTTAAATATTCATTTATGGTGTTCCTTTTTAAAAGAATGCAATGTTTACAAAACGTATCATATAAAGGTCAAATACCTCGCAATGAAATCGATGAATGATGTGTTCGTCCATATGGATTTGGAGCGATCGTCACAACAGGGGTACTTATTATAACGTTAAAGTTTAGTTACCAGGGTGCTCAATCTTGTAGAATAATTTGATAAACGTTTCTGGACGAAACAACTGAAAATCTTGTGATCCACCTTTATATACAAATTATGCGCAACATTAAAACTATGAACTCACCAACCTTTGTGTTGACACTTTTTAGCATGTTTATTCTCAGGTTTCTAGAAGTCTTCTGCTGTTTGCTTATACGTTATACAAGCTATGTGCATGGAGTCATACATGCTTTATTCAAGAAAACTTTGCATTCACAAAATCATCACCATGTATCTTATTTTGACTGCACTATCAACGGATGTAGTATTGTAAACTATTATATACGGTGATTGTCTATACGTAGAAATCATCAGACGTCGAAAACCTTGGATTTTTTAACACCCCGCCAAATTTCCATCTGACGACGCGTTAATCCAGGTCCCACATTTAACAGTTACGCCCTCTATATGAGACGTTTAAAGCAATCGCATTTAATTTTATTAAAAGTGGACTTCCAAAAACATAAGTCAATAATCCCAAAACAGAAACACTGTTGTGATCGTAACCACAAGCTAACAGTATTTAAATAGTTATAAAAGTTTTAAATGCGAAAGTAAATAATGTTCTTTAAATCAAATGCTTACTCCACGGCCAGACATGCAGCAAACACAAGAAGCCTGAAAATAATGTTCTTTAAGGACCTGAAAATAAAAACACGCAAAAACATGTCAACAAATAATGTTGGTGAATCTACAGGTTTAGAGTTATGTAACAGTATCTGAAAAATAGTTATCAGAAAAATAGTTTAATTTCCTTCACCACAAGATTTTACAAGTACAACACCAAGTTGTGAAACGTTTGCATAATCTGAGCACCTGAATACTAGCAATGACCCGAGTATAGAAACCACTATTCCCGCCTTTACCTAGTAAAATGTTATACACTTGTTCAAATGTATTTAATGTTCAAAGTAAATGCACCACAGTTAATATTGTAGGGTGAGGTTGTCAACCTGACGGATCCGTCCATCTAAATTGTGCTTACACCGATGGTATTAAAAGTATTCAAGCTAGAGGCTTTGTGAACAAACTCAGTACGCATATATAGTACTCGTGTCAATACAAAAGCATTTGATAATATAAGTAATAAAGCTTGTATTCTCATCCCTGAAAACATGTAAAAAGCGGGCCTGTAGACTCACCTTTAAATAAAGCTCGGATTGAAAAGACAAACGACTTGTACGGTTTATAGCCGAGTAATGTAACCTAAGTATACGTATTTAGGTTGGTCAATAAATATGTCTTAAATAAATGTGGTTTCATCGTATAAGTTGTCTTATTGCTCGACTCGACGCGTTTCTAAGTAAAAGTCAACTATATCATGCAAGTCAAACAAAGTCAACTGAAGTCAAACCGAAAGTCAAACTTGGTCAAAGTAGTCAACTAAAGTCAACATCAGTAGGTTCATGTTAAATATTGGTCAACATGTCAACCCTAAGTCCAACAATACGTTTTAGGTCCTAGCAGATCAATTTCACAATTTCAGATTATCGTTGTGCACAAAGTTCATGTATACGTAGCATACTTAGCATATTATCTCATAATACAAAATTCAAGTAAACATGGAAAGCTCCAGATCATAAGCATACTCAAAATCGATTCCAAAAAGTCTGGCCAGGGTCTCATACGATAATTAAAAGTCAGGAATCAGAAGGGGTACATTTGTAGTTTGCCAAGTCAGTTTCTGACTGCGCACTGATTTTTTTTGGCTATAACCGGAGCTAGGAACATGCAATTGATACAAGACCAGTGGACATAGTTCAAGGACAAGTCAAATTAACACATATCAAAAATAAGCAATTTTTGTTTAGCCAATTTGTACAGTTTATTCGTGCAAGTTGAATATTCAGTTTTCAGCTCAAATCGGAATTTTCATAAAGTATAGTCCTATTGTGCCCAATGTATAAGGTTTCAGAGATTGACATTAACTAACAATAATTCACATATCATGTTAAGTTTCATTTTCTAGAAGCATACATTCTCAATCATTAAACACAATTCACAGAGTATAAAACAGGGAGCAAGTTGATGTTTCGATTCTAGTTTAGCTAGTCACATTCGTACGCGATCATTCGAAGATCTAGATACAATTAGCCTATGATATCTACATGAAAAGTGAATTAATTTTTGTTTAAATTTCAAATATGCAAAGCCTTAAACACAGAAGTCAACACATTTTATCATACAAGGCTGTTTTCATGCAAGTGCTGTATAAATCTACTTTTACACTAATTCAAGCATATTTTGAGTTATACATAAGCAAACGATATGATATCCTAGTCTAAATTGTGTGTTTTTAAATTATATTTCCAGTGGTATAAGTTTCACATGCCAATTCGTGGTCTATCAAACCCAGATTTCTGATCAATCACAAAAACACAACGTTAATTTCAATTAGTCATAACTTGATCATCCGGAAATGAAATCAAGTGAATCCAGAGCCTAAACTCAATAGTTTTTCGCTAGGAATCTGAATATGACATAATATCATACATTTGAAAATTTCAAAATCACTGATCATGAAAAAACAAATTCGGTTTTAAACCCTAACGCATCAAACGATCAAATTAACGATAACAATTAACACGTACGCGTATAGACTTGAGCAATTGACAACATAACTATGAAACTTTAATAAAAATCAGATTTTTAAGATTAGGGTTCATGTGATTATACCTTTGATCGCGAAAAGAATTATATCAACGCGTAGAGGAGATCGAGAATTGCAACGTTTGTTCTTGAGGTTTGATCAAAAAATAAAAATTGAAGGTATGGTGATGGTGATGATGATCAACGCAAGAGGAGAGGCCAGGAGGGAAAAAGTGTCGACTGGATTAGCTAGGTTTAGGTTTATTGGAGTGTTTTATTAACTAGTAAATTAAATTAGGGCCCTAACACACTACACTAATACCAAATAAGCCCAAAGTAGAAAAATAAGGGGGAATGGGGGAGGGGGAGGCCGATTGGCCCAAGTGAGGGGGTTCCGGGCTCGTGTTTTGCAAAAGCGCGTATTCATGGTCCGTTTTAAGTGCCGTTTAGTCGTACTGAAGGCCCGAAATGCTAAACCGATCGTTAAACGCAACCAAACGTTAATTTATTAAAAACCCAATAAATTAATTATTTTTAAAAAGTTAATAATTAATAGATTAATTATTAAAATAAACCCGAGCGTTTCGCTGCTCAAAAAGCCGTTATCAAAATCGTATCGTTTTAATCGTATTTCATTATTCAAAATATTTATTTGAATTAATATCAACCCATATTAATTATTGTAACCCTTCAAGGATCAAGTATTCATTTATTACACATAAACACGTAAACGTCAAGTAATCGCCGTTAAATAAACTAACGGAAGGTTAACAGAAGTAACGGAAAAAGCAGGGTTGTTACATTACCCACATGTTATTGAAAATTTCGTCCCGAAATTTTAGTGATCGCCCGCTGAAGTAGTTTCCTCGGGAAACAGTTGCGGGTATTTCAGTCTCATCTGGTCTTCACGCTCCCACGTGAACTCTGGTCCTCTTCTCGTGTTCTACCGAACTTTAACGATAGAAATTCTGCTTTGCTTCAACAGTTTGACCTCACGGCCCAAGATTTCGACAGGTTCCTCAATGTAATGAAGTTTGTCGTCGATACGTAGTTCCTCTAAAGGAATAATCAAATTCTCATCGGCTAGGCACTTCTTTAGATTGGATACATGAAAAACGTTGTGTATACCGCTGAGTGCTTGTGGCAGCTCCAATCTGTAAGCTACCGGTCCAACTCTTTCAGTTATCTCGAACGGTCCAACATATCGAGGACTCAATTTACCTCGTTTCTCAAATCGTATAACACCCTTCCAAGGTGATACCTTAAGCATAACTTTATCACCAACTTGGAATTCTATGTCCTTCCGTCTAACATCGACATAACTCTTTTGACGACTCCGAGCCATTCTCAATCGTTCCTAAATCTGTAGGACTTTCTCAGTTGTCTCCTGAATAATCTCAGGACCTGTCAACTGACTATCCCCCAATTCGCTCTAACAAACGGGAGATCTACACTTCCTTTCGTACAATGCTTCGAAAGGTTCAGCTTTAATGCTCGCATGGTAGCTGTTATTATACGAGAACTCAGCTAGTGGTAAGTACTTATCCCATCCGTTTCCAAAATCAATGACACATGCCCTCAACATGTCCTCAAAAGTTTGAATAGTTCATTCGCTCTGGCCATCTATCTGGGGGTGATACGTTGTACTCATATCTAAATGAGTCCCCATTGCTTTCTGTAATGATTTCCAAAATCTGGAAGTGAATCTGCTATCGCGATCGGATATGATAGATATAGGCACTCCATGCCTAGAGACGACTTTCTTAATGTAGATCTGAGCCAACTTCTCCATTTTATCAGTTTCTCTTATCAGTAAGAAGTGTGCAGACTTAGTAAAATGATCCACGATAACCCAAATAGTATCGTAACCTCCTACTGTTCTCAGCAGTTTCGTGATGAAGTCCATGGTAATGCCTTCCCATTTCCACTGGGGAATCTCTGGTAGAGTTAGTAATCCTGATGGCTTCTGATGTTCAGCCTTGACTTTAGCGCAAGTCAAGCACTTTTTGACATAGGTAGCAATGTCAGCTTTCAAATTTGCCCACCAATAAAACGCCTTCAAATCTTGATACATCTTATCTGATCCCGGATGAATTGAGTATCTTGACTTGTGTGCTTCCTCCAACACTAGTTCTCTCAATCCACCAAACTTTGGTACCCAGATTCGATTAGCAAAGTACCGTGTTCCATCCTCCTTGATGTCAAATTTCTTATCCATTTCTCTGAGAAATTCAACATCGACATTTCTCTTTCTTCACGGCTTCTTGTTGTGCTTCACGGATCTGTGATGTGAGATTCGTACGGACAACTATATTAAGAGCTTTAACCCTAAGAGGTTTCTCTCGCTCTTTTCTGCTCAAAGCATCCGCTACAACATTTGCCTTGCCCGGATGATATTGAAGTTCACAGTTATAATCGTTAAGTAGTTCCATCCAACGTCGTTGTCTCATGTTGAGTTGTTTCTGGTTGAATACTTGCTGTAAACTCTTATGGTCGGTGAAGATAGTAAACTTGGTTCCATACAGGTAGTGTCTCCTCATTTTAAGTGCAAAGACAACAGCTCCTAGTTCAAGATCGTGCGTAGTGTAGTTCTGCTCGTGAATCTTTAACTGACGTGATCCATAAACAATAACCTTATTTCGTTGCATAAGCACGCAACCCATTCCTTGACGCGAGGCATCGCAATAAATGACAAATTCTTCACTTCCCTCGGGTAGAGACAATACTGGTGCAGTTGTTAACTTCTCCTTCAACAACTGAAATGCGGTCTCTTGTGGTTCTGACCACTCATACTTCTTGCCCTTATGAGTCAACGCGGTTAATGGTCGGGCAATCTTAGAGAATCCTTCAATGAATCTCCTGTAGTAACCAGCTAGACCCAAAAATTTCCGAATCTGCATTGGCGTCTTTGGGGTTTCCCAATTCTTAACCGACTCAATCTTTGCTGGATCGACCTGTATTCCATTGGCCCCTACAACATGACCAAGAAATTGTACCTCTGGTAACCAAAAATCACACTTAGAGAACTTTGCATACAACTGCTCATTTCTAAGCATAGTCAATATCGAACGTAGATGTTGTTCGTGCTCTTCCTTGTTCTTGGAGTACACCAATATATCATCAATAAACACAATGACGAATTTGTCTAGGTATGGCTTACACACACAGTTCATGAGTTCCATGAACACTGCTGGTGCGTTCGTCAAACTAAACGGCATCACTGTAAACTCATAATGTCTGTAACGTGTTCTAAACGCTGTCTTAAAGACATCAGCTTCCTTGACTCTCAATTGGTTATATCTGGATCTCAAATCAATCTTCGAATAACAACTAGATCCCTGTAGCTGATCAAATAAGTCATCAATCCTCGGTAGCGGGTACCGATTCTTGATTGTCAACTTGTTCAATTCTCTGTAGTCGATACACAATCTCATCGACCCATCTTTCTTTTTAACGAACAAGACTGGAGCTCCCCAAGGTGAAGAACTCGGTCGGATAAATCCCTTTTCTAACAATTCTTGCAATTGGCTAGACAACTCTTGAAGCTCTGGGGGTGCAAGTCTGTACGGTGCGCGAGCCACCGGTGCCGCTCCTGGCACTAAATCTATCTGAAACTCAACTTCTCGGTGCGGTGGGAGACCAGGTAATTCCTCCGGAAAAACTTTAAGAAATTCCTTAACTATAGGAACATCTTTGTAGAGACCCGTCCTAATCCATCCGGACGAAGTCCATATCGATTACAAACGATTCATAACAGTTGATTACATCGCGAGGTAATTGACCTCTATATGATAAATTTTACAAACATTGCATTCGTTTTTAAAAGACAAACGTTCGTTACATCGACAGTTGACAGGCATGTAAAGCATTTCATAATATATCCAAATATAATTGACTTAATAATAATTTTGATGAACTCAACGACTCGAATGCAACATCTTTTGAAATATGTCATGAATGACTCCAAGTAATATCTCTAATATGAGCAAATGCACAGCGGAAGATTTCTTTCGTACCTGAGAATAAACATGCTTTAAAGTGTCAACCAAAAGGTTGGTGAGTTCATTAGTTTATCATAAAGAATCATTTCATAATTTTAATAGACCACAAGATTTCATACTTCCATTTCTCATAATCATACGTCCCATGCATAGAGACAAAAATATCATTCATATGGATTGAACACCTGGTAACCGACATTTACAATATGCATATAAGAATATCCCCATCATTCCGGGATCCTCCTTCGGATATGATATAAATTTCGAAGTACTAAAGCATCCGGTACTTTGGATGGGGCTTGTTGGGCCCGATAGATCTATCTTTAGAGTTCGCGTCAATTAGGGTGTCTGTTCCCTAATTCTTAGATTACCAGACTTAATAAAAAGGGGCATATTCAGTTTCGATCATTCAACCATAGAACGTAATTTCGATTACTTGTGTCTATTTCGTAAAACAGTTATAAAAGTTGCGCATGTATTCTCAGCCCAAAAATATAAAGGGTAAAAAGGTAAATGAAACTCACAATACTGTATTTTGTAGTAAAAATACATATGACGACATTGAACAATGCAGGGTTGGCCTCAGATTCACGAACCTATATCAAGTATTAACACATTATAGTATAAATCAATTAAGTTTATATATTTGTTATGTATTAATTATTCTTATAATATATTATGATACTTATTTGATATTTAATTAATGTTATATCAATAATATTAGTTGAAACATAATTTTATGTAATATTAGTATATTTTATGTAATAATATATTTACATATATATCTTTTGTTTTGTAAAATTAATAATTGTAGAAATACCTAAGGATAATAATAATAATAATAATATTAATAATAATAATAATTTTTAAAAGTATAAAACTACCTTAGGAGTCGGTTTTAAAAAAATTGCACCAAGCCGGGCTCGAACCCGAGACCTCTCGCTCACTCATCAACACCCTTAACCATTCCTCCATTTCAGTTTTTCTGGTTTATAATACAAACCCAAATACTTATCTATTACATGTTTCAACCCACTTCATCTTCTTCACCAAAATCTAAACAATCAAACAACTTCATTCTTAATAGTCAATCATCAAAATAGTTTTAGGACTTCTAAACAAACATGAAACAAAAAATAAAAATGTGTTCATGATATAAAAAAAATGAGAAAAAAAACAAAAAAATCCTACTGCTTGCTTGTAGCCAAGAAAAAAAAAATTTGTTTTCAATTTTGAGTTCGTTTTGGACAATCTTTACAACATGAAACATGTTTCAAATCATTCCTAAAAACTATTGAAATCGTCAATTGAACTTAAAACATCAAAACAAGCTCTAATTTCTCCAAGAACAAAACATTTGACTTTTGACAATTTAACTTTGACTCGCAAATTCGAATTCGTTATCAAGAATTAGAACTTGAGATTTTGCAGGAAGTTTAGGTAAATGATTCCTAACAACTCTACATTTTTAGTTTTTGAAATTTGTTTCGAATTCACGTTAGTGTATATCACTGTGAAGAACTCAAGAACTCAAAAATTGATTTTTAGATTAAGAGTGTTATAGGTTATGATTACAACATGAATTGTGTTGCAAATCATTCCTATAATCTTTATGGATCATCAAATTAACTGGAGATATCAAAACAAACTCGAATTTGATTCAAGAACACTTAGTTGACTTTGAAAACCAAAACTTTGACTCTCAAATTAGAAATTAATAGAAAGAATTGAGGATTGAAAACTTACAGATAGTTTAGATAGACGATTCCTAACATGACTGCATTATTACATTTTGAAAATTTGTTCTAAATCAAAATATGGTGAAAAAGATGAATGTACAGAGTGTCGAGCTTATTTTCTGGGTTTTCTTTGTTTTCAACTCAAATTGCAGTTTGTAACTTATATAGAGTGATTAGGTACATGATTTAACAGTTAAATTGATTTCCAATTGATTTGTGAAGTAGACTTGTAACAAACTGGAGACATGAAGTACGTAAATTATTTTCATGTGAAGAAAAAGAAAAAAAATTGATAGTTACTTCTAACAGAATGGGATTCCCTATTTTTATTTTTAATAAATATTATTAGTAAATACCCTAATAATATTAATAATAATTCTAATAAAATAACTAAATAATATCATAAAAATGATAATAAATAAAAATAAGAATTCGTTTAAATCATAAATAAATTTTAATCTTAATTATCTTGTACATTATTTTACATTTTCAATTCAAATGATTATTTTGTATTTTATTAATACAACTTAATATGCACTCTTATATTTATATATGTATATATATTTACATATTTATTTACACACAATTGTTCGTGAATCGTCGGAAATAGTCACAGGTTAAATGAATCTATATAAATAGTTCAAACATTTCGAGACTCAACATTACAGGCTTTGCTTATTGTGTTGGAACATATAAAGATTAAGTTTTAATTTGGTCGGAAATTTCCGGGTCGTCACAGTACCTACCCGTTAAAGAAATTTCGTCCCGAAATTTGAGTGGAATGGTCATGGCTGACAATAAGTATGTTTTCATGACGTATCCGAGCTAGAAATTAGAGTTTTATCATCAGTGAGTAATATAGGTAAAAAAAAATTTGATTACGCGAAGAGTATAATCGAAGCTATCGCAAGAGATGGAACTGATGACGTAGTTATGATTGATTTCCGGAATTCATGGGATTTAAAGAAAATCTTCGTAATAAGATTTGGTTCTTCGGCGATATCGGAAATCAGATCTTCTTTGATTAAATGCAATAATCTGTTTCGATTGCTCTGTCGGATATTTTACTATAAATCCACTCCCTTCGTTTCCTTATTTTCACAGCTCACACCTTCCATTCTTTCTCCCCTGATTCATTTTTTTAAAGCATTCATTAATATGCTCCATCCAGTTCTGATCCTTGATATACTCTTAACTTTCATATCTGTCATTCTTCTCTTTCATCTACCACAGGAGGATTATATTTACTTCTACTATTATCTTGGGGTTATAGTGTTTTTAATTTTCCCGTGCCTTTACGTGGCAATACGTATTGATATTCACGGTTTGTAATTTATGTGTTGTTGTCGAGCTTTATATTTTCTTTATATTCAAGAGTTCCATACTTTCGTCTCCTCTTCCCGACTTCAAGTCAAGCGAATAATGGTCCGGAATTCGTAGATATGGATTTTGAAATGAACATAGTTAATGTTCTAGAAGGAAATCGTAATGGCACGATCTTGATTTTTCAAATTACTAGAATATCTGAAAAGATAGAACTATTAAGAATATATGTTCTTGATATACTTGGAGATTGGGTAGAATGTAAGAGTCGTGTAACATGGCACATAATGACGTTATGATCTGTGAATCATCACGTTCCATTAGAAACTCAGCATGACTTACTGTAATATAATCACGTTGATCAAGTGTCATTATATTATACTAACTCATGCATCAGTTCCCAACATTACTTCAATAACATTCATATTTCAAGCTCGAAAGTTTACAGAATATAGAAACTAACAGTTTCTATATGATGTAACACTGATAACACGAAGAGATTAATGATTTCAGATAAGAATTGTTATGAAAATATTCTCGGAAATATCAAACATATTTATGATGATATTTTCAGAATTTCTGAGATCGAATGTTGATGAAAAAAATCCTTTCGCAAGGATTTAGAATAAATAAGGAGCAAGATATTCACTAAAGACTTCATCAGAAACAGAATCATCAGGGTTCTTTATGTACAAGTTTAGTCCTTGTGATTTGCTCAGAGTCTCCTTCATGGTTTGCTCAATTCGTTTTTCAGTACCAAACTTCCTTTTGAGCTTTTCCAACGTATCTATTTTTTTTTATCAAAATTTTGACTGTTAAAATCATCCATAGTTTTTGTTGCTTCATTCAACTTTTCAAAATTTAGAGCATTAATTCACAGACTGGGTGCTTTTCTGAATTTCAGAATGGAAGATCATAGTTCTAAGAGATAAATGTTATATGGATACATATAACTGTTGATGTGGAAACGTTGCGAGACTCAAAATACAAATTTGCTGATTCCTGGTAATTGGTATGGCAGTTCTCATTACAAGATGCGGATGAGTATATGATAGGGTTTCAATGAATAAATATAATGATTTGTCAGAGAGATTTAAGCCAAAAAAAACAACGAGGCTGCTGGTACGTCTTCTGGTAATATGGTGGAATATAAAAGAATTCTCCGTTATAAAAAGGGTAATTGTATATATCAGGATTATAGTAAGGCTACTTCGAATGAAAAGTCGAAGTTGACTTGCTGGAGCTGTGACAAAATTAGCTACTTTGAAAAGGGATCGCAAAGTTATTTTTGCTAATAAATGCCAAAGGATCTGATGCGGCTACGTGTTAAACTTTTACTCAGTTGCCGAGAGTTTCTCAGGTGCATAACTATATGCATAAACCTTTCCTTCCGTAGATGAAGTGCGGTTGATTCATCCTATCGATTGAGGTGTTTTCAAGAATCATGAAAGGTTTGAACGCAGATTGTAATCGTCAAGATACAGATGAGGTTTAAGATGAGATCAAGTGGCAAACTTGAAGATATGTTTAGTTTCATATGTTATAATCAATATTTTAATTCATTTTAATTATCCAATGTCGACAGTCCATATTTGTTAATCCACAATTAACAGTCCGATAATACATATATAGCTTAATATATAATATCCGAATTAATTAATACGTATCGGGACCCGTGTACATGTCTCAGACTCGATCACAACTCAAAGTATATATATTATTATAGAATCAACCTCAACCCTGTATAGAGAACTCGATCATTACTGCATATAGAGTGTCTATGGTGATTCCAAATAATATATATAGATGCATCGATATGATATGTCAAAACCTTGTATACGTGTTCCGATATTTAAAGTGCGTAAAATAAATAACAGGAATTAAATAACGATAACTAAAGTGCGTAAAGTAAATAACAGAAATTAGATGACAATAAATAAAATTGCGGGAATGTAAATTTCGATAATTAAATAGCAATAAATAAAATGCGATAAATAGAATGTAATCAGTTAGCTAGGAACAGTTAGCTGGAACAGTTAGCATGGTTTCTTAACAAAATTCCATATTGTTAATTAGTCTGTTTCTAATCAATTTTTATTGTGTCCATTATTTCTTCATTATGCCACTTGTTGGATTCTGGTAAGTAAAAATCCAAATATGAAATTGAATTTGAATGAAAATGGTTATTCTGTGGTGAACGGATTCGTATATCGATAGATGTAGGTAGGATGGTAATCGACCGTTGAATCAGATTCGAAGACTGTACAATGTAACTTATTAATGTGAAATCTTAAATATATTTTTCGGGTATTACCTACCCGTTAAAATATTTTTACCATTAACAGTTTGTACGAAAGAATTTTTAATCACAATCTTTATGAAAATATATTTACATATATATTTTCTTCAGATATAATTATGGATTTAATGAGTCAATGTGATATTAAACTCATCAGATTTACGATTAGAACTATGATACATAATCTCTAAAACATTAGAGTTTACATAATCGTCATGTCGAACGAATATAAATGATGTAGAATGATTTGTGGAACGATAATTATACTCTAGGTACAGAATGAGATGTTGAGGCATGGATTGTTGAAACTTGGGTTATTGGTGGTACTGGTGCCATTGGTGCTAAGGCTGGTGATGTTACTGGTGTTGGTGATACTGTTGATGATTGCAAATTGTATACCGTGCTCTCTAAAGTTAATACTCGAGCTCGGAGTTCTCTAACTTCTTCTACTAACCCGAGTTGTTTATCAATGTGAGGTAGAGGTCGGATATCTTCTCTAGTTCCATTAATGGTAGTTTCAAGACGAAAAATTCTTGCAAATAGGGTATAAACGGTATTGCGAACGGGTTCGCCGGTGAGCGGGTCAAGTACTCCAAGGTTAGGTGGTAGATTTGATTCATGATATGGAGTACCTTCTTCCTTTCTCCATAGGGTGAGTATGTCACGAACCCATCCCCATTTTCTCCAGTAATCACGGTAGTTGATTGGTTGGTGTGCTCCTGTCACGCTGTCTTCGGAGTCAGAGGAACTTGGTCGATTTGTAGAGGCCATCTTAAACGATCTCAGGAAAGATTTTTGGTATGAAGAGTTTAGTGGCATCAATTGATAGTTAGATGGTATTCTCAATGCATAATTTTCATAGATATATATAGTACCAGGATCCCTTAAATTAAGGAGAAATTTACGAGATATCAGGCAAGGTCTACAGTAACAGATACACTAAGATATGAATTGTCAGATACGCTAAGATATGAATTTTGTCTAAACACTATTCATGCAGTCAATGCAGTAAAATATGTCTAGACTAAGAATAATGAGTAGGTAATTTCCTAAGGATGATAAGCAGATGTTTTCCGATAAAAATGATAAGCAAAACTTTTGACATGCAGACACGGTCGAAGTCCAGACTCACTAATGCATCCTAACGACTATCAGTTAGGCACGCTAATGCAAGACCTGGTTCGCTAAACATGCTTTAATGACTCCAAGTAATATCTCTAATATGAGCAAATGCACAGCGGAAGATTTCTTTCGTACCTGAGAATAAACATGCTTTAAAGTGTCAACCAAAAGGTTGGTGAGTTCATTAGTTTATCATAAAGAATCATTTCATAATTTTAATAGACCACAAGATTTCATACTTCCATTTCTCATAATCATACGTCCCATGCATAGAGACAAAAATATCATTCATATGGATTGAACACCTGGTAACCGACATTCACAATATGCATATAAGAATAACCCCATCATTCTGGGATCCTCCTTCGGACATGATATAAATTTCGAAGTACTAAAGCATCCGGTACTTTGGATGGGGCTTGTTGGGCCCGATAGATCTATCTTTAGAGTTCGCGTCAATTAGGGTGTCTGTTCCCTAATTCTTAGATTACCAGACTTAATAAAAAGGGGCATATTCAGTTTCGATCATTCAACCATAGAATGTAATTTCGATTACTTGTGTCTATTTCGTAAAACAGTTATAAAAGTTGCGCATGTATTCTCAGCCCAAAAATATAAAGGGTAAAAAGGTAAATGAAACTCACAATACTGTATTTTGTAGTAAAAATACATATGACGACATTGAACAATGCAGGGTTGGCCTCGGATTCACGAACCTATATCAAGTATTAACACATTATAGTATAAATCAATTAAGTTTATATATTTGTTATGTATTAATTATTCTTATAATATATTATGATACTTATTTGATATTTAATTAATGTTATATAAATAATATTAGTTGAAACATAATTTTATGTAATATTAGTATATTTTATGTAATAATATATTTACATATATATCTTTTGTTTTGTAAAATTAATAATTGTAGAAATACCTAAGGATAATAATAATAATATTAATAATAATAATAATTTTTAAAAGTATAAAACTACCTTAGGAGTCAGTTTTAAAAAAATTGCACCAAGCCGGGCTCGAACCCGAGACCTCTCGCTCACTCATCAACACCCTTAACCATTCCTCCATTTCAGTTTTTTTGATTTATAATACAAACTCAAATACTTATCTATTACATGTTTCAACCCACTTCATCTTCTTCACCAAAATCTAAACAATCAAACAACTTCATTCTTAATAGTCAATCATCAAAATGGTTTTAGGACTTCTAAACAAACATGAAACAAAAAATAAAAATGTGTTCATGATATAAAAAAAAATGAGAAAAAAAAACAAAAAAATCCTACTGCTTGCTTGTAGCCAAGAAAAAAAAAATTGTTTTCAATTTTGAGTTCGTTTTGGACAATCTTTACAACATGAAACATGTTTCAAATCATTCCTAAAAACTATTGAAATCATCAATTAAACTTAAAACATCAAAACAAGCTCTAATTTCTCCAAGAACAAAACAGTTGACTTTTGACAATTTAACTTTGACTCGCAAATTCGAATTCGTTATCAAGAATTGGAACTTGAGATTTTGCAGGAAGTTTAAGTAAATGATTCCTAACAACTCTACATTTTTAGTTTTTGAAATTTGTTTCGAATTCACGTTAGTGTATATCACTGTGAAGAACTCAAGAACTCAAAAATTGATTTTTAGATTAAGAGTGTTATAGGTTATGATTACAACATGAATTGTGTTGCAAATCATTCCTATAATCTTTATGGATCATCAAATTAACTGGAGATATCAAAACAAACTCGAATTTGATTCAAGAACACTTAGTTGACTTTGAAAATCAAAACTTTGACTCTCAAATTAGAAATTAATAGAAAGAATTGAGGATTGAAAACTTACAGATAGTTTAGATAGACGATTCCTAACATGACTGCATTATTACATTTTGAAAATTTGTTCTAAATCAAAATATGGTGAAAAAGATGAATGTACAGAGTGTCGAGCTTATTTTCTGGGTTTTCTTTGTTTTCAACTTAAATTGCAGTTTGTAACTTATATAGAGTGATTAGGTACATGATTTAACAGTTAAATTGATTTCCAATTGATTTGTGAAGTAGACTTGTAACAAACTGGAGACATGAAGTACGTAAATTATTTTCATGTGAAGAAAAAGAAAAAAATTGATAGTTACTTCTAACAGAATGGGATTCCCTATTTTTATTTTTAATAAATATTAATAGTAAATACCCTAATAATATTAATAATAATTCTAATAAAATAACTAAATAATATCATAAAAATGATAATAAATAAAAATAAGAATTCGTTTAAATCATAAATAAATTTTAATCTTAATTATCTTGTACATTATTTTACATTTTCAATTCAAATGATTATTTTGTATTTTATTAATACAACTTAATATGCACTCTTATATTTATATATGTATATATATTTACATATTTATTTACACACAATTGTTCGTGAATCGTCAGAAATAGTCACAGGTTAAATGAATCTATATAAATAATTAAAACATTTCGAGACTCAACATTACAGGTTTGCTTATTGTGTTGGAACATATAAAGATTAAGTTTTAATTTGGTCGGAAATTTCCGGGTCGTCACAATCTTCGAGTCTCTTCTCTTCAAGTACAATTTGGCTTACGTGAGCCATAAACACGATACATCCCTTTCTCACATACCTCTGAACTTTCAAACAGGTAATGAGATGTAATTGTGAACCGTTATTCTCTCCATAAATCATCATAGGTTCGCCGTCAACAATAGGAATACGGATAGCCTTCAGGTCACAGACCACTTCGACTTTCTTATCAGCTAATCAGTTCATTCCAACCACAAGGTCAAAACTTCCTATTTTAATAGGTATCACATCAATGCTAAAAGGCTTACCCTCTAACTTCAATGTACAATCACAATAAATCTTATCGGCTCTCATCAAGTTACCATTCTCTAGTTCTATGGAATACACGTTATCTAAGAGAGAAACAGGGTTCTTAACATTATGACAAATATCTTTGGATATAAAACTTCTATCAGCGCCAGTATCAAACAAAATATAAACAGGTTGATCATCGAGTGAAAACGTTCCCGTGACTAGCTTCGGATCATCACGAACTTCCGCAGAATTGATGTTGAACGCCCTGCCTCGAGCATTCCCATTGTTGTTCTTAGGACAGTCCCTCTTGAAATGACCCGGCTGTCTACAACCATAAAAGTTCTTACCATTATTAGCATTTTTCGCATTGCTTGCAGTGTTGTTGTTGGTGTTGCCGTTGAGATTAACCTTGCAATCTTTTGACAAGTGGCCAAACTTCTTGCACCGGTCACAAATTAGAATAGCACAGTTTCTGGTATGATGCCTGCCATACTTCTGACATTGTGGCTTCTTACCCTTGTACCCGTAGTTAGTTCCTGTGACTCCAGTGTCATTGCGGTAAGTGTCTTGTTTCTTGAATGGCTGTTGGTTAACATTCTTATCTTGACCTCCATTCCACTTCCTTTTACCATCATTAGACTTATTCTCACTCACTGTAGTACCCTTTCCTCTTTGGGCAATCTGATCCAGTAACAAACTAGCCATGTCAATAGCTTCTTGCACGTTTGCGGGTTTGGAAGTAGTGACCCCGCCTTGAATATTCTCACTTAGACCTTCGATGTACAGCTCCACCTTACGCCTTTTGTAGTGACCCGAACTTTTCCATGTTTATATATATTAATTGAGATTGATATTTACATGATTAAATGTTTCCAACATGTTAAGCAATAAAACTTGTTAAGACTTGATTAATTGAAATATGTTTCATATAGACAATTGACCACCCAAGTTGACCGGTGATTCACGAACGTTAAAACTTGTAAAAACTATATGATGACATATATATGGATATATTTTAACGCCTAGAATCGAGTAAAATATTTTTTTTTTTTTTTTTTTTTTTTTTTGAAAAACAAAGTTTCTGGCCGGACAAGGCATATGCCGCGGCGCGGCTTGCCCTGTCGCGGCGCGACACAAAGCAGAAATCTTTACACTTCTTAACCTTGTTTCTGTTTCCAACATTAGTTAAATGTCGCGGCGCGGAGCCTCTGGCCGCGGCGCGACATAACACTATTCCGGGCCCTGATCTGCAACATTTTACTTAGACCAAATTTTTCCCATTTTAACATTTCATCAAAACATTCCGACAACAAAATACATAAACAAGCTAACTTCTAAGACTAACACTCATCATTTAAAAACACGATTATTACTTGGTCGCGCACGACCCGTTTCCCAATATAAACGTGCCTTTTTCGACCCAAAATACCGACTTTAGCACTTAGTTTCAAAACATAAATTACACATCTTTTGTCATAATACACATTTGACTCTTGGCGTTCATAAGCGGTTATCGTGAAGCTAGATTCAATTAAGAGACTTGCATACCACTTGATAAATGCCGATTGTTCTCCTACCACCTTGTTGTCCCAAATCTTCGCAACATAAGAACCTAGCAAACATTAACAACATAGCGGGGTAAGCAAAACGCTTAGTGAGTTAATGGTAAGTGCGTATCTTAAATTTAAAACATAAACATATGCGTAAACACAACCATAATCTTCCAACCCGAAGGTTGATTTCGTAATTCGAACTCCATCCACTTGCCTCCTAGTCATAGCCAATTTTGATACATAACATATACATTTTTCAATCTTAAAACATCATCCTATGTGTAAATTCAAACTAACATGTTATATGGACATCGCCCAAGCTTACTCTTACTATGGATAGAAATCCAAATCTTCTCTTAACATGGACCTCGTCCAAGCTTACACATAACATGGATATGAATCCAAGCTCATTACATAATATAGACATAGACACAAAGTCTAAGCTTTACATCTTAACATAGACACAAAGTCTAAGCTTTACATCTTAACATAGACACAAAGTCTAAGCTTTATACCTTACATAGACACAAAGTCTAAGCTTTATACCTTACATAGACACAAAGTCTAAGCTTTACATCTTAACATAGACACAAAGTCTAAGCTTTACACATTAACATAGACGTGAAGTCTAAGCTTTTAACTAGTGAAATTAATCGCCACCCTCTTGCACGGATGCAATCCGGGAGCATTAAGTCACCCTTGTTACCGTATATCGTATTCAAAAACCACCATAAGTACTCCTGCGTAGTTAAACTCAAAGCATAGAATAATTTATAAAAATTGCTAATACATAACTTGTGATCATGGATTCTATGATCACCCTTGACCCGCCCATATTACCCCATATAACTCACCTTGATTAAATGAAGTTCCTTGGTCACTTGAAGCTCCTTTGCCTTGATTAACACCTATACATGAGCTAATCTCATCAATATCATAACTTAACAAAATTACAACTTAAAAGCTCTCAACACTTTTACACCCTTACACATTGACTTAATCTCCTTTTTACTTCAATAATCACATGAACACTTACATGTATAACAATCAACTTATCTTTTCCAATATAAACACATTATCATGCCAACATCATCACTTTAATCACACAATTCTCTAGTTCATCTCTTATAATCATAATTTGCATTTCTTTTAAATATTCCATTAAACATCAAATGTGCATAAACCCATTTCTATTGCTAGCAACCCTAAATCATCAATTATCCAAATTTCATTACTTATAACAATAACAATAATTCACATACAAACTTTCTCCTTCTCAATTTATAACTTAAATCACATAAACATTTCATTGAGGCATTTCATCAAACACTTGATGTGCATGACTAGATTTTAAGCTAAAACATCACCAATTTCACTATATTCATACCATATACTCAAAATGCAAGTTCATTCATGAACTTACTTCCAAAATCATAAACAAATTCATTTTCAATCATACTAGTGTGCACAATTCTATCAAACCTCAACCTTTAAGCACAAAATTCATCACAAACATTCAAAAATAGCAACACTTGAACATAAAACTCATACCTTGTCTTTAAGAGTTCAAGAACCCTAATTTGTGCACTAAGAAGAGAGATTAGAAGGATTAAGACTTGCTAGAGTGCTTGGAATGCCTTAGATTCCACCAATTTAAGCTTGCATGAACTCAATTTCTCCAATTGAAACTTCTCCTTCTTCTCCTTGAAAATGTCGACATATACATACAACCACACTCTCTGCTATTTTTTTAACAACTGATAAAATGAATTATCAGTATTTGATTTTTCTTTTATTAACACAACTTTGCTCAAATTGCATTTTCTACCCTCCCCACCAAAACCATATTAAGGGAGGTCCTCAAATTAACTTTGCATCACTAGTCCTCTTTTCAACTTAACCAACAAACCTTAACTATTGTCCATTTATATACATTAAATCATACCATCCATTTATTTAATAGTTATTTCACATAAGATAACACCAAAACATACTAAATCATTAATAAATTCTCATGAAATATTATCTTAAAATTTTGGGATGTTACAACTCTCCCCCCGTTGGATTGTTCGTGTCCTCACGAACATCCTTTTATATCTCTTAGTGAATTCAGAAACCTTATCCATTACACTTGAACCTTCACTAGTCCTTGCACATACTTCATAACTCGTCGGAACCAATTTCCTCCCTCTCTATTGATTAAGTTTCAAACAATCAAGAGTCTCCCTGAATCTATTTAGGCTCTTCATCTAATTAGTTAGCCAAAGTACTTAACTTTTACTATATCTCCTTTTAACGTTGGTAACTTCTTGTAAAATTTGTGCACTTTTCTCAATAAATCACATACTAGGTGTTCTTTAGGCACACATTCGTTAATCTCTGTCACTCTATCCCTTAATTTTCACACCTTGAGTACTCTTTCTTCAGGTACCTTTCATTAGATATTTCAATTTATCCGTGTTCTATCTCCTTTCCTGTATTATTAGGCCTCTATATCAAAATCTTTACTAATAAAAATCCTTACAACCGAGAACTAGTCCTTAATATCAAACAAATCATTAATTCTTTTCTAGAAAATTTCTCATTTTACCGTAATGTTGCATCTTAATTCTCTTCTTTCAAGGTATTAATACATGTTATTCTTCTAAATTCCTCGCTAGCTTCTCTCAATTTTTACCAATTTACATAGATTATTCGCATCGTCAACTCAAATCGTTTTTAGTATTGAACAAATAAAAGACTTATCCCTTTTATGCTCACCATTATTCCATGTCGTAAGCTTTCCGTACACTTGCTCAGTACGTTTCATAAGTACACGTCTCTTCTTAATCAAATTACATCCTTCACCAATTTTACACTTGTAACAACTCATCTTTCAAGTCTCTTCATAAAATCACACATTATACGACTCTTTTGCTTAAATATAAAAATCTCCTAGAATCTCTTAATCTCTATTCGCGAACCTATACTAATGTCCGCATTAACTTCCGACATAACACTTTCATATAAACTTGCATTCCTTCGAATCGTCCATAGGTTCTTTCTTCGTAAAATTTTTCTACTAAAGTCTAGAGAGTTACCATTATTTCAACCTTCGTCTAACTCAAATAAAGTCAATGTTCATATTATTACCATGACCAATCTTCCATTCTGATGACTCCCTTCATTCATGTATCTTCACTTAACCTCTTTTCCTCTTAACCATGTTAACTAGAATCGAGGGATCCGACATACCTCATGTATATCCCAATAAATTCTTTTGTTTATAAAATTCATTTAATTATTTGAACATGCCTTCAATATCATCTAACCATGCTTTTAGATCAAATGTACGCTATTTTCATTTTCATCATCAGTCCCTACATCATATTTTCCGGTTAATGAATGGCCGAACTTATTTCTTTTTCAATACACAACCAGAACGTGTCATAAGACTCATAGCCACTACGCGTTTGTAGCCCTAAATACATATCTCTTCATCTAGAGCTCATTTCAATGCCTATTCCCCTGAATTCTCTTCAAATTAATCTCTTGCGACTTTTCAAAGACGCCTCCTTCCATTTTCGTAACTCTCGCCTCCCATATCTCTTTCATTTCTCTACTCAATTTCATCATCAAGTATCGAAAACGCACATTCGCATATACACTTAGTCTTTATTTTAAAACATCGCACATCATGCACATCTTCCTACTTACTTGCAACCAATTTTTAGGTATCATGATAATTGGATTGCTCATACTCATGTAAAATTTTATTCCCCATGCTTAATTAATTCTCTTAACTGTCTACTAATTTTTACATCACATTACTATCATTCCATGTACCGAATCTCTTCTTTTTCGAAATAAGTAAACCATTCGTTTTCAAGCTTCTTACATTCTATCTTGTTCTTCTTGCATTTGAGTAGTCTTAACGCTATGAACTTCCAAGTATTTACAAGACTTTACAAACGGTTCAATCCTATCTATCTCATTTTCCTCTTCTTTCAGGACCAAAGATGATCTCTTTACTCGAAGGTTCATTTCTACACATTTCCTTGTAACACATTAACCCCACTCCACGGGAACGAGATAATCATTTACTTGCTATAGTCACAACTACATGGTTTCATTGCCTCTCCAATTAATGGTCAAAGCCTATACGCGTTCCTGTAGGAAGTCACACAAAACATGCGTAGGTGTAAAGGAAGGTACCTACCACACATCGCGTGACTCCTTTATCCTTCTTTTATTCTAGATCGGGTTAGGGTCATTGAGTTCATATTCTTCTCATACTTTAGTATCACTTGGACCACTTTCACGCTTTTCTCGTTTTCCATGGCATCGTCTTTAGTCATCACAACTTAAGGGTACATTCATTTTACCTTTGACAACTACTTACGTAACCGTTTCTATTCATGGGTTTGTTCATCTCAAATTTGCAACTTACTTCATCCCATATAGAACTCATAGTTATAAAAACCCAAGGACACTCTTAGCGTTAGCATAATCGTAACCAAAACGTAACTTGTCAACCCGTAGGTCTCTTTCTTGTATAGATTTCCGGTCATAACCCACTATAGTCACGACTTACTAGGGATGACCCAAGATTGTGCCTAAGCTAGACACGATTCCTTATCAATAAAGTCTAAACTCATCGAGGTCAGCATGGACGTAAGTTCAATCCTACTGAAAATACCATGGACGCAAGTCCAAGCTCATTAACTTTACCATGGATCCAAGCTTACCATTATCAACATGGACACTAGCCCAAGCTCATCATCTTTGACATGGACACAAGTCATCATCATTAACATGGACACAAGTCCAAGCTCATCATCATTAACATGGACACAAGTCCAAGCTCATCATCATTAACATGGACACAAGTCCAAGCTCATCATCATTAACATGGACACAAGTCCAAGCTCATCATCATTAACATGGACACAAGTCCAAGCTCATCATCATTAACATGGACACAAGTCCAAGCTCATCATCATTAACATGGATCCAAGCTTCATTACCTAGTGGGTTTGATCATCACCCTCTTGCACGGATGCAATCCGGGTGTACCAAACCACTCTCGTACATCACATCATAAATGCGTGGTTCTCTCAAAATTCGAACAAACTCATATTCCTTCTTACCATCCCCTTCTTCTAAGTCCTAGCATCCTACACAATCTTAAAGAACATGGCATAATACTTTAAACATTATTTATCATGCAAGTCACAAACCGCTTATTTAAAACTTAGTGTTGGTTTAAGCCTAGATAACCCTACGGTGGATTATCCAAGTCTCTTAAACCATAGCTCTGATACCAACTTTTAACGCCTAGAATCGAGTAAAATATTTTTTTTTTTTTTTATTTTTTTTTTTTTTTTGAAAAACAAAGTTTCTGGCCGGACAAGGCATATGCCGCGGCGCGGCTTGCCCTGTCGCGGCGCGACACAAAGCAGAAATCTTTACACTTCTTAACCTTGTTTCTGTTTCCAACATTAGTTAAATGTCGCGGCGCGGAGCCTCTGGCCGCGGCGCGACATAACACTATTCCGGGCCCTGATCTGCAACATTTTACTTAGACCAAATTTTTCCCATTTTAACATTTCATCAAAACATTCCGACAACAAAATACATAAACAAGCTAACTTCTAAGACTAACACTCATCATTTAAAAACACGATTATTACTTGGTCGCGCACGACCCGTTTCCCAATATAAACGTGCCTTTTTCGACCCAAAATACCGACTTTAGCACTTAGTTTCAAAACATAAATTACACATCTTTTGTCATAATACACATTTGACTCTTGGCGTTCATAAGCGGTTATCGTGAAGCTAGATTCAATTAAGAGACTTGCATACCACTTGATAAATGCCGATTGTTCTCCTACCACCTTGTTGTCCCAAATCTTCGCAACATAAGAACCTAGCAAACATTAACAACATAGCGGGGTAAGCAAAACGCTTAGTGAGTTAATGGTAAGTGCGTATCTTAAATTTAAAACATAAACATATGCGTAAACACAACCATAATCTTCCAACCCGAAGGTTGATTTCGTAATTCGAACTCCATCCACTTGCCTCCTAGTCATAGCCAATTTTGATACATAACATATACATTTTTCAATCTTAAAACATCATCCTATGTGTAAATTCAAACTAACACGTTATATGGACATCGCCCAAGCTTACTCTTACTATGGATAGAAATCCAAATCTTCTCTTAACATGGACCTCGTCCAAGCTTACACATAACATGGATATGAATCCAAGCTCATTACATAATATAGACATAGACACAAAGTCTAAGCTTTACATCTTAACATAGACACAAAGTCTAAGCTTTACATCTTAACATAGACACAAAGTCTAAGCTTTATACCTTACATAGACACAAAGTCTAAGCTTTATACCTTACATAGACACAAAGTCTAAGCTTTACATCTTAACATAGACACAAAGTCTAAGCTTTACACATTAACATAGACGTGAAGTCTAAGCTTTTAACTAGTGAAATTAATCGCCACCCTCTTGCACGGATGCAATCCGGGAGCATTAAGTCACCCTTGTTACCGTATATCGTATTCAAAAACCACCATAAGTACTCCTGCGTAGTTAAACTCAAAGCATAGAATAATTTATAAAAATTGCTAATACATAACTTGTGATCATGGATTCTATGATCACCCTTGACCCGCCCATATTACCCCATATAACTCACCTTGATTAAATGAAGTTCCTTGGTCACTTGAAGCTCCTTTGCCTTGATTAACACCTATACATGAGCTAATCTCATCAATATCATAACTTAACAAAATTACAACTTAAAAGCTCTCAACACTTTTACACCCTTACACATTGACTTAATCTCCTTTTTACTTCAATAATCACATGAACACTTACATGTATAACAATCAACTTATCTTTTCCAATATAAACACATTATCATGCCAACATCATCACTTTAATCACACAATTCTCTAGTTCATCTCTTATAATCATAATTTGCATTTCTTTTAAATATTCCATTAAACATCAAATGTGCATAAACCCATTTCTATTGCTAGCAACCCTAAATCATCAATTATCCAAATTTCATTACTTATAACAATAACAATAATTCACATACAAACTTTCTCCTTCTCAATTTATAACTTAAATCACATAAACATTTCATTGAGGCATTTCATCAAACACTTGATGTGCATGACTAGATTTTAAGCTAAAACATCACCAATTTCACTATATTCATACCATATACTCAAAATGCAAGTTCATTCATGAACTTACTTCCAAAATCATAAACAAATTCATTTTCAATCATACTAGTGTGCACAATTCTATCAAACCTCAACCTTTAAGCACAAAATTCATCACAAACATTCAAAAATAGCAACACTTGAACATAAAACTCATACCTTGTCTTTAAGAGTTCAAGAACCCTAATTTGTGCACTAAGAAGAGAGATTAGAAGGATTAAGACTTGCTAGAGTGCTTGGAATGCCTTAGATTCCACCAATTTAAGCTTGCATGAACTCAATTTCTCCAATTGAAACTTCTCCTTCTTCTCCTTGAAAATGTCGACATATACATACAACCACACTCTCTGCTATTTTTTTAACAACTGATAAAATGAATTATCAGTATTTGATTTTTCTTTTATTAACACAACTTTGCTCAAATTGCATTTTCTACCCTCCCCACCAAAACCATATTAAGGGAGGTCCTCAAATTAACTTTGCATCACTAGTCCTCTTTTCAACTTAACCAACAAACCTTAACTATTGTCCATTTATATACATTAAATCATACCATCCATTTATTTAATAGTTATTTCACATAAGATAACACCAAAACATACTAAATCATTAATAAATTCTCATGAAATATTATCTTAAAATTTTGGGATGTTACAACTGTGAATGTAACACCCTAGGCAAATCCCACATCGCCCACGAACATGAGTGATCATGGGATTATAAGGTAATACTCACGCTTAAATGACACAACGCGTTTTGGGATCACAGGCTGAGTAGAAGTGCGAGTACGTTGTGGTTAAGCGTGCTCGGGCGAGAGCACTACCAGGATGGGTGACCTCCTGGGAAAGTGCTTCTCGTGTGTGGTCGCCAAGAAAAAGCCGTGCGCCTGTTGGCAAAGCGGACAATATTGTGGTCATGTTAAGCTAGGGTGTTACAGAATGGTATCAGAGCCACTCATGTGCCGTTGGGGGTGGTGGGGCAAACCTCATCGAGGACGATGAGTCCCTAAGGGGGGGTGAATGTAACACCCTAGGCAAATCCCACATCGCCCACGAACATGAGTGATCATGGGATTATAAGGTAATACTCACGCTTAAATGACACAACGCGTTTTGGGATCACAGGCTGAGTAGAAGTGCGAGTACGTTGTGGTTAAGCGTGCTCAGGCGAGAGCACTACCAGGATGGGTGACCTCCTGGGAAAGTGCTTCTCGTGTGTGGTCGCCAAGAAAAAGCCGTGCGCCTGTTGGCAAAGCGGACAATATTGTGGTCATGTTAAGCTAGGGTGTTACATATATATATAGTTAACATGATACTATGATAAGTAAACATATCATTAAGTATATTAACAATGAACTACATATGTAAAAACAAGACTACTAACTTAATGATTTTTAAACGAGACATATACGTAACGATTATCGTTGTAAAGACATTTAATGTATATATATCATATTAAGAGATATTCATACATGATAATATCATGATAATATAATAATTTAAAATCTCATTTGATATTATAAACATTGGGTTAACAACATTTAACAAGATCGTTAACCTAAAGGTTTCAAAACAACACTTACATGTAACGACTAACGATGACTTAACGACTCAGTTAAAATGTATATACATGTAGTGTTTTAATATGTATTTATACACTTTTGAAAGACTTCAATACACTTATCAAAATACTTCTACTTAACAAAAATGCTTACAATTACATCCTCGTTCAGTTTCATCAACAATTCTACTCGTATGCACCCGTATTCGTACTCGTACAATACATAGCTTTTAGATGTATGTACTATTGGTATATACACTCTAATGATCAGCTTTTAGCAGCCCATGTGAGTCACCTAACACATGTGGGAACCATCATTTGGCAACTAGCATGAAATATCTCATAAAATTACAAAAATATGAGTAATCATTCATGACTTATTTACATGAAAACAAAATTACATATCCTTTATATCTAATCCATACACCAACGACCAAAAACACCTACAAACACTTTCATTCTTCAATTTTCTTCATCTAATTGATCTCTCTCAAGTTCTATCTTCAAGTTCTAAGTGTTCTTCATATATTCTACAAGTTCTAGTTACATAAAATCAAGAATACTTTCAAGTTTGCTAGCTCACTTCCAATCTTGTAAGGTGATCATTCAACCTCAAGAAATCTTTGTTTCTTATAGTAGGTTATCATTCTAGTACAAGGTAATAATCATATTCAAACTTTGGTTCAATATCTATAAATATAACAATCTTATTTCAAGTGATGATCTTACTTGAACTTGTTTTCGTGTCATGATTCTGCTTCAAGAACTTCGAGCCATCCAAGGATCCGTTGAAGCTAGATCCATTTTTCTCTTTTCCAGTAGGTTTATCCAAGGAACTTAAGGTAGTAATGATGTTCATAACATCATTCGATTCATATATATAAAGCTATCTTATTCGAAGGTTTAAACTTGTAATCACTAGAACATAGTTTAGTTAATTCTAAACTTGTTCGCAAAAAAAAGTTAATCCTTCTAACTTGACTTTTAAAATCAACTAAACACATGTTCTATATCTATATGATATGCTAACTTAATGATTTAAAACTTGGAAACACGAAAAACACTTTAAAATCGGATTTACGCCGTCGTAGTAACTCCGCGGGCTGTTTTGGGTTAGTTAATTAAAAACTATGATAAACTTTGATTTAAAAGTTGTTATTCTGAGAAAATGATTTTTATTATGAACATGAAACTATATCCAAAAATTATGGTTAAACTCAAAGTGGAAGTATGTTTTCTAAAATGGTCATCTAGACGTCGTTCTTTCGACTGAAATGACTACCTTTACAAAAAGGACTTGTAACTTATTTTTCCGACTATAAACCTATACTTTTTTGTTTAGATTCATAAAATAGAGTTCAATATGAAACCATAGCAATTTGATTCACTCGAAACGGATTTAAAATGAAGAAGTTATGGGTAAAACAAGATTGGATAATTTTTTCTCATTTTAGCTACGTGAAAATTGGTAACAAATCTATTTCAACCATAACTTAATCAACTTGTATTGTATATTATGTAATCTTGAGATACCATAGACACGTATACAATGTTTCGACCTATCATGTCGACACATCTATATATATTTTGGAACAACCATAGACACTCTATATGTGAATGTTGGAGTTAGCTATACAGGGTTGAGGTTGATTCCAAAATATATATAGTTTGAGTTGTGATCAATACTGAGATACGTATACACTGGGTCGTGGATTGATTCAAGATAATATTTATCAATTTATTTCTGTACATTTAACTGTGGACAACTAGTTGTAGGTTACTAACGAGGACAGCTGACTTAATAAACTTAAAACATCAAAATGTATTAAAAGTGTTGTAAATATATTTTGAATATACTTTGATATATATGTATATATGTATATATTGTTATAGGTTCGTGAATCGACCAGTGGCCTAGTCTTACTTCCCGACGAAGTAAAAATCTGTGAAAGTGAGTTATAGTCCCACTTTTAAAATCTAATATTTTTGGGATGAGAATACATGCAGGTTTTATAAATGATTTACAAAATAGACACAAGTACGTGAAACTACATTCTATGGTTGAATTATCGAAATCGAATATGCCCCTTTTTATTAAGTCTGGTAATCTAAGAATTAGGGAACAGACACCCTAATTGACGCGAATCCTAAAGATAGATCTATTGGGCCTAACAAACCTCATCCAAAGTACCGGATGCTTTAGTACTTCGAAATTTATATCATATCCGAAGGGTGTCCCGGAATGATGGGATATTTTTATATATGCATCTTGTTAATGTCGGTTACCAGGTGTTCACCATATGAATGATTTTTATCTCTATGTATGGGATGTGTATTGAAATATGAAATCTTGTGGTCTATTGTTACGATTTGATATATATAGGTTAAACCTATAACTCACCAACATTTTTGTTGACGTTTTAAGCATGTTTATTCTCAGGTGATTATTAAGAGCTTCCGCTGTCGCATACTTAAGTAAGGACGAGATTTGGAGTCCATGCTTGTATGATATTGTGTAAAAACTGCATTCAAGAAACTTATTTTGTTGTAACATATTTGTATTGTAAACCATTATGTAATGGTCGTGTGTAAACAGGATATTTTAGATTATCATTATATGATAATCTACGTAAAGCTTTTTAAACCTTTATTGATGAAATAAAGGTTATGGTTTGTTTTAAAATGAATGCAGTCTTTGAAAAACGTCTCATATAGAGGTCAAAACCTCGCAACGAAATCAATTACTATGGAACGTTTTTAATCAATAAGAACGGGACATTTCAGTTGGTATCCGAGCGTTGGTCTTAGAGAACCAGAATTTTACATTAGTATGTCTTATCGAGTTTGTTAGGATGCATTAGTGAGTCTGGACTTCGACCGTGTTTACTTGAAAAATGATTGCTTAACAAATTTTGTTGGAAACTATATATTTTTAACATGAATATTATGTGATATATTAATCTCTTAACGCGTTTGATATTATGTGATAGATGTCTACCTCTAGAACAAGTTTCATTGACTCACCTAATAATAATGAAGAGTTAAATGTAAATTGGAATGATTCGTGGACTGATTCACAAGTTCCCGAAGAGGAACCGGAAGAAGAGTCGGAACCGGAAGAAGAATCGGAACCGGAAGAAGAATCGGAACCGGATGAATAAATAGAACCGGTGGGGGAAATAATAAAACGGTTAAGTAAAAGAAAATCCTCAACCAACCGACCAAGGTTAATTATGGTCAATGGTGTTTCCGCCAAGGAAGCAAAATATTGGGAGGATTACCAATTCTCCGATGAATCGGATTCCGACGAGAATTCCGATGATGTTATAGAAATTACCCCAACTGAATTTAAAAAGGCAAAAGAAAATAATAAGGGAAAGGGCATAAAAATAGAGAAATCTAATTCCAACCCCGATGAACTTTATATGTATCGTCAACCCCCGAAGTCCTTAAGTTGTAACAATGACCCGGGAACCTCTAAACCACCAGGTTTTTCTAAACCAATGTGGAAAATGACGGCTCGTATTAGGGGAACATCATATATCCCTAGAAACTTGGCAAAAAGAACCAAAACCGAAGAAGAAGAAACAAGCGAGTCGGAATAAGATAGTTGTATTCGTGTGGTGTAATATATGTAATATAGTGTGCTTATGCTTTATGATATATGTAAAAATTGCTTGTATTAATAAGTATGTTTTTATGAATCTAACTCTTGTCTATTTTACAGTATAAAAACACAAAATGGATAGACAACCCAATATTTTAAGAGACCTACCCGGAGACATGATTGATGAAATCTTGTCTAGAGTCGGTCAGAATTCTTCGGCACAACTATTTAAGGCGAGATCAGTTTGTAAGACATTCAAAGAACGTTCCAAGAATGCCTTGGTTTATAAAAGGCTTTCTTTCGAAAGATGGGGGATATCACATTGGGAAATCCATAAGTTACGATGTGTTTACTTTGACGCATATATTGCGGGGAACCCAAATGCTATTTTACGCAATGGGTTAAGAAATTATTTTGACTCAATATATCCGAATATTGGACTTCGTGATTTAGAAAAAGCGGCTAACATGCAACATAAAGAAGCATGTTATGCTTACAGATTAGTAATGTTCGCTTCTCACCAAAGTGAGAACAAGAACATCGGGCTACAACTATTAAACAAAACGTTCCCACAAGTGATGGAGTCGGTAATTGGGGTAAGAAATGAGGTTTTTAGATTGTTACGGGACTGTTGGACATTACGTAACCCTCGTCCCTTTGACGACGTTACAACACGCTGTCTTATCAACGGCCATAACGGTTATGTTCCACAAGACCAAGGATGGGAAGTAATCCTAGTAAAATCAGAATGCATGACTTGTTTCTGGACGTATGAATTACGTGTCTTTATTGCCTTTGCTGAACGACTTGTGTACTAGCTAGAATTATCTTCACAACCATCTTGTATCAAATTTATTGTGTGCTATATTTCATGCTATATGTAAAATAAGCGGTATTGTAAGTTTGTAAAATATTGTGTAAAAGTTTGAACGCGAAATATTATTATAATCAGTTTTTCATATAGAATTGTAGTAGTTGAATTGTATATTAGCTACTAAGTATGAACTTAACGGGTAGGTACTACCCGAATTTAAACTTATAAAACGCTAATATGAAGAAAAAGCTTTTATAAATGAGTTCATATTATGCTACAAAATACTATTAACTACTCTTAACATTCTGTATGATTAACTTGTTCCATTTGACTATTTTGAAGGAAATGGCACCGACTACTCGACACACCGTGAATATGAATGAAGAGGAATTCCGTACTTTTCTAGCTTCAAACATAGCCGCAGTACAGGCTGCGCTACATACCAACAATAACCTTGGATCTAGCAGTACAGGAAATCATGTAGGATGCACCTACAAAGAATTCACTGCCTGCAAACCTTTGGAATTTGATGGAACCAAAGGACCGATCGGATTGAAACGGTGGACCGAGAAGGTCGAATCGGTGTTTGCCATAAGTAAGTGTACTGAAGAGGACAAAGTGAAGTACGCTACGCATACCTTCACAGGTTCTGCGTTAACATGGTGGAATACCTATCTAGAGCAAGTGGGACAAGACGATGCGTACGGACTACCGTGGTCAGCATTCAAGCACTTGATGAACGAGAAGTACCGTCCCAGAACTGAGGTCAATAAGCTCAAGACAGAACTTAGAGGGTTACGAACCCAAGGATTTGATATTACCACGTACGAAAGACGATTCACAGAATTGTGCTTATTGTGTCCGGGAGCATTCGAAGATGAGGAAGAGAAGATCGACGCGTTTGTGAAAGGATTACCGGAAAGAATCCAAGAAGATATAAGTTCACACGAGCCTGCCTCCATACAACAGGCATGTAGAATGGCTCACAAACTAGTGAACCAGTTTGAAGAAAGAATTAAAGAACAGACTGCTGAAGAGGCCAATGTGAAGCAAGTCAAAAGAAAGTGGGAGGAAAACGGTGATAAGAATCACCAATACAACAACAACAGCAATTACAACAATTATCCCAACAATTGCAACATCAATCGCAACTACAACAAATGGCCCAACAACAACAACAACAACAACTACAACAATCATCCCAACAACAATAATAACCGCAACAACAACAACAATCAGAAGCAGCTATGCCAAAGGTGTGAAAAGTATCACTCGGGGTTCTGCACCAAATTTTGCAACAAGTGTAAAAGAAATGGTCATAGCGCGGCGAAGTGTGAGGTCTACGGACCAGGGGTTAATAGAACGAAAGGAACAAATGCTGTCGGAACGAGTAATGGCGGAGCAAGTAGTGTCGGAGCAAGTTATGCCAATGTAGTTTGTTATAAATGTGGAAAACCGGGCCACATTATTAGAAATTGCCCGAACCAGGAGAACACGAATGGACAAGGCCGCGGAAGAGTTTTCAATATTAATGCGGCAGAGGTACAGGAAGACCCGGAGCTTGTTACGGGTACGTTTCTTATTGACAATAAATCTGCTTACGTTTTATTTAATTCGGGTGCGGATAGAAGCTATATGAGTAGAGATTTTTGTGCTAAATTAAGTTGTCCATTGACACCTTTGGATAGTAAATTTTTACTCGAATTAGCAAATGGTAAATTAATTTCAGCAGATAATATATGTCGGAATCGAGAAATTAAACTGGTTAGCGAAACATTTAAGATTGATTTGATACCAGTAGAGTTAGGGAGTTTTGATATGATAATCGGTATGGACTGGTTGAAAGAAGTGAAAGCAGAGATCGTTTGTTACAAAAATGCAATTCGCATTATACGAGAAAAAGGAAAACCCTTAATGGTGTACGGAGAAAAGGGCAACACGAAGCTACATCTTATTAGTAATTTGAAGGCACAAAAACTAATAAGAAAAGGTTGCTATGCTGTTCTAGCACACGTCGAGAAAGTACAAACTGAAGAAAATAGCATCAATGATGTTCCCATTGCAAAAGAATTTCCCGATGTATTTCCGAAAGAATTACCGGGATTACCCCCACATCGATCCGTTGAATTTCAAATAGATCTTGTACCAGGAGCTGCACCAATAGCTCATGCTCCTTACAGACTCGCACCCAGCGAGATGAAAGAACTGCAAAGCCAATTACAAGAACTTTTAGAGCGTGGTTTCATTCGACCAAGCACATCACCGTGGGGAGCTCCTGTTTTGTTTGTCAAGAAGAAAGATGGTACATTCAGGTTGTGTATCGACTACCGAGAGTTGAACAAACTTACCATCAAGAACCGCTACCCACTACCGAGAATCGACGACTTATTTGATCAACTACAAGGCTCGTCTGTTTATTCAAAGATTGACTTACGTTCCGGGTATCATCAAATGCGGGTGAAAGAAGATGATATTCCAAAGACTGCTTTCAGAACACGTTACGGTCATTACGAGTTTATGGTCATGCCGTTTGGTTTAACTAATGCACCAGCTGTGTTCATGGACCTTATGAACCGAGTGTATGGACCATACCTTGACAAGTTTGTCATTGTTTTCATTGATGACATACTTATTTACTCAAAGAATGACCAAGAACACAGTGAACATTTGAGAAAGGTGTTAGAAGTATTGAGGAAGGAAGAATTGTACGCTAAGTTTTCAAAGTGTGCAATTTGGTTGGAAGAAGTTTAATTCCTCAGTCACATAGTGAACAAAGAAGGTATTAAGGTGGATCCGGCAAAGATAGAAACTGTTGAAAAGTGGGAAACCCCAAAAACTCCGAAACACATACGCCAGTTTTTAGGACTAGCTGGTTACTACAGAAGGTTCATCCAAGACTTTTCCAGAATAGCAAAACCCTTGACTGCATTAACGCATAAAGGGAAGAAATTTGAATGGAATGATGAACAAGAGAAAGTGTTTCAGTTATTGAAGAAAAAGCTAACTACGGCACCTATATTGTCATTGCCTGAAGGGAATGATGATTTTGTGATTTATTGTGACGCATCAAAGCAAGGTCTCGGTTGTGTATTAATGCAACGAACGAAGGTGATTGCTTATGCGTCTAGACAATTGAAGATTCACGAACAAAATTATACGACGCATGATTTGGAATTAGGCGCGGTTGTTTTTGCATTAAAGACTTGGAGGCACTACTTATATGGGGACAAAAGTATTATATATACCGACCACAAAAGTCTTCAACACATATTTAATCAAAAACAACTGAATATGAGGCTGTGTAGGTAGATTGAATTGTTGAATGATTACGACTTTGAGATTCGTTACCACCCGGGGAAGGCAAATGTGGTAGCCGATGCCTTGAGCAGGAAGGACAGAGAACCCATTCGAGTAAAATCTATGAATATAATGATTCATAATAACCTTACTACTCAAATAAAGGAGGCGTAACAAGGAGTTTTAAAAGAGGGAAATTTAAAGGATGAAATACCCAAAGGATCGGAGAAACATCTTAATATTCGGGAAGACGGAACCCGGTATAGGGCTGAAAGGATTTGGGTACCAAAATTTGGAGATATGAGAGAAATGGTACTTAGAGAAGCTCATAAAACCAGATACTCAATACATCCTGGAACGGGGAAGATGTACAAGGATCTCAAGAAACATTTTTGGTGGCCGGGTATGAAAGCCGATGTTGCTAAATACGTAGGAGAATGTTTGACGTGTTCTAAGGTCAAAGATGAGCATCAGAAACCATCAGGTCTACTTCAACAACCCGAAATCCCGGAATGGAAATAGGAAAACATTACCATGGATTTCATCACTAAATTGCCAAGGACTACAAGTGGTTTTGATACTATTTGGGTAATAGTTGATCGTCTCACCAAATCAGCACACTTCCTGCCAATAAGAGAAGATGACAAGATGGAGAAGTTAGCACGACTGTATTTGAAGGAAGTCGTCTCCAGACATGGAATACCAATCTCTATTATCTCTGATAGGGATGGTAGATTTATTTCAAGATTCTGGCAGACATTACAGCAAGCATTAGGAACTCGTCTAGACATGAGTACTGCCTATCATCCACAAACAGATGGGCAGAGCGAAAGGACGATACAAACGCTTGAAGACATGCTACGAGCATGTGTTATTGATTTCGGAAACAGTTGGGATCGATATCTACCGTTAGCAGAATTTTCCTACAACAACAGCTACCATTCAAGCATTGAGATGGCGCCGTTTGAAGCACTTTATGGTAGAAAGTGGAGGTCTCTGATTTGTTGGAGTGAAGTGGGGGATAGACAGATTACGGGTCCGGAGATTATATAAGAAACTACCGAGAAGATCATCCAAATTCAACAACGGTTGAAAACCGCCCAAAGTCGACAAAAGAGCTACGCTGACATAAAAAAAAAGATATAGAATTTGAAATTGGAGAGATGGTCATGCTTAAAGTTGCACCTTGAAAAGGCATTGTTCGATTTGGTAAACGAGGGAAATTAAATCCAAGGTATATTGGACCATTCAAAATTAATGATCGTGTCAGACCAGTAGCTTACCGACTTGAGTTACCTCAATAACTCGCGGCTGTACATAACACTTTCCACGTCTCGAATTTGAAGAAATATTTTGCTAAAGAAGATCTCACTATTCCGTTAGATGAAATCCAAATCAACGAAAAACTTCAATTCATCGAAGAACCCGTCGAAATAATGGATCGTGAGGTTAAAAGACTTAAGCAAAACAAGATACCAATTGTTAAGGTTCGATGGAATGCTCGTAGAGGACCCGAGTTCACCTGGGAGTGTGAAGATCAGATGAAGAAGAAATACCCGCATCTATTTCCAGAAGATTCGTCAACACCTTTAACAGCTTAAAATTTCGGGACGAAATTTATTTAACGGGTAGGTACTGTAGTGACCCGAACTTTTCCATGTTTATATATATTAATTGAGATTGATATTTACATGATTAAATGTTTCTAACATGTTAAGCAATTAAACTTGTTAAGACTTGATTAATTGAAATATGTTTCATATAGACAATTGACCACCCAAGTTGACCGGTGATTCACGAACGTTAAAACTTGTAAAAACTATATGATGACATATATATGGATATATATATATAGTTAACATGATACTATGATAAGTAAACATATCATTAAGTATATTAACAATGAACTACATATGTAAAAACAAGACTACTAACTTAATGATATTTAAACGAGACATATATGTAACGATTATCGTTGTAAAGACATTTAATGTATATATATCATATTAAGAGATATTCATACATGATAATATCATGATAATATAATAATTTAAAATCTCATTTGATATTATAAACATTGGGTTAACAACATTTAACAGGATCGTTAACCTAAAGGTTTCAAAACAACACTTACATGTAACGACTAACGATGACTTAACGACTCAGTTAAAATGTATATACATGTAGTGTTTTAATATGTATTTATACACTTTTGAAAGACTTCAATACACTTATCAAAATACTTCTACTTAACAAAAATGCTTACAATTACATCTCGTTCAGTTTCATCAACAATTCTACTCGTATGCACCCGTATTCGTACTCGTACAATACACAGCTTTTAGATGTATGTACTATTGGTATTGATAATGCTAAAAACGAACATATATTTCATAGCATTATTCCTCAAGAAATACAAACTTTTAGTTGCAATTGTTCTATTTACAAGTGAGATTCGTTTAAATAATAAAAGGTGAAGATAAAAGACAAGATTCGACGAATTGAAGACGCAAACGACCAAAAAGCTCAAAAGTACAAAAGACAATAAAAAAGGTTCCAATTATTGACAAGAAACCTCTCGAAATTACAAGAGTACAAGATTCAAAACACAAAGTACAAGATATTAAATTGTACGCAAGGACGTTCGAAAATTCGGAACCGGGACCAGAGTCAACTCTCAACGCTCGACGCAACGGACTAAAAATTACAAGTCAACTATGCACATAAATATAATATAATATTTAAATAATTCTTATAATAATTTAATATATTATATTTATATTTAAAACCGTCGGTAAACAAAGAGCCAAGCTTGTGTGAGCTGTAAAAGTAAACTCCGCGACTCGCGGAGTTTAAAGGCCAAAATGGCCGCGAGTCGCGGAACCCCAATTTCAGAAACTCCCTATAAAGCTCGCGCATTCTGATCGTAAAAAAAATCTTTTTCTTCTCCTCATTCATACGTAAAATATATATATATATATATATATATATATATTTATTTATTTATATTTTAATTTTAATTATAATTCTGATAATAAGGGTATGTTAGCGAATGTTGTAAGGGTGTAAGTCGAAATTCTGTCCGTGTAACGCTACGCTATTTTTAATCATTGTAAGTTATGTTCAACCTTTTTACATTAATGTCTCGTAGCTAAGTTATTATTATGCTTATTTAAAACGAAGTAATCATGATGTTGGGCTAATTATTAAAATTGGGTAATTGGGCTTTGTACCATAATTGGGGTTTGGACAAAAGAACGACACTTGTGGAAATTAGACTATGAGCTATTAATGGGCTTTATATTTGTTTAACTAAATGATAGTTTGTTAATGTTAATATAAAGATTTACAATTGGGCGTCCCTATAAATTACCATATACACTCAATCGGACACGATGGGCGGGGTATTTATATGTACGAATAATCGTTCATTTAACCGGACACGGGAATGGATTAATAGCCACTAGAATAATTAAAACAGGGGTGAAATTATGTACAAGGACACTTGGTATAATTGATAACAAAATATTAAAACCTTGGGTTACACTCAGTCGACATCCTGGTGTAATTATTAAACAAAGTATTAAAATCTTGTTACAGTTTAAGTCCCCAATTAGTTGGAATATTTAACTTCAGGTATAAGAATAATTTGACGAGGACACTTGCACTTTATATTTATGACTGATGGACTGTTATGGACAAAAACCAGACGGACATATTAAATAATCCAGGACAAAGGACAATTAACCCATGAGCATAAAACTAAAATCAACACGTCAAACATCATGATTACGGAAGTTTAAATAAGCATAATTCTTTTATTTCATATTTAATTTCCTTTATTTTATATTTAATTGCACTTCTAATTATCGCATTTTTATTGTTATTGTATTTAATTGCACTTTTAATTATCGTACTTTTTAATTATCGCAAGTTTATTTTATCGCACTTTTATTATTTGCAATTTCATTATCGTTATTTACTTGCCGCTTTAATTTAAGTCTTGTATTTATTTTTAATATTTTACATTTGGTTTTAACTGCAACTAAAGTTTTAAAATCGACAAACCGGTCATTAAACGGTAAAAACCTCCATTTATAATAATAATATTACTTATATATATATTTGTATTTCTATAAAAGTAAACTAATATAGCGTTAAGCTTTGTTTAAAAAGATTCCCTGTGGAACGAACCGGACTTACTAAAAACTACACTACTGTACGATTAGGTACACTACCTATAAGTGTTGTAGCAAGGTTTAAGTATATCCATTCTCTAAATAAATAAATATCTTGTGTAAAAATGTATCGTATTTAATAGTATTTTCGTAGCAAAAATAAAGCTATTTCGTATACACCTCGCGAAACATCAAGTATTTTTGGCGCCGCTGCCGGGGAACTCTTAAACGCCGGAAGCGCAACGCTAATAAAAAAAAAAATTTAGTTTACTTTTATTAAAATTCATTTTTATAAAAATACGTTTTAAATATTTGAAAATATAAAAAGAAAAATTTATATATTTTTAAAATTTTGTTAAATATTTAAGTTTTAGAAAGTTTCTTTATTTTTATTTTATAAAAATATAAGTTTTATTTAAGTATTTTGTTTTTATTTAAAACATAAAATCAAAAACCGAAAAAAAAATATATATATATAATTCTAGTTTTAAGATTTTTATTTATAAAATTATAAAATATTTCTATTTTAGTTTTTAGATATAAGTTTTTATTATATAAATACTTTTATTAAAACAGAAAATTAAAAACAGAAATTAAAAAAAAAAAACGCGTAAAATTTCAAACTGCTCCAGAGTTGAATTTTGGAACCCCGCGACTCGCGGGGTTTGATGCTTTGAATACCGCAACTCGCGGAGTAAACCTGACACGCTGACAGAAACCCTAATTCAGTATTAATTACGAGTAATTATTAATAATTATTATTTTAAACCCTAATTAATTATTATTATTATAATTAGTTTTATTATAATTAGTTTTACTTTTTATTTAATTTGTTTTATTTAGTTAAATTAGTTTAATTAAATTGTAAAATTAGTAGTTTTATTAAATAAATAATATAAAAATAATATTTTTATAAAAATTGTACTTTTTACAACTTTTTGTATATTTTTATATTTTGTCCCTTTTTAATCGTTTTAGCGTAATATTTGTATTTTTAGCTCATATTTAGTTTTAAACTTAGTTTTTGCCATAGTTATTTTTACTTCTAGATTTTTAGGCTTTGCCGTAAAATCCCTTAAGTGCTTTTTATTTAGACTAAGATTTAGGTGCTTTAGAATTTTGTGAAGCCTTTTTAAGTTTTAGTTTCTTTTTAAGTTATTTCCATTTGGGATATAGTTTTACTTGTAAGCTTTAATATTTTTAGACACCTTTTACTATGTACCAATTATCATTCCAATTAGTTATCTCAATTTGCGATTATAATTTTAAGTTAGTTGTAGTAATAAGGTTAGGTTAGTCAAGTATTTTTAATTTTTATAAGTTTCTTTTATTTTTCCGTCACCTTTTATTTTTCAACCATTTTTCTTTTTCAATTCTTTTTCGACGAACTCTTTTTCTTTCTTATTTCTCGCTATTCTAGTTTTAGGACATAGATTTTTATTCTACTTCTTATCTAAATTTCTTAAAATTACGAAAATTTATTTTAAGTGGTTAAATTGATAGACATCAAAATTTTCTGGTTCGTAGTAATAGTTGGATTTGTACGTGGACCGGGTTATTGGAGCCAAACAGTCCTCAATTATATTGAGACCAAACGAATCCTGCCCCTCTGCTGCATCTTTTGGCTATTCAAAACGTGGGCAAAATCAGAAAAGTCTATTAATTGGATAACTTATTATAATTTTTCTTTCCTTTTAAAAACTAATAGGATATTCAGTGAATGCACCGAGCAAGACGTTCACCACCTGTAACTAGATCAAGACATTTAGCAAATATAACCGCCGTTGATTTTTCTTTAGAATCGTCATCCAGTCGACCCAGTACTTCAGTTCAAATTTCCGATAATCCATTTTTTGAACCCGACCTCACAATTAAGAATCCGGAGAATATTCAGGAACGATTCGTAGATCCTGAACCACTAAACTTTCCTCCGGAACCACCAATCATTCAAACAGAGATTGTTGAGGAACGAACCATTAAATCAGAATCCTCTAGTGATTCCGATTCAACAAATTCAATTATGGAGAATCTGGAACCTTTAAGTATGGAAGACCGAATGAGAGCTAAACGCACTGGCCAAGGTCACGCAATTACTCATCCAGACATTAATGCGCCAGATTATGAAATCAAAGGACAAATTCTACACATGGTGACTAATCAATGCCAATTTAGTGGTGCGACGAAGGAAGATCCAAATGAACATTTACGTACCTTTAATAGGATCTGCACACTATTTAAAATCCGAGAAGTGGAGGATGAACAGATATATCTCATGTTATTTCCCTGGACTTTAAAGGGAGAAGCCAAAGATTGGTTGGAATCGTTACCTGAAGGGGCGATTGATACATGGGATGTTTTAGTTGACAAATTTCTTAAAAAATTCTTTGCTGCATCTAAAGCCGTAAGACTTCAAGCAGAAATTGTTACGTTTACACAGAAACCAAATGAAACTCTATATGAGGCATGGACAAGATATGGAAAGTTGTTAAGAGGATGTCCGCAACATGGTTTAGACACCTGTCAAATAGTACAAATATTCTACCAAGGATGCGACATCACTACAAGAAAAGACATAGATATAGCAGCTGGTGGTTCTATTATGAAGAAAACCGAAACTGATGCTTACAAAATTATTGATAACACTGCTTCCCACTCACATGAGTGGCACCAAGAAAAAGATATCGTTAGATCATCTAAAGCAGCGAGAGCCGATTCTAGCCATGACTTAGATTCCATTTCCGCAAAGATAGATGCTGTCGAGAGACGAATGGAAAAGATGACTAAGGATATTCACTCAATACGAATTAGTTGTGAGCAGTGTGGAGGACCACATTTGACAAAAGATTGTCTCAGTATTGAATTAACAATGGAACAAAGAGAGAATATTTCATACATAAACCAAAGGACTGGAAATAATTATCAGAATAATTATCAACCACCAAGACCAATTTACAATAAAAACCAGAATTATAACAGAAATATTCCATACAACAACCAACAAGGTCCTAGCAATCAACAAGTATCCAATAATACTTACAATCAGCAAAGACCTAATTTTCAAAACAAGCCACCACAACAAACCGATGATAAAAAGCCAAATTTAGAGGATATGATGACAAAGCTAGTTGAAACTCAAACGCAGTTTTTCACATCTCAGAAACAAACCAATGAACAAAATGCTCAAGCATTTAGAAATCAACAAGCTTCTATTCAAAATCTGGAACAAGAAGTAAGTAACCTAGCAAGGTTAATAGGTGAAAGAAAACCGAGAAGTCTACCTAGTGATACAAATGCTAACCCCCGGAATGAAACAGCTAAAGCCATTACCACAAGAAGTGGTACAACACTTAAACCACCGGAAATACCTGTAACTTCTGATGAAGCTATTCCTACTCCACAAGAACCACAACCTGATCAAGATAAGGAAAAAGAACCGGTAGTTGAAAAGGTTAATGAAGATAACACAGTTAAGGCTAAACCTTATGTTAAACCATACCAACCACCACTTCCTTACCCGAGTAAAATGAAGAAAGAGAAACTTGAAGCCGAGCAATCCAAATTCTTGGATATGTTTAAACAGATAAATGTAAATCTTCCTTTCATTGATGTGATTTCAGGAATGCCTAGATATGCTAAATTCTTGAAAGATCTAATTTCAAATAGAAAGAAAATGGAAGAACTCTCGGCTGTTACTATGAATGCTAATTGTTCAGCAGTGCTGTTGAATAAGATACCAGAAAAACTATCTGATCCAGGAAGTTTCACAATTCCATGTTTTCTGGGTAGTCTTAGTTCAATAGAAGCATTGGCAGACTTAGGTGCTAGTATAAATCTAATGCCGTATTCACTATACGCTAAACTAGACCTTGGAGAATTAAAACCAACCAGAATAAGCATACAACTAGCCGATAGATCAATAAAATATCCTAGAGGGATAATGGAGAACACGCTAGTTAAAGTTGGTACTTTAGTATTTCCAGTAGATTTTGTTGTTTTGTACATGGAAGAAGATTCTCAAGTTCCTCTCATATTAGGAAGACCATTCTTAAACACGGCTAAAGCAATGATAGACGTGTTCGGTAAGAAATTGACCCTAAGTATAGAGGATGAGAGTGTTACCTTTTCAGTTGATAGAGCAATGCAACAACCGCAATCTGCAGATGATACATGTTATTATATTCAAACTATAGATGCACATGCAGAATTATTAGAAGAATTTCCAGAATTACAAGGAACAGGAGAATGTTCTTTAGGAGAAGGTAATGAACCAATTGATGAAGCTGAAATGTTAGCTACACTTATAGCTAATGGATATGAACCAACAACAGAAGAAATTCAAATGCTAAAAGAAGAAGACAAATATCGATATAAATCATCGATAGAAGAACCTCCGAAATTAGAGTTAAAGCCACTTCCAAACCATTTGGAATACGCTTATTTACATGGTGAATCTGAATTACCTGTAATAATATCGTCTTCTCTTACTGAAAATGAGAAATCACAACTCATTTCTGTGTTGAAAGCTCATAAACCAGCCATTGCATGGAAGATTCATGATATTAAAGGAATAAGTCCTTCGTATTGCACACATAAAATCCTTATGGAAGAAGGTCATAAAACGTATGTGCAACGCCAACAAAGACTAAATCCTAATATGCAAGATGTAGTTAAGAAAGAGATTATTAAACTGCTAGATGCAGGTCTAATTTATCCAATCTCTGATAGTCCATGGGTAAGCCCAGTTCAATGCGTACCTAAGAAGGGTGGCATGACTGTCATTACAAATGAGAAAAATGAGCTTATTCCTACTAGAACCGTAACAGGATGGCGTGTATGTATTGATTATAGAAAATTAAATGACGCCACCAGAAAAGATCACTTTCCCTTACCTTTCATAGATCAAATGTTGGAAAGATTAGCCGGAAATAGTTACTATTGTTTTCTAGATGGATTTTCCGGATATTTTCAAATTCCAATAGCACCCGAAGATCAAGAGAAAACCACATTCACGTGCCCTTATGGTACTTTTGCTTACAAACGCATGCCATTTGGACTTTGCAACGCCCCTGCAACCTTTCAAAGGTGTATGATGGCGATTTTCACGACATGATAGAAGAATGCATGGAAGTATTCATGGATGACTTTTCAGTCTTCGATGATACATTTGAATCATGTCTAGTTAATCTGGAACGAATGCTTCTTAGATGCGAACAATCAAATGTAGTACTTAATTGGGAGAAATGCCATTTCATGGTTAAAGAAGGCATCGTTCTTGGACATAAAATTTCAAAAGAAGGAATTGAAGTGGATAGAGCTAAAGTAGATGTAATTGCTAAACTTCCACATCCCACCAATGTTAGAGGAGTTAGGAGTTTTCTAGGGCATGCCGGTTTTTACCGACGTTTCATAAAAGATTTTTCTAAAATTGCCACTCCTATGAATAAACTCCTAGAAAAGGATACTCCATTCATCTTTTCAGATGAGTGTATCAAGTCTTTTAATATTCTTAAAGAGAAACTCACTAATGCGCCGATCATGATAACACCAAATTGGAATCTACCATTTGAACTAATGTGCGATGCAAGTGATTTTGCAATGGGAGCCGTTTTAGGACAAAGGATTGAAAAACGATTTCAACCTATATATTATGCTAGTAAGACGTTACAAGGAGCACAAACGAATTATACAACTACTGAAAAAGAACTCCTTGCTATTGTCTTTGCTTTTGACAAATTTCGTTCATATCTCGTTCTAGCAAAAACGGTGGTCTATACCGACCATTCTGCTCTTAGATACCTATTTTCAAAACAAGATGCTAAACCAAGATTAATCCGTTGGATCTTACTCTTACAAGAGTTTGATATTGAAATCCGAGATAAAAGAGGAGCAGAAAATCTCGCCGCTGATCATCTTTCTCGTCTTGAAAATCCCGAATTAGAAGTTGTAAATAAATCGGCCATACAAGACAACTTTCCTGATGAATTTCTATTGAAGATAGATTATAATGAAATTCCATGATTTGCAGACTATGCAAACTATTTAGTATGTGGATTCCTTGAAAAAGGATTATCGTACCAAAGACGAAAGAAATTCTTCAGTGATATAAAACACTATTTCTGGGAAGATCCACATCTGTTTAAAAGTTGTCCAGATGGAATAATACGCCGATGTGTATTTGGAGATGAAGCTAGTAAAATATTAAACCATTGTCACACAGGACCAACAGGAGGGCATTATGGGCCTCAACTAACAGCAAGAAAAGTTTATGATGCTGGATTCTATTGGCCTACAATTTACAAAGACGCACACCTTCTTTGCAAATCCTGTGATGCTTGTCAAAGGGCCGAAAAAATAAGTCAACGTGATGAAATGCCACAAAATGTCATCCAAGTATGTGAAGTATTTGACATTTGGGGTATAGACTTTATGGGTCCATTTCCAAAATCTCATAATAATCTATATATACTCGTAGCCATTGATTATGTATCTAAATGGGCGGAAGCACAAGCTCTCCCAACTAACGATGCACGAGTTGTAGTCAACTTTTTAAAACGTCTTTTTGCAAGGTTTGGAACACCGAAAGCTTTAATAAGTGATCGGGGTACTCATTTCTGTAATAATCAACTTGAGAAAGTTCTTAAAAGATATGGAGTAACTCATAAAATCTCCACCGCATATCATCCACAAACAAGTGGACAAGTTGAAAATACCAACCGAGCTTTAAAACGTATTCTAGAGAAAACCGTAGGATCAAATCCAAAGGAATGGTCCATTAAATTGGAGGATGCACTCTGGGCTTTTAGAACAGCCTACAAAACTCCAATTGGAACCACACCTTTTAGACTTGTTTATGGAAAAGCATGTCATCTTCCAGTAGAAATTGAACACAAAGCATTTTGGGCTTTGAAGACATGTAATCTTGATTTACATGAAGCCAGACGTCTACGATTAAGTCAACTAAACGAATTAGAAGAATTAAGACATGAAGCATACGAAAATTCGTTAATCTATAAAGAAAGAACGAAGAAATGGCATGATAAAAGAATCAGAAGTTCAAAAGAATTTAAAGAAGGAGACAGAGTTCTTCTTTTCAATTCACGATTCAAGCTATTTCCTGGAAAATTGAAATCAAGATGGTCTGGACCATTCATAGTCAAAAGAGTTTTCCCATACGGAACGATAGAATTAATAAATTCAAATGGGATTGAATTTAAGGTTAATGGTCACAGAGTTAAACATTATATAGATAGTCCGATGGAAGTCGACAACGAAGTTAATCACAATTTCGACACCACAGCTAACTAAGTGTGGGGAGAATCAAGTCTTTAAAGGATAATATGTATTTCTGTTAGAGTTAGATTGTCTGTTTTCGTGTAGTTCTCGAAAATGGAACCCGAATGGTCTTTCCCTAGCAGAACCTAAAGAACTAGTCTTCTCCCCCCATTCTGAATTTTTTATTTTTTTTAGGTTTTTACAAAATGAAGACTGCCTGTGAACTAAACCATGGTCTAATGCTACACGCTTTGATCACTAAACAAAATAATGACATACTACCGAGTGAATTAGTATCAGTAATCAGAGAAAGAATGGACGGAGTTAGAAAAGAATCCAGATGCGAAGATAATAAGTTACAATTTGGTAAAGGAAAATCAAAATCCGCAGCGAAAAGAAGAGCACGACACCTAGAAAGATGTCACAAATGCGGAAAATGGTCACATGGAGGTAAATGTTCAAATAATCAAACCTATTCAAATACCGAATTTGTTACTTTATGCAGAGACGGACCGTTCATATGTTTAGAAGAAAAGACACTGAATGCTCGAGGTTACGCCTATGTAGCCATGGAAAACCAATTAAACCGACTATCTTATGAATGGGATAGATCATATAACTAAGAAATCTATTTCACAGGTAAGTCTGTACAGTTTTTATTTTATTTTATTTTTAACCTTTTGATAATAAACGCTAATTTGTTCGCTAAAAAGTATTAAATTGGTATTAAATAAAATTAGGTTGGCGACCGAAATTATTGATATCATTCAAAAATTTATTACATCACTGCGAAATTTAACGTTTATTCTTAAGGTATAAATATCTTTAATCAATCAACCCAAAATATTAAAAAAAAATTCATCATGACTTAAATTAGGTCTTGGAACCGAAATTACTTTACCGAAAAGAGGGGCGCATATTTTTGATAATATTTGATTGACTAAAGTGGGATAAAAAGCCAAAAAGATTTTTAATTTTATTTTTACCATGTTTTTAAAATTAATATATAAATCTTAAATTAATATTGTAAACTTTGTAAAAACAATATATTTAAAATTGTAAATATTTGAAAAATTAATATAAGTTTGGTGTGAATTTATAATATGAATTTTTAAATTAAGTTTGGTGTGAATTTTTAATTTTTATAATATGAATTTTTAATTTTTAATTTTATGCATTTTATGTTTTAAGTTTGGTGTGAATTTTTAATATTAATTTTGAATTTTATATTTAAATTGTGTGAATTTAAAAACAAAAATTTACTTTATCTCATTAAGTTAAAAATATGATTTTTAAAATTCATCGTAAGTTGAAGACTAGGTCTTTGAACCGAAATTGCTTTACCCGAGGGAGGGACGAGAACTTTTATTATCATTATTTTTAATCTTATTGAATTAAAGTATGCTAAACACAATAAAAAAACCCAAAAATCTTATCTTTTAAAACAATCGCTACAAAAAGAAAAATTTTAAAATTTTGTCGAGGGACGGACTAGGACATCGATCCGAAACGACCTCGTCCTAAATAACAAGGGAAACAAAATTTTAAAATTAATTACTTAATTGTTTTATAAGTTAAAGATTAAAAAAAAAAAAAAAAAAAAAGCAAACTCCGCGACTCGCGGAGTTTGAAGTGTCCAAACACCGCGAGTCGCGGGAGGACCGAAAATCAGAAAAAAAAAATAAAGAGCTGAAACTGATCAGTTCACTCCCCACAACAGAAAACACAACGAAAAACCTGCGAAATACTCCGAAAAAACACCCAAAAACACCCCCAAAATCACAATTTTTAACCGTTAATCACCAAATCTTTAACTAAAATCATGTTGAGAAGGATGCTATCTAGGAATTACTCAAGAAAAACGGTAAATTTCTACACCTAAACACCATTTAATCCGAAATTAGTGTTCTTGAGCTATTTTTTTCCAAATTTGATTTTGATGCTTTTTAGTGTAATTAGGCTTAAATTGTTTATGTATTATGCTTGTATAACCTAGATTGATGCTATTTAACATGATTAGAAGCCTTAAACTTCAAATTTTGAGTAATCTAGGGTTTGTGTTCTTGAGCAAATTTGGGGCTTTTTGATATAAACAGGTTATGGCCGATTTTTGTCATGAATTGTTGCTAAATTAAGTAGTGTAACATGTCTAGGTAGTTAAATGATCCAAACTTTGAGCCTAAACATGATTTTGAGAATTAAAGTGGACTTTTTCAAGTCTAAAATTCATGAACTTGATTTTTGAAAGACAATGCCATTTGAAACTTGTTTAATTGCTAGTAATGATTATTTTGACATGTTATTTGAGGTGAATGCTTATGAACTTGGCGAACATTTTCGTATATGCTTATTTGAAAAAGTGTAGATTTGATAAAAATGTGAAAATGAGCTTAAGTTTGATATAAATTGATCAAGTCATTGTAATTATTTTGATTTATGATTTTGCTGACACTAATGCATATTTGGATGCACAAAAATTGTGTTTGATGTGTTTTGCAGACTGAAAGGGGTGAATCTTCATCCCAAGCTCGCAATGCTCCTGCTGAGAATGCGGAACAACAGGAAGTGGATAACTACTACAAGCAGGATATACCTCATCCAGTCATGACCTTTTCTGATATGCACTTGGAAGAGTTGCACCCGAACCTGAGATTTGACAGACTTTGGATAGATTATCCAAAATATCAAAGGGGTTTGCATACTCTTCATTCTAAGGTTGTTGAGGTACCGAGGGTCATAGAATGGGGACCCTTAGAAGCTGTAGAATTAGCCGGGCCAATTAGGGAATTACTTGTACAGAGGTATGGTAATTCTACTTTTAACGACTGGGTACGTTTATTCACCATGCGTAAACCTGTATATAAAGTATGGTGTGAAGAATTGTTGTGTAGTATAGAGTTGAATGATCGGGTAGCTAGTTTAACGGATCGTTCTTTTATTAGATTTTTGTTAGGCGGTTCGATGCGCCACATGTCTTTACTAGACATGGCACAGGGTTTACGTATATATACGCCAGAGGAGTTAGCATCTGCCGATTGTAGAGGGTTGATACTAAACGGTAGAAAGATAGATGAAAATTTTGATACACACGGTGTGTGGAGTCAAATGACAAGCCATCACCGTTTCAAAGGGGGAAATTACTCTTATTTGGATATAGATAGAGCCGAATTAAGAGTGATTCATAGGTTTTTAGCTAATTCGATTACACAAAGGGGTAAGAACAAGGAAAAGGTAAATGAACAGGATTTGTTTTACCATATGTGTATTCGAGACCCACAAAGCGCTGTAAGTATACCGTATTGTGTGGGTTATTATTTATCAGCTATGGTTCGGGGGATGAGACCGCATAGCATAATAGGAGGTGGTATTTTTATTACTTTGATTGGTGAATATCTCGGTGTGGATATAAGTCGGGGGGGATTATTAGTCGAAGAACCAGAACCCCGCGATACTATAGGTTTAAATGTATACCATGGTGCAAAAGTTTTGAAGAGGCAAAATAACGCCGCAGTACCATACCATGGTAGACATCCACAGGTTGAGAGAAACCAACAGCAAGGTAATGTAGGAGGGGGAAATGAGATGCAAGAAATGCAAAGGTTTATAGCTTCACAGGAGTACGAAAATGCTAGACAGAGAGCATTTAAAGATTGGCAAGTTCATCAGAACCAAATCATAGCTCATTTCCAACATATAGGTAGAAACTATATTCCTACACCGAAACCCATCTTCCCTCCCTGGTCTATAGAGATGCAACCACCGTATCCTACGTATAACCCTGCCGAAGCATTCTATAGCACCTATGGTTATGCCTGGAACCCCTATTGGTACCAGTATCATCCCTAGTATACTTAGTTTTATTTATTTTGTAATTTGTAATGATTGATACGTTTAATACTTTTGTTAATATTGTAATAGTTTTTATAATTGTCTAACTTTTATTCTTAGATTTTAATAATTTTTGAATGTGGGGTAATATACCAAACTTCAAAAATATGTATATATGTTTGCAATTTATCTTATGTACACAACAGGGTAAAACAACGCATTTTTAAAAACTGGCATTAAGTTCAGCAAAAGCAAATAATTTTGACGACAAGATGCAAAATATATGTGAAATAACAACAAGACGGAATGAACAAATGATGTGCACCATTTATCATTCAGCAAACAAACGCCAATATATTTGGAAACTTTGGTAAAAATTTAATCATTTTCACACAAATCACCCTCAATAATTTAAATTATTACTGATTTCTTGCAAATGAGGGCATTGCAAGATCTTAAGTGTGGGAAGGGGTTAAATTCTTTCGGATTTTAAAATTTTTTACTTTATACACTTGGTTACCATTAAAAATACTAGTAAAGCAGTAGTTGTATTAGAATCTAGTGCTCTCTGATAATAAAGAACAGCCCTAGTCTTATATACTGACTACCCAATTCTAGTAAAATTTTTCAAAATTTTCAATTAAATGAACTCAAAATCATGTTTATACATATTTATGAACGATAAAACTAGGTTTTAACACCGAAATTATTGTTACCTCGGAAAGGACATAAATTGAGAAACAAACCAAAATGTTAAAATTCATTTAAAATGGAATAGAGGACGATAAAAAGGAAAATAAAAGCCAAGTGTGGGAAAATTTACCAAGTTATCTTAAACATATGTCACATATATCTGTAACAAATAACTGAAAATACTTTTGCTTTGGACTAAACTAAACTGTTTTACCCGATGAAAGAAAAGAAGAGATGGATCTACACGATGAATCAATTCCATCATTAAAAGGAAGTAAAGTCTTCTGAAAAAGAAACGCGCTTCTTGATTTAGGTCATGAAGTTGTCGTCCAGACCAGCTGTAGGTTGACGAAAAATCTAGAAAAGTCATCACTAAAATCAGCAGGAAATCCACGGACCTCAGCATTAAACAGGTTCGCCAAGTGGTCAGATTTATCCTAACCATGAGAAGGATTTATCTCGTACAATGGGGGGGCACCATGCAAATTAGCTGGATAAGACTAATGAATCAGATCCCCAGAAAGGATAATCTCCTTAAAGATTAAAAATCAGCTTTTTAAGACTGATATTACTCAATCCTAGAGATTGACCTTAAAGATTGAGAATTACAAACTCATGGAATTCAATGATATCTAAACTCGAGCTTGAACGAGAAAATATTTTGATCAAAATTACAAACCGATTTGTTTTCTGAAAACCCTATTTTCAATGCGTTCATTACCATTGAACGTAAAATCCTAGGAATTCACCTGGAATTCATTAGGTCACCTGAACTAAATCGGGTGTCAACCGTAAGAACGGTGGTTGCATAGTGGTCAAAGACAGGACCTTGTGCCATACCGAAAAATTATAAGGGTGAGCTTTACTATTGCTCCTACCAAGGATAGTAATTGCGTCCGACACGTTATAGACCATAATTAAAAGCATGTCAGGGGACATTGCCTTAACAGTTGCTTGTTCAACGCTTTCCTTTACAACCGGACGGTAGTTTACCGAAAGGTAATATACGGGACAAGTAAACTTGACGTGTTGCTTTCCAAATACAAGGTTAGCAAGTGGGTGACACAAAACCATAAGTTTTGAGCTAAAATTTTCAAATCTGAAACCCACCAAACCCACAAAAATATTTTGCAAACACCGGTAAAGGATTATTCCGGAAAACTTATCTAGGGTAAAAACTAGATTTAATTTTCAAAAGATCAAATGTTTTCATAAAGATTCAATTTCCTTAATGGATCTAAATTTTTATAGTCATGTGGGACTGTAAACCATATCGTTACTACCATTGTTTATACCACCGTATAGAAATCACTGATGTACAAAGTGTGAAGAATAAAGAAGTAATTCTAGTATTTCAAGACGATATTGCTTGAGGACAAGCAACGCTTAAGTGTGGGAATATTTGATAATGCTAAAAACGAACATATATTTCATAGCATTATTCCTCAAGAAAGACAAACTTTTAGTTGCAATTGTTCTATTTACAAGTGAGATTCGTTTAAATAATAAAAGGTGAAGACAAAAGACAAGATTCGACGAATTGAAGACGCAAACGACCAAAAAGCTCAAAAGTACAAAAGACAATAAAAAAGGTTCCAATTATTGACAAGAAACGTCTCGAAATTACAAGAGTACAAGATTCAAAACGCAAAGTGAAATGTCCCGTTCTTATTGATTAAAAACGTTCCATATTAATTGATTTCATTGCGAGGTTTTGACCTCTATATGAGACGTTTTTCAAAGACTGCATTCATTTTAAAACAAACCATAACCTTTATTTCATCAATAAAGGTTTAAAAAGCTTTACGTAGATTATCAAATAATGATAATCTAAAATATCCTGTTTACACACGACCATTACATAATGGTTTACAATACAAATATGTTACAACAAAATAAGTTTCTTGAATGCAGTTTTTACACAATATCATACAAGCATGGACTCCAAATCTCGTCCTTATTTAAGTATGCGACAGCGGAAGCTCTTAATAATCACCTGAGAATAAACATGCTTAAAACGTCAACAAAAATGTTGGTGAGTTATAGGTTTAACCTATATATATCAAATCGTAACAATAGACCACAAGATTTCATATTTCAATACACATCCCATACATAGAGATAAAAATCATTCATATGGTGAACACCTGGTAACCGACAATAACAAGATGCATATATAAGAATATCCCCATCATTCCGGGACACCCTTCGGATATGATATAAATTTCGAAGTACTAAAGCATCCGGTACTTTGGATGGGGTTTGTTAGGCCCAATAGATCTATCTTTAGGATTCGCGTCAATTAGGGTGTCTGTTCCCTAATTCTTAGATTACCAGACTTAATAAAAAGGGGCATATTCGATTTCGATAATTCAACCATAGAATGTAGTTTCACGTACTTGTGTCTATTTTGTAAATCATTTATAAAACCTGCATGTATTCTCATCCCAAAAATATTAGATTTTAAAAGTGGGACTATAACTCACTTTCACAGATTTTTACTTCGTCGGGAAGTAAGACTTGGCCACTGGTTGATTCACGAACCTATAACAATATATACATATATATCAAAGTATGTTCAAAATATATTTACAACACTTTTAATATATTTTGATGTTTTAAGTTTATTAAGTCAGCTGTCCTCGTTAGTAACCTACAACTAGTTGTCCACAGTTAGATGTACAGAAATAAATCGATAAATATTATCTTGAATCAATCCACGACCCAGTGTATACGTATCTCAGTATTGATCACAACTCAAACTATATATATTTTGGAATCAACCTCAACCCTGTATAGCTAACTCCAACATTCACATATAGAGTGTCTATGGTTGTTCCGAAATATATATAGATGTGTCGACATGATAGGTCGAAACATTGTATACGTGTCTATGGTATCTCAAGATTACATAATATACAATACAAGTTGATTAAGTTATGGTTGGAATAGATTTGTTACCAATTTTCACGTAGCTAAAATGAGAAAAATTATCCAATCTTGTTTTACCCATAACTTCTTCATTTTAAATCCGTTTTGAGTGAATCAAATTGCTATGGTTTCATATTGAACTCTATTTTATGAATCTAAACAGAAAAGTATAGGTTTATAGTCGGAAAAATAAGTTACAAGTCGTTTTTGTAAAGGTAGTCATTTCAGTCGAAAGAACGACGTCTAGATGACCATTTTAGAAAACATACTTCCACTTTGAGTTTAACCATAATTTTTGGATATAGTTTCATGTTCATAATAAAAATAATTTTCTCAGAATAACAACTTTTAAATCAAAGTTTATCATAGTTTTTAATTAACTAACCCAAAACAGCCCGCGGTGTTACTACGACGGCGTAAATCCGATTTTACGGTGTTTTTCGTGTTTCCAGGTTTTAAATCATTAAGTTAGCATATCATATAGATATAGAACATGTGTTTAGTTGATTTTAAAAGTCAAGTTAGAAGGATTAACTTTTGTTTGCGAACAAGTTTAGAATTAATTAAACTATGTTCTAGTGATTACAAGTTTAAACCTTCGAATAAGATAGCTTTATATGTATGAATCGAATGATGTTATGAACATCATTACTACCTTAATTTCCTTGGATAAACCTACTGGAAAAGAGAAAAATGGATCTAGCTTCAATGGATCCTTGGATGGCTCGAAGTTCTTGAAGCAGAATCATGACACGAAAACAAGTTCAAGTAAGATCATCACTTGAAATAAGATTGTTATAGTTATAGAAATTGAACCAAAGTTTGAATATGATTATTACCTTGTATTAGAATGATAACCTACTGTAAGAAACAAAGATTTCTTGAGGTTGGATGATCACCTTACAAGATTGGAAGTGAGCTAGCAAACTTGAAAGTATTCTTGATTTTATGAAACTAGAACTTTTGAAATTTATGAAGAACACTTAGAACTTGAAGATAGAACTTGAGAGAGATCAATTAGATGAAGAAAATTGAAGAATGAAAGTGTTTGTAGGTGTTTTTGGTCGTTGGTGTATGGATTAGATATAAAGGATATGTAATTTTGTTTTCATGTAAATAAGTCATGAATGATTACTCATATTTTTGTAATTTTATGAGATATTTCATGCTAGTTGCCAAATGATGGTTCCCACATGTGTTAGGTGACTCACATGGGCTGCTAAGAGCTGATCATTGGAGTGTATATACCAATAGTACATACATCTAAAAGCTGTGTATTGTACGAGTACGAATACGGGTGCATACGAGTAGAATTGTTGATGAAACTGAACGAGGATGTAATTGTAAGCATTTTTGTTAAGTAGAAGTATTTTGATAAGTGTATTGAAGTCTTTCAAAAGTGTATAAATACATATTAAAACACTACATGTATATACATTTTAACTGAGTCGTTAAGTCATCGTTAGTCGTTACATGTAAGTGTTGTTTTGAAACCTTTAGGTTAACGATCTTGTTAAATGTTGTTAACCCAATATTTATAATATCAAATGAGATTTTAAATTATTATATTATCATGATATTATCATGTATGAATATCTCTTAATATGATATATATACATTAAATGTCTTTACAACGATAATCGTTACATATATGTCTCGTTTAAAAATCATTAAATTAGTAGTCTTGTTTTTACATATGTAGTTCATTGTTAATATACTTTATGATATGTTTTCTTATCATAGTATCATGTTAACTATATATATATATCCATATATATGTCATCATATAGTTTTTACAAGTTTTAACGTTCGTGAATCACCGATCAACTTGGGTGGTCAATTGTCTATATGAAACATATTTCAATTAATCAAGTCTTAACAAGTTTGATTGCTTAACATGTTGGAAACATTTAATCATGTAAATATCAATCTCAATTAATATATATAAACATGGAAAAGTTCGGGTCACTACAGTACCTACCCGTTAAATAAATTTCGTCCCGAAATTTTAAGCTGTTGAAGGTGTTGACGAATCTTCTGAAAATAGATGCGGGTATTTCTTCTTCATCTGATCTTCACGCTCCCAGGTGAACTCGAGTCCTCTACGAGCATTCCATCGAACCTTAACAATTGGTATCTTGTTTTGCTTAAGTCTTTTAACCTCACGATCCATTATTTCGACGGGTTCTTCGATGAATTGAAGTTTTTCGTTGATTTGGATTTCATCTAACGGAATAGTGAGATCTTCTTTAGCAAAACATTTCTTTAAATTCGAGACGTGGAAAGTGTTATGTACAGCCGCGAGTTGTTGAGGTAACTCTAGTCGGTAAGCTACTGGTCCGACACGATGAATAATCTTGAATGGTCCAATATACCTTGGATTTAATTTCCCTCGTTTACCAAATCGAACAACGCCTTTCCAAGGTGCAACTTTAAGCATGACCATCTCTCCAATTTCAAATTCTATATCTTTTCTTTTAATGTCAGCGTAGCTCTTTTGTCGACTTTGGGCGGTTTTCAACCGTTGTTGAATTTGGATGATCTTCTTGGTAGTTTCTTGTATAATCTCCGGACCCGTAATCTGTCTATCCCCCACTTCACTCCAACAAATCGGAGACCTGCACTTTCTACCATAAAGTGCTTCAAACGGCGCCATCTCAATGCTTGAATGGTAGCTGTTGTTGTAGGAAAATTCTGCTAATGGTAGATGTCGATCCCAACTGTTTCCGAAATCAATAACACATGCTCGTAGCATGTCTTCAAGCGTTTGTATCGTCCTTTCACTCTGCCCATCAGTTTGTGGATGATAGGCAGTACTCATGTCTAGACGAGTTCCTAATGCTTGCTGTAATGTCTGCCAGAATCTTGAAATAAATCTGCCATCCCTATCAGAGATAATAGAGATTGGTATTCCATGTCTGGCGATGACTTCCTTCAAATACAGTCGTGCTAACTTCTCCATCTTGTCATCTTCTCTTATTGGTAGGAAGTGTGCTGATTTGGTGAGACGATCAACTATTACCCAAATAGTATCAAAACCACTTGCAGTCCTTGGCAATTTAGTGATGAAATCCATGGTAATGTTTTCCCATTTCCATTCCGGGATTTCGGGTTGTTGAAGTAGACCTGATGGTTTCTGATGCTCAGCTTTGACCTTAGAACACGTCAAACATTCTCCTACGTATTTAGCAACATCGGCTTTCATACCCGGCCACCAAAAATGTTTCTTGAGATCCTTGTACATCTTCCCCGTTCCAGGATGTATTGAGTATCTGGTTTTATGAGCTTCTCTAAGTACCATTTCTCTCATATCTCCAAATTTTGGTACCCAAATCCTTTCAGCCCTATACCGGGTTCCGTCTTCCCGAATATTAAGATGCTTCTCCGATCCTTTGGGTATTTCATCCTTTAAATTTCTCTCTTTTAAAACTCCTTGTTGCGCCTCCTTTATTTGAGTAGTAATGTTATTATGAATCATTATATTCATAGATTTTACTCGAATGGGTTCTCTGTCCTTCCTGCTCAAGGCATCGGCTACCACATTTGCCTTCCCCGGGTGGTAACGAATCTCAAAGTCGTAATCATTCAATAATTCAATCCACCTACGCTGCCTCATATTCAGTTGTTTCTGATTAAGTATGTGTTGAAGACTTTTGTGGTCAGTATATATAATACTTTTGACCCCATATAAGTAGTGCCTCCAAGTCTTTAATGCAAAAACAACCGCGCCTAATTCCAAATCATGCGTCGTATAATTTTGTTCGTGAATCTTCAATTGTCTAGACGCATAAGCAATCACCTTCGTTCGTTGCATTAATACACAACCGAGACCTTGCTTTGATGCGTCACAATAAATCACAAAATCATCATTCCCTTCAGGCAATGACAATATAGGTGCCGTAGTTAGCTTTTTCTTCAATAACTGAAACGCTTTCTCTTGTTCATCATTCCATTCAAATTTCTTCCCTTTATGCGTTAATGCAGTCAAGGGTTTTGCTATTCTGGAAAAGTCTTGGATGAACCTTCTGTAGTAACCAGCTAGTCCTAAAAACTGGCGTATGTGTTTCGGAGTTTTCGGGGTTTCCCACTTTTCAACAGTTTCTATCTTTGCCGGATCCACCTTAATACCTTCTTTGTTCACTATGTGACCGAGGAATTGAACTTCTTCCAACCAAAATGCACACTTTGAAAACTTAGCGTACAATTCTTCATTCCTCAATACTTCTAACACCTTTCTCAAATGTTTACCGTGTTCTTGGTCATTCTTTGAGTAAATAAGTATGTCATCAATGAAAACAATGACAAACTTGTCAAGGTATGGTCCACACACTCGGTTCATAAGGTCCATGAACACAGCTGGTGCATTAGTTAAACCAAACGGCATGACCATAAACTCGTAATGACCGTAACGTGTTCTGAAAGCAGTCTTTGGAATATCATCTTCTTTCACCCGCATTTGATGATACCCGGAACGTAAGTCAATCTTTGAATAAACAGACGAGCCTTGTAGTTGATCAAATAAGTCGTCGATTCTCGGTAGTGGGTAGCGGTTCTTGATGGTAAGTTTGTTCAACTCTCGGTAGTCGATACACAACCTGAATGTACCATCTTTCTTCTTGACAAACAAAACAGGAGCTCCCCACGGTGATGTGCTTGGTCGAATGAAACCACGCTCTAAAAGTTCTTGTAATTGGCTTTGCAGTTCTTTCATCTCGCTGGGTGCGAGTCTGTAAGGAGCACGAGCTATTGGTGCAGCTCCTGGTACAAGATCTATTTGAAATTCAACGGATCGATGTGGGGGTAATCCCGGTAATTCTTTCGGAAATACATCGGGAAATTCTTTTGCAATGGGAACATCATTGATGCTCTTTTCTTCAGTTTGTACTTTCTCGACGTGTGCTAGAACAGCATAGCAACCTTTTCTTATTAGTTTTTGTGCCTTCAAATTACTAATAAGATGTAGCTTCGTGTTGCCCTTTTCTCCGTACACCATTAAGGGTTTTCCTTTTTCTCGTATAATGCGAATTGCATTTTTGTAACAAACGATCTCCGCTTTCACTTCTTTCAACCAGTCCATACCGATTATCACATCAAAACTCCCTAACTCTACTGGTATCAAATCAATCTTAAATGTTTCGCTAACCAGTTTAATTTCTCGATTCCGACATATATTATCTGCTGAAATTAATTTACCATTTGCTAATTCGAGTAAAAATTTACTATCCAAAGGCGTCAATGGACAACTTAATTTAGCACAAAACTCTCTACTCATATAGCTTCTATCCGCACCCGAATCAAATAAAACGTAAGCAGATTTATTGTCAATAAGAAACGTACCCGTAACAAGCTCCGGGTCTTCCTGTGCCTCTACCGCATTAATATTGAAAACTCTTCCACGGCCTTGTCCATTCGTGTTCTCCTGGTTCGGGCAATTTCTAATAATGTGGCCTGGTTTTCTACATTTATAACAAACTACATTGGCATAACTTGCTCCGACACTACTTGCTCCGCCATTACTCGTTCCGACACCATTTGTTCCTTTCATTCTATTAACCCCTGGTCCGTAGACCTCACACTTCGCCGCGCTATGACCATTTCTTTTACACTTGTTGCAAAATTTGGTGTAGAACCCCGAGTGATTCTTTTCACACCTTTGGCATAGCTGCTTCTGATTGTTGTTGTTGTTGCGGTTATTATTGTTGTTGGGATGATTGTTGTAGTTGCTGTTGTTGTTGTTGTTGTTGTTGGGCCGTTTGTTGTAGTTGCGATTGATGTTGCGATTGTTGGGATAATTGTTGCGATTATTGTTGTAATTGCTGTTGTTGTTGTATTGGTGATTCTTATCACCGTTTTCCTCCCACTTTCTTTTGACTTGCTTCACATTGGCCTCTTCAGCAGTCTGTTCTTTAATTCTTTCTTCAATCTGGTTCACTAGTTTGTGAGCCATTCTACATGCCTGTTGTATGGAGGCGGGCTCGTGTGAACTTATATCTTCTTGGATTCTTTCCGGTAATCCTTTCACAAACGCGTCGATCTTCTCTTCCTCATCTTCGAATGCTCCCGGACACAATAGGCACAATTCTGTGAATCGTCTTTCGTACGTGGTAATATCAAATCCTTGGGTTCGTAACCCTCTAAGTTCTGTCTTGAGCTTATTGACCTCGGTTCTGGGATGGTACTTCTCGTTCATCAAGTGCTTGAATGCTGACCACGGTAGTGCGTACGCATCATCTTGTCCCACTTGCTCTAGATAGGTATTCCACCATGTTAACGCAGAACCTGTGAAGGTATGCGTAGCGTACTTCACTTTGTCCTCTTCAGTACACTTACTTATGGCAAACACCGATTCAACCTTCTCGGTCCACCGTTTCAATCCGATCGGTCCTTCGGTTCCATCAAATTCCAAAGGTTTGCAGGCAGTGAATTCTTTGTAGGTGCATCCTACACGATTTCCTGTACTGCCAGATCCAAGGTTATTGTTGGTATGTAGCACAGCCTGTACTGCGGCTATGTTTGAAGCTAGAAAAGTACGGAATTCCTCTTCATTCATATTCACGGTGTGTCGAGTAGTCGGTGCCATTTCCTTCAAAATAGTCAAATGGAACAAGTTAATCATACAGAATATTAAAAGTAGTTAATAGTATTTCGTAGCAAAATATGAACTCATTTATAAAAGCTTTTTCTTCATATTAGCGTTTTATAAGTTTAAATTCGGGTAGTACCTACCCGTTAAGTTCATACTTAGTAGCTAATATACAATTCAACTACTACAATTCTATATGAAAAACTGATTATAATAATATTTCGCGTTCAAACTTTTATACAATATTTTACAAACTTACAATACCGCTTATTTTACATAAAGCATGAAATATAGCACACAATAACTTTGATACAAGATAGTTGTGAAGACAATTCTAGCTAGTACACAAGTCGTTCAGCAAAGACAATAAAGACACGTAATTCATACGTCCAGAAACAAGTCATGCATTCTGGTTTTACTAGGACTACTTCCCATCCTTGGTCTTGTGCAACATAACCGTTATGGCCGTTGATAAGACAGTGTGTTGTAACGTCATCAAAGGGACGAGGGTTATGTAATGTCCAACAGTCCCGTAATAATCTAAAAACCTCATTTCTTACCCCAATTATCGACTCCGTCACTTGTGGAAACGTTTTGTTTAATAGTTGTAGCCCGATGTTCTTGTTCTCACTTTGGTGAGAAGCGAACATTACTAATCCGTAAGCATAACATGCTTCTTTATGTTGCATGTTAGCCGCTTTTTCTAAATCACGAAGTCCAATATTCGGATATATTGAGTCAAAATAATTTCTTAACCCGTTGCGTAAAATAGCATTTGGGTTCCCCGCAATATATGCGTCAAAGTAAACACATCGTAACTTATGGGTTTCCCAATGTGATATCCCCCATCTTTCAAACGAAAGTCTCTTATAAACCAAGACATTCTTGGAACGTTCTTCGAATGTCTTACAAACTGATCTCGCCTTAAATAGTTGTGCCGAAGAATTCTGGCCGACTCTAGACAAGATTTCATCAATCATGTCTCCGGGTAGGTCTCTTAAAATATTGGGTTGTCTATCCATTTTGTGTTTTTAAACTGTAAAATAGACAAGAGTTAGATTCATAAAAAAATACTTATTAATACAAGCAATTTTTACATATATCATAAAGCATAAGAACACTATATTACATATATTACACCACACGAATACAACTATCTTATTCCGACTCGCTCGTTTCTTCTTCTTCGGTTTTGGTTCGTTTTGCCAAGTTTCTAGGGATATATGATGTTCCCCTAATACGAGCCGTCGTTGTCCACATTGGTTTAGAAAAACCTGGTGGTTTAGAGGTTCCCGGGTCATTGTTACAACTTAAGGACTTCGGGGGTTGACGATACATATAAAGTTCATCGGGGTTGGAATTAGATTTCTCTATTTTTATGCCCTTTCCCTTATTATTTTCTTTTGCCTTTTTAAATTCAGTTGGGGTAATTTCTATAACATCATCGGAATTTTCGTCGGAATCCGATTCATCGGAGAATTGGTAATCCTCCCAATATTTTGCTTCCTTGGCGGAAACACCATTGACCATAATTAACTTTGGTCGGTTGGTTGAGGATTTTCTTTTACTTAACCGTTTTATTATTTCCCCCACCGGTTCTATTTCTTTATCCGGTTCCGATTCTTCTTCCGGTTCCGATTCTTCTTCCGGTTCCGACTCTTCTTCCGGTTCCGACTCTTCTTCCGGTTCCTCTTCGGGAACTTGTGAATCAGTCCACAAATCATTCCAATTTACATTTGACTCTTCATTATTATTAGGTGAGTCAATGGGACTTGTTCTAGAGGTAGACATCTATCACATAATATCAAACACGTTAAGAGATTAATATATCACATAATATTCATATGTTAAAAATATATAGTTTCCAACAAAAATGTTAAGCAATCATTTTTAAAGAAAACACGGTCGAAGTCCAGACTCACTAATGCATCCTAACAAACTCGATAAGACACACTAATGCAAATTTTCTGGTTCTCTAAGACCAACGCTCGGATACCAACTGAAATGTCCCGTTCTTATTGATTAAAAACGTTCCATATTAATTGATTTCATTGCGAGGTTTTGACCTCTATATGAGACGTTTTTCAAAGACTGCATTCATTTTAAAACAAACCATAACCTTTATTTCATCAATAAAGGTTTAAAAAGCTTTACGTAGATTATCAAATAATGATAATCTAAAATATCCTGTTTACACACGACCATTACATAATGGTTTACAATACAAATATGTTACAACAAAATAAGTTTCTTGAATGCAGTTTTTACACAATATCATACAAGCATGGACTCCAAATCTCGTCCTTATTTAAGTATGCGACAGCGGAAGCTCTTAATAATCACCTGAGAATAAACATGCTTAAAACGTCAACAAAAATGTTGGTGAGTTATAGGTTTAACCTATATATATCAAATCGTAACAATAGACCACAAGATTTCATATTTCAATACACATCCCATACATAGAGATAAAAATCATTCATATGGTGAACACCTGGTAACCGACAATAACAAGATGCATATATAAGAATATCCCCATCATTCCGGGACACCCTTCGGATATGATATAAATTTCGAAGTACTAAAGCATCCGGTACTTTGGATGGGGTTTGTTAGGCCCAATAGATCTATCTTTAGGATTCGCGTCAATTAGGGTGTCTGTTCCCTAATTCTTAGATTACCAGACTTAATAAAAAGGGGCATATTCGATTTCGATAATTCAACCATAGAATGTAGTTTCACGTACTTGTGTCTATTTTGTAAATCATTTATAAAACCTGCATGTATTCTCATCCCAAAAATATTAGATTTTAAAAGTGGGACTATAACTCACTTTCACAGATTTTTACTTCGTCGGGAAGTAAGACTTGGCAACTGTTTAATTCACGAACCTATAACAATATATACATATATATCAAAGTATGTTCAAAATATATTTACAACACTTTTAATATATTTTGATGTTTTAAGTTTATTAAGTCAGCTGTCCTCGTTAGTAACCTACAACTAGTTGTCCACAGTTAGATGTACAGAAATAAATCGATAAATATTATCTTGAATCAATCCACGACCCAGTGTATACGTATCTCAGTATTGATCACAACTCAAACTATATATATTTTGGAATCAACCTCAACCCTGTATAGCTAACTCCAACATTCACATATAGAGTGTCTATGGTTGTTCCGAAATATATATAGATGTGTCGACATGATAGGTCGAAACATTGTATACGTGTCTATGGTATCTCAAGATTACATAATATACAATACAAGTTGATTAAGTTATGGTTGGAATAGATTTGTTACCAATTTTCACGTAGCTAAAATGAGAAAAATTATCCAATCTTGTTTTACCCATAACTTCTTCATTTTAAATCCGTTTTGAGTGAATCAAATTGCTATGGTTTCATATTGAACTCTATTTTATGAATCTAAACAGAAAAGTATAGGTTTATAGTCGGAAAAATAAGTTACAAGTCGTTTTTGTAAAGGTAGTCATTTCAGTCGAAAGAACGACGTCTAGATGACCATTTTAGAAAACATACTTCCACTTTGAGTTTAACCATAATTTTTGGATATAGTTTCATGTTCATAATAAAAATAATTTTCTCAGAATAACAACTTTTAAATCAAAGTTTATCATAGTTTTTAATTAACTAACCCAAAACAGCCCGCGGTGTTACTACGACGGCGTAAATCCGATTTTACGGTGTTTTTCGTGTTTCCAGGTTTTAAATCATTAAGTTAGCATATCATATAGATATAGAACATGTGTTTAGTTGATTTTAAAAGTCAAGTTAGAAGGATTAACTTTTGTTTGCGAACAAGTTTAGAATTAATTAAACTATGTTCTAGTGATTACAAGTTTAAACCTTCGAATAAGATAGCTTTATATGTATGAATCGAATGATGTTATGAACATCATTACTACCTTAATTTCCTTGGATAAACCTACTGGAAAAGAGAAAAATGGATCTAGCTTCAATGGATCCTTGGATGGCTCGAAGTTCTTGAAGCAGAATCATGACACGAAAACAAGTTCAAGTAAGATCATCACTTGAAATAAGATTGTTATAGTTATAGAAATTGAACCAAAGTTTGAATATGATTATTACCTTGTATTAGAATGATAACCTACTGTAAGAAACAAAGATTTCTTGAGGTTGGATGATCACCTTACAAGATTGGAAGTGAGCTAGCAAACTTGAAAGTATTCTTGATTTTATGAAACTAGAACTTTTGAAATTTATGAAGAACACTTAGAACTTGAAGATAGAACTTGAGAGAGATCAATTAGATGAAGAAAATTGAAGAATGAAAGTGTTTGTAGGTGTTTTTGGTCGTTGGTGTATGGATTAGATATAAAGGATATGTAATTTTGTTTTCATGTAAATAAGTCATGAATGATTACTCATATTTTTGTAATTTTATGAGATATTTCATGCTAGTTGCCAAATGATGGTTCCCACATGTGTTAGGTGACTCACATGGGCTGCTAAGAGCTGATCATTGGAGTGTATATACTAATAGTACATACATCTAAAAGCTGTGTATTGTACGAGTACGAATACGGGTGCATACGAGTAGAATTGTTGATGAAACTGAACGAGGATGTAATTGTAAGCATTTTTGTTAAGTAGAAGTATTTTGATAAGTGTATTGAAGTCTTTCAAAAGTGTATAAATACATATTAAAACACTACATGTATATACATTTTAACTGAGTCGTTAAGTCATCGTTAGTCGTTACATGTAAGTGTTGTTTTGAAACCTTTAGGTTAACGATCTTGTTAAATGTTGTTAACCCAATGTTTATAATATCAAATGAGATTTTAAATTATTATATTATCATGATATTATCATGTATGAATATCTCTTAATATGATATATATACATTAAATGTCTTTACAACGATAATCGTTACATATATGTCTCGTTTAAAAATCATTAAATTAGTAGTCTTGTTTTTACATATGTAGTTCATTGTTAATATACTTTATGATATGTTTTCTTATCATAGTATCATGTTAACTATATATATATATCCATATATATGTCATCATATAGTTTTTACAAGTTTTAACGTTCGTGAATCACCGATCAACTTGGGTGGTCAATTGTCTATATGAAACATATTTCAATTAATCAATTCTTAACAAGTTTGATTGCTTAACATGTTGGAAACATTTAATCATGTAAATATCAATCTCAATTAATATATATAAACATGGAAAAGTTCGGGTCACTACACAAAGTACAAGATATTAAATTGTACGCAAGGACGTTCGAAAATTCGGAACCGGGACCAGAGTCAACTCTCAACGCTCGACGCAACGGACTAAAAATTACAAGTCAACTATGCACATAAATATAATATAATATTTAAATAATTCTTATAATTATTTAATATATTATATTTATATTTAAAACCGTCGGTAAACAAAGAGCCAAGCTTGTGTGAGCTGTAAAAGTAAACTCTGCGACTCGCGGAGTTTGAAGGCCAAAATGGCCGCGAGTCGCGGAACCCCAATTTCAGAAACTCCCTATAAAGCTCGCGCATTCTGATCGTAAAAAAAAATCTTTTTCTTCTCCTCATTCATACGTAAAAAATATATATATATTTATTTATATTTTAATTTTAATTATAATTCTAATAATAAGGGTATGTTAGCGAATGTTGTAGGGGTGTAAGTCGAAATTCTGTCCGTGTAACGCTACGCTATTTTTAATCATTGTAAGTTATGTTCAACCTTTTTACATTAATGTCTCGTAGCTAAGTTATTATTATGCTTATTTAAAACAAAGTAATCATGATGTTGGGCTAATTATTAAAATTGGGTAATTGGGCTTTGTACCATAATTGGGGTTTGGACAAAAGAACGACACTTGTGGAAATTAGACTATGAGCTATTAATGGGCTTTATATTTTTTTAACTAAATGATAGTTTGTTAATGTTAATATAAAGATTTACAATTGGGCGTCCCTATAAATTACCATATACACTCAATCGGACACGATGGGCGGGGTATTTATATGTACGAATAATCGTTCATTTAACCGGACACGGGAATGGATTAATAGCCACTAGAATAATTAAAACAGGGGTGAAATTATGTACAAGGACACTTGGTATAATTGATAACAAAATATTAAAACCTTGGGTTACACTCAGTCGACATCCTGGTGTAATTATTAAACAAAGTATTAAAATCTTGTTACAGTTTAAGTCCCCAATTAGTTGGAATATTTAACTTCAGGTATAAGAATAATTTGACGAGGACACTCGCACTTTATATTTATGACTGATGGACTGTTATGGACAAAAACCAGACGGACATATTAAATAATCCAGGACAAAGGACCATTAACCCATGGACATAAAACTAAAATCAACACGTCAAACATCATGATTACGGAAGTTTAAATAAGCATAATTCTTTTATTTCATATTTAATTTCCTTTATTTTATATTTAATTGCACTTCTAATTATCGCATTTTTATTGTTATTGTATTTAATTGCACTTTTAATTATCGTACTTTTTAATTATCGCAAGTTTATTTTATCGCACTTTTATTATTCGCAATTTCATTATCGTTATTTACTTGCCGCTTTAATTTAAGTCTTGTATTTATTTTTAATATTTTACATTTGGTTTTAACTGCGACTAAAGTTTTAAAATCGACAAACTGGTCATTAAACGGTAAAAACCCCCCTTTATAATAATAATATTACTTATATATATATTTGTATTTCTATAAAAGTAAACTAATATAGCGTTAAGATTTGTTTAAAAAGATTCCCTGTGGAACGAACCGGACTTACTAAAAACTACACTACTGTACGATTAGGTACACTGCCTATAAGTGTTGTAGCAAGGTTTAAGTATATCCATTCTCTAAATAAATAAATATCTTGTGTAAAAATGTATCGTATTTAATAGTATTTTCGTAGCAAAAATAAAGCTATTTCGTATACACCTCGCGAAACATCAGGTATATACACTCCAATTATCAGCTCTTAGCAGCCCATGTGAGTCACCTAACACATGTGGGAACCATTATTTGGCAACTAGCATGAAATATCTCATAAAATTACAAAAATATGAGTAATCATTCATGACTTATTTACATGAAAACAAAATTACATATCCTTTATATCTAATCCATACACCAACGACCAAAAACACCTACAAACACTTTCATTCTTCAATTTTCTTCATCTAATTGATCTCTCTCAAGTTCTATCTTCAAGTTCTAAGTGTTCTTCATATATTCTACAAGTTCTAGTTACATAAAATCAAGAATACTTTCAAGTTTGCTAGCTCACTTCCAATCTTGTAAGGTGATCATCTAACCTCAAGAAATCCTTGTTTCTTACAGTAGGTTATCATTCTAATACAAGGTAATAATCATATTCAAACTTTGGTTCAATTTCTATAATTATAACAATCTTATTTCAAGTGATGATCTTACTTGAACTTGTTTTCATGTCATGATTCTGCTTCAAGAACTTCGAGCCATCCAAGGATCCGTTGAAGCTAGATCCATTTTTCTCTTTTCTAGTAGGTTTATCCAAGGAACTTAAGGTAGTAATGATGTTCATAACATCATTCGATTCATATATATAAAGCTATCTTATTCGAAGGTTTAAACTTGTAATCACTAGAACATAGTTTAGTTAATTCTAAACTTGTTCGCAAACAAAAGTTAATCCTTCTAACTTGACTTTTAAAATCAACTAAACACATGTTCTATATCTATATGATATGCTAACTTAATGATTTAAAACCTGGAAACACGAAAAACACCGTAAAACCGGATTTACGCCGTCGTAGTAACACCGCGGGCTGTTTTGGGTTAGTTAATTAAAAACTATGATAAACTTTGATTTAAAAGTTGTTATTCTGAGAAAATGATTTTTATTATGAACATGAAACTATATCCAAAAATTATGGTTAAACTCAAAGTGGAAGTATGTTTTCTAAAATGGTCATCTAGACGTCGTTCTTTCGACTGAAATGACTACCTTTACAAAAATGACTTGTAACTTATTTTTCCGACTATAAACCTATACTTTTTCTGTTTAGATTCATAAAATAGAGTTCAATATGAAACCATAGCAATTTGATTCACTCAAAACGGATTTAAAATGAAGAAGTTATGGGTAAAACAAGATTGGATAATTTTTCCCATTTTAGCTACGTGAAAATTGGTAACAAATCTATTCCAACCATAACTTAATCAACTTGTATTGTATATTATGTAATCTTGAGATACCATAGACACGTATACAATGTTTCGACCTATCATGTCGACACATCTATATATATTTCGGAACAACCATAGACACTCTATATGTGAATGTTGGAGTTAGCTATACAGGGTTGAGGTTGATTCCAAAATATATATAGTTTGAGTTGTGATCAATACTGAGATACGTATACACTTGGTCGTGGATTGATTCAAGATAATATTTATCGATTTATTTCTGTACATTTAACTGTGGACAACTAGTTGTAGGTTACTAACGAGGACAACTGACTTAATAAACTTAAAACATCAAAATGTATTAAAAGTGTTGTAAATATATTTTGAATATACTTTGATATATATGTATATATTGTTATAGGTTCGTGAATCGACCAGTAGCTGTAACACCCCGTTTTTCCCCGTACATGATTTATAAGTGTATTGTGTATGTACGATAGGCGTATGAAGGGTTCGGGACATGTTCGGGTGTTAAAGTCTTATACGCGAGAGAAGGGCTCAGGTCGAGCTTTGTGTCGCGGCGCGACAAAGGAGGCCGCGGCGCGGCAATGAACTGAAGTTGAGATCAGAAGTACCACAAAGAATGATCCCAGACCCAGCTATAGGTCGCGGCGCGACAAAGAGGGCCGCGGCACGGCGTTTCGAAGAAATCCAGACCATAAGTTCGTTTAAAAGTGATCCCAGTTCAAGGCAATCATCGCGGCGCGACGATTTAGGCCGCGACGCGGCAAATGGTGCGAACTGGCACCAGATTCTTGTAAATTTAAATGAAGTTCAAGGGCAAATTGGTCATTTCACGATTGAGCCAGATGGGGATCTAAAATCTGGTCCACCCATTTCATTTCTTATTTTCTTTTTCCTTTTCTTTCATTTTCTCTCAAGAAACTCAAATACCCCAAGTGTTTCAAGTGGGATTTTGGAAAGGAAGAAGCGGGTTTTGATCTTTGGCGTAGTTGACAAGTGTGTTCTCCTCGTTCTTAGCTACACGGTGATACTAGTGGTAAGCTCTAACTCCGAAATTCATTTTCGTGTTCATCATTCAAGTTTAGGGCTTTTGATTGTATGATTCATAGGTGAAACCCATTTAGTTGTTAATTGAAGGTTAACACCAAGATTCGGGTTTATTGTTGTTAATGTCGGGTTTTGGGTTTGGTGTGCAAGTTTATGCTTGTAAGACTTGTAAAATATGGTGTTAGAACATAATCACTAGTTGATTGTGATTATGGGTGTTTTGGGCGAGATTTGACTTAGTCAAATTGGAAGTAAGTGCAAATGGGTTAATATTGCACTTATTGGTGTTTTGGGTATAAGCTAGAATGTTTAGCTTATTTGTTTGTAAATTACTTAGGTGATTTGCATTTGGACGATTTGGAGCTCAAGCGGGATTGCTTTTCAAGTAATCGAAGTGAGTGGAATATTTATACGCCTATGTATATAATTTGGTTGCTTGCGTGCGACGTGGTAAGTGACATCCGTTAGGATTCACTTTTCGTGGACCACATTTGAGTTGGGAAAATATAGTGAGTGATATCCGTGTGGATAGCTCTTCGTTGGCTATATTCGTTTTGTGTATGTGGCGAGTGATAAATGTTTGACCTATCGCTCTTTGTCGGCCACGTGTGTATGTGTGTGTTTGGAATGTGGGGAGTGATTTCCGTAAGGAATGACTCTTTGTCGACCACAAATGGAGGTGAGGCATGTGACGAGTGATAAATGTTTGACCTATCGCTCTTCGTCGGTTACATGTTAGTATTGGTTATGTAGCGAGTGATTAATGTTTGATCTATCACTCTTCGTCGGCTACATGTGTGCGTTTGGATATGTGACGAGTGGTTAATGTTTGACCTATCACTCTTCGTCGGTCACATGTGTATATTTTGTTTTGTGGTGAGTGATTAACGTTTGACCTATCGCTCTTCGTCGGCCACATGTGTGTATGGGTAAGTGGTGGGTGTTATCCGTTTAGGGATTCGCTCTTCGTTGGCCACTTATCGTGGGATGGTAAGCGGTTTCGCTTTTTGTCGGCCATCCTTGTGATTGAGGTAAGTGTTAACGTTTCGGTTGCACTTTTCGTCGGCCTCATGGTGCGTAGTGGTGAGTGGTTAACGTATTTGACCTACCGCTCTTCGTCGACCACGTACGTGTTGCGATGGGTGGTGAGTGGTTAACGTATTTGACCTACCGCTCTTCGTCGGCCACCATCGAGTCGAATGTCGACATTGTGTATATTGGGTTGTGTATGTTCTACTAGCGTTGTACGTATGATTATTCGTGTATTCGTTTATTCGTTTATTGTGGTATGCTAATGATATTGTGTTGTTGTGTAGGTGTATGCAAGTAATTGGATTATGTATGTATGCGTATAAGTATTGCATTCACTAAGCATTAGCTTACCCTCTCGTTGTTTACATTTTTATAGGTTCGCATGCTTGGCGGCTCGGGTAAGCTTGGGGATTAGAGATCTTGGCTAGGTTGCTTTAGAAGATCTTGCTTTTGGACTCGATTAGGATTTAGGTAGCATAGTCCCAAATCACCATGCTCGGGTTATGTTTTAAATAACATATTATTGTATTAAGGAGTTTAAATTATTAATGTATGTTTTAAGTTCGTTGAACTTACTTCGGTAACAAATATGTTTTTGAAATTGTGTATTGGGACCTAAAGTATTATTTAACGCGTATTAAAAGGAAAAATTTTTATGGGCCGGTTTTAATACGGGTTGGGTTGTTTCAAGTGGTATCAGAGCATGGTCTAAGGGATTTAGGTGACTTGAGATAGGCGCCTAGACTTAGACTTTTTGTGTGTGCTATTATGCGGGACTTGTAGGATTACGGGTCGGTTCGGGTTTTAGTTAGTGCCTTAGAGAATAGGTGAACTAACTATGTATTGATTATGTTGTTACTAATCATGTTGTTTTGTGTTGAACGTCTAGCGAGATAGTTGTTGTATTCATGAGCTCGGCATGACGTGTGAGCGTAATAATGCTTCGCGACCATTATTACGGTTGCAAGCCAAGTCAAGTAAGTGATGTACAACAAGTATTGAACCAGATGGGATGTGCGAACGGTGGCGTATTTACTTGATCGTGATTAGCGTTCGCGACGGTGTATATAATTTATTCGTGTTGCGTTCCTAACCGAGTTCATTTCTTAGAATGAAGACGAGGAACGGACATGATAATGGTGATCAAGGCGAGGACTCCGAGTTCACGGCTAAGGTTGAGGCCATCTTCGAACGTCACAAAGCGGGGTTTCTAGAGGACGTTAAAAAGATGTTCTTAGATACGATTGACGAGCAAGTAGTCAATCTAGTCAAGGAACAAGTTAAGATTGTTCTTCACGAAGATAATATGGTAAGGCGCGACTTCTACTACAAAAACTTCAAGGATGCTCAACCTCCCACTTTCGAGGGTGAGCGAGATCCACTTAAGAGTGCTCGATGGATCTCCGATATGGAGGGGGCCTTTCGTACTTGTGAGTGCCCTCTCGATAAGAAGACGAGGTATGGTAGTAGTATGCTAAGGGGTGACGCCAAGTTGTGGTGGGATGCGAAAATTCAACTCTATGGTGAGGAACAATGTATGGAGTTCAATTGGGACGAGTTCAAAGCGGAATTTTTCAAGGAGTACCGAACTTCGGCCGATCTTTCTAAGCTTAAAGACGAGTTGCGTGCTTTGAGGCAAGGGTCAATGGATTTAAACACTCTCAAATCCGTATTCTTATCAAAGACCCAATTTTGCCCGGAGTATGTCGGTAATGACAAAATGTTGAAGGAAGACTTCTATCGAATCTTGAACGATAGTTATCAAGAGAAGATTAGCGTAAACGTGGTGAAAACTTTTGACGAGTTGTTTGACATGGCGAAAGGTTTTGAGACGCTTGTCCTAAAGAAGAGTGGTTTCGATGTTAGTAAGCGGAAGTCCGAGACTACGATGCATTCGAACAAGAAAAGTAAGAGTACTTCTGAGGGCGGCGGAAGCGTGAAGAAGAGTGGTACGGGCGGTTTTGTACCCACGTGTTATAATTGCGGAGAACGGGGTCATTTGTCGCGTGAATGTACGAATGCGAAGTCTAACAAGGTTACGTGTTTTAATTGTCGAAAGGAGGGACACCGAAAGTCGGCGTGTCCGGATTTGGTTGGTAATGCATGAACCTGACGACGATGTTCAGGTACCTTTCGATTATCTTATTGAAACGTACTTATGACTTTGTTTAAATGCATTTTGTGTTAGTGCATAGTGTGATGAGGGGCAGCGTTCCTTATGGAAGTACCCTATGACGATGGTCGGATTGACGAGCTAAGGGCGTAAGACTTGGTGATTCCAAGCATTCCTTAGTGTTGGGCGAAAGATTTTACCAAGCCATGAGAACGGGCTTTGGTGTTGTTTTGGTAGCGCGTAGTCGCTTTTGTGTCGTAATTGATGAAACATAAGTTTCGTCAGGTACGGATGACTTAAGGTCACTTTAGTGTTGTGATGGGTGACATCGGATGAATGGAACCCTCGAGGTTGAGTTTTTCGGTCTCGATGAATGTTGATAGTGGAGTCTATGTGACGCGATGTCAGGTGCCTCTTTCATACCTGCAAGCGTAACGTTCGACTCCGACGGTATTGTGGTTACATTGTACTTAGGGTACCGGAGAGAAACCCTTAGGTACATGAGTGACTAGGTGGAACTTTAACAAGTTGTGGCAATCGTGGGATTGCAAGAATAAAGTTGTGTAATTTGTGATGAACTCTTCGTTCGAAGTGTTTAAGGGTATGTTAAGATCCTTAGTATGCTCAAGGTTGGAGCAAGATATGGTGATGGGTCGTGTGAACCCAATTGTTGGTAAAGTCTACCTTTGGTAGCATTGTACGGTTGTGCAAGATGCAATTATGGAACGTAGTTCCAAGTGGGGGAGTTACACTCCCGCACGAGGAGGTTTTGGTGTGAAAATTTCGGATAATGCTCATGATTAGATCCGGAGTTGGTGTTGAGGCCTAGATTGGTCGATTTGTGGTGGAATACAATTTTGGTTGAATTGTATTTATTGATTTGGATGTGAATTACTACTCGAGGTGGTAATGTGGGAAATCTCGTTGAGAGATAATGGACGTGTTTGACGAGCAAGGAAATCCCCGGTTAAGGAGTGTGCGTGTCGAATTCTCTTCTAGAGGATTATTGTTTTGTGCCTATGTGCGCTATAGGTAGTTCTTGCTCGATTGTGTTAAGCAATGTTCGCGGGTGCGGGCATTTCGTGTGCGGAAATTCCAGACGGTATGGAATGATTCTAAGTATGCGCATATACTTAGTTTGTTTGTATGTATTGTGGTAAGTGTTATCCATTGTGAGGATTCACTTTTCGTTGGCCACGGTTTGAGTGTGATAAGTAGTAAGTATTATCCGTTAGGATTCGCTTTTCGTTGGCTACTTATTGGTGTGTGGCATGCGTTTTCCGTTAGGAATCGCTTTTGTTTAGCCATGTGTGAGGAGAGGTAAGTGTGATCCGTAAGAATGCGCTTTTGTCGGCCTCTTGTTGCGTAGTGGTAAGTGGTTAACGTTTGATCTACCGCTTTTCGTCGGCCACGTACGCGTGAGGATATGGGGCAAGTGGTATCCAATCGTGAGGATTCACTTTTCGTTGGCTCCATTGTATTGTTTGTTGGCCATATTATTGGTGTGTTGTTACTTTAGCGATGTACATGATAAGGGTACGCTAAAGGGATTGCTAACTCGGTACGAAATTTGGAATGTTAGCATGTGTTTGCCATGCGGTCGAGACATGAGTTCGTTCCGGTTTGGGGACGAAACGAGATTCTAGTGCTCGGCTTGGTAGATTTGGTAAATCACGGATGATGATTTAAATCGGGAGGGTAACTTTTGTGTAAAGTCGCCTAAAGGAGTTGAGCGAAATCTTCAAATTTGTGGGAATTGTTGTGGACATCGAATTTGAGACTTATGTTGAGGACCATAGCGTGTGGATTCGGATCGGTTAAGTGACGAGGATCACGAGGACGTGATCGAGTCTAAGTGGGGGAGAGTTGTAACACCCCGTTTTTACCCGTACATGATTTATAAGTGTATTGTGTATGTACGATAGGCGTATGAAGGGTTCGGGACATGTTCGGGTGTTAAAGTCTTATACGCGAGAGAAGGGCTCAGGTCGAGCTTTGTGTCGCGGCGCGACAAAGGAGGCCTCGGCGCGGCAATGAACTGAAGTTGAGATCAGAAGTACCACAAAGAATGATCCCAGACCCAGCTATAGGTCGCGGCGCGACAAAGAGGGCCGCGGCGCGGCGTTTCGAAGAAATCCAGACCAGAAGTTCGTTTAAAAGTGATCCCAGTTCAAGGCAATCGTCGCGGCGCGACGAATTAGGCCGCGGCGCGGCAAATGGTGCGAACTGGCACCAGATTCTTGTAAATTTAAATGAAGTTCAAGGGCAAATTGGTCATTTCACGATTGAGCCAGATGGGGATCTAAAATCTGGTCCACCCATTTCATTTCTTATTTTCTTTTTCCTTTTCTTTCATTTTCTCTCAAGAAACTCAAATACCCCAAGTGTTTCAAGTGGGATTTTGGAAAGGAAGAAGCGGGTTTTGATCGTTGGCGTAGTTGACAAGTGTGTTCTCCTCGTTCTTAGCTACACGGTGATACTAGTGGTAAGCTCTAACTCCGAAATTCATTTTCGTGTTCATCATTCAAGTTTAGGGCTTTTGATTGTATGATTCATAGGTGAAACCCATTTAGTTGTTAATTGAAGGTTAACACCAAGATTCGGGTTTATTGTTGTTAATGTCGGGTTTTGGGTTTGGTGTGCAAGTTTATGCTTGTAAGACTTGTAAAATATGGTGTTAGAACATAATCACTAGTTGATTGTGATTATGGGTGTTTTGGGCGAGATTTGACTTAGTCAAATTGGAAGTAAGTGCAAATGGGTTAATATTGCACTTATTGGTGTTTTGGGTATAAGCTAGAATGTTTAGCTTATTTGTTTGTAAATTACTTAGGTGATTTGCATTTGGACGATTTGGAGCTCAAGCGGGATTGCTTTTCAAGTAATCGAAGTGAGTGGAATATTTATACGCCTATGTATATAATTTGGTTGCTTGCGTGCGACGTGGTAAGTGACATCCGTTAGGATTCACTTTTCGTGGACCACATTTGAGTTGGGAAAATATAGTGAGTGATATCCGTGTGGATAGCTCTTCGTTGGCTATATTCGTTTTGTGTATGTGGCGAGTCATAAATGTTTGACCTATCGCTCTTTGTCGGCCACGTGTGTATGTGTGTGTTTGGAATGTGGGGAGTGATTTCCGTAAGGAATGACTCTTTGTCGACCACAAATGGAGGTGAGGCATGTGACGAGTGATAAATGTTTGACCTATCTCTCTTCGTCGGTTACATGTTAGTATTGGTTATGTAGCGAGTGATTAATGTTTGATCTATCACTCTTCGTCGGCTACATGTGTGCGTTTGGATATGTGACGAGTGGTTAATGTTTGACCTATCACTCTTCGTCGGTCACATGTGTATATTTTGTTTTGTGGCGAGTGATTAACGTTTGACCTATCGCTCTTCGTCGGCCACATGTGTGTATGGGTAAGTGGTGGGTGTTATCCGTTTAGGGATTCGCTCTTCGTTGGCCACTTATCGTGGGATGGTAAGAGGTTTCACTTTTCGTCGGCCATCCTTGTGATTGAGGTAAGTGTTAACGTTTCGGTTGCACTTTTCGTCGGCCTCATGGTGCGTAGTGGTGAGTGGTTAACGTATTTGACCTACCGCTCTTCGTCGACCACGTACGTGTTGCGATGGGTGGTGAGTGGTTAACGTATTTGACCTACCGCTCTTCGTCGGCCACCATCGAGTCGAATGTCGACATTGTGTATATTGGGTTGTGTATGTTCTACTAGCGTTGTACGTATGATTATTCGTGTATTCGTTTATTCGTTTATTGTGGTATGCTAATGTTATTGTGTTGTTGTGTAGGTGTATGCAAGTAATTGGATTATGTATGTATGCATATAAGTATTGCATTCACTAAGTATTAGCTTACCCTCTCGTTGTTTACATTTTTATAGGTTCGCATGCTTGGCGGCTCGGGTAAGCTTGGGGATTAGAGATCTTGGCTAGGTTGCTTTAGAAGATCTTGCTTTTGGACTCGATTAGGATTTGGGTAGCATAGTCCCAAATCACCATGCTCGGGTTATGTTTTAAATAACATATTATTGTATTAAGGAGTTTAAATTATTAATGTATGTTTTAAGTTCGTTGAACTTACTTCGGTAACAAATATGTTTTGGAAATTGTGTATTGGGACCTAAAGTATTATTTAACGCGTATTAAAAGGAAAAAATTTTATGGGCCGGTTTTAATACGGGTTGGGTTGTTTCAGTAGCCAAGTCTTACTTCCCGACGAAGTAAAAATCTGTGAAAGTGAGTTATAGTCCCACTTTTAAAATCTAATATTTTTGGGATGAGAATACATGCAGGTTTTATAAATGATTTACAAAATAGACACAAGTACGTGAAACTACATTCTATGGTTGAATTATCAAAATCGAATATGCCCCTTTTTATTAAGTCTGGTAATCTAAGAATTAGGGAACAGACACCCTAATTGACGCGAATCCTAAAGATAGATCTATTGGGCCTAACAAACCTCATCCAAAGTACCGGATGCTTTAGTACTTCGAAATTTATATCATATCCGAAGGGTGTCCCGGAATGATGGGATATTCTTATATATGCATCTTGTTAATGTCGGTTACCAGGTGTTTACCATATGAATGATTTTTATCTCTATGTATGGGATGTGTATTGAAATATGAAATCTTGTGGTCTATTGTTACGATTTGATATATATAGGTTAAACCTATAACTCACCAGCATTTTTGTTGACGTTTTAAGCATGTTTATTCTCAGGTGATTATTAAGAGCTTCCGCTGTCGCATACTTAAATAAGGACGAGATTTGGAGTCCATGCTTGTATGATATTGTGTAAAAACTGCATTCAAGAAACTTATTTTGTTGTAACATATTTGTATTGTAAACCATTATGTAATGGTCGTGTGTAAACAGGATATTTTAGATTATCATTATTTGATAATCTACGTAAAGCTTTTTAAACCTTTATTGATGAAATAAAGGTTATGGTTTGTTTTAAAATGAATGCAGTCTTTGAAAAACGTCTCATATAGAGGTCAAAACCTCGCAACGAAATCAATTAATATGGAACGTTTTTAATCAATAAGAACGGGACATTTCACCTTTCAGGAGTAACCATTTCAGGACACATTAATGCCAGCTCGAAGAATCTCTTGTTATAGGCGGTGAGATCGTTGCCTACTAACTTCAGCTCTCGGAACTCGCATTCCATTTTCTTAATCTCGTTTCGTGAACAATACTCCTCGATCATTCATTGTTTCAAAGTTTCCCAAGGTAGGGCATAAGCTTGATCATGACCTAGGGATTGAGCATAGTTGTTCCACCAGGTGAGCGGACTGTCCGCCAGTGTGCCCGTAGCAAAACCTACCCTGTCATCATCATTACACCCACTAATGCGGAAAACCGACTCAAGCTTCTCAAACCAATGAGTGAGACCAACCAGTCCTTCAGTTCCGTTGAAAGGATGCGGGTTGCAACTAGTGAACGTTTTGTAAGAACATCCATTGCGGCCTTGTGTGCCATTCCCGTTAGTGTGGCTTGAACCACCACGATCATTGTTGTTGCGAATGTTGTTGAATTCTCTCAGTAGTTCAGCTCTTTCGGCCGCAATACCTTCGGCGACCATTCTCCTGATTTGAGCAGCAGTTGATTCCTTCTGAGGCATCTTCAACACAGGAAACACACTAGGACAGTGTCAAAACAACGCTACATAAAAATATACTAGCAACGAGTGTTGAAGACTAGTAAATAATAGTACGAAAAGATTCGCTAGTAGTGAGAAGTAGTGTAAGTAGTATTAGTAGTGATAGTAGTGATAGTAGTGTTAGTAGTGTCACCAGTGATACTAGTGGTAGTAGTGACACTAGTAGTAATAACAGTGGTACTAGTGTTATGTAGTAATAGTAGTAGTAATAGTACTAAGCAGTGACATTAATGGTAATAGTAGTAGCATCACATGACACAAGTATTATAATCATACCATGTTACTAAATATAAAAGATTACCGCATGCAATAAAAGATAATAATTATTAATAGCATAATCCACCATTATTATAATAAAATCCAAAGGTAATAAACCACATTCCAAAAGTAATAGCCCAAACAATAATCATAATGTGCTAATAGCCCGGGTTATAACACCCGATAAGTCTTATATAATCAAATAAATAAATGATGGTGGATGAAAAAGAAAAGAAGCTCGTGGTCAATAACCCTTCACTTCCTCTTCTGTCGGGTACGGAAGGGAGGTCCATCATTTCTCGGCCTATCACGTTCCACCTCCAACGCAACAACCCTGGCAGTCAACGTTGCTATCAATCTCTCCATCTCAACGAACCTCGCTTCAGCCTCATACGTATAAGTATTTATACCTGTGACCCTTGAGTCCAACCTATCAAGATCATCAGGATGCGGGTATATCCTAGCAATATCATTCAGAGCATTAACACGATCAACTACATCCCTGTTGTGGTTAGTATGAATCAAATCCAAAGCATAAAGGTTAACAGGATGGTTCAGTATCTGATGTGGAGCAGGTGCTGGTACTGGGGCAGGAGCATGTGCATTCACCTCAGCCACACTTGAATTGTTGCTACTGTTTCCTGAATCCTGTGACATCTAACTCACAGTATAAGAACACATACGAAATAGATTAGTCAGATAAATAACGTTAGTCACAAAGTACTCATGTAATGACTAAGTCCTGGTCGTAGTCTAGACTCACCAAAGTGTCCTAATGACTAAATCAGTGTGACGATCGCTCCAAATCCATATGGACGAACACGTCATTCATCGATTTCATTGCGAGGTATTTGACCTCTATATGATACGTTTTGTAAACATTGCATTCTTTTGAAAAGGCACACCATAAATGAATATTTAATTTAAAGGTTTTCGACATCTGATGATATCTACATATAGACAATCACCGTAAATAATAGTTTACAATAGTACTTCCGTTGACAATGCAGTCAAAATAAGATACATGGTGATGATTTGGTGAATGCAACGTTTCCTTAAAAAATATGCCATGTAAGACTCCATGCACATAGCTTGTCAAACATATAAGCAAACAGCGGAAGACTTCTAGGGAACCTGAGAATAAACATGCTAACAAGTGTCAACACAAAGGTTGGTGAGTTCATAGTTTTAGTGTTTCGCATAATCTGTATATAAAAGTGGATCACAAGATTTCAGTTGTTTCATCCAGAAACGTTTATCAATAGATTCTACATAACAGAGCACCCTGGTAACTAAACTTTAACGTTATAATGATAAATACCCCATTCGTTTTAATATACACAAACCAACGTGTCCTAAACTCAAATAACAACGTCCGTTAAAAGGCTAGCGCTCTAGCTCGGACGGAGATGTCAAGCCCTATGGATCCATATACTGTTATTCGTGTCCACCAGTCCACATCCTATGTACTGGCAGTTACTAGTTACCAAAGCTAAGGGATTTTCGGTTTAAATTCAGTGTAGAATTAAGTATGTACTTGTATCCATTGCGTTTAAAATAAATTGCATGTATTCTCAGCCCAAAAATATATTGCAAAAGCAATTAAAAAGGGAGCAATGAAACTCACCTTAGCAGCACATAAAGTTGTTCACCGAAATGTGACCGAAACTCAGAATATCAAATAACCGTAGATCGCAACCTAGAGATCATATGTTGGCCAATAAATGTCTATCAAGCTAGGTCAGGTCATAGTGTATCACAATCCTAATGCTCGAGATCGACATACAAAAGTTATCCAAAGTTGTTTCAAAAAGTCAATCTGACTCAATACAATAGTTGAATGATCATGGCAATCGAACTATTTTAATATTTCACATAGTTTCCCAATTCTTGTAAAATTAAACTATAGTTTTTATAAGGCTTTTATATATGATAAAACAATCTGTTTTGACAATTGTTCAACAAAAGAGACGTGCCTTATATTATGATTCATTTACTCGATTGGTAATATTCAAAAATCCATTTTATCAATCTCGTAAACAAGTTGTTTAAATCTTAATTGTAGATTCAAAAGAAATTTCAATTAATGTCAATCATAATTCAGTTGATCATATATTTTAATCCGTTCATTGAAACTATTCGATATCTAAATGAAAAGTTATTGATTTTTCGCCAGCTTTCCAAAAACATGCATATCATATACCTTTTATCAGTAATATATGTATTTAATTCGTGATTCATCATAAACTGTTTAACGATGAAATTTAGCATACAAGCATGCACAAATATATATACTCGAGCACTAGACATGGATACACAATTAATATATAAAAGATAATTATGAGTGCTTACGTATCAATATTGAGATTCAATATTGTAGGACAGTATGTAGACGTAACAGAGATGATAAACACTAGGTTTAACTTGCGAACAATACCCACGAAGATTACCCATAACCTCCATAGCTATAACCCATAATTTCCTTAGTTCTATCCCGCTCGAAAACCCATTTTGAAGGTGACACGCTCATAACCTTGTCGTAGTATTTTATGTATAATACTAATTAATAATACTAATAATAATAAGATTAATAATAATATTAATCTTAATCTTAATAATAATTATAATAATAATAATAACAATAATAATAATAATAATAATATAAATAATATAAATAAATACTTACGGAGTAATATTAAGAGTGTGATAAAAACAGAACTGAAATCGTGCAATTTATAGAACCTTTTCTGAAAAAGCACCCCATGCGATCGCATGGGATTTGTGCTTCAAGGCCATGCGATCGCATGACCCTCTGATCCAGCTCACAAACTTTTGTTTTCTTGTTTGTCGACATATTTATTTATTAATATATAATATATATAATTTATATTAATTAATTATATATTATATTATATTCTCGTGCATAGTTGACTTGAAATTTTTGTTCCGATGTCTCGTACGTTGTCACTCGACTTATGCCCCGGTTTCGGTTTCTCGAACGCATTTTCGTATGCTTAGAAAACTATCACTTTACGTTTCGTGACTCGTACCTTTGTCAAAATATAGTCTTAAATTATCAATAAACTATACCACTCAAAGTATATATCTTAATCTTTCGAGTGTTTTGGTCATTTACTTCTATAAATTATTGTCTCGTTATTTATTAATATAATAGTATTTATCAAACGTTTCATAACCAAGTTAATATCTATTCTTAATATTTATAAACACGTTTTAAAATACATATCGCAATTTATTCATATATCTAATTCTAACAGTTAATATTCCTTATTATTGTATGTGTCCAAATTACGTTATTTAAACAAACACTTTACCATTTATTCCGAATACCGTTAAACATGAATGATTTCCCAAATCAACGTGGACCTCACAACAGAAACTCGTAATAACATTATAATTCTTAAGGGACTCAATAAATATCTTTTAATTCAATCGATTGGCATAATCTTTTAACTCAGTAGTTAAATATATCAATCAGATATTCAAACCAACAAGTTTAATGCGCAGTACCGTATACTCAACACTTTGTTACGTTTTCAAGTTATAGTATATGTATCTATTTACATATAATTATTCGCGAATCGTTGAGAACAATCGAAGGGTAATTGTGTAGTGACCCGAACTTTTCCATGTTTATATATATTAATTGAGATTGATATTTACATGACTAAATGTTTCCAACGTGTTAAGCAATCAAACTTGTTAAGACTTGATTAAATGAAATAAGTTTCATATAGACAATTGATCACCCAAGTTGACCGGCAATTCACGAACGTTACAAATTTGTAAAAACTACATGTTGGGGTATATATAGACATATATATATGTTTGACATGAGATTATGATGAGTAAGTATCTCACTAAGTATATTAACAATGTGTGATATACATAAGAAATGAGATTACTAAGTTAAGAAACTCGAAATGATATATATAACGATTATCGTTATGATAACGTCTACTAAATACATATGTATCATATTAAGATATTGATACACTATATTTAACATGATAAAATGATATTTAAATATATCATTAAGTGTGTTAACAATGAACTACATATGTAAAAACAAGACTACTAACTCAAGAATTACGAAACGAGACTTATATGTAACGATTATCGTTGTAACGATATTTTAATGTATGTATCATATTAAGAGATATTCATACATCATAATATCATGATAATATAATAATTTAACATCTCATTTGATATAATAAATATTGGGTTAACAACATTAATTGTGATCGTTAACTTAAAGGTTTCAAAACAACACTTACATGTAACGACTAACGAAGACTTAACGCTTCCATTAGAATGTATATACATGTTGTGTTTTGATGTGTATTCTTACACTTTTAAAATACTTCAAGACACATATCAAAGTACTTCTACTTAACAAAAATGCTTACAATTACATCCTCGTTCAGTTTCATCAACAATTCTACTAGTATGCACCCGTATTCGTACTCGTACAATACATAGCTTTTAGATGTATGTACTATTGGTATATACACTCCAATGATCAGCTCTTAGCCGCCCATGTGAGTCACCTAACACATGTGGGAACCATCATTTGGCAACTAGCATGAAATATCTCATAAAATTACAAAAATATTAGTAATCATTCATCACTTATTTACATGAAAACAAAATTACATATCCTTTATATCTAATCCATATACCAATGACCAAAAACACCTACAAACACCTTAATTCTTCAATTTTCTTTATATAATTGATCTCTCTCAAGTTCCATATTCAAGTTCTAAGTGTTCTTCATAAATTCCATAAGTATAGTTTAATAAAAATCAAGAATACTTTCAACTTTGCAAGTCTACTTCCAAGCTTTCTAATCCATTCCAAGTAATTATCTAAGATCAAGGAACCTTTGTTATTTATAGTAGGTTATGTTTCTAATTCAAGGTAATATTCATATTCAAACTTTGATTCAATTTCTACAACTATAACAATCTCATTTCGAGTGAAAATCTTACTTGAACTGTTTTCGTGTCATGATTCTGCTTCAAGAACTTTCAAGCCATCCAAGGATCCTTTGAAGCTAGATCCATTTTTCTCATTTCCAGTAGTTTTATCCAGAAAACTTGAGGTAGTAATGATGTTCATAACATCATTCAATTCATACATATAAAGCTATCTTATTCGAAGGTTTAAACTTGTAATCACTAGAATATAGTTTAATAAATTCTAAACGTGTTCGCAAACAAAAGTTAATCCTTCTAACTTAACTTTTAAAATAAACTAAACACATGTTTTATATCTATATGATATGCTAACTTAATGATTTAAAACCTGGAAACACGATGAACACCATAAAATCGGATATACGCCCTTGTAGTGAAACCGGGGGCTGTTTTGGTTTGGATAATTAAAAACTATGATAAAAATTGATTTAAAAGTTGTTCTTCTGGGAAAATGATTTTTCATATGAACATGAAACTATATCCAAAAATCTTGGTTAAACTCAAAGTGAAAGTATGTTTTTCAAAATGGTCATCAAGATGTCGTTCTTTCGACGAAAATGAATACCTCTTTAGTAATTGACATGTAACTTAAATTTCTGACTATAAACCTATACTTTTTCTGTTTCAATTCTTAAATTATAGTTCAATATGAAACCATAGCAATTTGATTCACTCAAAACGGATTTAAAATGAAGAAGTTATGGGTAAAACAAGATTGGATATTTTTGATCTTTTTAGCTACGGGAAATGTTTAACAAATCTATACAAATCATATCCTAACTAACTTATATTATATTATACATGTATTCTAATATATTATGTAATCTTGGGATACCATAGACACGTATGCAAATATTTTGACATATCATATCGACCCATGTATATATATTATTTAGAACAACCATAGACACTCTATATGCAGTAATGTTGGAGTTAGCTATACAGGGTTGAGGTTGATTTCAAAAATATATATACTTTGAGTTGTGATCTAGCCTAAGACGTGTATACACTGGGTCGTGGATTGATTCAAGATAATATATATCGATTTATTTTTGTACATCTAACTGTGGACAACTAGTTGTAGGTTACTAACGAGGACAGCTGACTTAATACACTCAAATCTTTAAAACATAATAAAAATGGTTGTAATTATATTTTGATCATACTTTGATATATATGTACATATTTGTATAGGTTCGTGAATCGATCCGTGGCCAAGTCTTATTTTCGAGGAAGGATATATCTGTGAAAGTGAGTTATAGTCCCACTTTTAAAATCTAATATTTTTGGGATGAGAATACATGAAGGTTTTATAAATGATTTACAAAATAGACACAAGTACGTGAAACTACATTCTATGGTTGAATTATCAAAATCGAATATGCCCCTTTTTATTAAGTCTGGTAATCTAAGAATTAGGGAACAGACACCCTAATTGACGCGAATCCTAAAGATAGATCTATTGGGCCTAACAAACCCCATCCAAAGTATCGGATGCTTTAGTACTTTAAAATTTATATCATATCCAAAGGGTGTCCAGTAATGATGGGGATATCCTTATATATGCATCTTGTTAATGTCGGTTACCAGCTGTTCACCATATGAATGATTTTTATCTCTATGTATGTGATGTGTATTGAAATATGAAATCTTGTGGTCTATTGTTACGATTTGATATATATAGGTTAAACCTATAACTCACCAACATTTTTGTTGATGTTTAAAGCATGTTTATTCTCAGGTGAATACTAAGAGCTTCCGCTGTTGCATACTAAAATAAGGACAAGATTTGGAGTCCATGTTTGTATGATATTATGTAAAAACTGCATTCAAGAAACATATGTCGATGTAATATATTTCTATTGTAAACCATTATGTAATGGTCGTGTGTAAATAGTATATTTTAGATTATCATTATTTGATAATCTACGTAATGTTTTTAAAACCTTTATTGATAAAATAAAGGTTATGGTTGTTTTAAAAATGAATGCAGTCTTTGAAAAACGTCTCATATAGAGGTCAAAACCTCGTAACGAAATCAATTAATATGGAACGTTTATAATCAATATGAACGGGACATTTCAGTTGGCATCAGAGCTGGTATAACGCCGTCCATGTGTGGCGGGTTTGTCACAAAGGAGGTTCTCACAGTGTTACCTGTGACAAAGCATTGGCTCTTACTCCTTGCGATTCCTTACGAGGGTTGGCAGTAGCCGAGAGGCAGGCCCTAAAATCAGTATCTGAGGTACACTCAGTGGTCACCAGGCGGTTAGCTGGGAAGGGATTGGGTGGGACGGTGGTTGTCCCCAACTGTATTTCAGTTGGTATCCGAGCGTTGGTCTTATAGAACCAGAAAATTTGCATTAGTGTATCTTATCGAGTTTGTTAGGATGCATTAGTGAGTCTGGACTTCGACCGTGTTTTCTTTAAAAATGATTGCTTAACATTTTTGTTGGAAACTATATATTATTAACATGTAAATATTATGTGATATATTAATCTCTTAACATGTTTGATATTGTGTGATAGATGTCTACCTCTAGCACAAATCCCATTGACTCACCTAATAATAACGAAGAGTCGAATATATATTGGCAAGATTCACAAGTTCCCCAAGAACCGGAAGAAGAGGAAACGGAAACGGAAGAAGAGGAACCGGAAGAAGAGGAACCAGAAAAAGAGGAACCGGAAGAAGAAGAGGTTCCGGAGGGGGGGAATAGTAGGAACCACAGAAAACCGGTCAAATAAAAGAAAATTCTCAACCAATGGACCAAAGTTAATAATGGTCAATGGTGTTTCCGCTAAGGAAGCAAAATATTGGGTAAATTACCAATTTTCCGATGAATTAGATCCTGATGAGGATTCCGATGATGTTATAGAAATTACCCCGACCCAATTTAATGAGGCAAAAGAAAATATTAAGGGAAAAGGCATCAAAATAGAGAAATCTGATTCCGACCCCGATGAACTTTATATGTACCGTCAACACCCGTATTTTCAATATCGTGACAATAACCCAGGAACCTCTAAACCACCAGATTTTTCTAAACCAATGTGGAAAATGATGACTCGTATTAGAGGAACATCATATATCCCTAGAAGATTAGGAAAAAGAACCAAGTCCGAAGAAGAAGAAACCAGTGATTCAGATTAGAGGGGTGTGAGCATGTTGTGTAATAAATGTATTGTAGTGTGCTTGTACTTTTATTTTCTATGTAAAAATTGCTTGTATTGTTTGTTATTACGAATCTAATCCTTGTCTATTTTACAGTATAAAAACAAAATGGACGTTAAGGGTAGACAACTGAATATTTTAGAAGACCTACCAGAGGATATGATTGAGGAAATCTTGTCTAGAGTCGGTCAGAATTCATCAGCACATTTAGTTATGGCGAAATTAACTTGTCAAACATTTGAAAGACTTTCCAGAAATGCCTTAGTTTATAAAAGGCCTTCCTTTGATAGGTGGGGTATATCACATTGGGGAGACTTTAAGTTACGCCGTGTTTTCTTTAAAGCGTTAAATGCGGGGAACCCAAATGCAATTTTACGCTACGGGTTAAGAACCTATTTTGACTCAACATATCCCAACATAGGATTTCGTGAATTAGAAAGAGCTTCTAACATGCAACATAAAGAAGCATGTTATGCTTACGGGTTAGTGATATTCGCTTCTTACCAAAGTGAGAAAAAGAACATCGGATTGCAGCTTTTAAATAAAACTTTCCCACAAGTGACGGATTCAGTAGTTGCGGTTAGAAACAAGGTTTTTAGATTATTACGGGGCTGTTGGACATTACGAAACCCTCGTCCTTTTGATGACATTACAACATGCTGCCTAGCCAATGGTCATAACGGTTATTTTCCACAAGACCAAGAATGGGAAGTGGTCTTAGTAAAACCAGAATGCATGACTTGTTTCTGGACTTATGAATTACGTGTCTTTATTTCCTTTGCTGAACAACTTGCGTATTAACTAGATTTATCTTCAAAACTGTCATGTATCATAGTGTACTATATTTCATGTTATATGTAATATAGCGAAGTTGTAAGTTTGAAGAATATTTGTATGTGATATATTATTATAATCAGTTTTTCATATGGAATTGTAGTAGTTGAATTGTATATTAGCTACTAAGTATGAACTTAACGGGTAGGTAGTACCCGAATTTAAACTTATAAAATGCTAATATGAAGAAAAAGCTTTTATAAATGAGTTCATATTATGCTACGAGATACTATTGACTACTCTCAATATTCTGTATGATTAACTTGTTTCATTTAACTATTTTGAAGGAAATGGCACCGACTACTCGACACACCTTGAATATGAGCGAAGAGGAATTTCGTGCCTTTCTTGCTTCAAACATAGCCGCAGTACAGGCCGCGCTACATACCAACAATAACTCTGGATATAGAAATACAGCTAATGGTGCAAGAAATCGTGTAGGATGCTCCTACAAGGAATTCACTGCCTGCAAACCTTCAGAATTTGATGGGACCGAAGGACCAATCGGGTTGAAATAGTGGATCGAGAAAGTTGAATCGGTGTTTGCCATAAGTAAGTGTGCTGAAGGAGATAAAGTGAAGTACGCTACGCATACCTTCACAGGTATTGCGTTAACATGGTGGAATACCTATCTAGAGCAAGTGGGACAAGACGCTGCTTACGCGCTACCCTGGTCAGCATTCAAGCACTTGATGAACGAGAAGTACCATCTGAGAACCGAGGTCAATAAGCTTAAGTCAGAACTTAGAGGGTTACGAACACAGGGATTCGATATTACTTCGTACGAAAGATGATTCACAGAATTGTGCCTATTATGTTCGAGAGCATTCGAAGATGAGGAAGAGAAGATCGACGCATTTGTGAAAGGGTTACCGGAGAGAATCCAAGAAGATATAAGTTTACACGAGCTTGCCTCCATACAAAAGGCATGTAGAATGGCTCACAAACTAGTGAACCAGATTGAGGGGAGAATTAAAGAACAGGCGGCCGAAGAGGCCAACGTGAAGCTAGTCAAAAGAAAGTGGGATGAAAACGGTGATAAGAGTCACCAAAACAACAACAACTATCCCAACAATCGCAACATCAATCGCAACTACAAAAAACGAAAAAACAACAACAACAACAACAACAACTACTACAACAATCATCCCAACAACAATAACAACCGCAACAACAACAAAAATCAGAAGCAGCTATGCCAAAGGTGTGAAAAGTATCACTCGGGGTTCTGCACCAAATTTTGCAACAAATGTAAAAGAAATGGTCATAGCGCGGCGAAGTGTGAGGTCTACGGACCAGGGGTTAACAGAACGAAAGGAACAAATGGTGTCGGAATGAGTAATGGCGAAGCAAGTAGTGTCGGAGCAAGTTATGCCAATGTAGTTTGTTATAAATGTGGAAAACTGGGCCACATTATTAGAAATTTCCCGAACTAGGAGAACACAAATGGACAAGGCCGCGGAAGAGTTTTCAATATTGATGTGGCAGAGGCACAGGAAGACCCGGAGCTTATTACGGGTACGTTTCTTATTGACAATAAATCTGCTTACGTTTTATTTGATTCGGGTGCGGATAGAAGCAATATGAGTAGAGATTTTTGTGCTAAATTAAGCTGTCCATTGACGTCGTTGGATAGTAAATTTTTACTCGAATTAGCAAACGGTAAATTAATTTCAGAAGATTATATATGCCGGAATCGAGAAATTAAACTGGGTAGCGAAATATTTAAGATTGATTTGATACCAGTAGAGTTAGGGAGTTTTGATGTAATAGTTGGCATGGACTGGCTGAAGGAGATGAAAGCAGAGATCGTATGTTACAAAAATGCAATTCGCATTGTACGAGAAGAAGGAGAACCCTTAATGGTGTACGGAGAAAAGGGCAACACGAAGCTATATCTTATTAGTAATTTGAAGGCACAAAAACTAATAAGAAAAGGTTGCTATGCTGTTCTAGCACACGTCGAGAAAGTACAAACTGAAGAAAAGAGCATCAATGATGTTCCCTTCGCAAAAGAATTTCCCGATGTATTTCTGAAAGAATTACCGGGACTATTTCCACATCGATCTGTTGAATTTCAAATAGATCTTGTACCAGGAGCTGCACCAATAGCTCGTGCTCCTTACAGACTCGCACCCAGTGAGATGAAAGAACTGCAAAGCCAACTGCAAGAACTATTAGAACGTGGTTTCATTCAACCAAGCACATCACCATGGGGAGCTCCTGTTTTGTTTCTCAAGAAGAAGGATGGTACATTTAGGTTGTGTATTGACTACAGAGAGTTGAATAAACTTACCATTAAAAACCGTTATCCACTGCCAAGAATTGACAACTTATTTGATCAACTACAAGGCTCTTCGGTTTATTCGAAAATCGATTTACGTTCGGGATATCATCAAATGCGAGTAAAAGAGGATGATATTCCAAAAACTGCTTTTATGACGCGTTATGGTCATTACGAGTTTATGGTTATGCCGTTTGGATTGACTAACGCACCAGCTGTGTTCATGGACCTTATGAACCGAGTGTGTGGGCCATGTATTGACAAGTTTGTCATTATTTTCATCGATGACATACTTATTTTCTCAAAGAATGATCAAGAACACGAAGAACATTTGAGAAAAGTGCTAGAAGTATTGAGGAAAGAAAAAATGTACGCTAAGTTTTTAAAGTGTGCATTTTGGTTGGAAGAAGTTCAATTCCTCAGTCACATAGTGAACAAAGAAGGTATCCAGGTAGACCCGACAAAGATCGAAACTGTTGAAAAGTGGGAAACCCCAAAAACTCCGAAGCATATACGTCAATTTTTAGGATTGGCTGGTTACTACAGAAGATTCATCCAAGATTTCTCCAAAATAGCAAAACCCTTGACTACATTAATGCATAAAGGGAAAAAATTTGAATGGAAGGATGAACAAGAGAAGGCGTTTCAGTTATTGAAGAAAAAGCTAACTACGACACCTATATTGTCATTGCCTGAAGGGAATGATGATTTTGTGATTTATTGTGACGCATCAAAACAAGGTCTCAGTTGTGTATTAATGCAAAGAATGAAGGTGATTGCCTATGCGTCTAGACAATTGAAGATTCACGAGCAAAATTATACGACTCACGATTTGGAATTGGGTGCTGTTGTTTTTGCATTAAAGACTTGGAGGCATTATTTATATGGGGTCAAAAGTATTACATATACCGACCACAAAAGTCTCCAACATATATTTAATCAGAAGCAACTGAATATGAGACAACGCAGGTGGATTGAACTGTTGAATGATTATGATTTTGAGATTCGATACCACCCGAGGAAGGCGAATGTGGTAGCCGACGCTTTGAGTAGAAAGGACAGAGAACCTATACGGGTAAAAGCTATGAATATAATTATTCGTACTAACCTTACTACTCAAATAAAGGAGGCGCAACAGGGGGTTGTAAAAGAATGAAAGTTGAAGAATGAGATACCCAAAGGATCAGAGAAACATCTTTATATTTGGGAAGAAGGAACCCGATATAGGGCTGATAGAATTTGGGTACCAAGGTTTGGAGATGTGAGAGAAATGGTACTTAAGGAAGCACATAAAACCAGATATTCAATACATCCCAGAGCGGGGAAGATGTATAAAGATCTCAAGAAACACTTTTGGTAGCCGGGTATGAAAGCCGATATTGCTAAATATGTAGGAGAATGTTTGACGTGTTTTAAGGTCAAAGCTGAACATCAGAAACCATCAGGTCTACTACAACAACCTGAAATCCCGAAATGGAAATGGGAAAACATTACCATGGATTTCATTACTAAATTGCCAAGGACTGCAAGTGGTTATGATACTATTTGGGTAACAGTTGATCGTCTCACCAAGTCAGCACACTTCCTGCTAATGAGAGAAGATGACAAAATGGAGAAGTTGGCGCGATTGTATTTGAAGGAGGTTGTCTCCAGACATGGAATACCCGTCTCTATTATCTCTGATAGGGATGGTAGATTTGTTTCAAGGTTCTGGCAGACGTTGCAACAAGCATTGGGGACTCGTCTAGACATGAGTACTGCCTATCATCCACAAACTGATGGGCAGAGCGAAAGGACAATACAAACGCTTGAAGACATGCTACGAGCATGTGTTATTGATTTCAGAAATAGTTGGGATCGACACCTACCGTTAGCAGAATTTTCCTACAACAACAGTTATCATTCTAGTATTGAGATGGCGCCGTTTGAGGCACTTTATGGTAGAAAGTGCAGGTCTCCGATTTGTTGGAATGAAGTGGGGGATAGACAGATTACGGGTCCGGAGATAATCCAAATGCAACAACGATTGAAAACCGCCCAGAGTCGACAAAAGAGCTACGCGGACAGTAAAAGAAAAGATATAGAGTTTGAAATTGGAGAAATGGTCATGCTTAAGGTTTCACCTTGGAAAGGCGTTGTTCGATTTGGTAAACGGGGGAAACTAAATCCAAGGTACATTGGACCATTCAAGATTATAGATCGTGTCGGACCAGTAGCTTACCAACTGGAGCTACCTCAACAACTCGCGGCTGTACATAACACTTTCCACGTCTCGAATTTGAAGAAATGTTTTGCTAAAGAAGATCTCACTATTCCGTTGGACGAAATCCAAATCAATGAAAAACTTCAATTCATTGAAGAACCTATCGAAATAATGGATCGTGAGGTTAAGAGACTTAAGCAAAATAAGATACCGATTGTTAAGGTTCGATGAAATGCTCGTAGAGGACCCGAGTTCACCTGGGAGCGTGAAGATCAAATGAAGAAGAAATACCCGCATCTATTTCCAGAAGATTCGTCAACACTTTCAACAGCTTAAAATTTCGAGACGAAATTTATTTAACGGGTAGGTACTGTAGTGACCCGAACTTTTCCATGTTTATATATATTAATTGAGATTGATATTTACATGACTCAATGTTTCCAACATGTTAAGCAATCAAACTTGTTAAGACTTGATTAAATGAAATAAGTTTCATATAGACAATTGATCACCCAAGTTGACCGGCAATTCACGAACGTTACAAATTTGTAAAAACTACATGTTGTGGTAAATATAGACATATATATATGGTTGACATGAGATTATGATGAGTAAGTATCTCACTAAGTATATTAACAATGTGTGATATACATAAGAAATGAGATTACTAAGTTAAGAAACTCGAAATGATATATATAAAGATTATCGTTATGATAACGTCTACTATATACATATGTATCATATTAAGATATTGATACACTATATTTAACATGATAAAATGATATTTAAATATATCATTAAGTGTGTTAACAATGAACTACATATGTAAAAACAAGACTACTAACTCAAGAATTACGAAACGAGACTTATATGTAACGATTATCGTTGTAACGATATTTTAATGTATGTATCATATTAAGAGATATTCATACATCATAATAGCATGATAATATAATAATTTAACATCTCATTTGATATAATAAATATTGGGTTAACAACATTAATTGAGATCGTTAACTTAAAGGTTTCAAAACAACACTTACATGTAACGACTAACGAAGACTTAACGCTTCCATTAGAATGTATATACATGTTGTGTTTTGATATGTATTCTTAAACTTTTAAAATACTTCAAGACACATATCAAAGTACTTCTACTTAACAAAAATGCTTACAATTACATCCTCGTTCAGTTTCATCAACAATTCTACTCGTATGCACCCATATTCGTACTCGTACAATACACAGCTTTTAGATGTATGTACTATTGGTATATACACTCCAATGATCAGCTCTTAATAGCCCATGTGATTCACCTAACACATGTGGGAACCATCATTTGGCAACTAGCATGAAATATCTCATAAAATTACAAAAATATTAGTAATCATTCATGACTTATTTACATGAAAACAAAATTACATATCCTTTATATCTAATCCATATACCAACGACCAAAAACACCTAAAAACACTTTCATTCTTCAATTTTCTTCATCTAATTGATCTCTCTCAAGTTCCATCTTCAAGTTCTAAGTGTTCTTCATAAATTCCATAAGTATAGTTTCATAAAAATCAAGAATACTTCAAACTTTGCAAGTCTACTTCCAAGCTTTCTAATCCATTCCAAGTAATCATCTAAGATCAAGGAACCTTTGTTATTTACAGTAGGTTATCTTTCTAATTCAAGGTAATATTCATATTTAAACTTTGATTCAATTTCTACAACTATAACAATCTTATTTCGAGTAAAAATCTTACTTGAACTGTTTTCGTGTCATGATTCTACTTCAAGAACTTTCAAGCCATCCAAGGATCCTTTGAAGCTAGATCCATTTTTCTCATTTCCAGTAGTTTTATCCATAAAACTTGAGGTAGTAATGATGTTCATAACATCATTCGATTCATACATATAAAGCTATCTTATTCGAAGGTTTAAACTTGTAATCACTAGAATATAGTTTATTTAATTCTAAACTTGTTCGCAAACAAAAGTTAATCCTTCTAAATTGACTTTTAAAATAAACTAAACAAATGTTCTATATCTATATGATATGCTAACTTAATGATTTAAAACCTGGAAACACGATGAACACCATAAAATCTGATATACGCTGTTGTAGTGAAATCGGGGGCTGTTTTGGTTTGGATAATTAAAAACTATGATAAACTTTGATTTAAAAGTTTTTCTTTTGGAAAAATTATTTTTCATATGAACATGAAACTATATCCAAAAATCTTGGTTAAACTCAAAGTGAAAGTATGTTTTTCAAAATGGTCATCAAGATGTCGTTCTTTCGACGAAAATGACTACCTCTTTAGTAATTGACATGTAACTTAAATTTCTGACTATAAACCTATACTTTTTCTGTTTGGATTCTTAAATTAGAGTTCAATATGAAACAATAGCAATTTGATTCACTCAAAACGGATTTAAAATGAAGAAGTTATGGGTAAAACAAGATTGGATATTTTTGATCTTTTTAGCTACGGGAAATGTTTAACAAATCTATACAAATCATATCCTAACTAACTTATATTGTATTATACATGTATTCTAATATATTATGTAATCTTGGGATACCATAGACACGTATGCAAATGTTTTGACATATCATATCGACCCATGTATATATATTATTTGGAACAACCATAGACACTCTATATGCAGTAATGTTGAAGTTAGCTATACAGGGTTGAGGTTGATTTCAAAAATATATATACTTTGAGTTGTGATCTAGCCTGAGATGTGTATACACTGGGTCGTAGATTGATTCAAGATAATATATATCGATTTATTTCTGTAGATCTAACTGTGGATAACTAGTTGTAGGTTACTAACGAGGACAGCTGACTTAATACACTCAAATATTTAAAACATAATAAAAATGGTTGTAATTATTTTTTGATCATACTTTGATATATATGTACATATTTGTATAGGTTCGTGAATCGATCCGTGGCCAAGTCTTATTTCCGAGGAAGGAAATATCTGTGAAAGTGAGTTATAGTCCCACTTTTAAAATCTAATATTTTTGGGATGAGAATACATGCAGATTTTATAAATGATTTACAAAATAGACACAAGTACGTGAAACTACATTCTATGGTTGAATTATCGAAATCGAATATGCCCCTTTTTATTAAGTCTGGTAATCTAAGAATTAGGGAACAGACACCCTAATTGACGCGAATCCTAAAGATAGATCTATTGGGCCTAACAAACCCCATCCAAAGTACCAGATGCTTTAGTACTTCGAAATTTATATCATATCCGAAGGGTGTTCCGGAATGATGGGGATATCCTTATATATGCATCTTGTTAATGTCGGTTACCAGGTGTTCACCATATGAATGATTTTTATCTCTATGTATGGGATGTGTATTGAAATATGAAATCTCGTGGTCCATTGTTACGATTTGATATATATAGGTTAAACCTATAACTCACCAACATTTTTGTTGACGTTTAAAGCATGTTTATTCTCAGGTGAATACTAAGAGCTTCCGCTGTTGCATACTAAAATAAGGACAAGATTTGGAGTCCATGTTTGTATGATATTGTGTAAAAACTGCATTCAAGAAACATATGTCGATGTAATATATTTCTATTGTAAACCATTATGTAATGGTCGTGTGTAAACAGTATATTTTAGATTATCATTATTTGATAATCTACGTAATGTTTTTAAAACCTTTATTGATAAAATAAAGGTTATGGTTGCTTTAAAAATGAATGCAGTCTTTGAAAAATGTCTCATATAGAGGTCAAAACCTCGCAACGAAATCAATTAATATTGAACGTTTATAATCAATATGAACGGGACATTTCAAATTGAATAGTTCAAAAGTTTTGAGATTCAGTTTAACAGACTTTGCTTATCGTGTCAGAAATATTAAACCATATCGAGAATTTGGTTCAGAATAAGTCGAAATTTTTTGGGTCATCACAGTACCTACCCGTTAAAGAAATTTCGTCCCAAAATTTGAGTGAGGTTGTCATGGCTAACAATAAATATGTTTTCATGACGTATATGAGTCGATAAATAAAGTTTTATCACCATTGAATAATATGGATAAAGCAATCCAATTACTCGAAGTGTATGAGAGAAGTTATCGTAATAGAGTGAAATGAAAGAATAGAGATTCGTCTTAACTTTTGACGTAGTTACGATTGATTTCCGGAATTTAAGGGATAGAAAATCTTCATAATCTAAATAAGATTTTATTCTTCAGAATTTGCGGAAATTAGGATTTTCTTTGATTAAATGCGTAATCTGCCTCGATTGCTATGTCTGATATTTCGCTATAAATTGACCTCTTTCGTTTCATTTATTTTCAACACTCCTATAATCTTCTTTCTTATTTCATACATCCCAATAGATTGTGAAAATGCTTAATCCAGTTCTGATTCTTGATATTTTCCTGGCTATCGTATCCTTCATTCTTCTTTTTCATCTGCCACCAGAGGAAGTTATTTTCTTCTACTATTACCTTGGGGTTATAGTGTTTTTCATTCTCCCGTGTCTTTATATTGCTATACGCATTGATATACACGGTTTGTAATTTCGGGGTTGTTATCGGGCTTTATATTCTCCATTATATTTCGGAGCTTCATGCTTTCGTTTTCTCTTCCCGACCTTAAGTCAAGCGGATAATGGTCCAGAATTCGTAGGTATGAAGTTTCAGATGAACATAACTAATGTTCTAAGAAAGAAATGGTAATAGCACAATCTGACTTGTCAAATTACCAGAATACCTCGAAAAAGACCGAATCATTAAGAAAATATTTTCTTGATATTTTTAGAGATTATATAGAATGAAAGAGTTATGTAACATGGTTCATGATGAGGGTATGATCTATGAACCTTTATCACGTTCCATTAGAAACTCAGCATGACCTACTGTAATATAATCACGTTGATCAAGTGTCATTATATTATACTAACTCATGCTTCAATTCCCAACATTACTTCAAAACATTTATATTTTAAACTTGAAAGTTTCAGAATTTAGAAACTAAAATAGTTTCTTTTATGGTGTAACACAGATATCGTAAGGAGAAAATTGATTTCCGATAAGAATGATTATGGAATTATCTCCAGAAATATGGAGGATATTTATAATGAAAGATACGATGATATCTTAGAATTTCTAATATCAGATGATGATGAAGAGTATTGTCCGCAAGGGTTTAGATTCGGAAGCAAGGTATTCGTTAATGGCTTCAGCAGATACTGAATCATTTAGATTCTTTGAAGACAGGTTTCGTCCTTGTGATTTATCCACAGCCTCTTTCATACTTTGCTCAATCCATTTTCCAGTTCCAAACTTTCTCTTTTTCTGAGCTTTGCCAGCACACTATCCTTTATCATCAAACTTTTTACTGTTAAGGTCGTTTACAGTTTTTGCTGCTTCATCAGCATTTTTCAAGATTTCGAGAACTAGTTCGTAGTTTAAGGTGTTTTTCAGAAACTTCACATTCGAAATCTGTAAGTCTAGAAGATCGATGTTATCTATATATAACTGTTGTCGTAGAAAATGCTGCGAGATTCAAAATACTGATTGCTAATTCCCGGTGGTTGGTATAGCAATTGTTGTTACAAGTTGTATATGAGTACTTGATAGAGTTTCAATGAATAATTATCGTGATTTTTCGAAGAAACTTAAGTCACAGATTAATGAAGTTGCTGGTAAATTTACTGCTAATGTGGTGGGACATGAAAGGTTCCCTTGTAACAAGAACGTATATGTCAAGGTTACAATAAAGTTAATCTGAAAAGTCGAAGTTGACTGGTTGGAAGTGTGATGAAAATTGATATCTTGAAAAGAATTTCAAGATTATTTTCGGTATTAACAACATTAAAGGATCTTGCACAGTTTTGAAGTCAAAGTATAGCTTTGAAAGATGTAGAGATCTAAGAATGATGTCACCGGTTCAGAGTTATGGCTTAGATTCTGATCCGTCGATATCAGAATATGTGATTGAATTTGTATGAAATGATTGTGTATCATTGTGAAGATAGTGAGTATAGTTAATGATTTTTGAATCAAAATTGAAGAATGTACAGTGTAACATATTAATTTTGAACTTAAATATTTCTCGAGTAGTACCTACCCGTTAAAGATTTCACAATTAATACTTTGTACAAAAGAATTTTTATTACCGTCTTTATGAAAATATATGTATGTATATTTTCTTCAGATCTAATACAGATTTAATGAGTTAATATCATATTAAGCTCATTTGATTTTCGGATTGACTTAGAAATGATTAATCTCTAAAACATTAAAGATTACATAATCTTTGCAGAGTATTTCGCTAATGTAATCGATACTTCATTATTTATTCTTATTTCTCGGTGAAGGATGTTGATGCTTGTGGAATCTTTGTGAACCTTACAAGGCACAGATGATGTTTTCTGGAAAGTTTTGAGTACATCGAAAATGAAAATGTAAAATCAATTATGTAATTGAATAATACACTTAGTTTATTATGAAATAGAATTCATTAAGTTGACACAGAGATTGTAGTTAACAATGGTTAAGTTGTTAAGGAAGGATGTACATCACTGCATATTAGTAATATGATCTAACCGAGTAGTACCTACCAGTTAAGATTCACACGTAATAGCTTAGTACGAAAAGATTTATTTTGATTTCAAAATTCATATATATTAAATATACATAAAATTTCTTCAGGGGAAATGAGTTAATACTTCATCGGTTATTGTTGGTGGTATTTCTTGGTAACTACGATGCGTATGACGTTGATGTTCAAGGTACATATTGTGATGTTGAGGCTTGCGGTGCGGATGTTGTTGGTGGTGGTAATGGTACTATTGGTGTTGTTGTCGGTGGTACTGTTGATGCCAGTGATTCTGCTGGTGCTTGTAACCTTTGCACCATATCCTCCAAAGCCACTACCCGAGCGCGAAGCTCGTTGACTTCTTCTACTACACCGGGATGATTGGCGGTTCGGACGAGCGGATGAATAAGATCCGGGATTTAAGAGAGTATATGATCATGATGAGATATTCTGGAGATGAGAGAGAAAATGGTATTATGAACAGGTTTGCCGGTAAGTGCTTCAGGTTCTTCGCCAAGAGGGCAATGTGGTGGATGGAAGGGATCGCCTTCTTCTTGTCTCCAATAATTAAGTAGGCTACGAACCCATCCACAATTCATTCAGAATAGATGATGGCTAATTGGTTGATCCATTCCGGTTACACTGTCTTCGAAATTCAGGTGAATATCCATATCGGAATAGCTGTCAGAGTTTAAGGAATTTGAACTAGATACGGGATCCATCTTGTATAATTAGGGAGATGATTTTTGATATAAATTAGATTATAGAATTTAGTTTGGTATTCTTCAATACATAATTTACATGTGTATATATAATACCAAATTCCATAAATCACGGAGAAATTTTCGGATGATGTCAGGAAAAGTTTACAGTAACAAATACACTAAGATATGAATTTTGTCTACACACTATTCATGCAATCAATGCAGTAAAACGTGTCTAGAGTAGGAATGATAAGCAGGTAATTTCCGACAAGAAATGATAAGCAAAACTTTTGACATGCAGACACGGTCGAAGTCCAGACTTACTAATGCATCCTAACAACTATCAGCTAGACACACTCATGCAAGACCTGGTTCGCTAGGACCAATGCTCTGATACCAACTGTGACAATCGCTCCAAATCCATATGGACGAACACGTCATTCATTAATTTCATTGCGAGGTATCTGACCTATATATGATACGTTTTGTAAACATTGCATTCTTTTGAAAAGGCACACCATAAATGAATATTTAAATCAAAGGTTTTCGACATCTGATGATATCTACATATAGACAATCACCGTAAATAATAGTTTACAATAGTACTTCCGTTGACAATGCAGTCAAAATAAGATACATGGTGATGATTTGGTGAATGCAACGTTTCCTTGAAAAATAAGCCATGTAAGACTCCATGCACATAGCTTGTCTAACATATAAGCAAACAGTAGAAGACTTCTAGGGAACCTGAGAATAAACATGCTAACAAGTGTCAACACAAAGGTTGGTGAGCTCATAGTTTTAGTGTTTCGCATAATCTGTATATAAAAGTGGATCACAAGATTTCAGTTGTTTCATCCAGAAACGTTTATCAATAGATTCTACATAACAGAGCACCCTGGTAACTAAACTTTAATGTTATAATGATAAATACCCCATTCATTTTAATACAACGTGTCCTAAACTCAAATAACACACGTCCGTTAAAAGGCTAGCGCTCTAGCTCGGACGGGGATGTCAAGCCCTATGGATCCATATACTGTTATTCGCGCCCACCAGTCCACATCCTATTTATTGGCAGTTACTAGTTACCAAAGCTAAGGGATTTTCGGTTTAAACTCAGTGTAGAATTAAGTATGTACTTGTATCCATTGCGTTTAAAATAAATTACATGTATTCTCAGCCCAAAAATATATTACAAAAGCAATTAAAAAGGGAGCAATGAAACTCACCTTAGCAGCACATAAAGTTGTTCACCGAAATGTGACCGAAACTCAGAATATCAAATAACCGTAGATCGCAACCTAGAGATCATATGTTGGTCAATAAATGTCTATCAAGCTAGGTCAGGTCATAGTGTATCACAATCCTAATGCTCGAGATCGACATACAAAAGTTATCCAAAGTTGTTTCAAAAAGTCAATCTGACTCAATACAATAGTTGAATGATCATGGCAATCGAACCATTTTAATATTTCACATAGTTTCCCAATTCTTGTAAAATTAAACTATAGTTTTTATAAGGCTTTTATATATGATAAAACAATCAGTTTTGACAATTGTTCAACAAAAGAGACGTGCCTTATATTATGATTCATTTACTCGGTTGGTAATATTCAAAAATCCATTTTATCAATCTCGTAAACAAGTTGTTTAAATCTTAATTGCAGATTCAAAAGAAATTTCAATTAACGTCAATCATAATTCAGTTGATCATATCTTTTAATCCATTCATCGAAACTATTCGATATCTAAATGAAAAGTTATTGATTTTTCGCCAGCTTTCCAAAAACATGCATATCATATACCTTTTATCAGTAATATATGCATTTAATTTGTGATTCATCATAAACTGTTTAACGATGAAATTTAGCATACAAGCATGCACAAATATATATACTCGAGCACTAGACATGGATACACAATTAATATATAAAAGATAAAATATGAGTGCTTACGTATCAATATTGAGATTCAATATTGTAGGAAAGTACGTAGACGTAACAGAGATGATAAACACTAGGTTTGACTTGCGAACAATACCCACGAAGATTACCCATAACCTCCTTAGCTATAACTCATAATTTCCTTAGTTCTATCCCGCTCGAAAACCCATTTTGAAGGTGACACGCTCATAACCTCGTCGTAGTATTTTATGTATAATACTAATTAATAATTCTAATAATATTAAGATTAATAATAATATTAATCTTAATCTTAATAATAATTATAATAATAATAATAATAATAATATAAATAAATACTTACGGAGTAATATTAAGAGTGTGAGAAAAACAGAACTGAAATCGTGCAATTTATAGAACCTTTTCTGAAAAAGCACCCCATGCGATCGCATGGGATTTGTGCTTCAAGGCCATGCGATCGCATGGCCCTCTGATCCAGCTCACAAACTTTTGTTTTCTTGTTTGTCGACATATTTATTTATTAATATATAATATATATATATATAATATATATAATTTATATTAATTAATTATATATTATATTATATTCTCGTGCATAGTTGACTTGAAATTTTTGTTCCGATGTCTCGTACGTTGTCACTCAACTTATGCCCCGGTTCCGGTTTCTCGAACGCATTTTCGTATGCTTAAAAAACTATCACTTTACGTTTCGTGACTCGTACCTTTGTCAAAATATAGTCTTAAATTATCAATAAACTATACCACTCAAAGTCTATCTTAATCTTTCGAGTGTTTTGGTCATTTACTTCTATAAATCATTGTCTCGTTATTTATTAATATAATAGTATTTATCAAACGTTTCATAACCAAGTTAATATCTATTCTTAATATTTATAAACACGTTTTAAAATACATATCGCAATTTATTCATATATCTAATTCTAACAGTTAATATTCCTTATTATTGTATGTGTCTAAATTACGTTATTTAAACAAACACTTTACCATTTATTCCGAATACCGTTAAACATGAATGATTTCCCAAATCAACGTGGACCTCACAACAGAAACTCGTAATAATATTATAATTCTTAAGGGACTCAATAAATATCTTTTAATTCAATCGATTGGCATAATCTTTTAACTCAGTAGTTAAATATATCAATCAGATATTCAAACCAACAAGTTTAATGCACAGTACCGTATACTCAACACTTTGTTACGTTTTCAAGTTATAGTATATGTATCTATTTACATATAATTGTTCGCGAATCGTTGAGAACAACCGAAAGGTAATTGAATAGTTCAAAAGTTTTGAGATTCAGTTTAACAAACTTTGCTTATCGTGTCAGAAATATTAAACCATATCGAGAATTTGGTTCAGAATAAGTCGAAATTTTTTGGGTCATCACAATCAGACACACTAATGCAAGTCCTAGTTTCCCTACGAACCGTTAGCTCTGATACCAACTTTAACACCCCGCCAAATTTCCATCTGACGGCGCGTTAATCCAGGTCCCACAGTTAACAGTTACGCCCTCTATATGAGACGTTTAAAGCAATCGCATTTAATTTTATTAAAAGTTGACTTCCAAAAACATAAGTCAATAATCCTAAAACAGAAACACTGTTGTGATCGTAACCACAAGCCAACAGTATTTAAATAGTTATAAAAGTTTTAAATGCTAAAGTAAATAATGTTCTTTAAATCAAATGCTGACTCCACGGCCAGACATGCAGCAAACACAATGGAAGCCTACCTCTTAAGGACCTGAGAATAAAAACACGCAAAAACGGGTCAACAAATAATGTTGGTGAATTTACAAGTTTAAAGTTATGTAACAGTATCTGAAAAACAGTTATCGGAAAGATAGTTTAATTTCCTTGACCACGAGATTTTACAAGTACATCACCAAGTTGCGAAACATTTGCATAATCTGAGCACCTTAATACTAGCAATGACCTAAGTATAGAAACCACTGTACCCGCCTTTACCTCGTAAAATGTTATACACTTGTTCAAATGTATTTAATGTTCAAAGTAAATGCACTACAGTTAATATTGTAGGGTGAAGTTGTCAACCTGACGGATCCGTCCATCTAAATTGTGCTTACACCGATGGTATTAAAAGTATTCAAGCTAGAGGCTTTGTGAACAAACTCAGTAAGCATATATAGTTCTCGTGTCAATACAAAAGCATTTGATAATATAAGTAATACAGCATGTATTCTCATCCCTGAAAACATGTAAAAAGCGGGACTGTAGACTCAACTTTAAATAAAGCTCGGATTGAAAAGACAAATGACTTGTACGGTTTATAGCCGAGTAATGCAACTTAAGTATACGTATTTAGGTTTATTACACCCCCAGTTAGGGCCTGGGCGAAATGTGACTTAATATCAAAATATACCATCATATTATAATAACGAGAAAAATACTAAATGAGAAAGTTAAACTTTATTGAGTACGCAGCGGAAAATGAAATGTCGTTACAAAGGAGTAAAGTAAATGTTTAAATGCAATAGTAATAAATGCGATAATCTCTTGATCATATGTCCAAGTAGCATCACATAAGCAGTAGATAAGTAAGCTTGAATCAAACAGCACCTGAGACAAAACATGCTAAAGTGTCAACCAAAAGGTTGAGTGAAGTTCATAGGTTTACCAAAAGTTTGACCGTTGTTTTAGACCACAAGATTTAGTTTGTAAAGTTGATCTCTCGCAGGATCAAAAAGTTATTCCAAAGCGTGATATTTAGACTAAACGTTGTTTGCCCCGTGACAAGTTGTTCTGTCCTTGTCGTTTAATTTCATTATCAAGTAATACAAAGACTTAGTCAAATGTATCGGGGACGTTACTCCCGATAGGCCTATCCCCAATAATTAAGAATGCCGCAGCAATTAAAAATATCACTGTAGGGACTTAGTCGGACATAGCTGGGTATAGCATAGTTTAATAGTTGGTACTGATATTTAGACTAGACTTTCAAGTTTGCCCCGTAACAAGTTATCGTTTATACTTTTCGGTTGGGGACTTGCTGGTCATAGCCCAACATATCACAGTTTAATAGTTGGTACTTGTATTTAGACTAGACTTTCAAGTTTGCCCCATAACAAGTTATCGTTTATACTTGTCGGTTGGGGACTTGCTGGTCATAGCCCAACATATCACAGTTTAATAGTTGATACGTGTAAAACAGTTATAAAAGTTGCGCATGTATTCTCAGCCCAAAAATGTAAAGAGTAAAAGGGATCATATGAAACTCACATTAAATAGCAGTTGAAGTATTCCACGCAAGAAGGAAAGTAAAGCCAGTAAGTGATCTGGATATCAACTAGTAGTAATTCTTCAAAGAGAGAATGAGAGAAATTTTGGTGTGAGTTTGAATGAGAATTGAGGGGTATTTATACTTGAAAAAATTAGGTAAAAAGAATAAAATAATTAAAAGAAAAAGAAATATTTTAATTTTTAATGGGATTTTAAAATTCAAAAGTATTAAATGTTAGGTCATGGGATAATGCACAAAATAAAATAATAAAAGTAGTTTTTCCATTATAATTTTTTTATTAAAAAGTAATTTTTTTATTTTTTTATTTTTTTATTTTTTTTAATTAATTTATTTTAAGGATTTTTTTATATAAATAAACAAATTGATTTAGTGATTTTTGCGATGACCCGTCCTAATCCTCCTGGACGAAGTCATCAACATTTGGTCCCATTGCGATGATCGACTCCAAATAATGTCCTTAAAATGAGCAAATGCACAGCGGAAGACTTAATTCGTACCTGAGAATAAACATGCTTAAAAGTGTCAACCAAAAGGTTGGTGAGTTCATAGGTTTATCATAACAATCTTTTTAATATATTAATAGACCACAAGATTTCATAATCATAAACATAATACACTTGCAAGTGTATGTAAAGCATTCTAAGTGGTTGAGCACTTGGTAACAATACTTAACTATTAATCAACGTCGCATATTCCCTTTATTATGAAATCTCACTACACTGTACCAAGTGTAGCCTACAAAACGAAGTACTGTGCAACCGTTGAATACTGGTCGTCCAGTGCGGTTGGGGTTGTCAGGCCCGATAGATCTATCAACAGGATTCGCGTTTACAATACCCATGTAAATAGTAGTTACCAAGCTACAGGGAAATATGCCAGTGGTACAACTCAACGTAGAATATATTTTTAAGTACTCGTGTCTATTTTGTAAACATTTATAAAAGCAGCGCATGTATTCTCAGCCCAAAAATATATATTGCAAAAGTAATTAAAAAGGGAGCAAATGAAACTCACAATACTGTATTTTGTAGTAAAATTACATATGACGATATTGAACAACTGAACAATGCAGGGTTGGCCTCGGATTCACGATCCTATATCATTATATATATATATATATATATATATATATATATATATATATATATATATATATATATATTAACACATAAAATGGTAATCGAACAAATTTATATATTATTAGAGATTTAATTGTTATTTTAAGTAGGTTTTTCATTAATAACCTTATTAATTATATTTATTAATATTTATTATAAAAGTATTAATATAGTTATGTTATGTGTAGTAAATATAGTTTTATATAACTAATAGTTATTTGATAAAATAATATTGATAATAACAATAAATAAAAGTTGTTTTATTTTACAATAATAATAATAATAATAGTTATTATGATAATAATATTGATAATATAAAAATAATAATATTAATGTCAAAATACTAATAATGATAGTAATAATAATAATAATTTTGATAAAAATAATAATTTCTCTAATAATGATAATAATAATAGTAAAAATGATCCTTTTAATATAAATGATAGTTTTTAATAAAAATGATACTAATAATAATATTAATGATATTATTAATAATAATTTTAATAATACTAATAATAATAATAACAATAACAATAACAATAACAATAGAAATACTACCTTAATGAAAGAAGCTTTTAAAAAAAAATAAACACCCTTGCCCAAGCTCGAGCCCACGACCTCCTGCTCACCCAACACTCCACCCACACCACTCCACTGCTACTTCCTTTCTGATTTAACACACATCCTAATTTATTTAACCCCGTTTTTCCGAATTATGTGAAGCCCAACTCCACAATAGCTTAATTAGCCCAACTAGAATCCGGCGGCCCAATTAAACTGGATTATAGTAGTTCATTTTTAAAATGATCCAGTAGCCCGATAATTAATTCAAGATAATAATTATTCAAGCCCAAAATTGTTGAGTTAAAATAAAAAGAAAATTTGCTGCAGGCTGGGATTGAACCTTCGACCTCTCGTTACAAACCACCACCCTGGACCGTCCCTCTGTCTTCGTTTTTCTGATTAACTTTACAACTTAGTTGTAACAAACCCGTATTATTTCTGTTTTCTTTTTCTTTTTTTTTTAATGCGTAAAGGAGTAGGCAGGAAACAATAATAATTTCGACAATATCATCACCTTTATCCCGCATTCATCATCACTATATGTCTTCATGATCATTTATCATTACAACCGTAACCATCATCATCGGAATCACTGTTACACATCATCTTCTCATCATCGCGTTTACGTTCATAATTATCATCTTCATAATCATAATCGTGCTCATTCACCATTAGTAACATCATCAAATCTTCACAGCTCCATATATCATCTTTTTCATTTCTTTATTTGAACAGAAATAGAAACAGGAAAAATTAAACGGGTAGCATTACCATCATCTTCATCGTCTTTATTCTCGTAAACATCATCTTTTCGCTACATTTACTTCTCACTTCCATCTTAATCATCATCACTTCATTATCAACTATCATCCTCTTTCTTCTTCGCTAGTAAAAACAGGAATGGAAGGGAATTTCTGTAGATGTAATTCATAAGAAACAGAAATATTTGCAGCTGTGGTTGAAGTTCGTTGGTTTAAAATAGACAAACAGAAAACCGTATAATAGCAGTTGTTTCATAAACTGTTTTTGGTAGGTTTGAAATTGAATAGAAATAGGTCGAATAACAGTTGTTTGAGAACAGATGGGTTGAATCGATGGTATCGATTTGATAGGTTGATAGAAGAAGAAACATAAAGAAAAAAAATATATATATCGGGTTGATAGATTGGTGGTGGTATCATTCTTCAAAAGCCTAATTGATAAAACGAGAGGAGAAAAAAAATGAGGTGGTTACGATCTTTCTAATGGGCCGAATTGGAAGACTACACATTTGTGTATAGATATAAATATTGCTAGAACCTTATTCGCTGGAGGATTCATCATTCCATTCACTGTACGTCAAAAACAATAACACATTTTAGTGTTAGAATAAGAATGTGAATATGAATAAGAAAGGTGGTGAGATTATATGATGGTGGTTATTTGGTGTTGTGAAGAGGGTGGCGGAAGTAAGTGATAAAGGTGGTGCCTTACGATGATGTGTTCTTGGTTTGGATTTGAATCGAAAACAAGCCGTATTGAAAGGGTGATCTAAGATGGTTAAATGGGTTGATGAAAGAGGTAGTTTAGATGGCGGGTTCTTAATTTGGGTAGTGTGTCTCAATATGGCAAAAATAGATAATTTACAAGGTGATGGAATTGAAGAAATAAAGTCAAAGATGGTAAGGATATTTGAGTGATTGTGTCGAGAGAAATAGGAAAAGAGAAGTGGGTAGGTTAATTCCTTTTTGCATTTCAATCATACACACAATTATATATACATATATAATGTCAAGTTGATGGGTTATTAATAGAGTAATAAACTTAAAACGTGTAAAAGAACAGTAAAGCCATCGTTTAATTTAGATTCTAGTTACCGACACCTTTACACGGATTATTATATCGTGTTCCGTTGTTAATTAGTGGCGGATAAAGGAACTCAGAAAAATCCCAAAATTTTAAATTAACTATATTTATTTATTTTGATCATTATGGTATAAAATTCGATCATTAACTATTAAATAAAAATTATATTAATTATTCACTCCTAACCCCAAGTAAATATAAAAAGTTTTAAAATTTAATAACTAGGTCCTAAATACATTTTTAGTAAGCCTAAAGTTTATAGAACTCATTTTTCAATCACCGTTTATTTTAAAATCATATAAGTTTGAAGTTAACTTACTTAATATCAATCGGGGCATCAAATGAGTATTACAATCATTTAATATTTATTTTTAATATTCTTTATTTATATATATAGATATATTTTAAATAATAATTATTATAATATCCTATTATTATTTTATTTTACATAATTAAATTTTAATAGCAATAGCATATAATATTTCAAATTATATTTTCAATTATCATTTATATATATATGCACACACATATCTATTTACAATTAATTGTTCGTGAATCGTCGAAACTGGTCGAAGGTAATTGAATATATTAAACATTTCAAAAAATTTCGAGACTCAACATTACAAAATTTGCTTATCGTGTCGAAATCATATAGAGAGTAAGGTTTAAATTTGGTCAGAAATTTCCGGGTCGTCACAGTACCTACCCGTTAAAGAAATTTCGTCCCGAAATTTGAGTAAGGTCATCATGGCTAATGATAAAAATGTTTTCATGACGAATATGAATTGATAAATAGACTTTTATCACCATTGAATAATTTGGATAAAACGATTCGATTACTCGAAGCGTATGAGTGAAACTATCACAAAAGATTGAAATAAGGTAATAGATATTCGTCTTTACTTTTGACGTAGTCACGTTTGAATTCCGGAATTCAAGAGATTTAAAAGAAAATCTTGGAAATCTATAAGATCTGATTTTTCGGGATTCATGGAAATTAAGATCTCTTTAATTAAATGCGATCATCTGTCTCAATTGCTTTGTTTGGTATCTCCACTATAAATGAACTTCTTCCGTTCCATTATTTCCCACCACTCCCATTTTCTATACTTTAATTCATTCTTCCAAATCATCAATCAATATGCTTCATCCAATGTTAATTCTGGATATATTCCTGACTTTCATATTGATCATTCTCCTTTTTCATCTACTACCGGAGGAATCTGTTTACTTCTACTATGCTCTTGGGATTATAGTGTTTTTCATACTCCCGTGTCTTTATATTGCTATTCGTATTAATGTACCCGGTTTGTGATTTCTGTGTTGTTGTCGAGTTTTATATCTTCCCTTATGTTTCAGAGCTCTTTGCCTTTTTATTCTCTTCTCGACCTCTAGTAAAGCGAGTAATGGTCTAGAATTCGTAAGTATGGAGTTTTGAATGATTATAATGTTCTAAGCACGAAGGAACGTATTCTCACGATTTGACTTGTCGAATTACTAGAATTACTGAGAATAGAACTATCAAGAATATATTTTCTTGATATGTTTATAAGTTAAGCAGAATGAAAGAGTTATGTAACATGACACATGATAATCGTATGATCTACTGTGAACCATCATCACGTTTCATTAGAAATTTAGCATGACTTGCTGTAATATAACCACGTTGGCCCGGCGTCATTATATTATACTAACTCATGCTTCAATTCCCTACACTTCTCCAAAAATCATCCATAATTTAAACTCGATTGTTACGGAATATAGAAACTAAAACAGTTTCTTTTATGATGTAATATAGATAGCACGAAGAGATAAATAATTTCGGACAAGACTATTTATGAAAATATCCTCAGAAATATCGAAGATATTTATGATAATATTTTGGAATTTCTAAGTTCGAATGTTGATAAAGAAAAATTTTCCTCAAGATTTTAACATGACCTCGGAGCAAGATATTCTCTAAAGTTTTCATCAAATCCAGAATTATTTGGATTCTTTGAATATAGAGTTTGGTCCTTGTATTTGTTCTTTGTTTCCTTCACGGTTAGCTCAATCCGTTTTTCAGTACCAAATTTTCTATCGAGTGTTCCCAACACTCTATTCTTTTATCATCACTTTTGGCCATTAAGACCATTTACTACATGCTGCTTCGTCAGCATTTTCAAAGTTAATGGATCTGGATCATTGGTTATCAAACCGAGGGGTTTTAAGAGAACTGTGTTTTTAGATGATTAAACGCTGATGGTAATATGGTGGAATATAAAAGGTTCCCTAGTATCAATAAAGAGTACGCATATATATCAAGGTTATAATAATGTTGTTTCGAACAAAAAGTCGAAGTTGTCTTGCTGGAGCTGTGATAAAATTGGCTAATTTGAGTGTTTTCAGGTGCATAACTATATGCATCAATCTTTTCTTCCGTAGATGAAGTGCGGTTGGTTCATCCTCTCGATTGAGGTGTTTTCAAGAATCATGAAAGATTTGAACATGGATTGGAATCGTCAAGATTCAAATAAGGTTTAAGATTAAATCAAGTGGCAAACTTGAAGAATTGTTTAGTTTCATATGTTATAATCAATATTTTAATTCATTTTAATTGTCCAAAGTTAGCAGTCCAATAGTCCAATAGTCCCATATATTCATATATAATTTAATATATAATATTCGAATTAATTATTACGTATCGTGACCCGTGTACCGGTCTCAGTTTTGATCACAACTCAAACTATATATATATTTTGGAATCAACCTCAACCCTGTATAGCCAACTCCAACATTCACATATAGAGTGTCTATGGTTGTTCCGAAATATATATATATAGATGGGTCGATATGATAGGTCGAAACCTTGTATACGTGTCCCGTTATTTAAAGTGCGTAAAATAAATACAGAAATTAAATGACGATAAATAAAATTGCGAGAATGTAAATTGCGAGAATATAAATTGCGATAATTAAATTGCGATAAATAAAATGTAACCAGTTAGCTAGGACCAGTTAGCGTGGATTCTTAACAATATTTCAATTAGTTAGTTCGTTTGTTTCTAACAAATTTTACTTTGTCCGATGTTTTCTTCATTATGCCACTTTGTTGGATTCTAATAGGTCAAAATCCAAATATGAAATTGAACGAAAATGGATTCTGTGATGAACGGATACGTATATCTATGGATATAAGTAGAATAGTGACTGACTGTTGAATCAGAGTCGAAGAATGTACAGTGCAACTTATTAATGTGAAATCTAAATATTCCTCGGGTATTACCTACCCGTTAAAATATTTTCACCATTAACAGTTTGTACAAACGAATTTTTAATTACAATCTTTATGAAAATATACTTGCATATATATTTTCTTCAGATGTAATCATGGATTTAATGAGTTAATATGATATTAATCTCATTTGATTTACTATTAGAACAAGAATATATAATTTCTAAAACATTAGAGATTACATAGTCGTCATGTAGAACAAAGGTAATTGATATAGAACGATATGTAGAACAGAGATCATATTTGAAGTACGGATGGTGTTATTGAGGCGTGTGATGTTGAGGCTGGTGTTATTGGTGATACTGGTGCCGATGCTGGTGGTACTGTTGATGCCGGTGAAGCTGCTGAAGCTGGTACATTTTGCACCATCTTTTCCAAGGCTACAACTCGGGTGCGAAGCTCGTTGACTTCTTCGATTATTCCGGGATGATTGTTAGTTGGAACGAGCGGATGAGTAAGGTTTAGAATTATAGATAGAATATAATCGTGACGAGATATTCGGGATCTGAAGATGAAAATGGTGTTTCAAACAGGTTCGCCGGTAATTGTTTCGGGTTCTTTGCCGAGGGTGCAGGTTGGTGGGTGAAAAGTATCGCGTTCTTCTTGTCTCCATTGGTTAAGTTGACTACGAACCCATCAGATGATTTGGGAATGGATGATTGGTTGATTCATTCTGGTGACGCTGCTTTCGGAGCTGAAGTGGGACTCCATATCGAAATCCGAGAGGCTTGAACTAGTGGTGAGTTCCATTTTGCTCGGTTAGATAAAGAGTTTTTGGTATGAAATGAATTTCAGATATCGGATGATATTCTAATTACATAGAATATCTATGCATAGTACAGGAGATCTCGTAGATTACGGAGAGAATTAAGGAAACGTGTCAGATAAAGTCTACAGTAACAGACACGCTAAGATATGAATTGATCTGTACACTATCTATCAAATAAGTGCAGGAAGTCGTGTCTAGACTAAGGAATAATAAGCAGGTAATTTTCCACTAGGATTGATAAACAATACTTATAATATGCAGCTAAGGTCGAAGTCCAGACTCGCTAATGCATCCTAACAACTATTAGTTAGACACACTAATGCAAGACCTGGTTCGCTAGGACCAATGCTCTGATACCACCTGCGATGACCCGTCCTAATCCTCCTGGACGAAGTCATCAACATTTGGTCCCATTGCGATGATCGACTCCAAATAATGTCCTTAAAATGAGCAAATGCACAGCGGAAGACTTAATTCGTACCTGAGAATAAACATGCTTAAAAGTGTCAACCAAAAGGTTGGTGAGTTCATAGGTTTATCATAACAATCTTTTTAATATATTAATAGACCACAAGATTTCATAATCATAAACATAATACACTTGTAAGTGTATGTAAAGCATTCTAAGTGGTTGAGCACTTGGTAACAATACTTAACTATTAATCAACGTCGCATATTCCCTTTATTATGAAATCTCACTACACTGTACCAAGTGTAGCCTACAAAACGAAGTACTGTGCAACCGTTGAATACTGGTCGTCCAGTGCGGTTGGGGTTGTCAGGCCCGATAGATCTATCAACAGGATTCGCGTTTACAATACCCATGTAAATAGTAGTTACCAAGCTACAGGGAAATATGCCAGTGGTACAACTCAACGTAGAATATATTTTTAAGTACTCGTGTCTATTTTGTAAACATTTATAAAAGCAGCGCATGTATTCTCAGCCCAAAAATATATATTGCAAAAGTAATTAAAAAGGGAGCAAATGAAACTCACAATACTGTATTTTGTAGTAAAATTACATATGACGATATTGAACAACTGAACAATGCAGGGTTGGCCTCGGATTCACGATCCTATATCATTTATATATATATATATATATATATATATATATATATATATATATATATATATATATATATATATATATATATATATATATATATATATATATATATATATATATATATTAACACATAAAATGGTAATCGAACAAATTTATATATTATTAGAGATTTAATTGTTATTTTAAGTAGGTTTTTCATTAATAACCTTATTAATTATATTTATTAATATTTATTATAAAAGTATTAATATAGTTATGTTATGTGTAGTAAATATAGTTTTATATAACTAATAGTTATTTGATAAAATAATATTGATAATAACAATAAATAAAAGTTGTTTTATTTTACAATAATAATAATAATAATAGTTATTATGATAATAATATTGATAATATAAAAATAATAATATTAATGTCAAAATACTAATAATGATAGTAATAATAATAATAATTTTGATAAAAATAATAATTTCTCTAATAATGATAATAATAATAGTAAAAATGATCCTTTTAATATAAATGATAGTTTTTAATAAAAATGATACTAATAATAATATTAATGATATTATTAATAATAATTTTAATAATACTAATAATAATAATAACAATAACAATAACAATAACAATAGAAATACTACCTTAATGAAAGAAGCTTTTAAAAAAAAATAAACACCCTTGCCCAAGCTCGAGCCCACGACCTCCTGCTCACCCAACACTCCACCCACACCACTCCACTGCTACTTCTTTTCTGATTTAACACACATCCTAATTTATTTAACCCCGTTTTTCCGAATTATGTGAAGCCCAACTCCACAATAGCTTAATTAGCCCAACTAGAATCCGGCGGCCCAATTAAACTGGATTATAGTAGTTCATTTTTAAAATGATCCAGTAGCCCGATAATTAATTCAAGATAATAATTATTCAAGCCCAAAATTGTTGAGTTAAAATAAAAAGAAAATTTGCTGCAGGCTGGGATTGAACCTTCGACCTCTCGTTACAAACCACCACCCTGGACCGTCCCTCTGTCTTCGTTTTTTTGATTAACTTTACAACTTAGTTGTAACAAACCCATATTATTTCTGTTTTCTTTTTCTTTTTTTTTAATGCGTAAAGGAGTAGGCAGGAAACAATAATAATTTCGACAATATCATCACCTTTATCCCGCATTCATCATCACTATATGTCTTCATGATCATTTATCATTACAACCGTAACCATCATCATCGGAATCACTGTTACACATCATCTTCTCATCATCGCGTTTACGTTCATAATTATCATCTTCATAATCATAATCGTGCTCATTCACCATTAGTAACATCATCAAATCTTCACAGCTCCATATATCATCTTTTTCATTTCTTTATTTGAACAGAAATAGAAACAGGAAAAATTAAACGGGTAGCATTACCATCATCTTCATCGTCTTTATTCTCGTAAACATCATCTTTTCGCTACATTTACTTCTCACTTCCATCTTAATCATCATCACTTCATTATCAACTATCATCCTCTTTCTTCTTCGCTAGTAAAAACAGGAATGGAAGGGAATTTCTGTAGATGTAATTCATAAGAAACAGAAGTATTTGCAGCTGTGGTTGCAAGTTCGTTGGTTTAAAATAGACAAACAGAAAACCGTATAATAGCAGTTGTTTCATAAACTGTTTTTGGTGGGTTTGAAATTGAATAGAAATAGGTCGAATAACAGTTGTTTGAGAACAGATGGGTTGAATCGATGGTATCGATTTGATAGGTTGATAGAAGAAGAAACATAAAGAAAAAAAATATATATATCGGGTTGATAGATTGGTGGTGGTATCATTCTTCAAAAGCCTAATTGATAAAACGAGAGGAGAAAAAAAAATGAGGTGGTTACGATCTTTCTAATGGGCCGAATTGGAAGACTACACATTTGTGTATAGATATAAATATTGCTAGAACCTTATTCGCTGGAGGATTCATCATTCCATTCACTGTACGTCAAAAACAATAACACATTTTAGTGTTAGAATAAGAATGTGAATATGAATAAGAAAGGTGGTGAGATTATATGATGGTGGTTATTTGGTGTTGTGAAGAGGGTGGCGGAAGTAAGTGATAAAGGTGGTGCCTTACGATGATGTGTTCTTGGTTTGGATTTGAATCGAAAACAAGCCGTATTGAAAGGGTGATCTAAGATGGTTAAATGTGTTGATGAAAGAGGTAGTTTAGATGGCGGGTTCTTAATTTGGGTAGTGTGTCTCAATATGGCAAAAATAGATAATTTACAAGGTGATGGAATTGAAGAAATAAAGTCAAAGATGGTAAGGATATTTGAGTGATTGTGTCGAGAGAAATAGGAAAAGAGAAGTGGGTAGGTTAATTCCTTTTTGCATTTCAATCATACACACAATTATATATACATATATAATGTCAAGTTGATGGGTTATTAATAGAGTAATAAACTTAAAACGTGTAAAAGAACAGTAAAGCCATCGTTTAATTTAGATTCTAGTTACCGACACCTTTACACGGATTATTATATCGTGTTCCGTTGTTAATTAGTGGCGGATAAAGGAACTCAGAAAAATCCCAAAATTTTAAATTAACTATATTTATTTATTTTGATCATTATGGTATAAAATTCGATCATTAACTATTAAATAAAAATTATATTAATTATTCACTCCTAACCCCAAGTAAATATAAAAAGTTTTAAAATTTAATAACTAGGTCCTAAATACATTTTTAGTAAGCCTAAAGTTTATAGAACTCATTTTTCAATCACCGTTTATTTTAAAATCATATAAGTTTGAAGTTAACTTACTTAATATCAATCGGGGCATCAAATGAGTATTAAAATCATTTAATATTTATTTTTAATATTCTTTATTTATATATATAGATATATTTTAAATAATAATTATTATAATATCCTATTATTATTTTATTTTACATAATTAAATTTTAATAGCAATAGCATATAATATTTCAAATTATATTTTCAATTATCATTTATATATATATGCACACACATATCTATTTACAATTAATTGTTCGTGAATCGTCGAAACTGGTCGAAGGTAATTGAATATATTAAACATTTCAAAAATTTTCGAGACTCAACATTACAAAATTTGCTTATCGTGTCGAAATCATATAGAGAGTAAGGTTTAAATTTGGTCAGAAATTTCCGGGTCGTCACAATTTTCCAAGAATATTTGTCAATATTTTTTTAATTAATAAATACAAATTTTGCATAAAAATAATAAATAATTCGGTATTTTGTATTTTTAATAATAATTATGATTTTAATTATTAAACTATAGTTTTAGTAAGTTTGTAAATATTATTACATTTATATATAATTGGATTTATTATATAGTTAAATATATAATACATTAACTAAATAATAAAAGTGATACAAAGTTTATATACTTAGTTAAATTATGTCAAATATATAAATTAATAATATATTATTTATTTAAGCGTACATTGTTGACTAAAAATTACTATTCGGTCAATATTTAATTGTATATAACAACCCTTAATACATATAGTCAGGCAGATAACCCTAGGGTTAATTCACTAAATTTAGAAGTCGAAAAGTGAGGGTTGTTACAGTACCTCCTCGTTAATAAAAACTTCGTCCCGAAATTTTAGGTAGACTTCTCGGATGCATCAGCGGTTGAGAAGAGATGTGGATATTTCTGTTTCATTTGGTCTTCACGTTCCCAGGTATACTCAGGGCCACGTCGTGAATTCCAACGGATCTTAACAATAGGTATGGTACTTTGTTTTAAGCGTTTAGCATATCGGTCCATGACTTCTACGGGTTCCTCTATGAAGTGCATTTTATCATCAATGCGAATGTCATCCAAAGGAATAACAAGAGTGTCATCAGCAATACACCGTTTAAGATTTGAGACATGAAACACATCACAAACTTGACTGAGTTCGGTTGGTAGTTCTAATCGATATGCCACGGGACCAATTCTTTCAGTGATTGTGAAAGGTCCAACATATCGTGGACTGAGTTTACTTCGTTTACCGAAACGGACAACACCTTTCCAAGGGGATACTTTCAACATGACTTTATCTCCAACTTGGTATTCGATGTCCTTTCGTTTCTTATCGGCATAACTCTTCTGTCGGCTACGGGCAGTTTCTAAATGTTTCTTGATTTGAACGATCTTATCAGTAGTTTCTTGAATAATTTCAGGACCAGTTAAATGTCTGTCCTCAAGTTCATCCCAACACAGAGGGGATCTACACTTCCGTCCATATAGAGCTTCAAAAGGTGCAGCTTTAATGCTAGAGTGATAACTGTTGTTATAAGAAAATTCAACCAAAGGCAGATGTCTATCCCAGCCTTTGCCGAAGTCGATAACACAAGCGCGAAGCATATCTTCCAATGTTTGAATGGTTCGTTCACCTTGACCATCGGTTTGCGGATGATAAGCAGTACTCATGTCGAGTTGAGTTCCAAGAGCAGTTTGTAAGGATTTCCAAAATCTGAAAGTGAATCTACTATCGCGATCGGATATGATTGATATAGGAACACCATGACGAGAGACAATTTCTTTGATATACAGTTGTGACAATCTCTCCATCTTGTCGGTCTCCTTGATCGGTAAGAAATGAGCAGATTTAGTAAGACGATATACTATGACCCATATAGTATCATTTCCACTAGAAGTCTTGGGCAATTTAGTAATAAAGTCCATAGCGATACATATCCACTTCCACTACGGAATATCAGGTTGTGTCAACAGACCAGAAGGCTTTTGATGTTTAGCCTTGACTTTCAAACAAGTGAGACACTTACTAACATAAGTAGCAATGTCGCTTTTCATGTTAGGCCACCAGTAGAATTCCTTCACATCGTGGTACATCTTACTGGAACCCGGATGAATAGAATACCTAGTCTTATGCGCTTCATCCAAGACTAGTTCACGGAGATTATCGAAGCGAGGAAACCAAATTCTGTTGCCAAAGTTCCGTGTACCATTAGCTTTCACTTGGAGTTGGTTTTCAAAACCAATAGGTCCTTCACCTTCGATAATTGTTGGTTTAATAGCTTCTAATTGAGCTTCACAGATTCGTGAGATAAGATTCGATTTGATTTTCAGATTCAGAGCACGAACACATTTAACATTGACTTTTCGACTAAGGGCATCGGCAACTACATTCGCCTTGCCAGGATGATATTTCAGTTCACAGTGATAATCGTTCAATAACTCGAGTCATCGGCTTTGCCTCATATTCAGCTGTTTTTAATCAAAGATGTGTCGAAGACTTTTATGGTCAGTGTACACCGTAAACTGGGTACCATATAGATAATGTCTCCATATCTTTAATGCAAATACCACGGCACCTAACTCAAGGTCCTGTGTGGTATAGTTCTCCTCGTGTTTTTTCAACTGTCTAGATGCGTAGGCAATAACCTTTTCACGTTGCATTAAAACACAACCAAAGCCTTGCTTTGAGGCATCACAGTAAACAACAAAATCGTTAGTACCTTCAGGTAAAGATAGAATCGGGGCTGTGGTCAATTTCTCCTTCAGAATCTTGAAAGCAGATTCCTGTTCTTCGGACCACTCAAATTTCTTCCCTTTTTAAGTTAGCTTCGTAAGCGGTTTTGCAATGAGAGAAAAATCTTTTATGAACCTTCGATAGTAACCGGCAAGTCCCAAAAACTGGCGAATATGTTTCGCAGTCTTTGGTATCTCCCAGTTCCGAATAGCAGCAATCTTAGCTGGATCGACATGTATTCCTTCTCTATCAACAACAACATGTCCAAGGAATTGTACGGTTTTGAGCCAAAACTCGCACTTAGAAAATTTAGTATAGAGTTGTTCCTTTCTTAAGAGTTCAAGAATCATACGCAAATGTTGCTCATGTTCTTTCTCACTCTTGGAATAGATCAAGATATCGTCAATGAACACAATAACGAATTTATCGAGATATGGTTTGCAAACACAATTCATAAGATCCATGAATATAGTAGGAGCATTGGTCAAACCAAAAGGCATGACACAGAATTCATAATGTCCATATCGAGTACGAAAAGCAGTCTTAGGAATATCGGATTCCTTGACTTGGAGTTGGTGATATCCGGACCTCAAATCAATCTTTGAATAAACACTTGACCCTTGAAGTTGGTCGAATAGATCATCAATACGTGGCAACGGATAACGGTTCTTGATAGTAAGCTTGTTAAGTTCGCGGTAATCAATGCACATCCTTAACGTACCATCCTTCTTTTTAACAAATAGAATAGGAGCTCCCCATGGGGACGAGCTTGGACGAATGAAACCTTTATCCAATAGTTCTTGGATCTGGTTAGATAATTCCTTCATCTCGAAGGGTGCTAAATGATACGGTGCTTTAGCAATAGGAGCAGCACCAGGAGTTAAATCAATTTGAAATTCAACTTGTCGAGGAGGTGGAAGACCAGGAAGATCTTCGAGAAACACATCGGGAAAGTCTTTAACCACTGGTACATCTTCAATACGCTTCTCTTTTGATTCAATCATCTTAACATGAGCTAGAATAGCTAGATAACCTTTCTTAAGGTATTTGCGAGTTTTAATACAGGAGATGATGTTGAGATTGGAACCACTCTTTTCACCTTGGATGATGAGAGTCTCTCCATTTCCCAATGGAACATTAACAGTTTTATCGTAACACATGATATATATAAAACACTTTATATTATTAAGGAACGAGGCATTAAATAAGCCTTTTAGTGCACGATTCGGAAATAGAAATAGTTTTAAGGCATAGCCTTTACATAGATGGAAAAATAGGAAAGATAACTAAAGATTATTAAGATTGAAATAATCTTCATATCTCTTCTTTTCGTCCTCAAACTGCTTCATCACTTTTTCCATGTTATTCTTCACAAGTTTCTCTAACCTTTCGGTTTGAGAGTTGAGAGACTCTTTGATAAACTTATCATATTGCTCGTTCTTCCCTTTTTGCTTTTCGTAGAGATATTCGAGATTGTCATAAAGGTTGGTAACACGACTGTTAACGGCATTGATGTCGTATTCCCTAAGGGCAAGTTGCTTGTCGACTCGGCTTCCCTCCATTTTCATTCGGAAGTTAACATCCTCCTAGAGATGAGCAAGTGATTTCTTTCCCCAACGAGTGTTGCGTTATTCCTCGTACTTTAGGAGCCTTAATTCTTTTCTTAGTTCAACATTTTCCTCCACCAACTTCTTAATTTCGCGGTCCTTCTCATCCATACGGACCTCCACTCTCGCCATGTGGCGAAGCAAACCCTCATACTTAGCAGCATCATTATAAGAAGAAGATCGGACTCTTTTCCTTGACGGACCAGTTTCCTCAGGACGTTTCCCCTGGTCTTCAGTTTTTGGGGTCGGGTAGTGATCGGGAGAATTAGGTAAAGTATCCGGACTATAGTTTGGTGAACGAGGACCACCAAAGCCATAAGGTGGACTTTGGGCTGGTCTTTCAGTGGAAGAACCTTTAGTATCTTCTTCGGTAGGCTTGAAAAGAGTCATTTTATTCGTTTGATAAAAAGTAGACATCCTAACATTAGGAAAGAGACTTTGATAAGCATTTTAAGCCAAGATTATCAAAGCAAGGTTGTTAAGATTATAAGGTAATCCTAAGTGCTTTAAGTCTAAGGCAGGAAAGGTTATAGTTTCCTAGATTGCTAAGGCACCCTAGCTAACACATAAGGCACACACAAAAATGTAATTCTGGTTCTCTATAACAGCCTGGTTATGCTCTGATACCAATCTATCACACCCCCAGTTAGGGCCTGGGCGAAATGTGACTTAATATCAAAATATACCAACATATTATAATAACGAGAACAATACTAAATGAGAAAGTTAAACTTTATTGAGTACGCAGCGGAAAATGAAATGACGTTACAAAGGAGTAAAGTAAATGTTTAAATGCAATAGTAATAAATGCGATAATCTCTTGATCCTATGTCCAAGTAGCATCACATAAGCAGTAGATAAGTAAGCTTAAATCAAACATCACCTGAGACAAAACATGCTAAAGTGTCAACCAAAAGGTTGAGTGAAGTTCATAGCTTTACCAAAAGTTTGACCGTTGTTTTAGACCACAAGATTTAGTTTGTAAAGTTGATCTCCCGCAGGATCAAAAAGTTATACCAATGCGTGATATTTAGACTAAACGTTGTTTGCCCCGTGACAAGTTGTTCTGTCCTTGTCGTTTAATTTCATTATCAAGTAATACAAAGACTTAGTCAAATGTATCGGGGATGTTACTCCCGATAGGCCTATCCCCAATAATTAAGAATGCCGCAGCAATTAAAAATATCACTGTAGGGACTTAGTCGGACATAGCCGGGTATATCATAGTTTAATAGTTGGTACTGATATTTAGACTAGACTTTCAAGTTTGCCCCGTAACAAGTTATCGTTTATACTTGTCGGTTGGGGACTTGCTGGTCATAGCCCAATATATCACAGTTTAATAGTTGGTACTTGTATTTAGACTAGACTTTCAAGTTTGCCCCGTAACAAGTTATCGTTTATACTTATCGGTTGGGGACTTGCTGGTCATAGCCCAACATATCACAGTTTAATAGTTGATACGTGTAAAACAGTTATAAAAGTTGCGCATGTATTCTCAGCCCAAAAATGTAAAGAGTAAAAGGGATCATATGAAACTCACATTAAATAGTAGTTGAAGTATTCCACGCAAGAAGGAAAGTAAAGCCAGTAAGTGATCTGGATATCAACTAGTAGTAATTCTTCAAAGAGAGAATGAGAGAAATTTTGGTGTGAGTTTGAATGAGAAATGAGGGGTATTTATACTTGAAAAAATTAGGTAAAAAGAATAAAATAATTAAAAGAAAAAGAAATATTTTAATTTTTAATGGGATTTTAAAATTCAACAGTATTAAATGTTAGGTCATGGGATAATGTACAAAATAAAATAATAAAAGTAGTTTTTCCATTATAATTTTTTTATTAAAAAGTAATTTATTTATTTATTTATTTTTTTAATTAATTTATTTTAAGGATTTTTTTTATATAAATAAACAAATTGATTTAGTGCTTTTCCAAGAATATTTGTCAATATTTTTTTAATTAATAAATACAAATTTGCATAAAAATAATAAATAATTCGGTATTTTGTATTTTTAATAATAATTATGATTTTAATTATTAAACTATAGTTTTAGTAAGTTTGTAAATATTATTACATTTATATATAATTGGATTTATTATATAATTAAATATATAATACATTAACTAAATAATAAAAGTGATACAAAGTTTATATACTTAGTTAAATTATGTCAAATTATATAAATTAATAATATATTATTTATTTAAGCGTACATTATTGACTAAAAATTACTATTCGGTCAATATTTAATTGTATATCACAACCCTTAATACATATAGTCAGGCAGATAACCCTAGGGTTAATTCACTAAATTTAGAAGTCGAAAAGTGAGGGTTGTTACAAGGTTGGTCAATAAATATGTCTTAAATAAATGTGGTTTCATAGTATAAGTTGTCTTATTGCTCGACTCGACGCGTTTCTAAGTCAACTATATCATGCAAGTCAAACAAAGTCAATCGAAGTCAAACCGAAAGTCAAACTTGGTCAAAGTAGTCAAATAAAGTCAACATCAGTATGTTCATGCCAAATGTTGGTCAACATGTCAAACCTAAGTCCAACAATACGTTTTAGGTCATAGCAGATCAATTTCACAATTTCAGATTATCGTTGTGTACAAAGTTCATGTATACGTAGCATACTTAGCATATTATCTCATAATACAAAATTCAAGTAAACATGAAAAGCTCCAGATCATAAGAATACTCAAAATAGATTCCAAAAAGTCTGGCCAGGGTCTCATACGATAATTAAAAGTCAGGAATCAGAAGGGGTACATTTGTAGTTTGCCAAGTCAGTTTCTAACCGCGCAATGATTTTGTTTTGGCTATAACCGGAGCTAGGAACATGCAATTGATACCAGACCAGTGGACATAGTTCAAGGACAAGTCAAATTAACACATATCAAAAATCAAGCAATTTTTGTTTAGCCAATTTGTACAGTTTATTCGTGAAATTTGAATATTCAGTTTTCAGCTCAAATCAGAATTTTCATAAAGTATAGTCCTATTGTGCCCAATGTATAAGGTTTCAGAGATTGAAATTAACTAACAATAATTCAAATATCATGTTAAGTTTCATTTTCCAGAAGCATACATGCTCAATCAATAAACACAATTCACGGAGTATAAAACAGAGAGCAAGTTGCTGTTTCGATTCTAGTTTAGCTAGTCAGATTCTTACGCGATTATCCGAAGATCTATATATAATTAGCCTATGATATCTACATGAAAAGTGAAGTACTTTTTGTGTACATTTCAAATATTCAAAGCCTTAAACACAGAAGTCAACACATTTTATCATACAAAGCTGTTTTCATGCAAGTGCTGTATAAATCTACTTTTACACTAATTCAAGCATATCTCGAGTTATACATAAGCAAATGACATGATATCCTAGTCTAAATTGTGTGTTTTTAAATTATATTTCCAGTGGTATAAGTTTAACATGACAATTCGTGGTCTATCAAACCCAAATTTCTTCAATCACAAAAACACAGCGTTAATTTCAATTAGTCATAACTTGATCATCCGGAAATGAAATCAAGTGAATCCAAAGCCTAAACTCAATAGTTTTTCGCAAGGAATCTGAATATGACATAATATCATACATTTGAAACATTCAAAATCACTGATCATGAAAAAATAAATTCGGCTTTAAACCTTAACGCATCAAACGATCAAATTAACAATAACAATTAACACGTACGCTTATAGACTTGAGCAATTGACAACATAACTATGAAACTTTAATAAAAATCAGATTTTTAAGATTAGAGTTCATGTGATTATACCTTTGATTGCAAAAAGAATTATATCAACGCGTAGAGGAGATCGAGAATTGCAACGTTTGTTCTTGAGGTTTGATCAAAAAATAAAAATTGAAGGTATGGTGATGGTGATGATGATCGATGCAAGAGGAGAGGCCAGGAGGGAAAAAGAGTCGACTGGATTAGCTAGGTTTAGGTTTATGGCAGTGTTTTATTAACTAGTAAATTAAATTAGGGCCTTAACACACTACACTAATACCAAATAAGCCCAAAGTAGAAAAATAAGTGGGAATGGGGGAGGGGTCAGCCGATTGGCCCAAGTGAGGGGGTTCCGGGCTCGTGTTTTGAAAAAGCGCGTATTTGTGGTCCGTTTTAAGTGCCGTTTAGTCGTACCGAAGGCCCGAAACGCTAAACCGATCGTTAAACGCAACCAAACGTTAATTTATTAAAAACCCAATAAATTAATTATTTTTAAAAAGTTAATAATTAATAGATTAATTATTAAAATAAACTCGAGCGTTTCGCTGCTCAAAAACCCGTTATCAAAACCGTATCGTTTTAATCGTATTTCATTATTCGAAATATTTATTTGAATTAATATCAACCCATATTAATTATTGTAACCCTCCAAGGATCAAGTATTCATTTATTACACATAAACACGTAAACGTCATGTAATCGCCATTAAATAAACTAATGGAAGGTTAACGGAAGTAACGGAAAAAGCAGGGTTGTTACAGATTTATATATTCATTTATGGTGTGCCTTTTTAAAAGAATGCAATGTTTATAAAACGTATCATATAGAGGTCAAAACCTCACTATGAAGTCGATGAATGATGTATTCGTCCAAAGGGATTTGGAAGGATCATCACAGTTGGTATCAGAGCTTGAGGTCATAGGGAACCAGAATTTGCATTAGTGTGTTTAACGGGTAATTGTTAGGATGCATTAGTGAGTCTGGACTATGACCGTATCTGTTTTTACCAAGTTTTGCTTACCATTTATTGTCAAAAATTACTTGCTTATCATTCCTAAGTCTAAACATGTCTTACTGCATTTACTGCATAGATAGTGTATCGACAAAATTCATATCTTAGCGTATCTGTTACTGTAAACTTTACTTGACATCTTCCGAAAATTCCTTCGTGATTTATGAAATTTTGGTATTATATATACATATGTAAATTATGTATTGAAAAGTACCAATCTAAATTCTATAATCTATTTCATATCAAAAATCATCTCTCTAATTATACAAGATGGATCCCGTATCTAGTTCAAATTCCTTAAACTCCGACAGCTATTCCGATATGGATATTCACCTGAACTTTTAAGACAGTGTAACCGGAATGGATCAACCAATAAGCCATCACCTATTCTGGATGAATTGGGGATGGGTTCGTAGCCTACTTAATCATTGGAGACAAGAAGAAGGTGAACCCTTCCATCCATCACATTCCCCTCTTGGCGAAGAACCTGAAGCACTTACCGGCGAACCTATTCGTAATACCATTTTCTTTCTCATTTTCAGAGTATCTCGTCATGATTATATACTATCTCAAATTCTAGATCTTATTCACCCGCTCGTCCGAACCGCCAATCATCCCGGTGTAGTAGAAGAAGTCAACGAGCTTCGTGCTCGGGTAGTGACTTTAGAGAATATGGTGCAAAGGTTACAAGCACCAGCAGCATCACCAGCATCAACAGTACCACTATCATCAACACCAACAGTATCATTACCACCACCAACAACAACATCCGCATCCCACACCTCAACATCACAATATGTACCTCGAGCATCAACGTCATACTCACCATAGATACCAAGGAGTACCAACAACAATAACCGATGAAGTATTGATTCATAACTTCATCGGAGAACTATTATGTGGCGATTATGTAATCTCTAAAGTCTTAGAGATTATCTATTCCAGCAGTAACCGTAAATCAGATAAGTGGACCGAAACGATAGAAGGAAGAGTAGAAACCCTGACCGGAATGGTGCACGATTTACAAGCTAGACTTGTTTTACCAGCAACATCAACAGTACCGTCAGTATTACCAACACCGGCAAAACCTGTAGCACTACAAGTTCCGCCAATTCCATAATCACCAACATCATCACAAATCAACAACGCGTATATTGTATCAACGAGTTACGAAGTATTAACTCATTTCCCCTGAAGAAATTATATGTATATTTAATATATATGAATTTTGAAATCAAAATAAATCTTTTCGTACCAAGCTATTACGTGTGAATCTTAACTGGTAGGTACTACTCGGTTAGTTCATATTACTAATATGCAATGATGTACATCCTTCATTAACGACATAACCATCGTTAACTACAATCTCTGTTTCAAATTCAATGAATTCCTTTTCATAATAAACTAAGTGTATTATTCAATTACACGTTTGATTTTACACTTTTATTTTCGATGTACTCTAAACTTTCTAGAAAATATCATTCGTACCTTGCGAAGTTAGCAAGAGTTCCATGAGCACCATCATGATTCACTGAGGAAATATCAATAAAACTGAATAATGAAGTATTGATTACATTAGTGAAATACTCTGCGAAGATTATGAAATCTTTAATGTTTTAGAGATTATTCATTTCTAATCCAGCCAAAAATCAAATGAGCTTAAAATGATATTAATTCATTAAATCTGTATTACATCTGAAGAAAATATGCATACATATATTTTTATAAAGACTGTAATAAAATTCTCTGGTACAAAATATTACTTGTGTAACTTTTAACGGGTAGGTAATACCCGAAAGATATATAAATTCACAAGTAATATGTTACATTCTTTGATTCTGATTCAACAAATCATCAACTATACTCACTACTTTCACAACGATATACATTCTTTCCTAGAAATCAAAATAACCATTCACATCCAAATTTGATTACATATTCTGATTTTGAAAAATCAGAATCCAAGCCAAGATTTAACAGAAAACATCACTCTTAGATTCTTACATCTTTTAAAGCTATACTTTGACTTCAAAACTGTGCTAGAACATCACTCCTATTCATAAAACCCAGAAAAATATTTGTATCATCTAAAATTCTAGAACATCATATGTATCTTGACAATTACAACCTTCATGCAAACCCTTCAAACTTTTGAAAACACCTTGGATTGATAACTGACGATTCGGTTATGATAACTTTGAATGCTAATGAAGCAGCAAAAACTGTAAACGACCTTAACAGCCAAAAGTTTGATGATAAAGAATAGTGTGTTGGCAAAGCTCAGAAAAAGAGAAGGTTTGGAACTGAAAAACGGATTGAGCAAACCATGAAGTAGGCTATGGACAAATCACAAAGACTAAACCTGCCTTCAAAGAATCCAAATGATTCAGTGTCTACCGAAGTCATTAACGAATACCTTGCTCCTGACTCTAAACCTTTACGGACAAATCTTCTTCATCATCTTTCGATATTAGAAATTCTAAGATATCATCGTATCTTTCATTATAAATATCCTCGATATTTCTGAAGATATTTTCATAACTATTCTTATCCGAAATCATTTATCCCTTCGCACTATCAATATTACATCATAAAGGAGACTGTTTAGTTTCTATATTCTGTAAACCTTCGAGTTTAAATTATGAATGTTTTTGAAATAGTGTTGGGAACTGAAGCATGAATTAGTATAATATAATGACACTTGATCAACATGATTATATTACAGTAAGTCATGCTGAGTTTCTAAATGGAACGTGATGATTCACAGATCATAACGTCATTATGTGCCATGTTACACAACTCTTGTATTCTACTGAAACTCTAAACATATCAAGAAAATATTTTTCTTGATGATTCGGCCTTTTCCGAGGTATCCTGGTAATTTGACAAATCAAGACCATACCATTACAATTTCCTTCTTAGAACATTAACTATGTTCATTCCGAAATTCATATCTGCAAATTATGGACCATTACATGCGGTGCTTAATGGATAGAAGAGAAAACAAAGCATGAAGCTACGAAATAGAAATGGGGGTATAAATCGTAGCAAATAGGAGAGAGCATTGCGTCGGGCGTTGATAGTTGACTCATGTCCCGGTTCCGGATTTTCGAACGTCCTTGCGTACAATTTAATATCTTGTACTTTGCGTTTTGTAACTTGTACTCTTGTCATTTTTAGACGTTTTTCATCAATAAATTGAACCTTTTGAATTGTATCTTGAACATTTGAGCTTTTTGGACGTTTGTGTCTTCAAATCTTCGTTTTCGCCTTTTGTCTTTGCACTTATTTATTTAAACAATTACAATGAAAATATAATACAATTACATATGAAAACCTATTATTTAGGAGGGATATTGCTATGAAATATATGTTCCTTTTTAGCCTTATCAAACATCCCCACACTTGAGCGTTGCTTGTCCTCAAGCAATACAGAACTTGAAATAAAATCATACATGAATCACTTTTTTATTCATCACACTTTGTACATCAGTGATTTTGATATGGTGGTATAAACAATGATAGTAACGATAGAACCATGGTTAAAGGTGAGTGTGTCATCCAGAGTTGCCTCAGGTTTAGGTCAACGACACTTGCAATCAAATAGCGGATTTACTTTCGGTTTCCAAAGCAAAGTGCACATTTGAAAGGAGGTTTACAGTCCCACATGACTATGAAAATTTAGATCCGTTAGGAAATTGGATCTTTATGAAAACATTTGATCTTTTGAAAATTCAATCTAGCTTTTACCCTAGATAAGTTTTCCGGAATAACCCTTCACCGGTGTTTGCAAAATATTTTTATGGGTTGTGTGGGTTTCAGATTTGAAAATTTTAGCTCAACACTTGTGGTTTTGTGTTACCCACTTGCTAACCTTGTATTAGGAAAGCAACACGTCCAGTTCACTTGTCCCGTATATTACCTTTCGGCAAACTACCGTCCGGTTGTAAAGGAAAGCGATGAACAAGAAACTGTTAAGGCAATGTCTAATGACATGCATTTAATTATGGTCTATAACGTGTCGGACGCAATTACTATCCTTTGTAGGAGCAATAGTAAAGATCATCCTATAATTTTTTCGGTCTGGCACAAGGTCCTGTCTTTGACCATGCTATGCAACCACCGTTCTTACGGTTGACACCCGATTTGGTTCAGGTGACCTAATGAATTCCAGGTGAATTCCTAGGATTTTACGTTCAATGGTAATGAACGCATTGAAAATAGGTTTTCAGAAAACAAATCGGTTTGTAATTTTGATCAAAATATTTTCTCGTTCAAGCTCGAGTTTAGATATCATTGAATTCCATGAGTTTGAATTCTCAATCTTTAAGGTCAATCTCAAGGATTGAGTAATATCAGGCTTAAAAGCTTATTTTTAATCTTTAAGGAGATTATCCTTTCTGGGGATATGATTCATTAGTCTTATCAAGCTAATTTGCACGGTGTCCCCCCATTGTACGAGATAAATCCTTCTCATGGTTAGGATAAATCTGACCACTTGGCGACCCTGTTTGATGCTGAAGTCCGTGGATTTCCTGCTGATTTTAGAGATGACTTTTCTAGATTTTTCGTCAACCTACAGCTGGTCTGGACGACAACTTCTTGACCTAAATCAAGAAGCGCGTGTCTTTTTCGGAAGACTTTACTTCCTTTTAATGATGGAATTGATTCATCGTGTAGATCCATCTTTTCTTTTCTTTCATCGGGTAAAATAGTTAATTTAGTCCAAAACAAAAGCACCTGCAATAAACTTTACAGAAACATGTGCTAGATAGTTTTTAATTGAATAACTAGGTACATTCTCCCCACACTTAGCTTCTTTCTTTACCTTTTTATTCTTAAATAAATAAATTCAAGCGTTTTAGGGTGTTTCTCAATTTATGTCCTTTCCGAGGTAACGATAATTTCGGTATTAACACCTAATTTTCACCGTTCATAAATATATATAAACATGATTTTAAATTCATTTAGTTGAAAATTTTTCAAATTTTCATAAAATTTGGCGTATAAACCCGAGAGAATTTATAACCCTTCCCCACACTTGAGATCATGCAATGCCCTCATTTGCATGAAATTAGACTCTAATTATAAATTCATGAGGGAGATTAGTGTAGAAAAGTGATTGAAACTACCCAGTTTGTAATTACAAAGCTCGTCAAATGATAGATGGCGCGCCTCATCGTTCATTCCTTTTATTGTTTTATCACACATGTTTTTCTTCAAAAACGGTTGCTTTTCTGGACTGCTTGCTAATCTTTGAATATACGTATTTTACCCTAAATTATCATGCATTTTTATTAACGAGTTATGCACTAACCCGAACTCCGAATTTAACGTTAAGTGGGGTTAGACTTCCCCACACTTAGCTGACGACATGTGAAGTCGGTAGAATGAGTTCCACGAATTAGAATAGTGAGCCAGTTATTTACATCTCGGGTGGTGTATAATATATCAATGGGTTTAAAGTTTAGACTCTCCCGATCGTCACTACTTAATTCTTTTTTAAGTGTAGCTTTTAGTAAATGGATATGTCTCTTTTCTAGTTCTTGGTCAAATGGATCGATATACACCGACATACTTATTTCTATAGGGTGGACAATTCCTAATATTTCCTTCCTTTTATTCTCAAGATCAAAGTTTTCACCTCTATTACCCAATTGGGTGAAATTCGAGGTGTCATTATCTATTACAGCTCGTAGTTCATTTCCGGTGGATGACTCGTCTATTGAGAATATTGGGTTGGAAGGTTGTGGAATGGTGAAGTTCGGTTTGGCCTCGGGGGTAAAATTTTCAACGTTATCGTTTTCCCAAGAGTACCAATTTGTCACCCTTACTTCTTCTTTATCCATTGATGGATCGATGATTTCGTCGGTAGAGGCTAATGTGTCGATATGTTGTGAAATTGGTAAGACTGAATAAAAAGTATCATCGGGATAGTTGGTAATTTCAGAGCTCTCGAATTCATCAAAATTCGATGATATGAGATTTTCTTGCACAATACTCCTCAGATCAACAGGTGTGTAGTCTGATAGAGTTTCAGCTTGCCGGTTTACAAACTCTCTCATTTGTTCATTTTGAGCATTGAGTTCTTCGAGTTTGATTTTCATATTGTCTAGTAAATTTTCAGACACGTAATTTTCCTCGTCTACTGGTTGTTGAGTTTGGATATATTCTTGGGAATAATCCCAATTTGAATTGTATTCTTCATAATCATTCCATTCAGGTTCTGTGGGTGCGTAATTTTCCATAGGAACGTAATAATAACATTCCCATGTTGAGTGATAATCTCCACAGATTTCACAACCAGTTATTGTTTCGTCATTCGTGATCCAAGATTGACCGAACGAATTGTCATCAACACTCGTTTGAGAGTATTGATTTAATTGATTTTGGATATCAAAAAGGGTTTCCATAGCCTTGTTTTCAAAATTTTCCATTTTATTGCGATGGCCAAATTTTAGCTACAATGTGGTGCATTTACTAATTATCCTATTAGTTATAAAAATAGAAAAACTTATATAAGTTGTCCAATTAATAGACTTTTCTGCTTTTGCCCACGTTTCGAATAGCCAATAGATGCAGCAGGGAGCCAGAACCCTTTAAATCGGAAGCTCACAACTCAGCCACTAACAAATTCAACTATTACTACGAAGCAGAAAATTTGGATGTCTATCAATTTAACCGCTTAAAATAATTTTTCGTTTTGAAATTTTAGAGAAGAAATAGAGAAAATTTCTAAGTCCTAAAAACTAGCGTGTCGAGAAATAAGACAGAAAAAGAGTGCGCGTCGAAAAACGTCGAAAAATAAAAATAAGAAAGATAGCGCGAAAAAATGGCTTCGCAAAATTCTAAAGCACCTAAATCTTAGTCTAAGGAATAAGCACTTAAGGGATTTTACGGCAAAGCCTAAAAATCTAGAAATAAAAATAAGCTACGGCAAAATACTAAGCTTAAAACTAGATATGAACGATAAAAATACAAATATTACGATTAACCGATTAAAAAGATACAAAAATAAAAATAAGCTTAAATTTTGATAAAATTATTTATTTTTATAAAAATATTATTTTTATATATTTATTTTATAAAAGTATTAATTTATATATATAAATAAAACTAATTAAAATTTAAAATACAATTTAATTAAAAATTAAAACTAATTATATTAAACTAATAAAGTAATTAGGGTTTAAAAATAATAATAAATAATATTACTCCGTAATTAAAGCGAAAATAGGGTTTCTGTCAGCGTGTCAGGGCGGCTCCGCGAGTCGCGTTGCCACGTGCCCTAAAATTCCGCAAGTCGCGGAGTTTGCATTTTCGTTTTTTTTTATATAATTTTATATTGTTTTTCTAAAAATATATATAAATATATTTATACAAAAATAAATTAAAAATATAGAGTTTCGCCGAGTCCCCGGCAGCGGCGCCAAAAACTTGATGTCGTAGCGTGGGAGTACGAAATAGTTTATATTTTACTAGGAAAAACTATTGAATACGATACAATTTTACACAAAATATGACAAGTTTTAATTATTTATTTACAAATGGGATATACCTAAATCTTGCTACAACACTATAGGCAGTGTACCTAATCGTAGAGTAGTATAGTTTTTAGTAAGTCCGGTTCGTTCCACAGGGAGCGGGCTTATTGCACACTATATTTTTAAACAACTATATTTGTACAAAATATATATAATTATATATAATAATATATAAAAGGGGGTTTACCGTTTAATGACCGGTTTGTCGATTTATATTTTAAACGAAGCGTATAGTAAATGACGATATTTAAATAACAATATAAAATAAATAACAATAATTAAAATGACAATAAATAAAAGTATGAGGAAAAATGAAATAAAATATATTATGCTTATTTAAGCTTCCGTAACCATGATGTTTGACGTTTTGATTATTTATTACCCTGGGTTAATTGTCCTTTGTCCTGGATTATTTGATAAGTCCATCTGGTTTTTGTCCATAACGGTCCATCAGTCATAAATATAAAGTGCGAGTATCCTCGTCAAATTATCCTTATACCCGAAGTTAAATATTCCAACTAATTGGGGACTTAAACTGTAACAAGGTTTTAATACTTTGTTTAATAATTACACCAGGATATCGACTGCGTGTAACCCAAGGTTTTAATACTTTGTTATCAATTATGCCAAGTGTCCTTGTACATAATTTCACCTCTGTTTTAATAATTCCATAGACTATTAATCCATTCCCGTGTTCGGTTAAATGAACGATTATTCGTACATATAAATACCCCGCCCATCGTGTCCGATCGAGTGTATATGGTTATTTATTGGGACGTCCAATTGTAAATCTTTATATTAAAATTAACAAACTATCATTTAGTTAAACAAATATAAAGCCCATTAATAGCCCATAGTCTAATTTCCACAAGTGTCGTTCTTTTGTCCAAACCCCAATTATGGTACAAAGCCCAATTACCCCGTCTTTAATATTTAGTCCAACATCATGATTACTTTGGCTCAAATAAGAATAATAATAACTTAAGTACGAGACATTAATTTAAAAAGGAAAACATAACTTACATTAGGTATTTATCGCGTAGTGTTACACGGACAGAATTTCGACTTCAAAAACCCGTAAAAATAACTTTTACATAACCCGAACTAATCTAATATAAAACTACCCTATACTATATATATTATACATATTTATTTATTTATTTATTTATTTATTATAGAGTATTATTATTATTATTTATTATATATAAACTCGGCAGAATGCATGGCCTTTTATAGGCGTTTTGATTTCTGACAGCTCCGCGAGTCGTGGAGTTTTTGGCCTTCAAACTCCGCGAGTTGTGGAGTTTGAAAATCCAGCTCAGGATCCTTTGTCTCATAGCTTGTCGACATGATTATATATATATTTATAATATATAAATAATTTATATAATTATTTATATATTATATTTTATTCTTATGCATAGTTGACTCATAATTTTTGGTCCATTGTGTCGGGCGTTGATAGTTGACTCATGTCCTGGTTCCGGATTTTCGAACGTCCTTACGTACAATTTAATATCTTGTACTTTGCGTTTTGTAACTTGTACTCTTGTCATTTTTAGACGTTTTTCATCAATAAATTGAACCTTTTGAATTGTATCTTGAACATTTGAGCTTTTTGGACGTTTGTGTCTTCAAATCTTCGTTTTCACCTTTTGTCTTCGCACTTATTTATTTAAACAATTACAATAAAAAAATAATACAATTACATATGAAAACCTATTATTTAGGAGGGATATTGCTATGAAATATATGTTCCTTTTTAGCCTTATCAAACATCCCCACACTTGAGCGTTGCTTGTCCTCAAGCAATACAGAACTTGAAATAAAAACATACATGAATCACTTTTTTATTCATCACACTTTGTACATCAGTGATTTTGATATGGTGGTATAAACAATGATAGTAACGATAGAACCATGGTTAAAGGTGGGTGTGTCATCCACAGTTGCCTCGGGTTTAGGTCAACAACACTTGCAATCAAATAGCCGATTTACTTTCGGTTTCCAAAGCAAAGTGCACATTTGAAAGGATGTTTACAGTCCCACATGACTATGAAAATTTAGATCCGTTAGGAAATTGGATCTTTATGAAAACATTTGATCTTTTGAAAATTCAATCTAGCTTTTACCCTAGACAAGTTTTCCGGAATAACCCTTCACCGGTGTTTGCAAAATATTTTTATGGGTTGTGTGGGTTTCAGATTTGAAAGTTTTAGCTCAACACTTGTGGTTTTGTATTACCCACTTGCTAACCTTGTATTAGGAAAGCAACACGTCCAGTTCACTTGTCCCGTATATTACCTTTCGGCAAACTACCGTCCGGTTGTAAAGGAAAGCGATGAACAAGAAACTGTTAAAGCAATGTCTAATGACATGCATTTAATTATGGTCTATAACGTGTCGAACGCAATTACTATCCTTTGTAGGAGCAATAGTAAAGATCATCCTATAATTTTTTCGGTCTGGCACAAGGTCCTGTCTTTGACCATGCTATGCAACCACCATTCTTACGGTTGACACCCGATTTGGTTCAGGTGACCTAATGAATTCCAGGTGAATTCCTAGGATTTTACGTTCAATGGTAATGAACGCATTGAAAATAGGTTTTCAGAAAACAAATCGGTTTGTAATTTTGATCAAAATATTTTCTCGTTCAAGCTCGAGTTTAGATATCATTGAATTCCATGAGTTTGAATTCTCAATCTTTAAGGTCAATCTCAAGGATTGAGTAATATCAGGCTTAAAAGCTGATTTTTAATCTTTAAGGAGATTATCCTTTCTGGGGATCTGATTCATTAGTCTTATCAAGCTAATTTGCACGGTGTCCCCCCATTGTACGAGATAAATCCTTCTCATGGTTAGGATAAATCTGACCACTTGGCGACCCTGTTTGATGCTGAGGTCCGTGGATTTCCTGCTGATTTTAGAGATGACTTTTCTAGATTTTTCGTCAACCTACAGCTGGTCTGGACGACAACTTCTTGACCTAAATCAAGAAGCGCGTGTCTTTTTCGGAAGACTTTACTTCCTTTTAATGATGGAATTGATTCATCGTGTAGATCCATCTTTTCTTTTCTTTCATCGGGTAAAATAGTTAATTTAGTCCAAAACAAAAGCACCTGCAATAAACTTTACAGAAACATGTGCTAGATAGTTTTTAATTGAATAACTAGGTACATTCTCCCCACACTTAGCTTCTTTCTTTGCCTTTTTATTCTTAAATAAATAAATTCAAGCGTTTTAGGGTGTTTCTCAATTTATGTCCTTTCCGAGGTAACGATAATTTCGGTATTTACACCTAATTTTCACCGTTCATAAATATATATAAACATGATTTTAAATTCATTTAGTTGAAAATTTTTCAAATTTTCATAAAATTTGGTGTATAAACCCGAGAGAATTTATAACCCTTCCCCACACTTGAGATCATGCAATGCCCTCATTTGCATGAAATCAGACTCTAATTATAAATTCATGAGGGTGATTAGTGTAGAAAAGTGATTGAAAATACCCAGTTTGTAATTACAAAGCTCGTCAAATGATAGATGGCGTGCCTCATCGTTCATTCCTTTTATTGTTTTATCACACATGTTTTTCTTCAAAAACGGTTGCTTTTCTGGACTGTTTGCTAATCTTTGAATATACGTATTTTACCCTAAATTATCATGCATTTTTATTAACGAGTTATGCACTAACCCGAACCCCGAATTTAACGTTAAGTGGGGTTAGACTTCCCCACACTTAGCTGACGACATGTGAAGTCGGTAGAATGAGTTCCATGAATTAGAATAGTGAGCCAGTTATTTACATCTCGGGTGGTGTATAATATATCAATGGGTTTAAATTTTAGACTCTCCCGATCGTCACTACTTAATTCTTTTTTAAGTGTAGCTTTTAGTAAATGGATATGTCTCTTTTCTAGTTCTTGGTCAAATGGATCGATATACACCGACATACTTATTTCTATAGGGTGGACAATTCCTAATATTTCCTTCCTTTTATTCTGAAGATCAAAGTTTTCACCTCTATTACCCAATTGGGTGAAATTCGAGGTGTCATTATCTATTACATCTCGTAGTTCATTTCCGGTGGATGACTCGTCTATTGAGAATATTGGGTTGGAAGGTTGTGGAATGGTGAAGTTCGGTTTCGCCTCGGGGGTAAAATTTTCAACGTTATCGTTTTCCCAAGAGTACCAATTTGTCACCCTTACTTCTTCTTTATCCATTGATGGATCGATGATTTCGTCGGTAGAGGCTAATGTGTCGATATGTTGTGAAATTGGTAAGACTGAATAAAAAGTATCATCGGGATAGTTGGTAACTATATATTATTTACATGTAATTATTATGTGATATATTAACCTCTTAATGTGTTTGATATTGTGTGATAGATGTCTACCACTAGTACAAATTCCATCGACTCACCTAATAATAATGAAGAGTCGAATATACTTTGGGAAGATTCACAAATTCCAGAAGAGGAGAAACTGGAAGAGGAGGAACCGCAAGAGGAAGAACCGGAAGAAGAAGAGGTTTCGGAGGAAGAAATATTGATACCTACAGTAACTCGGTTAAATAAAAGAAAATCCTCAACCAAACGGACCAAAGTCAATAATGGTCAATGGTGTTTCCGCCGAGGAAGCAAAATATTGGGAAGATTACCAATTTTCTGATGAATCGGATCTCGATGAGGATTCCGATGATGTTATAGAAATTACCTCGACCCAATTTAATATAGCAAAAGAAAATAATAAGGGAAAATGTATAAAAATAGAGAAACCTGATTCCAACCTTGATGAACTTTATTTATATCGGCAACATCCGTATTTCCTAAATTGTAACAATAACCCGGGAAACTCTAAACCACCAGGTTTTTCTAAACCATTGTGGAAAATGACGGCTCGTATTAGAGGAACACCATATATCCCTAGAAAATTAGGAAAATGAACCAAGTCCGAAGAAGAAGAAACCAGTGATTCAGAGTAGAGGGTTGTAATCATGTTGTGTATTATATGTATTGTAGTGTGCTTGTACTTTTATGTTCTATGTAAAAATTATTTGTATTGTTTGTTAGTTATCTTTTACGAATCTAATCCTTGTCTATTTTACAGTATAAAAACAAAATGGACGTTAAGGGTAGACAACTGAAAATTTTAGAAGACCTACCAGGAGATATGATTGATGAAATCTTGTCTAGAGTCGGGCAGAATTCATCAGCACAATTAGTTACGAAAAAATTAGTTTGTCAAATGTTTGAAAGACATTCCAGGCATGCCTTAGTATATAAAAGGCTTTCCTTTGAAAGATGGGGTATATCACATTGGGGAGACTTTAAGTTACGCCAAGTTTTCTTTAAGGCATTTAGTGCGGGAAACCCAGATGCAATTTTACGCTACGGGTTACGAACCTATTTGGACTCAACATATCCCAACATAGGACTCCGTTCGTTAGAAAGAGCTTCTAACATACAACATAAAGAAGCATGTTATGCTTACGGGTTAATAATTTTCGCTTCTCATCAAATTGAGAAAAAGAACATTGGGTTACAACTTTTAAATAAAACATTCCCACAAGTGACGGACTCGGTAGTTGAGATGAGAAACAAGGTTTTTAGATTGTTACGTGGCTGTTGGGCATTACGAAACCCTCATCCTTTTGACGACATTACAACATGCTGCCTAGCAAATGGTCATAACGGTTACTTTCCACAAAACCAAGGATGGGAAGTCGTCTTAGTAAAACCAGAATGCATGACTTGTTTCTGGACTTATGAATTACGTGTCTTTATTTCTTTTGCTGAACAACTTGCGTATTAACTAGAATTGCCTTTATAGCTGTCGAGTAGCAATGTTATTATGTGCTATATTTCATCCTATATGTATAATGGTGGTATTGTAAGTTTGTAAAATATTGTATAAAGTTTGAACGCGAAATATTATTGTAATAAGTTTTTCATATACAAACGTAGTAGTTGAGTTGTATAGTAGCTAGTAAGTATGAACTTAACGGGTAGGTACTACCAGAATTAAAACTATAAAATGCTAATATGAAGAAAAAGCTTTTATAAATAAGTTCATATAATGCTACAAAATACTATTGACTACTCTTAAATTCTATATGATTAACTCAATTCTTTTGGCTATTTTTGAAGGAAATGGCACCGGCGACTCGTCAGAACTTGAACATGAGTGAGGAAGACTTCCGTGTTTTCCTTGCTGCGAACATAGCCGCAGTGCAGGCTGCGATGCAAAATAACAATAACTCTGGATCTAGCAGTGGAACTAATTCCACAAGAAATCGTGTAGGATGCTCCTACAAAGAATTCACTACCTGCAAACCTTTGGAATTTGATGGAACCGAAGGACCAATTGGATTGAAACGGTGGACCGAGAAGGTCGAATCGGTGTTTGCCATAAGTAAGTGTACTGAAGAGGACAAAGTTAAGTACGCTACGCATACCTTCACAGGTACGGCGTTAACATGGTGGAATACATATCTCGAGCAGGTAGGACAAGATGCTGCTTACGCACTACCATGGTCAGCATTCAAGCAATTGATGAACGAGCAGTATCGTCCTAGAAAAGAAGTCAATAAGCTCAAGGCGAAACTTAGAGAGTTACGAACACAAGGGTTCGACATTACCATGTATGAACGACGATTCACAGAGTTGTGCCTATTGTGTCCGGGAACGTTCGAAGATGAATAAGAGAAGATCAACGCGTTTGTAAAAGGATTACCAGAAAGGATTCAAGAAAATGTGAGTTCACACAAGCCCGCTTCCATACAAAAGGCAAGTTGAATGGCTCATAAACTCATAAATCAGATTGAGGGAAGAAATAAAGAGCAGGCGGCCGAAGAAGCCAACACGAAACAACTCAAAAGGAAGTAGGAGGAAAACAGTGACAAGAGTCACCAGTACAACAACAACAACAACAACAACAACAACAATTACAACCAAAATCGAAACAACTATCCCAACAACCGCAACATAAATCTCAATAACAACAATGGCAATAAAAACCAAAAACAGCCATGCCAAAGATGTGAAGAGCATCACCTGGGGTTCTGCACGACATTTTGCAACAGGTGTAAAAGAAATGGTCATAGCGCGAAGAAGTGTGAGGTCTACGAACCAATGTATAACAGAACTAAAGGAACAAATAATGCCGGAACGAGTAATGTCGGAATAAGTAGTGTCGGAGCAAGTACTGCCAACGTAGTCTGTTATAAATGTGGAAAACCGGGCCACATTATTAAAAATTGCCCGAATCAGGTACTAATGGGTAGGGCCGCGGAATAGTTTTTAATATTAATACGACAGAAGAGCAGGAAGACCCGGAGCTTGTTACGGGTACGTTTCTCATTGACAATAAATCTGCTTATGTTTAATTTGATTTGGGTGCGGATAGAAGCTATATGAGTAGAGATTTTTGTGCTAAGTTAAGTTGCCCATTGACGTCTTTGGATAGTAAATTTTTACTCGAATTAGCAAACGGTAAATTAATTTCAGCAGATAATATATGTCGGGATAGAGAAATTAAACTGGGGGATAAAACGTTTAAAATTGATTTAATACCAGTCGAGTTAGGGAGTTTTGATGCAATAATTGGCATGGACTGGTTGAAAAAGGTGAGAGCAGAGGTCGTTTGTTACAAAAATGCAATTCGCATTATAAGAGAAAAAGGAAAACCCTTAATGGTGTACGGAGAAAAGAGCAACGCGAAGTTAAATATTATTAGTAACCTGGAGGCACAAAAACTAATAAGAAAAGGTTGCTATGCTGTGCTATCACACGTCGAGAAAGTCAATTTCGAAGAAAAGAACATCAATGATGTTCTCATCGCAAAAGAATTTCCCGATGTATTTCTGAAAGAATTACCGGGATTACCCCCATACCGATCCGTTGAATTTCAAATAGACCTTGTACCGGGAGCTGTACCAATAGCTCGTGCTCCATATAGACTCGCACCTAGGGAAATGAAGGAACTTCAAAGCCAATTACAAGAACTTTTAGAGCGTGGTTTCATTCGACCAGGTACATCACCATGGGGAGCTTCTATTTTGTTTGTTAAGAAGAAGGATGGTACATTTAGGTTATGTATTGACTACCGAGAGTTGAAAAACTTACCATCAAGAACCGCTACCCACTACCGAGAATCGACGACTTATTTGATCAACTACAAGGCTCGTTGGTTTATTCGAAGATTGATTTACATTCTGGGTATCATCAAATGCGGGTGAATGAGGATGATATTCCAAAGACTGCTTTTAAGACGTGTTACGGTCATTACGAGTTTATGGTTATGCCGTTTGGGTTGACTAACGCACCAGCTGTGTTCATGGACCTCATGAACCGAGTGTGTGTGCTATATCTTGACAAGTTTGTCATTGTTTTCATCGATGACATACTTATTTACTCAAAGAATGCTCAAGAGCACGAAGAACATTTGAGAAAAGTGCTAGAGTTGCTGAGAAAAGAAAAACTGTACGCTAAGTTTTCAAAGTGTGCATTTTAGTTGGGAGAAATTCAATTCCTCGGTCACATAGTGAACAAAGAAGGTATTCAGGTAGATCCAGCAAAGATTAAAACCGTTGAAAAATGGGAAACCCCGAAAACTCCTAAGCATATACGCCAATTTTTAGGACTAGCTGGTTACTACAGAAGATTCATCCAAGATTTTCCAAAATAGCAAAACCCTTGACTGCATTAACGCATAAAGGGAAGAAATTTGAATGGAAAGATGAACAAAAGAAAGCGTTTCAATTATTAAAGAAAAAGTTAACTACGGCACCTATATTGTCATTACCTGAAGGGAATGATGATTTTGTGATATATTGTGACGCCTCAAAGCAAGGTCTCGATTGTGTATTAATGCAACGAACGAAAGTAATTGCTTATGCGTCTAGACAATTGAAGATTCACGAGCAAAATTATACGACGCATGATTTGGAATTAGGCGCGGTTGTTTTTGCATTAAAGACTTGGAGGCACTACTTATATGGGGTCAAAAGTATTATATATACCGACCACAAAAGTCTTCAACACATATTTAATCAGAAACAACTGAACATGAGGCAGCGTAGATGTGATAACCCGAAAATTTTCGAGTTAATTTAAACAAAAAAATCCTTACATGATTTCATCTAAACTTCGACAAATTCCAACGATTCACGAACAAATAATTTTAAATAAATATATAAACTTGAAATATAATACGACTTAATTATAACTAAAAATGTAAAACTTTATACAAAATGATATTGTTGTTATATTATTACTTTATTGTTATATTTAACAAATTTTATCATTATCATTTACAATTATCATTATCAGTATTGTCAAAAACAATACTATTGTTATTATTGTTATTATTGTTATCAAAATTATTATTATTATTTATCATCTATTATGATGGTTAGTAATATTATTAACATAATATATCATTAACATTATTATTAGTATTATTGTTAATACTTAACATGAACATTAATATAATAAAATATCATTATCATTAATATCAATATTATTATCATTATAAAAATAATACAGTCTCTTATCATTATCATTAATAATACTATTATTATCATTCTTATTATCAATATTATTATTAAAAATCATTATTAATATAATTAGTATTATTAATATTATTATTATTATTATTAATATAATTATTAATTAAATAAAAAGGAAAAGAGACACATACCTAATTAGGTCAAGAGTATTATTTTTTTTAGCCATCGTGATTCCATGTCTGTTTTCAGATTTTATATATCAGCTTTTAATTTTTTATTACCATCGTGATCTTCTTTTAATTTTTTTTAATCCTTAATTCGAATTCTGTCAACCAAAAACTCCATTACAACTTCGATTCAATTATTGTGGTTAAATAAATCGATCACTTGCACATATTATATAAATCTCCTACTGCAATTCGTGAAAGAAAAACACAGAAAAATCAGAAAAATAAAGAACACGGGTTCATACCTCTGTTTTTGGTTCAACATTCAAAAGCTCGATTTCAAAATCCAATTAAAAATCCTTAAATGCAATCATGTTAGGAATGAATTACTCAAACTATCTGCAAACTTTCAAGTCCCAATTCGTTCTAACTAATTCAAATTTTGAAGTCAAAGTTTCAAAATAAAAAGTCAACTGTTTTTGTTCATCAAGAAATTCGTAATCGTGTTAATGTTTTTTTGTTAAAATTGATGATTCCTAAAGTTTATAGGAATGATTTAAAACCTTTTTCATTTAGGAATCAGGAGCTAATACGTTTTCTAAATCGTAATCAATTTTTTTCTTTTCCAACCTGACGGCAGCAGCAGCAGAGGCACTCTTTTATTTATTTTTTTTGTTTCGTTGTTTTCTGTTAATCATGGATCGATTAATGTTTCAAATCCAAACCGTTAAGTGTTGTTATGATTTGTTTCCCGGTTGTTTGAATTGAAGAAGAAGAAGAAGGAACACGAATTGATAGAGTTAAATGAAATATATACAGGTTATATTAATAAAGGATGGGTATTAAAACAGAAAAAACGGAAATGGAAGGATGGTTTGTAGTGTTAGCGGGTTAGTGAGAGGTCTCGGGTTCGAGTCCTGTCTTGGGCAAATTTTTTTGGAATAAGGTAGTTTCCTTCTCATAATAAAAATAATAATAATAATAATAATAATAATAATAATAATAATAATAATAATAATTATTATTATTATTATTATTATTATTATTATTATTATTATTATTATTATTATTATTATTATTATTATTGTTAATATTAAGTAGTAATATTATTATTAGTATTATTATTACTAAGTATTAGTATCATTTAGTATTATTATTGTTATTATTATTATTATTATTATTATTATTATTAACATATAACATTTTATTATTATTAAAACTGTATTATTATTACGATTATTATTATCATATGTACTACTAGCATTATTATTACTATTATCATTTTATTAAAAGTATCATTTTAATTAAAGTTATAATCCTTATTAAAATTTCATTTAAGTTATTATTATCATTATCATAAAAAGATACAATTTTTATTTATAACTATTAATATTATTTTACCAAATAAATACTAGTTTAAAACTTATAATATAACTATGTTTATATTTTTATAATAAACATTGCTTATTTATTTAAAATATATCCTATAAATATATTTAATTCACTATTTTAAGATAACATACAATACAACAAGCATATTATTAATAATAATACATATAAACGTGTTTGATTACGATTATACGTGTTAATATATAAACTTGATATAGGTTCGTGAATCCGATGACAACTCTGTACTTGTTCAGTGCCATCATACTCGTAAAATATGAAATACAGTATTGTGAGTTTTCATAGCTCCCTTTTTATCTATATTTTTGGGCTGAGAATACATGCGCAAATTTTATAACTGTTTTATACGTTAGACACAAGTACCAACTATTAAACTGTGATATGTTGGGCTATGACCAGCAAGTCCCCAACCGATAAGTATAAACGATAACTTGTTACGGGGCAAACTTGAAAGTCTAGTCTAAATATCAGTACCAACTATTAAACTATGCTATACCCAGCTATGTGTAGTGACCCGAACTTTTCCAAACCTTTCTATGATTATATGTTTAATGAAAACTATATTTACATGATTAAATGTTTCCAACATGTTAAGCAATCAAACTTGTTAAGACTTGGTTAATTGAAACAGAAATTTTGTAAAAGTCTGATTACCCAGTTTGACCAATGATTCGCGAATGCTATAAGTTGTATATGACATGATTATACATAAATGAATAAATATATATGTTTAACATGATATAATGATCATCAAGTATCTCATTAAAAATAGTAACAATAAGTTATATACTTAAAAAAGAGACTATTGACATATGAAACTCGAAACGATACATATAACGATTATCGTTATAACCACGTCTTACTAAATATATATGAAGCATATTAATACATTGTTATATTATATATAACATGATAATATGATAATTAAATATATCATTAAGTGTATTAACAATGAACTACATAAGTAAAAATAAGACTACTAACTTAAGGATTTCGAAACGAGACATATATGTAACGATTATCGTTGTAACGACATTTAAATGTATATATCATATTAAGATATATTAATATATCATAATATCATGATAATATAATAATTTAAAATCTCATTTGATATTATAAACTTTGGGTTAACAACATTTAACCAGATCGTTAACCTAAAGGTCTCAAAACAACATTTACATGTAACGACTAACGATGACTAAACGACTCAGTTAAAATGTATATACATGTAGTGTTTTAATATGTATTCATACACTTTTGAAAGACTTCAAGACACTTATCAAAATACTTCTACTTAACAAAAATGCTTACAATTACATCCTCGTTCAGTTTCATCAACAATTCTACTCGTATGCATCCGTATTCGTACTCGTACAATACACAGCTTTTAGATGTATGTACTATTGGTATATACATTCCAATGATCAGCTCTTAGCAGCCCATGTGAGTTACCTAACACATGTGGGAACCATCATTTGGCAACTAGCATGAAATATCTCATAAAATTACAAAAATATGAGTAATCATTCATGACTTATTTACATGAAAACAAAATTACATATCCTTTATATCTAATCCATACACCAATGACCAAAAACACCTACAAACACTTTCATTCTTCAATTTTATTCATCTAATTGATCTCTCTCAAGTTCTATCTTCAAGTTCTAAGTGTTCTTCATAAATTCCAAAAGTTCTAGTTTCATAAAATCAAGAATACTTCCAAGATTGCAAGTTTACTTCCAAGTTTTCTAAATCCATTCCAAGTAATCATCCAAGATCAAGAAACCTTTGTTAATTACAGCAGGTTATCTTTCTAATACAAGGTAATATTCATATTCAAACTTTAATTCAATTTCTATAACTATAACAATCTTATTTCGAGTGGAAATCTTACTTGAAATTGTTTTCGTGTCATGATTCTACTTCAAGAACTTTCAAGCCATCCAAGGATCCTTTGAAGCTAGATCTATTTTTCTCATTTCCAGTAGGTTTATCCAAGGAACTTGAGGTAGTAATGATGTTCATAACATCATTCGATTCATACATATAAAGCTATCTTATTCGAAGGTTTAAACTTGTAATCACTAGAACATAGTTTAGTTAATTCTAAACTTGTTCGCAAATAAAAGTTAATCCTTCTAACTTGACTTTTAAAATCAACTAAACACATGTTCTATATCTATATGATATGCTAACTTAATGATTTAAAACCTGGAAACACGAAAAACACCGTAAAACCGAATTTACGCCGTCGTAGTAACACCGCGGGCTGTTTTGGGTTAGTTAATTAAAAACTATGATAAACTTTGATTTAAAAGTTGTTATTCTGGGAAAATGATTTTTATTATGAACATGAAACTATATCCAAAAATTATGGTTAAACTCAAAGTGGAAGTATGTTTTCTAAAATGGTCATCTAGACGTCGTTCTTTCGACTGAAATGACCACCTTTACAAAAATGACTTGTAACTTATTTTTCCGACTATAAACCTATACTTTTTCTGTTTAGATTCATAAAATAGAGTTCAATATGAAACCATAGCAATTTTATTCACTCAAAACGGATTTAAAATGAAGAAGTTATGGGTAAAACAAGATTGGATAATTTTTCTCATTTTAACTACGTGAAAATTGGTAACAAGTCTATTCCAACCTTAACTTAATCAACTTGTATTGTATATTATGTAATCTTGAGATACCATAGACACGTATACAATGTTTCGACCTATCATGTCGACACATCTATATATATTTCGGAACAACCATAGACACTCTATATGTGAATGTTGGAGTTAGTTATACAGGGTTGAGGTTGATTCCAAAATATATATAGTTTGAGTTGTGATCAATACTGAGATACGTATACACTGGGTCGTGGATTGATTCAAGATAATATTTATCGATTTATTTATGTACATCTAACTGTGGACAACTAGTTGTACGTTACTAACGAGGACAGCTGACTTAATAAACTTAAAACATCAAAATATATTAAAAGTGTTGTAAATATATTTTGAACATACTTTGATATATATGTATATATTGTTATAGGTTCGTGAATCAACCAGTGGCCAAGTCTTACTTCCCGACGAAGTAAAAAACTGTGAAAGTGAGTTATAGTCCCACTTTTAAAATATAATATTTTTGGGATGAGAATGCATGCAGGTTTTATAAATGATTTACAAAATAAACACAAGTACGTGAAACTACATTCTATGGTTGAATTATCGAAATCGAATATGCCCCTTTTTATTAAGTCTGGTAATCTAAGAATTAGGGAACAGACACCTTAATTGACGCGAATCCTAAATATTGATCTATTGGGCCTAACAAACCCCATCCAAAGTACTGGATGCTTTAGTACTTCAAAATTTATATCATATCCGAAGGGTGTCCCGGAATGATGGGGATATTCTTATATATGCATCTTGTTAATGTCGGTTACCAGGTGTTCACCATATGAATGATTTTTATCTCTATGTATGGGATGTGTATTGAAATATGAAATCTTGTGGTCTATTGTTACGATTTGATATATATAGGTTAAACCTATAACTCACCAACATTTTTGTTGACGTTTAAAGCATGTTTATTCTCAGGTGAATACTAAGAGCTTCCGCTGTTGCATACTAAAATAAGGACAAGATTTGGAGTCCATGTTTGTATGATATTGTGTAAAAACTGCATTCAAGAAACTGATTTCGATGTAACATATATGTATTGTAAACCATTATGTAATGGTCGTGTGTAAACATGATATTTTAGATTATCATTATTTGATAATCTACGTAAAGCTTTTTAAACCTTTATTTATGAAATAAAGGTTATGGTTTGTTTTAAAAATGAATGCAGTCTTTGAAAAACGTCTCATATAGAGGTTAAAACCTCGCAACGAAATCAATTAATATGGAACGTTTTTAATCAATAAGAACGGGACATTTCAGTTGGTATCCGAGCGTTGGTCTTAGAGAACTAGAAAATTTGCATTAGTGTGTCTTATCGAGTTTGTTAGAATGCATTAGTGAGTCTGGACTTCGACCGTGTTTTCTTTAAAAATGATTGCTTAACATTTTTGTTGGAAACTATATATTATTAACATGTATATATATTATGTGATATATTAATCTCTTAACATGTTTGATATTGTGTGATAGATGTCTACCTCTAGCACAAATCTCATTGACTCACCTAATAATAACGAGGAGTCGAATATATATTGGACTGATTCACAAGTTCCTAAAGAAGAACCGGAAGAAGAATCAGAACCGGAAGAAGAATCAGAACCGGAAGAGGAGGAACCGGAGGAGGAAATAGAACCGGTGGGGAAAATAATAAAACGGTTAAGTAAAAGAAAATCCTCAACCAACCGACCAAGGTTAATTATGGTCAATGGTGTTTCCGCCAAGGAAGCAAAATATTGGAAGGATTACCAATTCTCCGATGAATCGGATTCCGACGAGAATTCCGATGATGTTATAGAAATTACCCCAACTGAATTTAAAAAGGCAAAAGAAAATAATAAGGGAAAGGGCATAAAAATAGAGAAATCTAATTCCAACCCCGATGAACTTTATATGTATCGTCAACCCCCGAAGCCCTTAAGTTGTAACAATGACCCGGGAAGCTCTAAACCACCAGGTTTTTCTAAACCGTTGTGGAAAACGACAGCTCGTATTAGGGGAACATCATATATCCCTAGAAACTTGGAAAAACGAACCAAAACTGAAGAAGAAGAAACGAGCAAGTCAGAATAAGATAGTTGTATTCGTGTGGTGTAATATATGTAATATAGTGTGCTTATGCTTTATGATATATGTAAAATTGCTTGTATTAATAAGTATTTTTTTTTTATGAATCTAACTCTTGTCTATTTTACAGTATAAAAACACAAAATAGATAGACAATCTAATATTTTAAGAGACCTAACCGGACACATGATTGATGAAATCTTGTCTAGAGTCGGTCAGAATTCTTCGGCACAACTATTTACGACGAAATCAGTTTGTAAGACATTCGAAGAATGTAACGACTCGGATTTTTCCAATCGTTTTATACTTATGAGATTAATATTTACATAAATTAAACCTTACCAACATGATACGCAATCCAAATTGTTGAGACTTGTGTTTTTGAAAAGAGTTTTACACAACGTTTGACCGTCCAATTTGACCGATGATATCACGAACTATATAACATATGATAATTATATGTTTGTGTATATATATGTATTTATATATATTTAACATGATCTAAGGATGGTTTAAAATCTCATTGTGTACTAATGACAATGAGTTATAAGTATATTTTGAAACTACTAACTTAAGTTTTCAAAACGATAACTATACGTAACATTCTTTGATATATATACTTATAACCTATAATGCTTATACATGTATCGTATATATAATGTATTTAATCACTTTTTAAGAACTTAAATACATAAAACAATATAAGTATATTCACAAAAGATAGCTATATTTGAATTCTCATTCCGTTTCCTCAAGATTTCTATACGTATATCTAGGGTATATGTACCCGTATCATACCCAGCTTCTATATGTATTTACTATTGGTATATACACATCAAATCAACATCCTAATCAACATTATTACTGCCCTAGATATGAGGTAACTAGGATTTGTCAAGTAGCATAAATTATTAGTAAAAAAATAAAATTAGGAATCCTTTTCTTTCTTTATAAACTAAAAATGTTTTTATGAATGAACACCATTTCTTCACTCCATTTTCTCATACCTACACCCTCATTTCTCTCTCAAAATACTCCTAACTTCATACTTGATCATCTCCAAGCATTTTCCCCATCATTTAGCTTCAATTACAAGCCTTAAACACCATAAGAAAACTCTTTCAAGAACATATCAAAATAACCACCCGTTTGAAGAAGTATACTTCCAACCTTTTGATCTAACTCCACCACTCTTTGATTCCAAGATTTTTTCTTATCTCTTACAGTAACTTTGTCCAAGTAACTTGAGGTAGTAACCTTGTTCATAATCTTGTTCGATTCATAATTATATAGCTATCTTATTTTATGTTGTAAAATTTTAACAACAAGAACATAGTTTGAATGATTTCAAACTTGTTTGCAAACTAAATAGATCCTTCTAACTTAACTTTTAAAATACTTCAAGACCTGTAATATATCATAATGATATGCTAACTTAACAAGATATAACTTGGTTTTACAAAGAACACCTTAAAAACTGAATCTACGTCGTCGGAGTGCAACCGGGGGCTGTTTTGGGTTGGATAATTAAAAACCATCTTGAACTTTGAATTGGAAGTTCATGTTCTGTAAAAATGATATTGCTTATGAATATGTTGACACGTAAAAATTTCATGGTTTAACTCAAAGTGTAAGTATTTTTAGAAAAATGATCATTAAATGTTGTTTTTATGATGGAAAATGATCACTTTCATAAGTTTTACCAAAGTTTGACCTATAACCTGTGATTTCGAATACAAACTAAGGTATTTTCAGTTCATATTCTTAAAATTTGACTCGATCCAAGGAAGTGGCAAGTTGAACCAACAAAAACGGAGTTGTAATGAAGAAACTACGACTAAAACAAGATTGGGTATCCGAAGCTAGTTTAGCTACGTAAATATTTGGAGATAAAGTAAATTAATCATATCTTTTCTAATTAATATGATATTTTATATATAATTACTTATGATTTGATTTTATATATTTCAGGACCACCCGTAAACAACACGAGAAGATTAATCATAAGACCTCATGATTGTACGCAACACGTCATTTGACAACACGGTACTTTATGTACGCAACACGTCATTTGACAACATGGTACCATGGGTCGAGATTAATTCTGATCAATACGAATACGATGGGGTCTTTATTTATTTTATTCAGCAACTAATTGTGGACCACTAACATCGGACTGCTAACTACGGACTAAGAAAATATTAAAAGTATTATAAGTGTGTATATATATATATATATATATATATATATATATATATATATATATATATATATATATAACGATTACTTGAAAAGAAAATATGTTGATATATTATATATATATGGTTAGGTTCGTGATATCTATCGGAGACCAAGTCGAGTTAAATACCTTCAAGGCAAAAGTGAGTATATAGTCCCACTTTTAAACTCTAAATATTTTGGGATGAGAATACATGCATTTTATGATTTACGTTATGGACATAAGTGATAAAAAAAATATATTCTACGTTGAGTTGTACCACTGGCATACTTCCCTGTAGCTTGGTAACTACTATTTACATGTGGTATTGTAAACGCGAATCCTGTTGATAGATCTATCGGGCCTGACAACCCCAACCGGACTGGACGACCAGTATTCAACGGTTGCACAGTACTTCGTTTCGGTGACTACACTTGGTACAGTGTAGTGAGATTTCATAATAAAGGGAATATGCGACGTTGATTAAATGTTAAGTATGGTTATCAAGTGCTCAACCACTTAGAATATTTTTATTAAAACGTTTATGTATATGAAATCTTGTGGTCTATATTTATAACGCTGCTAGCATTAAACCTATATCTCACCAACTTTATGTTGACGTTTAAAGCATGTTTATTCTCAGGTTTCTAGAAGTCTTCCGCTATTTGAATATATGTTAGAGAAACCATGTGCATGGAGTCATACATGTTTTATTCGAGGAAGCATTGCATTCACAAAATCATCACCGTGTATTTATTTTGACTGCATTGTCAATGGAAGTATTCTTGTAAACTGTTATTTACAGTGATTGTCTATATGTAGAAATCATCAGATGTCGAAAACATTGAATTTTAAATATTCATTTATGGTATATCTTTTCAAAAGAATGCAATGTTTATAAAACGTATCATATAGAGGTCAAATGCCTCGCGATGTAATCATATGTTATTGTATTCGTCCCTATGGATTGGGTCGGGTTGTTTCATGTGGTATCAGAGCAGTGGTCTTAGCGAACCAGGTCTGCATTAGTGTGTCTAACTGATAAGTCGTTAGGTTGCATTAGTGAGTCTGGACTTCGACCGTGTCTGCATGTCAAAATTTTGCTTATCATTTTGTGTCGAAAATCATCTACTTATCATCTGTAGGAAATTACCTACTTATCATCTTAAGTCTAAACGCGTCTTACTGCATTCATTGCATGAATGGTGTATAGACAAAATTCATATCTTAGCGTATTTGCTAATTCATATCTACGCGTATCTGTTACTGTAAACTTTGTCTGACATATTCCTTAAATCCCTCCGTAATCTACGAGATCTTTTGTTCTATATATGTGGATATTCTATATAATTAGAATACCACCCGATAGCCGGAAAATCATTTCATATCGAAAAATCCTTTATTCATTCATACGAAATGGAACTCGTCACTAGTTGAAGTCCCTCGAATTTCGATATGGAATACCACTCAAGCTCCGAAAGCAGTGTGACCGGAATGGATCAACCAATCAGTCATCATCTATTTTGGATGGATTGGGGATGGGTTCGTAGCCTCCTCAATCATTGGAGACAAGAAGAAGGTGATCCCTTCCATCCACCAAATTGCCCTCTTGACGATGAACCTGAAGCACTTACCGGCGAACCTGTTCGAGAAACCATTTTCTCTCTCATTTCCAGAGTATCTCGTCACGATTATATACTACATCAAATTCTAGATTTTATTTATCCGCTCGTCCGAACCGACAATCACCCTGGTGTAATAGAAGAAGTCAACGAGCTTCGCACTCGGGTAGTGGCTTTGGAGAATACGGTACGAAGGTTACAAACACCATCAGCAGCATCAGCAGCATAACCAGTACCGTCAATAATGTCAACATCGCAAGCCTCAATACCCTAAGCACCAGCAGCATCACCAGCATCAACGTTATCACCATCATCAACATCAACAGGATCATTACCACCACCAACAATCACATCCGCATCACACGCCTCAATATCACCATCCGTACCTCGGATATCAACGTCACATGCACCATAGATACCAAGAAGTACCAACAACAACAAACGATGAAGTATTGATTCATAACTTCATCGGAGAAACATTCTATGGTGATTATGTAATCTCTAAAGACATAGAGATTACCTATTTCTGCCTTAACCATAAATCAGATGAGTGGACAGAAATGATAAAAGGAAGAGTAGAAACCCCGACAAGAATGATGCGTAAGGTACAAGCTAGACTTCTTTTACCAACAGCATCAGCAGTACCCTTAGTCTCACCAACACAGTCAGCACTATCAACATCGTTAGAATCGTCAGCAACTTTAGCATCACAAGCTCCACCAGTTCAAGAATCACCGTGGACATCATCAATAACGAGTATATTACGAGTTATGAAGTATTAACTCATTCTTCTGAAGAATTTATATAAATATTTTATATATATGAATTCAGAAACTAAAATAAATCTTTTCGTACTAAGCTATTAAGTATGAATTGAAAAAGGGTAGATACTACTCGTTTAAATTCATACTACAAATATGCAATGATGTACATCCTTCGTTAGCAACTTAATCATCGTTAACTACAATCCCTGTTTCAATTCAATGAATTTCATTTTATAATAAACCAAGTGTATTATTCAATAATATGTTTGATTTTACACTTTCATCTTCAATGTACTCGAAGCTTACTGGGAAACAACATTCATATCTTGCGAAGTTAGCAAGAGTTCAATGAGTATCAGCATGATTCACTAAGGAAATATATATAAGAATAAATAATGAAGTATTGATCCATAACTTCATTAATATTCTGTGAAGAATATGTGGTTCCTAATCATTTTAGAGATTACTTATTCTAGCTCAAACCGAAAATCAAATGAGTCTAATATTATATTGACTTATTAAATTCATGATTGCATCTGAAGAAGATATATATGTACATATATTTTCATAAAGATTGTAATAAAATTCTCTGGTACAAAACACTACTTGTGAATTTTTTTTAACGGGTAGGTAATACCCGAGAGATATATAAATTCACAATTAATATGATTATATTCTTCGACTCTGATTCAACAATCATCAACTATACTCACTACCTTCACAATAATATACATTCTTTCATAGAAATCAAAACAACCATTCTCATCCAAATTTGATTACGACAAAATGAAATCCAAGTCAAGACTTAACAGAAGACATCACTCTTAGGACTCTTACATCTTTCAAAACTATACTTTGACTTCAAAACTATGCTAGAACATCATTCGATTCTTGGAACCCAGAAAAATATTTGTATCATTCAAAGTCCTAAAACATCATATGTATATTAACAATTACAATCTATGATCAAACCCTTCGAAATTCCTGAAGACACTTCAAATAATGGACAATCGAGAGGATGATCTAACCACACATTACCCGCAGTTTTGCACCTGAAAAGCTCTCGAAACCAAGGACATAATTTAACACGTATCCGCATTAAATCTTTTAGCATTTATTAGCAAAAATAACTTTGCGATTCCTTTTCAAAATAGCAAATTTTGTCACAGTTTCAGCAAGTCAACCTCGACTTTCCATTCGAAGTAGCCTTATTATAACCTGTAATACATACGATTACCCTTTTGTTACCAGGGAACCTTTTATATTCCACGACATTATCAGCAGATGTACCAGCAACTCGTTACCCCTTTGGCGGAATCAACAATTGGTATTTTAAAATCTCGGAGCATTTCTATTTCGGCAGTTATATATATATATATATACAACGTCTATCCCCAAGAATTACATATTTCAAATGTGAAGTTTCTGAAAAATGCTCCAGTCTACGAATTATTGCTATTAAGTTTTGGAAAAGACTGATAAAGTGGTAAAGACAGTAGACAACAATTACGGTCAGAAGTTTGACAATAAAGAATAATAGATTGGAAAAGCTCGAACGAAAAATTTGGTACTGGAAAACGGATTGAGCAAATTATAAAGGAGGTCATGGACAAATCACAATGACGAAATCTACCTTCAAAGGATTCAAATGATTCAGTGTCTGCTGAAACATTTAGTAAGAACCTTACTCCTTATTCTAAACCTTCACAGACAGATTTTCCGCGTCATTCCCTGATCTTAGATATTCTAAGATATCATCGTATTTTTCATTATAAATATCTCCGATATTCCTGAAGATATATTCCCAACTATCCTCATCAAAAATCATTTATCTCTTCACAATATTTGCGTTACAACATAAAAGAAACTGTGTTAGTTTCTAAATTCTGAAAAATTCAAGTTTAAAATATGAATGTTTTGAAGTAGTGTTGGAAACTGAAGCATGAATTAGTATAATATAATGACACTTGATCAACGTGATTATATTACAGTAATTCATACTGAGTTTCTAAATGGAACATAATGATTCACAGATCATAACGTCATCATGTGCCATGTTACACAACTCTTACATTCTACCCAATCTCCAAACATATTAAGAACATATCTCCTTGATAATTCTATCTTTTTGGACATTCTGGTAACTTACCAAATCAAGATCATGCAATTACTATTTCCTTCTTAGAACATTAACTATGTTTATTTCAAAATCCATACCTACGAATTTCGGACCATTATTCGCTTGACTCGAAGTCGGGAAGAGGAAACAGAAGTATGGAACTGTTGAATATAAAAGAAAATATAAAGCTCGACAACAACAAATAAATTACAAACCGTGTATATCAATACGTATTGCAACGTAAAGGCACGGGAGAATTAACAATACTGTAACCCCAAGGTAATAGTAGAAATAAATAAAATCCTCCGGAGGTAGATGAAAAAGAAGAATGACAGAGATGAAAGTTAAGAGTATATCCAGGATCAGTACTGGATGAAGCATACTGATAAATGTTTTAAAGTATGAATTGAGGGATGAAGAATAGAAGGTATGAGTTGTAAGGAAATGAAGGGAGGTGGATTTATAGTAAAAGATCCGACAGAGCAATCAAAATAGATGATCGCATTTAAAGCGGATTCTAATTTCCTTGATTATCGAAGAATCAAATCTCATTATGAAGATTTTACTCCAAATCTCTTGAACTTGGAAATCAATCCTATCTACGTCAAAAGATATGACGAATCTATACCTACTCATTTCACCCTTTGGTGATAGCCTCACTCGTACTCTTCACAAAAATCAAATTGCTTTATCAATATTACTTGATGATAAGAAAACTCTAATTTCCAACTCGTATACGTCATGAAAACATACTTATTGTCAGCCATGACCATCCCATTCAAATTTTAGGGCGAAATTTATTTAACGGGTAGGTACTGTAATGACCCGGATATTTCCAATCGTTTTATACTTATGAGATTAATATTTACATAAATTAAACCTTACCAACATAATAAGCAATCCAAATTGTTGAGACTTATGTTTTTGAAAAGAGTTTTACACAACGTTTGACCGTCCAATTTGACCGATGATATCATGAACTATATAACATACGATAATTATACGTTTGTGTATATATATGTATTTATATATATTTAACATGATCTAAGGATGGTTTAACATCTCATTGTGTACTAATGACAATGAGTTATAAGTATATTTTGAAACTACTAACTTAAGTTTTCAAAATGATAACTATACGTAACATTCTTTGATATATATACTTATAACCTATAATGGTTATACATGTATCGTATATATAATGTATTTAATCACTTTTTAAGGACTTAATTACATAAAACAATATAAGTATATTCACAAAATATAGCTATATTTGAATTCTCATTCCGTTTCCTCAAGATTTCTATACGTATATCTAGGGTATATGTACCCGTATCATACCCAGCTTCTATATGTATTTACTATTAGTATATACACATCAAATCAACATCCTAATCAACATTATTACTGCCCTAGATATGAGGTAACTAGGATTTGTCAAGTAGCATGAATTATTAGTAAGAAAACAAAATTAGGAATCCTTTTCTTTCTTTATAAACTAAAAACGTTTTTATGAATGAACACCATTTCTTCACTCCATTTTCTCATACCTACACCCTCATTTCTCTCTCAAAATACTCCTAACTTCATACTTGATCATCTCCAAGCATTTTCCCCATCATTTAGCTTCAATTACAAGCCTTAAACACCATAAGAAAACTCTTTCAAGAACATATCAAAATAACCACCCATTTGAAGAAGTATACTTCCAACCTTTTGATCTAACTCCACCACTCTTTGATTCCAAGATTTTTTCTTATCTCTTACAGTAACTTTGTCCAAGTAACTTGAGGTAGTAACCTTGTTCATAATCTTGTTCGATTCATAATTATATAGCTATCTTATTTTATGTTGTAACATTTTAACAACAAGAACATAGTTTGAATGATTTCAAACTTGTTTGCAAACTAAATAGATCCTTCTAACTTAACTTTTAAAACACTTCAAGACCTGTAATATATCATAATGATATGCTAACTTAACAAGATATAACTTGGTTTTACAAAGAACACCTTAAAAACTGAATCTACGTCGTCGGAGTGTAACCGGGGGCTGTTTTGGGTTGGATAATTAAAAACCATCTTGAACTTTGAATTGGAAGTTCATGTTCTGTAAAAATGATATTTCTTATTAATATGTTAACACATAAAAATTTCATGGTTTAACTCAAAGTGTAAGTATTTTTAGAAAAATGATCATTAAATGTTGTTTTTATGATGGAAAATGATCACTTTCATAAGTTTTACCAAAGTTTAACCTATAACCTGTGATTTTGAATATAAACTAAGGTATTTTCAGTTCATATTATTAAAATATGACTCGATCCAAGGAAGTGACAAGTTGAACCAACAAAAACGGAGTTGTAATGAAGAAACTACGACTAAAACAAGATTGGGTATCCGAAACTAGTTTAGCTACGAAAATATTTGGAGATAAAGTAAATTAATCATATCTTTTCTAATTAATATGATATTTTATATATAATTACTTATGATTTGATTTTATATATTTCAGGACCACCCGTAAACAACACGAGAAGATTAATCATAAGACCTCATGATTGTACGCAACACGTCATTTGACAACACGGTACTTTATATACGCAACACGTCATTTGACAACATGGTACCATGGGTCGAGATTAATTCTGATCAATACGAATACGATGGGGTCTTCATTTATTTTATTGAGCAACTAATTGTGGACCACTAACATCGGACTGCTAACTACGGACTATGAAAATATTAAAAGTATTATAAGTGTATATATATATATATATATATATATATATATATATATATATAACGATTACTTGAAAAGAAAATATGTTGATATATTATATATATATATATGGTTAGGTTCGTGATATCTATCGGAGACCAAGTCGAGTTAAATACCTTCAAGGCAAAAGTGAGTATATAGTCCCACTTTTAAACTCTAAATATTTCGGGATGAGAATACATGCATTTTATGATTTACAATATGGATATAAGTGATAAAAAAATATATTCTACGTTGAGTTGTACCACTGGCATACTTCCCTGTAGCTTGGTAACTACTATTTACATGTGGTATTGTAAACACGAATCCTGTTGATAGATCTATCGGGCCTGACAACCCCAACCGGACTGGATGACCAGTATTCAACGGTTGCACAGTACTTCGTTTCGGTGACTACACTTGGTACAGTGTAGTGAGATTTCATAATAAAGGGAATATGCGACATTGATTAAATGTTAAGTATGGTTATCAAGTGCTCAACCACTTAGAATATTTTTATTAAAACGTTTATGTATATGAAATCTTGTGGTCTATATTTATAACGCTGCTAGCATTAAACCTATATCTCACCAACTTTATGTTGACGTTTAAAGCATGTTTATTCTCAAGTTCCTAGAAGTCTTCTGCTGTTTGAATATATGTTAGAGAAACCATGTGCATGGAGTCATACATGTTTTATTCGAGGAAGCATTGCATTCACAAAATCATCACCGTGTATTTATTTTGACTGCATTGTCAACGGAAGTATTCTTGTAAACTGTTATTTACGGTGATTGTCTATATGTAGAAATCATAAGATGTCGAAAACATTGAATTTTAAATATTCATTTATGGTATATGTTTTCAAAAGAATGCAATGTTTATAAAACGTATCATATAGAGGTCAAATGCCTCGCGATGTAATCATATGTTATTGTATTCGTCCCTATCGATTGGGTCGGGTCGTTTCAAAGAACGTTCCAAGAATGTCTTGGTTTATAAGAGACTTTCGTTTGAAAGATGGGGGATATCACATTGGGAAACCCATAAGTTACGATGTGTTTACTTTGACGCATATATTGCGGGGAACCCAAATGCTATTTTACGCAATGGGTTAAGAAATTATTTTGACTCAATGTATCCGAATATAGGACTTCATGATTTAGAAAAAGCGGCTAACATGCAACATAAAGAAGCATGCTATGCTTACGGGTTAGTAATGTTCGCTTCTCACCAAAGTGAGAAAAAGAACATCGGGCTACAACTATTAAACAAAACTTTCCCACAAGTGACGGAGTCGGTAATTGGGGTAAGAAATGAGGTTTTTAGGTTATTACGAGACTGTTGGTCATTACGTAACCCTCGTCCCTTTGACGACGTTACAACACGCTGTCTTATCAACGGCCATAACGGTTATGTTCCACAAGACCAAGGATGGGAAGTAGTCCTAGTAAAACCAGAATGCATGACTTGTTTCTGGACGTATGAATTACGTGTCTTTATTGCCTTTGCTGAACGACTTGTGTACTAGCTAGAATTATCTTCACAATATCTTGTGTCAAAGTTATTGTGTGCTATATTTCATGCTTTATGTAAAATAAGCGGTATTGTAAGTTTGTAAAATATTGTATAAAAGTTTGAACGCGAAATATTATTATAATCAGTTTTTCATATAGAATTGTAGTAGTTGAATTGTATATTAGCTACTAAGTATGAACTTAACGGGTAGGTACTACCCGAATTTAAACTTATAAAACGCTAATATAAAGAAAAAGCTTTTATAAATGAGTTCATATTATGCTACGAAATACTATTAACTACTCTTAATATTCTGTATGATTAACTTGTTCCATTTGACTATTTTGAAGGAAATGGCACCGACTACTCGACACACCGTGAATATGAATGAAGAGGAATTCCGTACTTTTCTAGCTTCAAACATAGCCGCAGTACAGGCTGCGCTACATACCAACAATAACCTTGGATCTAGCAGTACAGGAAATCATGTAGGATGCTCCTACAAAGAATTCACTGCCTGCAAACCTTTGGAATTTGATGGAACCGAAGGACCGATCGGATTGAAACGGTTGACCGAGAAGGTCGAATCGGTGTTTGCCATAAGTAAGTGTACTGAAGAGGACAAAGTGAAGTATGATACGCATACCTTCACAGGTTCTGCGTTAACATGGTGGAATACCTATCTAGAGCAAGTGGAACAAGATGATGCGTACGCACTACCGTGGTCAGCATTCAAGCACTTGATGAACGAGAAGTACCGTCCCAGAACCGAGGTCAATAAGCTCAAGACAGAACTTAGAGGGTTACGAACCCAAGGATTTGATATTACCACGTACGAAAGACGATTCATAGAATTGTGCCTATTGTGTCCGGGAGCGTTCGAAGATGAGGAAGAGAAGATCGACGCGTTTGTGAAAGGATTACCGGAAAGAATCCAAGAAGATATAAGTTCACACGAGCCCGCCTCCATACAACAGGCATGTAGAATGCCTCACAAACTAGTGAACCAGATTGAAGAAAGAATTAAAGAACAGTGCTGAAGAGGCCAATGTGAAGCAAGTTAAAAGAAAGTGGGAGGAAAACGGTGATAAGAATCACCAATACAACAACAACAGCAATTACAACAATAATCGCAACAATTATCCCAACAATCGCAACATCAATCGCAACTACAACAAACGGCCCAACAATAACAACAACAACAACAACAACAGCAGCAACTACAACAATCATCCCAACAACAATAACAACCGCAACAACAACAACAATCAGAAGCAGCTATGCCAAAGGTGTGAAAAGTATCACTCGGGGTTCTGCACCAAATTTTGCAACAAGTGTAAAAGAAATGGTCATAGCGTGGCGAAGTGTGAGGTCTACGGACCAGGGGTTAACAGAACAAAATGAACAAATGGTGTCGGAACGAGTAATGGCGGAGCAAGTAGTGTCGGAACAAGTTATGCCAATGTAGTTTGTTATAAATGTGGAAAACCAGGCCACATTATTAGAAATTGCCCGAACCAGGAGAACACGAATGGACAAGGTCGCGGAAGAGTTTTCAATATTAATGCGGCAGAGGCACAGGAAGACCCGGAGCTTGTTACGGGTACGTTTCTTATTGACAATAAATATGCTTACGTTTTATTTGATTCGGGTGCGGATAGAAGCTATATGAGTAGAGATTTTTGTGCTAAATTAAGTTGTCCATTGACGCCGTTGGATAGTAAATTTTTACTCGAATTAGCAAACGGTAAATTAATTTCAGCAGATAATATATGCCGGAATCGAGAAATTAAACTAGGTAGCGAAATATTTAAGATTGATTTGATACCAGTAGAGTTAGGGAGTTTTGATGTAATAGTTGGCATGGACTGGCTGAAGAAGGTGAAAGCAGAAATCGTATGTTATAAAAATGCAATTCGCATTGTACGAGAAGAAGGAGAACCCTTAATGGTGTACGGAGAAAAGGGCAACATGAAGCTACATCTTATTAGTAATTTGAAGGCACAAAAACTAATAAGAAAAGGTTGCTATGCTGTTCTAGCACACGTCGAGAAAGTACAAACTGAAGAAAAGAGCATCAATGATGTTCCCGTCGCAAAAGAATTTCCCGATGTATTTCCGAAAGAATTACTGGGACTACCTCCACATCGATCTGTTGAATTTCAAATAGATCTTGTACCAGGAGCTGCACCAATAGCTCGTGCTCCTTATAGACTCGCACCCAGCGAGATGAAAGAACTGCAAAGCCAACTGCAAGAACTATTAGAACGTGGTTTCATTCGACCAAGCACATCACCATGGGGAGCTCCTGTTTTGTTTGTCAAGAAGAAGGATGGTACATTTAGGTTGTGTATTGACTACAGAGAGTTGAACAAACTTACCATCAAAAACCGTTATCCACTGCCGAGAATTGACGACTTATTTGATCAACTACAAGGCTCGTCGGTTTATTCGAAGATCGATTTACGTTCTGGATATCATCAAATGCGAGTAAAGGAGGATGATATTCCAAAAACTGCTTTTAGGACGCGTTATGGTCATTACGAGTTTATGGTTATGCCGTTTGGATTGACTAACGCACCAGCTGTGTTCTTGGACCTTATGAACCGAGTGTGTGGGCCATATCTTAACAAGTTTGTCATTGTTTTCATCGATGACATACTTATTTACTCAAAGAATGATCAAGAGCACGAAGAACATTTGAGAAAAGTGCTAGAAGTATTGAGGAAAGAAAAACTGTACGCTAAGTTTTCAAAGTGTGCATTTTAGTTGGAAGAAGTTCAATTCCTCAGTCACATAGTGAACAAAGAAGGTATCCAGGTGGACCCGGCAAAGATCGAAACCGTTGAAAAGTGGGAAACCCCAAAAACTCCGAAGCATATACGTCAATTTTTAGGATTGGCTAGTTACTACAGAAGATTCATCCAAGATTTCTCCAAAATAGCAAAACCCTTGACTGCATTAACGCATAAAGGGAAGAAATTTGAATGGAAGGATGAACAAGAGAAGGTGTTTCAATTATTGAAGAAAAAGCTAACTACGGCACCTATATTGTCATTGCCTGAAGTGAATGATGATTTTGTGATTTATTGTGACGCATCAAAGCAAGGTCTCAGTTGTGTATTAATGCAACGGACGAAGGTGATTGCTTATGCGTCTAGACAATTGAAGATTCACGAGCAAAATTATACGACGCATGATTTGGAATTAGGCGCGGTTGTTTTTGCATTAAAGACTTGGAGGCACTACTTATATGGGGTCAAAAGTATTATATATACCGACCACAAAAGTCTTCAACACATATTTAATCAGAAACAACTGAATATGAGGCAGCGTAGGTGGATTGAATTGTTGAATGATTACGACTTTAAGATTCGTTACCACCCGGGGAAGGCAAATGTGGTAGCCGACGCCTTGAGCAGAAAGGACAGAGAACCCATTCGAGTAAAATCTATGAATATAATGATTTATAATAACCTTACTACTCAAATAAAGGAGGCGCAACAAGGAGTTTTAAAAGAGGGAAATTTAAAGGATGAAATACCCAAAGGATCGGAGAAGCATCTTAATATTCGGGAAGACGGAACCCGGTATAGGGCTGAAAGAATTTGGGTACCAAAATTTGGAGATATGAGAGAAATGGTACTTAGAGAAGCTCATAAAACCAGATACTCAATACATCCTGGAACGGGGAAGATGTACAAGGATCTTAAGAAACATTTTTGGTGGCCAGGTATGAAAGCCGATATTGCTAAATATGTAGGAGAATATTTGACGTGTTCTAAGGTCAAAGCTGAACATCAGAAACCATCAGGTCTACTACAATAACCTGAAATCCCGGAATGGAAATGGGAAAACATTACCATGGATTTCATTACTAAATTGCCAAGGACTGCAAGTGGTTATGATACTATTTGGGTAATAGTTGATCATCTCACCAAGTCAGCACACTTCCTGCCAATAAGAGAAGATGACAAGATGGAGAAGTTAGCACGACTGTATTTGAAGGAAGTCGTCTCCAGACATGGAATACCAATCTCTATTATCTCTGATAGGGATGGCAGATTTATTTCAAGATTCTGGCAGACATTACAGCAAGCATTGGGAACTCTTCTAGAAATGAGTATTGTCTATCATCCACAAACTGATGGGCAGAGCGAAAGGACGATACAAACGCTTGAAAACATGCTACAAGCTTGTGTTATTGATTTCGGAAATAGTTGGGATCGACATCTACCGTTAGCAGAATTTTCCTACAACAACAGCTACCATTCAAGCATTGAGATGGCGCCGTTTGAAGCACTTTATGGTAGAAAGTGCAGGTCTCCGATTTGTTAGAGTGAAGTGGGGGATAGACAGATTACGGGTCCGGAGATAATACAAGAAACTACCGAGAAATTCATCCAAATTCAACAAAGATTGAAAACCGCCCAGAGTCGACAAAAGAGCTACGCGGACAGTAAAAGAAAAGATATAGAGTTTGAAATTGGAGAAATGGTCATGCTTAAGGTTTCACCTTGGAAAGGCGTTGTTCGATTTGGTAAACGGGGGAAACGAAATCCAAGGTACATTGGACCATTCAAGATTATAGATTGTGTCGGACCAGAAGCTTACCAACTGGAGCTACCTCAACAACTCGCGGCTGTACATAACACTTTCCACGTCTCAAATTTGAAGAAATATTTTGCTAAAGAAGATCTCACTATTCCGTTGGACGAAATCCAAATCAATGAAAAACTTCAATTCATTGAAGAACCCGTCGAAATAATGGATCGTGAGGTTAAGAGACTTAAACAAAACAAGATACTGATTGTTAAGGTTCGATGGAATGCTCGTAGAGGACCCGAGTTCACCTGGGAGGGTGAAGATCAGATGAAGAAGAAATACCCGCATTTATTTCCAGAAGATACGTCAACACCTCCAACTGCTTAAAATTTCGGGACGAAATTTATTTAACGGGTAGGTACTGTAGTGACCCGAACTTTTCCAAACTATATTTACATGATTAAATGTTTCCAACATGTTAAGCAATCAAACTTGTTAAGACTTGGTTAATTGAAACAGAAATTTTGTAAACGTCTGATTACCCAGTTTGACCAATGATTCGCGAATGCTATAAGTTGTATATGACATGATGATACATAAATGAATAAATATATATGTTTAACATGATATAATGATCATCAAGTATCTCATTAAAAATAGTAACAATAAGTTATATACTTAAAAAGGAGACTATTGACGTATGAAACTCGAAACGATACATATAACGATTATCGTTATAACCACGTCTTACTAAATATATATGAAGCATATTAATACATTGTTATATTATATATAACATGATAATATGATAATTAAATATATCATTAATTGTATTAACAATGAACTACATAAGTAAAAACAAGACTACTAACTTAAGGATTTCGAAACGAGACATATATGTAACGATTATCGTTGTAACGACATTTAAATGTATATATCATATTAAGATATATTAATATATCATAATATCATGATAATATAATAATTTAAAATCTCATTTGATATTATAAACTTTGGGTTAACAACATTTAACAAGATCGTTAACCTAAAGGTCTCAAAACAACATTTACATGTAACGACTAACGATGACTTAACGACTCAGTTAAAATGTATATACAGGTAGTGTTTTAATATGTATTCATACACTTTTGAAAGACTTCAAGACACTTATCAAAATACTTCTACTTAACAAAAATGCTTACAATTACATCCTCGTTCAGTTTCATCAACAATTCTACTCGTATGCACCCGTATTCGTACTCGTACAATACACAGCTTTTAGATGTATGTACTATTGGTATATACACTCCAATGATCAGTTCTTAGCAGCCTATGTTAGTCACCTAACACATGTGGGAACCATCATTTGGAAACTAGCATGAAATATCTCATAAAATTACAAAAATATGAGTAATCATTCATGACTTATTTACATGAAAACAAAATTACATATCCTTTATATCTAATCCATACACCAACGACCAAAAACACCTACAAACACTTTCATTCTTCAATTTTCTTCATCTAATTGATCTCTCTCAAGTTCTATCTTCAAGTTCTAAGTGTTCTTCATAAATTCCAAAAGTTCTAGTTTCATAAAATCAAGAATACTTCCAAGATTGCAAGTTTACTTCCAAGTTTTCTAAATCCATTCCAAGTAATCATCCAAGATCAAGAAACTTTTGTTAATTACAGTAGGTTATCTTTATAATACAAGGTAATAATCATATTCAAACTTTAATTCAATTTCTATAACTATAACAATCTTATTTCGAGTGGAAATCTTACTTGAAATTGTTTTCGTGTCATGATTCTGCTTCAAGAACTTTCAAGCCATCCAAGGATCCTTTGAAGCTAGATCTATTTTTCTCATTTCCAGTAGGTTTATCCAAGGAACTTGAGGTAGTAATGATGTTCATAACATCATTTGATTCATACATATAAAGCTATCTTATTCGAAGGTTTAAACTTGTAATCACTAGAACATAGTTTAGTTAATTCTAAACTTGTTCGCAAATAAAAGTTAATCCTTCTAACTTGACTTTTAAAATCAACTAAAAACATTTTCTATATCTATATGATATGCTAACTTAATGATTTAAAACCTGGAAACACGAAAAACACCGTAAAACCGGATTTACGCCGTCGTAGTAACATCGCGGGCTGTTTTGGGTTAGTTAATTAAAAACTATGATAAACTTTGAATTAAAAGTTGTTATTCTGGGAAAATGATTTTTATTATGAACATGAAACTATATCCAAAAATTATGGTTAAACTCAAAGTGGAAGTATGTTTTCTAAAATGGTCATCTAGACGTCGTTCTTTCGACTGAAATGACCACCTTTACAAAAATGACTTGTAACTTATTTTTCCGACTATAAACCTATACTTTTTCTGTTTAGATTCATAAAATAGAGTTCAATATGAAACCATAGCAATTTGATTCACTCAAAACGGATTTAAAATAAAGAAGTTATGGGTAAAACAAGATTGGATAATTTTTCTCATTTTAACTACGTGAAAATTGGTAACAAATCTATTCCAACCATAACTTAATCAACTTGTATTGTATATTATGTAATCTTGAGATACCATAGACACGTATACAATATTTTGACCTATCATGTCGACACATCTATATATATTTCGGAACAACCATAGACACTCTATATGTGAATGTTGGAGTTAGCTATACAGGGTTGAGGTTGATTCCAAAATATATATAGTTTGAGTTATGATCAATACTGAGATACGTATACACTGGGTCGTGGATTGATTCAAGATAATATTTATCGATTTATTTCTATACATCTAACTGTGGACAACTAGTTGTAGGTTACTAACGAGGACAGCTGACTTAATAAACTTAAAATATCAAAATATATTAAAAGTGTTGTAAATGATTTATAAAATAGACACAAGTACGTGAAACTACATTCTATGGTTGAATTATCAAAATCGAATATGCCCCTTTTTATTAAGTCTGGTAATCTAAGAATTAGGGAACAGACACCCTAATTGACGCGAATTCTAAAGATAGATCTATTGGGCCTAACAAACCCCATCCAAAGTACCGGATGCTTTAGTACTTTGAAATTTATATCATATCCGAAGGGTGTCCCGGAATGATGGGGATATTCTTATATATGCATCTTGTTAATGTCTGTTACCAGGTGTTCACCATATGAATGATTTTTATCTCTATGTATGGGATGTGTATTGAAATATGAAATCTTGTGGTCTATTGTTACGATTTGATATATATAGGTTAAACCTATAACTCACCAACATTTTTGTTGACGTTTAAAGCATGTTTATTCTCAGGTGAATACTAAGAGCTTCCGCTGTTGCATACTAAAATAAGGACAAGATTTGGAGTCCATGTTTGTATGATATTGTGTAAAAACTGCATTCAAGAAACTGATTTCGATGTAACATATATGTATTGTAAACCATTATGTAATGGTCGTGTGTAAACATGATATTTTAAATTATCATTATTTGATAATCTACGTAAAGCTTTTTAAACCTTTATTTATGAAATAAAGGTTATGGTTTGTTTTAAAAATGAATGCAGTCTTTGAAAAACGTCTCATATAGAGGTCAAAACCTCGCAACGAAATCAATTAATATGGATCGTTTTTAATCAATAAGAACGGGACATTTCACTATGTCCGACTAAGTCCCTACATTGATATTTTTAATTGCTGTGGCATTCTTAATTATTGGGGATAGGCCTATCGGGAGTAACGTCCCCGATACATTTGACTAAGTCTTTGTATTACTTGATAATGAAATTAAACGACAAGGACAGAACAACTTGTCACGGGGCAAACAACGTTTAGTCTAAATATCACGCACTGGCATAACGTTTGGATCTTGCGAGATCTACTTTACAAACTAAATCTTGTGGTCTAACACTATTACTGAAATCATTATTTATGACAAACCTATGAACTCACTCAACCTTTGTGTTGACACTTTAAGCATGTTTATTCTCAGGTACTTAAATATTGCTTCCGCTGTATAGCTACTGCTTTGATGATGATTGCTTGCTATGCTTGGAGTCTTCATTACATATCATATCAATTAAAGACATATTTATCTTCCGCTGCAAAAACTCAACAAAACGTCCCATGTAGAGTCGTTCTCGTTTATACAACTGTGATTTGATATATTTAGTGACATCATTCTCCCAGGCCCTATCTGGAGGAAGTCACAGATTGGTATCAGAGCAGGTTGTTGTAGAGAACCAAGATTGCATTTTATGTGCGCCTTATACAATTAGGTACCTTAGCAATGTAGGACTACAACTTTCCCTGACCATAATGCCTTTAATTGTTGCCTTAAACTGTTAAATGCTACACTATGCCTTAGAAACTATGCTTATTAAATTCTTTAATATTTCTTAGAATGCCGAGCCAATCTAAGAACTCTGCTAATTTCCCTAAGTATTATCCAATTACGCCACCGCATCTAAATGCGACACTATGATTTCTGAAATTCTTGACATTCCTAAGTCATCTATCATGGTTAGTGTATTACATATGTATTACATGAAATATTATCCATGAATATATTTGTTACTATTCATACTCAAATGTATATAACTCCCTGTTATATCACGTACCTATATGCCTTATGCCTTTATGCATCGGTTTGCGAACCGGAAAATGTCATTGGGTTATCACAGTATACGAATTGAAAGTCTTTAATCGAAAGATTATTAGATTACATATTTATCATTTTATGATCTCGATACATCATACTTCCATTATTGAAGTATAGACACATCATATCTTATCATATCTTATCATATCTATCTCAATAGACTTTGTCTAACACTTTTCCTAAATGTCTTCCGTAAATGACGGAAATCTTTTTGCTATATATACTATTCGAGGAGACGAAGATATCATTAAATATTCAACACCCATTTCATATCAACCCCTATTCCAAACACATAATATGAATTTCTCACCTGATTCCTCAAGTTCTCCTAGCTCCGAAGATAGCGTGACGGGAGCATACCCACCGATCAATTACCGTGATTTTTCATAAAATGGGGATGGGTTCGCGAAATACTCACCCTATGGAGAAATGAAGAAGCTACTCCTTATCACGAGCCAAACTTACCACCAAACGCCGGAGTACTCGATCCGCTTACCGGTGAACCTGTTCGCAATACCGTTTTCACTCTTTTCGCAAGGATTTTCCGCCTCGAAGGTCGACTCGATGTAACCAACGACAGTATTCGTCCTCTACTCCCGAATTCTAATCAGATAGGGTTATTAGAAGAAGTTAGAAGACTTCGAACTAAATATCGAGAATTGGCAAACCTTACGGAGGAATGGGTAGAATAAATCCATAGACTCGAGCGTAAAGTAGAAACCCTGGAGGAAACAGTATACAATTTGGAAGCTAGGCTCACACATACTACCCAAGTACCACAAGCAACACCAGCAACATAACCAGCATCACCATCAGTACCAACAGTACCATCAACATCACCACCAACAGCATCAGCATCACCAACAACAATATCCGCATCCCACGCCTCAACATCACACTCAGTACCTCAAACATCAACATCATACGCCCCGTAGATATCAAGGAATATTAGTAATAATGAGTTAAGATGTATTGACTCATTCTTCCTGAAGAATTATATATGTATACTTTATACATATATGGTTTGGAATAATAATAAATCTTTTCGTACTAAGCTATTACGTGTGAATCTTAACTAGTATGTACTACTTGGTTAATTCATATCACTAATATGCTATGATGAACATCCTTCGTTAATGACTTAACAATCGTTAATCACTGCTTCGGCACAATAAACTCCATTTCATAATAAACCCAGTGTATTATCTAAATACGTGTTTGATTGTATACTTCATTTTTCGATGTACTCCAAATTTCTAGAAAACATCATTCGTGCCTTGTGAAGTTCACAAGAATTCCACGAGCATCATCAATCATACACCAATGTATATCAATAACAACGAATGAAGAAGTATTGATACATAACTTCATTAAGGAAATATTCCGCGACGATTATGTAATCTCTCAAGTTTTGGAGATTATTTATTCTAGTTTTGCAAATCAAATGAGTTTAATATTATATTAACTCATTAAATCCATGATTATATCTGAAGAATACATATATGAGCGTATATCTTCATAAAGATTGTAAATTCTGTTGTACAAACTGTTAATTGTGAAAATATTTTAACGGGTAGGTAATACCCGAGAAATATTTACATCTCACATTAATACACTGTACATTCTTCAATTTCGATTCATAAATCTTTAACTATACGCACTACCTTCACAATGATATACAATCATCTCCATACAAAATCAATTACACTTTCTAAAATTAATATATCGGAATTCAAGTAAAGCTTTAGCAGGTGTTATCTTCCTAAAGATTACTACATTCATGAATTATATTCATTCGTATTCTGCAATGAATTATCACATCAAACCACCGAAATTATCATTCATCACTTTTAAAATCAATAACGCCTATTCGTTAACCATTAAATCCGTTGACGATTACAATCAGCGTTTAATCATCTAAAAATAAAATTTCTTGAAACCATCTCGGATTGATAACCAATGATTCAGATATGGTAGCATTAAATGCAGAGGAAACAGAAGAATTTTCCTCATCGTTAGATCTTAGAAATTCTAAGATATCACCGTATCTTTCGTTATAAATATCCTCTATATTTCTGAAGATATCTTCATAATGATTCTTGACCGCAATTTCTGAATACATATATGAAGATATCTTCATAGTTTCTATATTATGTAAAATTCAAGTTTAAATTATGAATGATTTAAAGTAGTGTTGGGAATTGAAGCATGAGTTAGTATAATATAATGACGTCAGTCCAACGTGATTATATTACAGTAAGTCATGCTAAATTTTTAATGGAAGATGATGATTCATAGACTTTATAATCATAATTTTCCATGTTACACGACTCTTACATTCTATTTAAACTCTAAACATATCAAGAAAATATTTTTCTTGATGTTTCGGTCTTTTCCGGATATTCTGGTAATTTGACAAATCAAATCGTGCTATTACCTTTCCTTTCTGCTTTGTATATTATGAACATTCGAAACTTCATACCTACAAATTCTGGACCATTACTCGCTTTACTTAGAGTCGAGAGGAGAATAAAAAGGCAAAGAGCTCCGACATATAAGGGAAAATATAAAGTCCGATAACAACACCGAAATTACAAACTGTGTATATCAATGCATATAGCAATATAAAGACATGGGAGAACTAAAAACACAATAAATCCTAGAGCATAATAGAAGTAAACAGACTCCTCTGGTGGGAGTTGGAAAAGAAGGAAGATTGTGGCGATAACCAATATAAGGTCAAGAATAAGAACTGGATTGAGCATATTAACAAATCTTTTGGAAGTATGAATTGAGGAAGAAAGTATAGAAGTGGTGAAGATAATGAAACGGAAGAAGCTAATTTATAGCGAAATTCCAGACACAACAATCGAGGCAATTCACCGCATTTAATCAAAGAAAATCCGAATTTCCGTAATTACCAGAGAATCAAATCTTATAAAGATTATGAAGATTTCTTTAAATCCCTTGAATTCCGGAAATCAACTTTAACCATATCAAAAGTTAAGGCAAATATTTAATTTTCTCATTTCAATCTCTTACGATAGCTTCGTTTATACTCTTCCTATAATCGAATCGTTTTATCCACATTATTCAGAGGTGATAAAACTCTATTTTTCAACTCATATTCATCATTACAATATCCATGTTGTAAACAATAACGATCTCTATCAAATTTCATGACCGTGATTTTCACGAACTCCTCTTTATTTTGACTACCCAAATATTGTGACATAAACGCTCAAGGTTTAAATAAGCTCACTATTATTCATAACACATTTCATGTGTATTAAAATGCTTGTATAGTGTCATCAATCCTTCTGAGGAAACCTAATCAAATGACACTCTTGTTAAATCCTTTAGAAAACCTCCGCATTAATAATAAAATGCACTTCGTAGAATTTGTGAACGTAAGATTTAAACGCTAGAAACAAAACAATATTCTATCTGTAGTGACCCGAACTTTTCCATGTTTATATATATTAAATGAAATTGTTATTTACATGATTAAATGTTTCCAACATGTTAAGAAATCAAACTTGTTAAGACTTGATTAAATGAAATAAGTTTCATACAGACAATTGATCACCCAAGTTGACAGGCGATTCACGAACGTTACAAAATTATAAAAACTACATGTTGAGGTATATATATAGACATATATATATATGGTTGACATAAGAGTATGATGAGTAAGTATCTCACTAAGTATATTAACAATGTGTGATATACATAAGAAACGAGATTACTAAGTTAAGAAACTCGAAATGATATATATAACGATTATCGTTATGATAACGTCTACTAAATACATATGGATCATATTAAGATATTGATACACTATATTTAACATGATAAAATGATATTTAAATATATAATTATGTGTGTTAAAAATGAACTACATATGTAAAAACAAGACTACTAACTTAATGATTTCGAAACGAGACATATATGTAACGATTATCGTTGTAACGACATTTAAATGTATATATATCATATTAAGATATATTAATATATCATAATATCATGATAATATAATAATTTAACATCTCATTAGATATAATAAACATTGGGTTAACAACATTTAACAAGATCGTTAACTTAAAGGTTTCAAATCAACATTTACATGTAACGACTAACGATGACTTAACGACTCAGTTAAAATGTATATACATGTAGTGTTTTAATATGTATTCATACACTTTTGAAAGACTTCAAGACACATATCAAAGTACTTCTACTTAACAAAAATGCTTACAATTAAATCTTCGTTCTGTTTCATCAACAATTCTACTCGTATGTACCCGTATTCGTACTCGTACAATACACAGCTTCTAGATGTATGTACTATTGGTATATACTCCCCAATGATCAGCTATTAGCAGCCCATGTGAGTCACCTAACACATGTGGGAACCATCATTTGGCAACTATCATGAAATATCTCATAAAATTACAAAAATATTAGTAATCATTCATGACTTATTTACATGAAAATAAAATTACATATCCTTTATATCTAATCCCTATATCAACGACCAAAAACACCTACAAACACTTTCATTCTTCAATTTTCTTCATCTAATTGATCTCTCTCAAGTTTCATCTTCAAGTTCTAAGTGTTCTTCATAAATTCCATAAGTATAGTTTCATAAAAATCAAGAATACTTCCAAGTTTGCCAGTCTACTTGCAAGCTTTCTAATCCATTCCAAGTAATCATCTAAGATCAAGGAACCTTTGTTATTTACAGTAGGTTATCTTTCTAATTCAAGGTAATATTCATCTTCAAACTTTGATTCAATTTCTACAACTATAACAATCTAATTTCGAGTGAAAATCTTACTTGAACTTGTTTTCGTGTCATGATTCTGCTTCAAGAACTTTCAAGCCATCCAAGGATCCTTTGAAGCTAGATCCATTTTTCTCATTTCCAGTAGCTTTATCCAAAAAACTTGAGGTAGTAATGATGTTCATAACATCATTCAATTCATACATATAAAGCTATCTTATTCGAAGGTTTAAACTTGTAATCACTAGAACATAGTTTAGTTAATTCTAAACTTGTTCGCAAAAAAAAGTTAATCCTTCTAACTGGACTTTTAAAATCAATTAAACACATGTTCTATATCTATATGATATGCTAACTTAATTATTTAAAATCGAAAAACACGAAAAACACCGTAAAATCGGATATACGCCGTTGTAGTAACACCGCGGGCTGTTTTGGGTTAGTTAATTAAAAACTATGATAAACTTTGATTTAAAAGTTGTTCTTCTGGGAAAATAATTTTTCTTATGAACATGAAACTATATCCAAAAATCATGGTTAAACTCAAAGTGGAAGTATGTTTTCCAAAATGGTCATCTAGACGTCGTTCTTTCGACTGAAATGACTACCTTTACAAAAACGACTTGTAACCTGTAATTTCGACTATAAACTTATACTTTTTCTGTATATATTCATAAACTTAAGTTCAAAATGAAACCATAGCAATTGTATTCACTCAAAAAGGATTTAAAATGAAGAAGTTATGGGTAAAACAAGATTGGATATTTTTTGATTATTTTAGCTACGAAAAATGTTTAACAAATCTATACAAATCATATCCTAGCTAACTTATATTGTATTATACATGTAATCTAATATATTATGTAATCTTGGGATACCATAGACACGTATGCAAATGTTTTGACATATCATATCGACCCATGTATATATATTATTTGGAACAACCATAGACACTCTATATGCAGTAATGTTGGAGTTAGTTATACCGAGTTGAGGTTGATTCCAAAAATATATATACTTTGAGTTGTGATCTAGCCTGAGACATGTATACACTGGGTCGTGGATTGATTCAAGATATTATATATCGATTTATTTCTGTACATCTAACTGTGGACAACTAGTTGTAGGTTACTAACGAGGACAGCTGACTTAATACACTCAAATCTTTAAAACATAATAAAAATGGTTGTAATTATATTTTGATCATACTTTGATATATATGTACATATTTGTATAGGTTCGTGAATCAACCCGTGGCCAAGTCTTATTTCTGAGGAAGGAAATATCTGTGAAAGTGAGTTATAGTCCCACTTTTAAAATCTAATATTTTTGGGATGAGAATACATGCAGGTTTTATAAATGATTTACAAAATAGACACAAGTACGTGAAACTACATTCTATGGTTGAATTATCGAAATCGAATATGCCCCTTTTTATTAAGTCTGGTAATCTAAGAATTAGGGAACAGACACCCTAATTGACGCGAATCCTAAAGATAGATCTATTGGGCCTAACAAACCTCATCCAAAGTACCGGATGCTTTAGTACTTCGAAATTTATATCATATCCGAAGGGTGTCCCGGAATGATGGGATATTCTTATATATGCATCTTGTTAATGTCGGTTACCAGGTGTTCACCATATGAATGATTTTTATCTCTATGTATGGGATGTGTATTGAAATATGAAATCTTGTGGCCTATTATTATGATTTGATATATATAGGTTAAACCTATAACTCACCAACATTTTTGTTGACGTTTAAAGCATGTTTATTCTCAGGTGAATACTAAGAGCTTCCGCTGTTGCATACTAAAATAAGGACAAGAATTGGAGTCCATGTTTGTATGATATTGTTTAAAAACTGCATTCAAGAAACATATGTCGATGTAATATATTTCTATTGTAAACCATTATGTAATGGTCGTGTGTAAACAGTATATTTTAGATTATCATTATTTGATAATCTACGTAATGTTTTTTAAAACCTTTATTGATAAAATAAAGGTTATGGTTGTTTTAAAAATGAATGCAGTCTTTGAAAAATGTCTCATATAGAGGTCAAAACCTCGCAACGAAATCAATTAATATGGAACGTTTATAATCAATATGAACGAGACATTTCAGTTGGTATCAGAGCGTCGGTCTTAGAGAACCAGAAAATTTGCATTAGTGTGTCTTATCGAGTTTGTTAGGATGCATTAGTGAGTCTGGAATTCGACCGTGTTTTCTTTAAAAATGATTGCTTAATATTTTTGTTGGAAACTATATATTATTAACATGTAAATATTATGTGATATATTAATCTCTTAATATGTTTGATATTATGTGATAGATGTCTACCTCTAGCACAAACCTCATTGACTCACCTAATAATAACGAAGAGTCGAATATATATTGGCAAGATTCACAAGTTCCCGAAGAAACGGAAGAAGAAACGGAACCGGAAGAAGAGGAACCAGAAGAAGAGGAACCGGAAGAAGAAGAGGTTCCAGAGGGGGAAATAGTAAGAACCACAGAAAACCGGTCAAATAAAAGAAAATCCTCAACCAATGGACCAAAGTTAATAATGGTCAATGGTGTTTCCGCTAAGGAAGCAAAATATTGGGAAAATTACCAATTTTCCGATGAATCGGATCCTGATGAGGATTCCGATGATGTTATAGAAATTACCCTGACCCAATTTAATGAAGCAAAAGAAAATAATAAGGGAAAAGGCATCAAAATTGAGAAATCTGATTCCGACCCCGATGAACTTTATATGTACCGTCAACACCCGTATTTTCAATATCGTGACAATAACCCGGGAACCTCTAAACCACCAGGTTTTTCTAAACCAATGTGGAAAACGATGACTCGTATTAGAGGAACATCATATATCCCTAAAAGATTAGGAAAAAGAACCAAGTCCGAAGAAGAAGAAACCAGTGATTCAGATTAGAGGGGTGTGAGCATGTTATGTAATAAATGTATTGTACTGTGCTTGTACTTTTATGTTCTATGTAAAAATTGCTTGTATTGTTTGTTATTACGAATCTAATCCTTGTCTATTTTACAGTATAAAAACAAAATGGACGTTAAGGGTAGACAACCGAATATTTTAGAAGACCTACCAGAGGATATGATTGAGGAAATCTTGTCTAGAGTCGGTCAAAATTCATCACCACATTTAGTTATGGCGAAATTAACTTGTCAAACATTTGAAAGACTTTTCAGAAATGCCTTAGTTTATAAAAGGCTTTTCTTTGATAGGTGGGGTATATCACATTGGGGAGACTTTAAGTTACGCCGTGTTTTCTTTAAAGCGTTAAATGCGGGGAACCCAAATGCAATTTTACGCTACGGGTTAAGAACCTATTTTGACTCAACATATCCCAACATAGGATTTCGTGAATTAGAAAGAGCTTCTAACATGCAACATAAAGAAGCATGTTATGCTTACGGGTTAGTGATGTTCGCTTCTTACCAAAGTGAGAAAAAGAACATCGGATTGCAGCTTTTAAATAAAACTTTTCCACAAGTGACGGATTCAGTAGTTGGGGTGAGAAACAAGGTTTTTAGATTATTACGGGGCTGTTGGACATTACGAAACCCTCGTCCTTTTGACGACATTACAACATGCTGCCTAGCCAATGGTCATAACGGTTATTTTCCACAAGACCAAGGATGGGAAGTCGTCTTAGTAAAACCAGAATGCATGACTTGTTTCTGGACTTATGAATTACGTGTCTTTATTTCCTTTGCTGAACAACTTGCGTATTAACTAGATTTATCTTCAAAACTATCATGTATCATAGTGTACTATATTTCATGTTATATGTAATATAGCGAAGTTGTAAGTTTGAAGAATATTTGTATGTGATATATTATTATAATCAAGTTTTTCATATGGAATTGTAGTAGTTGAATTGTATATTAGTTACTAAGTATGAACTTAACGGATAGGTAGTACCCGAATTTAAACTTATAAAACGCTAATATGAAGAAAAAGATTTTATAAATGAGTTCATATTATGCTACGAGATACTATTGACTACTCTTAATATTCTGTATGATTAACTTGTTTCATTTGACTATTTTGAAGGAAATGGCACCGACTACTCGACACACCTTGAATATGAGCGAAGAGGAATTTCGTGCCTTTCTTGCTTCAAACATAGCCGCAGTACAGGCCGCGCTACATACCAACAATAACTCTGAATCTAGCAATACAGCTAACGGCACAAGAAATCGTGTAGGATGCTCCTACAAAGAATTCACTGCCTACAAACCTTTGGAATTTGATGGAACCGAAGGACCAATTGGATTGAAACGGTGGACCGAGAAAGTCGAATCGGTGTTTGCCATAAGTAAGTGTACTGAAGAGGACAAAGTTAAGTACGCTACGCATACCTTCACAGGTATTGCGTTAACATGGTGGAATACCTATCTAGAGCAAGTGGGACAAGATGCTGCTTACACGCTACCGTGGTCAGCATTCAAGCACTTGATGAACAAGAAGTACCGTCCCAGAACCGAGGTCAATAAGCTCAAGTCAGAACTTAGAGGGTTACGAACATAGGGATTCGATATTACTTCGTACGAAAGACGATTCACAGAATTGTGCCTATTGTGTCCGAGAGCTTTCGAAGATGAGGAAGAGAAGATCGACGCGTTTGTGAAAGGGTTACCGGAGAGAATCCAAGAAGATTTAAGTTCACACAAGCCTGCCTCCATACAAAAGGCATGTAGAATGGCTCACAAACTAGTGAACCAGATTGAGGGAAGAATTAAAGAACAGGCGGCCGAAGAGGCCAACGTGAAGTTAGTCAAAAGAAAGTGGGAGGAAAACGGTGATAAGAGTCACCAAAACAATAACAACTATCCCAACAATTGCAACATCAATCGCAACTACAACAAACGGCACAACAACAACAACAACAACAACAACTACAACAATCATCCCAACAACAATAACAACCGCAACAACAACAACAACAATCAGAAGCAGCTATGCCAAAGGTGTGAAAAGTATCACTCGGGGTTCTGCACCAAATTTTGCAACAAGTGTAAAAGAAATGATCATAACGCGGCGAAGTGTGAGGTCTACGGACCAGGGGTTAACAGAACGAAAGGAACAAATGGTGTCGGAACGAGTAATGGCGGAGCAAGTAGTGTCGGAGCAAGTTATGCCAATGTAGTTTGTTATAAATGTGGAAAACTGGGCCACATTATTAGAAATTGCCCGAACCAGGAGAACACGAATGGACAAGGTCGCGGAAGGGTTTTCATAATTAATGCGGCAGAGGCACAGGAAGACCCGGAGCTTGTTACGAGTACGTTTCTTATTGACAATAAATCTGCTTACGTTTTATTTGATTCGGGTGCGGATAGAAGCTATATGAGTAGAGATTTTTGTGCTAAATTAAGTTGTCCATTGACGCCGTTGGATAGTAAATTTTTACTCGAATTAGCAAACGGTAAATTAATTTCAGCAGATAATATATGTCGGAATCGAGAAATTAAACTGGTTAGCGAAACATTTAAGATTGACTTGATACCAGTAGAGTTAGGGAGTTTTGATGTGATAATCGGTATGGACGGGTTGAAAGAAGTGAAAGCATAGATCGTTTGTTACAAAAATACAAATCGCATTATACGAGAAAAAGGAAAACCCTTAATGGTGTACGGAGAAAAGGGCAACACGAAGCTACATCTTATTAGTAATTTGAAGGCACAAAAACTAATAAGAAAAGGTTGCTATGCTGTTCTAGAACACGTCGAGAAAGTACAAACTGAAGAAAAGAGCATCAATGATGTTCCCGTCGCAAAAGAATTTCCCGATGTATTTCCGAAAGAATTACCGGGACTACCTCCACATCGATCTGTTGAATTTCAAATAGATCTTGTACCAAGAGCTGCACCAATAGCTCGTGCTCCTTACAGACTCGCACCCAGCGAGATGAAAGAACTGCAAAGCCAACTGCAAGAACTATTAGAACGTGGTTTCATTCGACCAAGCACATCACCATGGGGAGCTCCTGTTTTGTTTGTCAAGAAGAAGGATGGTACATTTAGGTTGTGTATTGACTACAGAGAGTTGAACAAACTTACCATCAAAAACCGTTATCCACTGCCGAGAATTGACGACTTATTTGATCAACTACAAGGCTCGTCGGTTTATTCCAAAATCGATTTATGTTCTAGATATCATTAAATGCGAGTAAAGGAGGATGATATTCCAAAAACTGCTTTTAGGATGCGTTATGGTCATTACGAGTTTATGGTTATGCCGTTTGGATTGACTAACGCACCAGCTATGGTCATGGACCTTATGAACCGAGTGTGTGGGCCATATCTTGACAAGTTTGTCATTGTTTTCATCGATGACATACTTATTTACTCAAAGAATGATCAAGAGCACGAAGAACATTTGAGAAAAGTGCAAGAAGTATAGAGGAAAGAAAAACTGTACGCTAAGTTTTCAAAGTGTGCATTTTGGTTGGAAGAAGTTCAATTCCTCGGTCACATAGTGAACAAAGAAGGTATCCAGGTGGACCCGGCAAAGTTCGAAACCGTTGAAAAGTGAGAAAGCCCGAAAACTCCGAAACACATACGCCAGTTTTTAGGACTAGCTGGTTACTACAGAAGGTTCATCCAAGACTTTTCCAGAATAGCAAAACCCTTGACTGCATTAACGCATAAAGGGAAGAAATTTGAATGGAAAGATGAACAAGAGAAAGCGTTTCAATTGTTAAAGAAAAAGTAAACTACGGCACCTATATTGTCATTACCTGAAGAGAATGATGATTTTGTGATATATTGTGACACCTCAAAGCAAGGTCTCGGTTGTGTATTAATGCAACGAATGAAAGTAATTGCTTATGCGTCTAGACAATTGAAGATTCACGAACAGAATTATACGACGCATGATTTGGAATTAGGCGCGGTTGTTTTTGCATTAAAGACTTGGAGGCACTACTTATATGGGGTCAAAAGTATTATATATACCGACCACAAAAGTCTTCAACACATATTTAATCAGAAACAACTGAATATGAGGCAGCGTAGGTGGATTGAATTGTTGAATGATTACGACTTTGAGATTCGTTACCACCCGGGGAAGGCAAATGTGGTAGCCGACGCCTTGAGCAGAAAGGACAGAGAACCCATTCGAGTAAAATCTATGAATATAATGATTCATAATAACCTTACTACTCAAATAAAGGAGGCGCAACAAGGAGTTTTAAAAGAAGGAAATTTAAAGGATGAAATACCCAAAGGATCGGAGAAGAATCTTAATATTCGGGAAGACGAAACCCGGTATAGGGCTGAAAGAATTTGGGTACCAAAATTTAGAGATATGAGAGAAATGGTACTTAGAGAAGCTCATAAAACCAGATACTCAATACATCCTGGAACGGGGAAGATGTACACGGATCTCAAGAAACATTTTTGGTGGCCAGGTATGAAAGCCGATGTTGCTAAATACGTAGGGGAATGTTTGACGTGTTCTAAGGTCAAAGCGGAGCATCAGAAACCATCAGGTCTTCTTCAACAACCCGAAATCCCTGAATGGAAATGGGAAAACATTACCATGGATTTCATCACTAAATTGCCAAGGACTGCAAGTGGTTTTGATACTATTTGGGTAATAGTTGATCGTCTCACCAAATCAGCACACTTCCTGCCAAAAAGAGAAAATGACAAGATGGAGAAGTTAGCACAACTGTATTTGAAGGAAGTCGTCTCCAGACATGAAATACCAATCTCTATTATCTCTGATAGGGATGGCAGATTTATTTCAAGATTCTGGCAGACATTACAGCAAGCATTAGGAACTCGTCTAAACATGAGTACTGCCTATCATCCACAAACTGATGGGCAGAGCGATAGGACGATACAAACGCTTGAAGACATGCTACGAGCATGTGTTATTGATTTCGGAAACAGTTGGGATCGACATCTACCATTAGCAGAATTTTCCTACAACAACAGCTACCATTCAAGCATTGAGATGGCGCCGTTTGAAGCACTTTATGGTAGAAAGTACAGGTCTCCGATTTGTTGGAGTGAAGTGGGGGATAGACAGATTACGGGTCCGGAGATAATACAAGAAACTACCGAGAAGATCATCCAAATTCAACAACGGTTGAAAACCGCCCAAAATCGACAAAAGAGCTACGCCGACATTAAAAGAAAAGATATAGAATTTGAAATTGGAGAGATGGTCATGCTTAAAGTTGCACCTTAGAAAGGCGTTGTTCGATTTGGCAAACGAGGGAAATTAAATCCAAGGTATATTGGACCATTCAAGATTATTGATCGTGTCGGACCAGTAGCTTACTGACTTGAGTTACCTCAACAACTCGCGGTTGTACATAACACTTTCCACGTATCGAATTTGAAGAAATGTTTTGCTAAAGAAGATCTCACTATTCCGTTAGATGAAATCCAAATCAACGAAAAACTTCAATTCATCGAAGAACCCGTCGAAATAATGGATCGTGAGGTTAAAAGACTTAAGCAAAAAAATATACCAATTGTTAAGGTTCGATGGAATGCTCGTAGAGGACCCGAGTTTACCTGGGAACGAGAAGATTAGATGAAAAATAAATACCCGCATCTATTTCCAGAAGATTCGTCAACACCTCCAACTGCTTAAAATTTAGGGACGAAATTTATTTAACGGGTAGGTACTGTAGTGACCCGAACTTTTCCATGTTTATATATATTAAATGAAATTGTTATTTACATGATTAAATGTTTCCAACATGTTAAGCAATCAAACTTGTTAAGACTTGATTAAATGAAATAAGTTTCATATAAACAATTGATCACCCAAGTTGACCGGCGATTCACGAACGTTACAAAATTATAAAAACTACATGTTGAGGTATATATATAGACATATATATATGGTTGACATAAGAGTATGATGAGTAAGTATCTCACTAAGTATATTAACAATGTGTGATATACATAAGAAACGAGATTACTAAGTTAAGAAACTCGAAATGATATATATATAACGATTATCGTTATGATAACGTCTACTAAATACATATGTATCATATTAAGATATTGATACACTATATTTAACATGATAAAATGATATTTAAATATATCATTATGTGTGTTAACAATGAACTACATATGTTAAAACAAAACTACTAACTTAATGATTTCAAAACGAGACATATATGTAACGATTATCGTTGTAACGACATTTAAATGTATATATATCATATTAAGATATATTAATATATCATAATATCATGATAATATAATAATTTAACATCTCATTAGATATAATAAACATTGGGTTAACAACATTTAACAAGATCGTTAACTTAAAGGTTTCAAATCAACATTTACATGTAACGACTAACGATGACTTAACGACTCAGTTAAAATGTATATACATGTAGTGCATTAATATGTATTCATACACTTTTGAAAGACTTCAAGACACATATCAAAGTACTTCTACTTAACAAAAATGCTTACAATTACATCGTCGTTCAGTTTCATCAACAATTCTACTCGTATGCACCCGTATTCGTACTCGTACCATACACAGCTTTTAGATGTATGTACTATTGGTATATACACCCCAATGATTAGCTCTTAGCAGCCCATGTGAGTCACCTAACACATGTGGGAACCATCATTTGGCAACTAGCATGAAATATCTCATAAAATTACAAAAATATTAGTAATCATTCATGACTTATTTACATGAAAACAAAATTACATATCCTTTATATCTAATCCATATACCAACGACCAAAAACACCTACAAACACTTTCATTCTACAATTTTCTTCATCTAATTGATCTCTCTCAAGTTCCATCTTCAAGTTCTAAGTGTTCTTCATCTAATTGATCTCTCTCAAGTTCCATCAAAGGAAATGTTACATCGTCCAAACCGAATATAATGCAGGAAGACATGACAATGGCACACCAACTCATGGACCAGATCACAGAGAGTTCGATTAAGGCACCAATTTCCGAAGTCAAGACAACAGAAGGAAAGAGGAAATGGGAAGACTATAAGGGCAAAAGTACTCACCTGAAGAAACAAGAAACTTTTAAAGGTAAACAAGATGGGGCAACTGCAAGTCCAAACTATAAGGGACCCCATCCGTTCTGCAAAAGATGTTACACACATCATGCAGGTTATTGCCAAGTGGTCTGTGATAAGTGCAACAAGAAAGGACATGTGGCGAAAGATTGTTATGCCACCGTTTCTGAAGTAAAGACAAAACCGACCGATGTCAAGAAATGTTTTGGATGCGGGAAGTCTGGTCACTTTATAAATCAATGCCCTGATAAGGAGAAGAACAAAGAACCCGCACGTGGGAGGGCATTTAATGTTAGTACCAGTGAAGCACGTGAGGATCCTAATCTTGTCACGGGTACGTTTACCGTTAATAATCAACTAGCTTCTATTATGTTTAATACGTGTGCTGATAGAAGTTATATGTGTAAAGACTTTAGTTCTAAACTAAAATGTGCATCATTGCCTCTAGACGATAAATATACTATTGAATTAGCTAATGGTAAACTGATAAAAGCCGATAAAATTTGCCATGGTTGAGAAATAAATCTCGCTGGTGAAACCTTCAAAATCGATTTGATACCCGTAGAATTAGAAAGTTTTGACGTAATCGTTGGCATGGACTGGATGTCCAAAATAAGAGCGGAAGTTGTTTGCACTGAGAAAGCAATCCACATCCCTCGTAAGGATGAAACGTCATTAATGATTTATGGGGATAAGAGCAACTCAAAGCTGAACTTTATCATCTGTATGAAGGCCCAGAAACTTATAAGAAAAGGTTGTTATGCTATTTTGGCACACGTAAAGAAGATCGATACTGAAGAAAGAAGCATTGATGACATGCCGGTTGTAAGAGAATATCCCGGAGTATTTCCAGAAGAATTACCGGGGCTACCTCCACACAGATGTGTAGAATTCCAGATTGATCTCGTACCAGGAGCCGCACTTGTAGCCCGATCCCCATATAGACTTGCACCTTCAGAAATGCAAGAATTACAAGACCAGTTGCAAGAATTATCGGACCGTGGATTTATTCATCCCATTTTTTCACCTTGGGGTGCTCCTATTCTGTTCGTCAAGAAGAAGGATGGATCTATGAGAATGTGCATAGATTACCGAGAATTAAACAAATTAACAATCAAGAATCGGTACCCATTACCGAGGATTGATGATTTGTTTGATCAATTGCAAGGATCAAGTGTTTATTCCAAGATTGATCTACGCTCCGGATATCATCAGCTGAGAGTGAAGGAAGAAGATGTTCCTAAAACCGCGTTCAGAACCCGTTACGGTCACTATGAGTTTCTAGTCATGCCTTTTGGATTAACTAGTGCTCCAACAGTATTCATGGATCTAATGAATCGCATCTGTAGACCGTATTTAGATAAATTTGTCATTATTTTTATCGACGACATATTGATTTACTCAAAGAACAAGGAAGAACATGAGCAACACTTAAGACTGGTACTAGAGATACTCAAGAAAGAAGAATTGTACGCAAAATTTTTGAAGTGTGATTTCTGGTTACAAGAAGTACAATTTTTGGGCCATGTTGTCAGTAAACATGGAATTAAAGTTGACCCTGCCAAGATCGAAGCCATTAGTAAATGGGAAACACCGAAGACTCCAACACAAATCCGCCAATTCTTAGGTCTTGCTGGTTACTACCGAAGATTCATTCAAGATTTCTCTAAAATTGCCAAACCCTTAACTGCATTGACTCAAAAGGGAAAGAAGTATGATTGGTACACGGAACAGGAATCCTCATTCTAATTATTAAAGAAGAAGTTAACGTCTGTACCCATTTTGTCATTACCGGAAGGAAATGTTGATTTCGTGATCTATTTTGATGCTTCGCGCCAAGGTTTAGGATGTGTATTAATGCAACATACAAAAGTTATCGCATATGCCTCATGACAACTAAAAATTCATGAAAAGAATAATACGACGCACGATTTGGAACTTGGAGCAGTAGTTTTTGCACTCAAAATATGGAGACACTATCTATATGATACCAAGTGTACAGTTTACACCGACCATAAGAGTCTTCAGCATATTTTTGATCAAAAACAACTCAATATGAGGCAACGTCACTGGGTAGAGTTGTTAAACGATTACGATTGTGAAATCCGTTACCACCCCGGAAAGGCTAATGTTGTAGCTGATGCCCTAAGTTGGAAAGAAAGAGTAAAACCTCTTAGGGTCCTAGCTTTGAATATTACAATTCGTACTGATCTCACAAAGCAAATTCAAGCAGCACAGTTAGAGGCTTTAAAAGAAGAAAATGAAAAAGGCAAAATGAGCAGAGGGTTAGAAAAACAGCTTGAAGTAAAAGCTGATGGAACCCTGTATTTTACTGGTAGGATATGGGTACCAAGACATGGTAACCTAAGGCAACTAGTACTAGATGAAGCACACAAAACGAGGTACTCAATTCACCCAGGAAATGGGAAAATGTACCACGATCTCAAGAAGTTCTATTGGTGGCCTAATATGAAGACAGAAATTGCTACTTATGTAAGCAAATGTTTGATGTGTGCAAAGGTCAAAGCTGAGCACCAAAAGCCGTCAGGATTACTGCAACAACCAGAAATTCTGCAGTGGAAATGGGAAAGAATAACCATAGATTTCATTACGAAATTTCCAAGGACTGCAAGTAGTCATGATACTATTTGGGTGATAGTTGATCGTCTAACTAAATCAGCTCACTTTCTACCAATAAAGGAGACAGACAGTATGGAGAAATTAGCACGCCAATATTTGAAGGAAGTAGTTTCCAGGCATGGTGTACCCATCTCTATCATATCTGATTGCGACACCCGATTCACATCACATTTTTGGCAGTCATTACAAAAAGCATTGGGAACTCGATTAGATATGAGCACCGCTTATCACCCACAGACAGATGGTCAAAGTGAAAGAACAATACAAACATTGGAAGACATGTTACGGGCATGCGTGATTGACTTTGGAACCAATTGGGATCGACATTTACCGTTGGCAGAATTTTCATACAATAACAGCTATCATACGAGCATCAACGCAGCGCCATTTGAAGCACTTTACAGTAGAAAGTGCAGATCTCCTATCTGTTGGAGTGAAGTAGGAGAAAGACAACTTACTGGACCAGAAATTATTCATGAAACCACTGAAAAGATCATTCAAATACAACAGCGATTGAAAACAGCCATGAGTTGCCAAAAGAGTTATGCTGATGTAAGAAGAAAACCGCTAAAATTACAAGTGGGCGACAAAGTCATGTTGAAAGTGTCACCCTGGAAAGGCATTGTACGATTAGGTAAATGAGGAAAGCTAAGTCCTAGGTACGTAGGACCCTTTGAAATCACCGAAAGAATTGGAGCAGTTGCTTATCGATTAAAGCTACCGCAAGAACTTAGTAGTGTTCATGACACATTTCACATGTCAAATTTAAAGAAATGTTTAGCTGAAGAGGATGTCGTAATTCCTCTTGACGAAATACGAATCAATGATAAACTCTATTTTATCGAAGAACCTGTTGAAATCATGGACCGTGAGGTCAAACAATTAAAACAAAGCAAAATACTGATAGTTAGGGTTCGTTGGAACGCTAGACGAGGACCCGAGTTTACTTGGGAACGTGAGGATCAAATGAAGCAAAAGTATCCACATTTGTTCACTGATATCGCTCATAAAACAGGTACTACTCAAAAATTTCGGGACGAAATTTTCTTTAACGGGGAGGTACTGTGATGACCCGGAAAATTTCGACTAATTTAAACCAATTCTCTATACGATTTAATATTATGTAAACCGGTATATGTATATGTATATATATATATATATATATATATATATATATATATATATATATATATATATATATATATATATATATATATATATATATATATATTATAGATGTACAAGTAAAACACTAATTGCTACCGTAAAAACGACTTTGCTACAGTAAAACACTATTTGCTACAGTAAAAACGACTTTGCTACAGTAACTACAGTGAAAACGGATTTGCTACAGTGAATTGCTACATTGAAAACGACTTTGCTACATTAAACACTATTTGCTACAGTAAACACTATTTGCTACAGTAAACACTATTTGCTACAGTAAACACTATTTGCTACATTAAAACACTATTTGATATTGACGAACTAGCAAACAAAAGCGGATCAGGTGGCCATGCGATCGCATGGCAAAAACACTGAAAACTCATGCGATCGCATGAGCTACATAAAATTGAAAAGTACTATAAATACGCCAGTTTGCTCGACGGGATATTGCACATCTTTTCTTTTCTTTCTTCTATGATCAAATATTATATTTATAATTTATATTTTATAATTTAAGTTTAATAATAATAAGGTATATACGCGGGTGTTTTTAATTCGGGTTTCAAACCGTTTTAAGCTAAGGAAATATTGGGTATTGTTCGGGGTATTGTTTGTGAATCCAAGACCAACCATACGGTTGTAGTGACCCGAACTTTTCCATGTTTATATATATTAATTGAGATTGATATTTACATGATTAAATGTTTCCAACATGTTAAGCAATCAAATTTGTTAAGACTTGATTAATTGAAATATGTTTCATATAGACAATTGACCACCCAAGTTAACCGGTGATTCACGAACATTAAAACTTGTAAAAACTATATGATGACATATATATGGATATATATATATATATAGTTAACATGATACTATGATAAGTAAACATATCATTAAGTATATTAACAATGAACTACATATGTAAAAACAAGACTACTAACTTAATGATTTTTAAACGAGACATATATGTAACGATTATCGTTGTAAAGACATTTAATGTATATATATCATATTAAGAGATATTCATACATGATAATATCATGATAATATAATAATTTAAAATCTCATTTGATATTATAAACATTGGGTTAACAACATTTAACAAGATCGTTAACCTAAAGGTTTCAAAACAACACTTACATGTAACGACTAACGATGACTTAACGACTCAGTTAAAATGTATATACATGTAGTGTTTTAATATGTATTTATACACTTTTGAAAGACTTCAATACACTTATCAAAATACTTCTACTTAACAAAAATTCTTACAATTACATCCTCGTTCAGTTTCATCAACAATTCTACTCGTATGCACCCGTATTCGTACTCGTACAATACAAAGCTTTTAGATGTATGTACTATTGGTATATACACTCCAATGATCAGCTCTTAGCAGCCCATGTGAGTCACCTAACACATGTGGGAACCATCATTTGGCAACTAGCATGAAATATCTCATAAAATTACAAAAATATGAGTAATCATTCATGACTTATTTACATGAAAACAAAATTACATATCCTTTATATCTAATCCATACACCAACGACCAAAAACACCTACAAACACTTTCATTCTTCAATTTTATTCATCTAATTGATCTCTCTCAAGTTCTATCTTCAAGTTCTAAGTGTTCTTCATATATTCTACAAGTTCTAGTTACATAAAATCAAGAATACTTTCAAGTTTGCTAGCTCACTTCCAATCTTGTAAGGTGATCATCCAACCTCAAGAAATCTTTGTTTCTTACAGTAGGTTATCATTCTAATACAAGGTAATAATCATATTCAAACTTTGGTTCAATTTCTATAACTATAACAATCTTATTTCAAGTGATGATCTTACTTGAACTTGTTTTCGTGTCATGATTCTGCTTCAAGAACTTCGAGCCATCCAAGGATCCGTTGAAGCTAGATCCATTTTTCTCTTTTCCAGTAGGTTTATCCAAGGAACTTAAGGTAGTAATGATGTTCATAACATCATTTGATTCATACATATAAAGCTATCTTATTCGAAGTTTTAAACTTGTAATCACTAGAACATAGTTTAGTTAATTCTAAACTTGTTCGCAAACAAAAGTTAATCCTTCTAACTTGACTTTTAAAATCAACTAAACACATGTTCTATATCTATATGATATGCTAACTTAATGATTTAAAACCTGGAGACACGAAAAACACCGTAAAACCGGATTTACGCCGTCGTAGTAACACCGCGGGCTGTTTTGGGTTAGTTAATTAAAAACTATGATAAACTTTGATTTAAAAGTTGTTATTCTGAGAAAATGATTTTTATTATGAACATGAAACTATATCCAAAAATTATAGTTAAACTCAAAGTGGAAGTATGTTTTCTAAAATGGTCATCTAGACGTCGTTCTTTCGACTGAAATGACTACCTTTACAAAAACGACTTGTAACTTATTTTTCCGACTATAAAATGAAGAAGTTATGGGTAAAACAAGATTGGATAATTTTTCTCATTTTAGCTACGTGAAAATTGGTAACAAATCTATTCCAACCATAACTTAATCAACTTGTATTGTATATTATGTAATCTTGAGATACCATAGACACGTATACAATGTTTCGACCTATCATGTCGACACATCTATATATATTTCGGAACAACCATAGACACTCTATATGTGAATGTTGGAGTTAGCTATACAGGGTTGAGGTTGATTCTAAAATATATATAGTTTGAGTTGTGATCAATACTGAGATACGTATACACTGGGTCATGGATTGATTCAAGATAATATTTATCGATTTATTTCTGTACATTTAACTGTGGACAACTAGTTGTAGGTTACTAACGAGGACAGCTGACTTAATAAACTTAAAACATCAAAATATATTAAAAGTGTTGTAAATATATTTTGAACATACTTTGATATATATGTATATATTGTTATAGGTTCGTGAATCAACCAGTAGCCAAGTCTTACTTCTCGACGAAGTAAAAATCTGTGAAAGTGAGTTATAGTCCCACTTTTAAAATCTAATATTTTTGGGATGAGAATACATGCAGGTTTTAAAATGATTTACAAAATAGACACAAGTACGTGAAACTACATTCTATGGTTGAATTATCGAAATCGAATATGCCCCTTTTTATTAAGTCTGGTAATCTAAGAATTAGGGAACAGACACCCTAATTAACGCGAATCCTAAAGATAGATCTATTGAGCCTAACAAACCCCATCCAAAGTACCGGATGCTTTAGTACTTCGAAATTTATATCATATCCGAAGGGTGTCCCGGAATGATGGAGATATATATGCATCTTGTTAATGTCGGTTACCAGGTGTTCACCATATGAATGATTTTTATCTCTATGTATGGGATGTGTATTGAAATATGAAATCTTGTGGTCTATTATTATGATTTGATATATATAGGTTAAACCTATAACTCACCAACATTTTTGTTGACGTTTTAAGCATGTTTATTCTCAGGTGATTATTAAGAGCTTCCGCTGTCGCATACTTAAATAAGGACGAGATTTGGAGTCCATGCTTGTATGATATTGTGTAAAAACTGCATTCAAGAAACTTATTTTGTTGTAACATATTTGTATTGTAAACCATTATGTAATGGTCGTGTGTAAACGGGATATTTTAGATTATCATTATTTGATAATCTACGTAAAGCTTTTTAAACCTTTATTGATGAAATAAAGGTTATGGTTTGTTTTAAAATGAATGCAGTCTTTGAAAAACGTCTCATATAGAGGTCAAAACCTCGCAACGAAATCAATTAATATGGAACGTTTTTAATCAATAAGAACCGGACATTTCAGTTGGTATCCGAGCGTTGGACTTAGAGAACCAGAATTTTGCATTAGTGTGTCTTATCGAGTTTGTTAGGATGCATTAGTGAGTCTGGACTTCGACCGTGTTTACTTGAAAAATGATTGCTTAACAAATTTTGTTGGAAACTATATATTTTTAACATGTGAATATTATGTGATATATTAATCTCTTAACGCGTTTGATATTATGTGATAGATGTCTACCTCTAGAACAAGTCCCATTGACTCACCTAATAATAATGAAGAGTCAAATGTAAATTGGAATGATTCGTGGACTAATTCACAAGTTCCCGAAGAGGAACCGGAAGAAGAGTCGGAACCGGAAGAAGAATCGGAACCAGAAGAAGAATCGGAACCGGATGAAGAAATAGAACCGGTGGGGGAAATAATAAAACGGTTAAGTAAAAGAAAATCCTCAACCAACCGACCAAGGTTAATTATGGTCAATGGTGTTTCCGCCAAGGAAGCAAAATATTGGGAGGATTACCAATTCTCCGATGAATCGGATTCCGACGAGAATTCCGATGATGTTATAGAAATTACCCCAACTGAATTTAAAAAGGCAAAAGAAAATAATAAGGGAAAGGGCATAAAAATAGAGAAATCTAATTCCAACCCCGATGAACTTTATATGTATCGTCAACCCCCGAAGTCCTTAAGTTGTAACAATGACCCGGGAACCTCTAAACCACCAGGTTTTTCTAAACCAATGTGGAAAACGACGGCTCGTATTAGGGGAACATCATATATTCCTAGAAACTTGGCAAAACGAACCAAAACCGAAGAAGAAGAAGAAACAAGCGAGTCGGAATAAGATAGTTGTATTCTTGTGGTGTAATATATGTAATATAGTGTGCTTATGCTTTATGATATATGTAAAAATTGCTTGTATTAATAAGTATTTTTTTTTTTATGAATCTAACTCTTGTCTATTTTACAGTATAAAAACACAAAATGGATAGACAACCCAATATTTTAAGAGACCTACCCGGAGACATGATTGATGAAATCTTGTCTAGAGTCGGTCAGAATTCTTCGGCACAACTACTTAAGGCGAGATCAGTTTGTAAGACATTCGAAGAACGTTCCAAGAATGCCTTGGTTTATAAAAGGCTTTCGTTCGAAAGATGGGGGATATCACATTAGGAAATCCATAAGTTACGATGTGTTTACTTTGACGCATATATTGCGGGGAACCCAAATGCTATTTTACGCAATGGGTTAAGAAATTATTTTGACTCAATATATCCGAATATTGGACTTCGTGATTTAGAAAAAGCGGCTAACATGCAACATAAAAAAGCATGTTATGCTTACGGATTAGTAATGTTCGCTTCTCACCAAAGTGAGAACAAGAACATCGGGCTACAACTATTAAACAAAACGTTCCCACAAGTGACGGAGTCGGTAATTGGGGTAAGAAATGAGGTTTTTAGATTGTTACGGGACTGTTGGACATTACGTAACCCTCGTCCCTTTGACGACGTTACAACACGATGTCTTATCAACGGCCATAACGGTTATGTTCCACAAGACCAAGGAAGGGAAGTAATCCTAGTAAAACCAGAATGCATGACTTGTTTCTGGACGTATGAATTACGTGTCTTTATTGCCTTTGCTGAACGACTTGTGTACTAGCTAGAATTATCTTCACAACCATCTTGTATCAAATTTATTGTGTGCTATATTTCATGCTATATGTAAAATAAGCGGTATTGTAAGTTTGTAAAATATTGTGTAAAAGTTTGAACGCGAAATATTATTATAATCAGGTTTTTATATAGAATTGTAGTAGTTGAATTGTATTATAGCTACTAAGTATGAACTTAACGGGTAGGTACTACCCGAATTTAAACTTATAAAAAGCTAATATGAAGAAAAAGCTTTTATAAATGAGTTCATATTATGCTACGAAATACTATTAACTACTCTTAATATTCTGTATGATTAACTTGTTCCATTTGACTATTTTGAAGGAAATGGCACCGACTACTCGACACACCGTGAATATGAATGAAGAGGAATTCCGTACTTTTCTAGCTTCAAATATAGCCGCAGTACAGGCTGCACTACATACCAACAATAACCTTGGATCTAGCAGTACAGGAAATCGTGTAGGATGCACTTACAAAGAATTCACTGCCTACAAACCTTTGGAATTTGATGGAACCGAAGGACCGATCGGATTGAAACGGTGGACCGAGAAGGTCGAATCGGTGTTTGCCATAAGTAAGTGTACTGAAGAGGACAAAGTGAAGTACGCTACGCATACCTTCACAGGTTCTGCGTTAACATGGTGGAATACCTATCTAGAGCAAGTGGGACAAGACGATGCGTACGCACTACCGTGGTCAGCATTCAAGCACTTGATGAACGAGAAATACCGTCCCAGAACCGAGGTCAATAAGCTCAAGACAGAACTTAGAGGGTTACGAACCCAAGGATTTGATATTACCACGTACGAAAGACGATTCACAAAATTGTGCCTATTGTGTCCGGTAGCATTCGAAGATGAGGAAGAGAAGATCGACGCGTTTGTGAAAGGATTACCGGAAAGAATCCAAGAAGATATAAGTTCACACGAGCCCGCCTCCATACAACAGGCATGTTGAATGGCTCACAAACTAGTGAACCAGATTGAAGAAAGAATTAAAGAACAGTCTGCTGAAGAGGCCAATGTGAAGCAAGTCAAAAGAAAGTGGGAGGAAAACGGTGATAAGAATCACCAATACAACAACAACAGCAATTACAACAATAATCGCAACAATTATCCCAACAATCGCAACATCAATCGCAACTACAACAAACGGCCCAACAACAACAACAACAACAACAACAGCAACTACAACAATCATCCCAACAACAATAATAACCGCAACAACAACAACAATCAGAAACAGCTATGCCAAAGGTGTGAAAAGTATCACTCGGGGTTCTGCACCAAATTTTGCAACAAGTGTAAAAGAAATGGTCATAGCGCGGCGAAGTGTGAGGTCTACGGACCAGGGGTTAATAGAACGAAAGGAACAAATGGTGTCGGAACGAGTAATGGTGGAGCAAGTAGTGTCGGAGCAAATTATGCCAATGTAGTTTGTTATAAATGTGGAAAACCGGGCCACATTATTAGAAATTGCCCAAACCAGGAGAACACGAATGGACAAGGCTGCGGAAGATTTTTCAATATTAATGCGGCAGAGGCACAGGAAGACCCGGAGCTTGTTATGGGTACGTTTCTTATTGACAATAAATCTGCGTACGTTTTATTTGATTCGGGTGCGGATAGAAGCTATATGAGTAGAGATTTTTGTGCTAAATTAAGTTGTCCATTGACGCCTTTGGATAGTAAATTTTTACTCGAATTAGCAAATGGTAAATTAATTTCAGCAGATAATATATGTCGGAATCGAGAAATTAAACTGGTTAGCGAAACATTTAAGATTGATTTAATACCAGTAGAGTTAGGGAGTTTTGATGTGATAATCGGTATGGACTGGTTGAAAGAAGTGAAAGCAGAGATCGTTTGTTACAAAAATGCAATTCGCATTATACGAGAAAAAGGAAAACCCTTAATGGTGTACGGAGAAAAGGGCAACACGAAGCTACATCTTATTAGTAATTTGAAGGCACAAAAACTAATAAGAAAAGGTTGCTATGCTATTCTAGCACACGTCGAGAAAGTACAAACTGAAGAAAAGAGCATCAATGATGTTCCCATTGCAAAAGAATTTCCCGATGTATTTCCGAAAGAATTACCGGGACTACCTCTACATCGATCCGTTGAATTTCAAATAGATCTTATACCAGGAGCTGCACCAATAGCTCGTGCTCCTTACAGACTCGCACCCAGCGAGATGAAAGAACTGCAAAGCCAATTACAAGAACTTTTATAGCGTGGTTTCATTCGACCAAGCACATCACCGTGGGGAGCTCCTGTTTTGTTTGTCAAGAAGAAAGATGGTACATTCAGGTTGTGTATCGACTACCGAGAGTTGAACAAACTTACCATCAAGAACCGCTACCCACTACCGAGAATCGACGACTTATTTGATCAACTACAAGGCTCGCCTGTTTATTCAAAGATTGACTTACGTTCAGGGTATCATCAAATGCGGGTGAAAGAAGATGATATTCCAAAGACTGCTTTCAGAACATGTTACGGTCATTACGAGTTTATGGTCATGCCGTTTGGTTTAACTAATGCACCAGCTGTGTTCATGGACCTTATGAACCGAGTGTGTGGACCATACCTTGACAAGTTTGTCATTGTTTTCATTGATGACATACTTATTTACTCAAAGAATGACCAAGAACACGGTGAACATTTGAGAAAGGTGTTAGAAGTATTGAGGAAGGAAGAATTGTATGCTAAGTTTTCAAAGTGTGCATTTTGGTTGGAAGAAGTTCAATTCCTCGGTCACATAGTGAACAAAGAAGGTATTAAGGTGGATCCGGCAAAGATAGATACTGTTGAAAAGTGGAAAACCCCGAAAACTCCGAAACACATACGCCAGTTTTTAGGACTAGCTGGTTACTACAGAAGGTTCATCCAAGACTTTTCCAGAATAGCAAAACCCTTGACTGCATTAACGCATAAAGGGAAGAAATTTGAATGGAATGATGAACAAGAGAAAGCGTTTCAGTTATTGAAGAAAAAGCTAACTACGGCACCTATATTGCCATTGCCTGAAGGGAATGATGATTTTGTGATTTATTGTGACGCATCAAAGCAAGGTCTCGGTTATGTATTAATGCAACGAACGAAGGTGATTGCTTATGCGTCTAGACAATTGAAGATTCACGAACAAAATTATACGACGCATGATTTGGAATTAGGCGCGGTTGTTTTTGCATTAAAGACTTCGAGGCACTACTTATATGGGGTCAAAAGTATTATATATACCGACCACAAAAGTCTTCAACACATATTTAATCAGAAACAACTGAATATGAGGCAGCGTAGGTGGATTGAATTGTTGAATGATTACGACTTTGAGATTCGTTATCACCCGGGGAAGGCAAATGTGGTAGCCGACGCCTTGAGCAGGAAGGACAGAGAACCCATTCGAGTAAAATCTATGAATATAATGATTCACAATAACCTTACTACTCAAATAAAGGAGGCGCAACAAGGAGTTTTAAAAGAGGGAAATTTAAAGGATGAAATACCCAAAGGATCGGAGAAGCATCTTAATATTCGGGAAGACAGAACCCGGTATAGGGCTGAAAGGATTTGGGTACCAAAATTTGGAGATATGAGAGAAATGGTACTTAGAGAAGCTCATAAAACCAGATACTCAATACATCCTGGAACGGGGAAGATGTACAAGGATCTCAAGAAACATTTTTGGTGGCCGGGTATGAAAGCCGATGTTGCTAAATACGTAGGAGAATGTTTGACGTGTTCTAAGGTCAAAGCTGAGCATCAGAAACCATCGGGTCTACTTCAACAACCCGAAATCCCTGAATGGAAATGGGAAAACATTACCATGGATTTCATCACTAAATTGCCAAGGACTGCAAGTGGTTTTGATACTATTTGGGTAATAGTTGATCGTCTCACCAAATCAGCACACTTCCTGCCAATAAGAGAAGATGACAAGATGGAGAAGTTAGCACGACTGTATTTGAAGGAAGTCGTCTCCAGACATGGAATACCAATCTCTATTATCTCTGATAGAGATGGTAGATTTATTTCAAGATTCTGGCAGACATTACAGCAAGCATTAGGAACTCGTCTAGACATGAGTACTACCTATCATCCACAAACTTATGGGCAGAGCGAAAGGACGATACAAACGCTTGAAGACATGCTACGAGCATGTGTTATTGATTTCGGAAACAGTTGGGATCGACATCTACCGTTAGCAGAATTTTCCTACAACAACAGCTACCATTCAAGCATTGAGATGGCGCCGTTTGAAGCACTTTATGGTAGAAAGTGCAGGTCTCCAATTTGTTGGAGTGAAGTGGGGGATAGACAGATTACGGGTCCGGAGATTATACAAGAAACTACCGAGAAGATCATCCAAATTCAACAACGGTTGAAAACCGCCCAAAGTCGACAAAAGAGCTACGCTGACATTAAAAGAAAAGATATAGAATTTGAAATTGGAGAGATGGTCATGCTTAAAGTTGCACCTTGGAAAGGCGTTGTTCGATTTGGTAAATGAGGGAAATTAAATCCAAGGTATATTGGACCATTCAAGATTATTGATCGTGTCGGACCAGTAGCTTACCGACTTGAGTTACCTCAACAACTCGCGGCTGTACATAACACTTTCCACGTCTCGAATTTGAAGAAATGTTTTGCTAAAGAAGATCTCACTATTCCGTTAGATGAAATCCAAATCAACGAAAAACTTCAATTCATCGAAGAACCCGTCGAAATAATGGATCGTGAGGTTAAAAGACTTAAGAAAAACAAGATACCAATTGTTAAGGTTCGATGGAATGCTCGTAGGGGACCCGAGTTCACCTGGGAGCATGAAGATCAGATGAAGAAGAAATACCCACATCTATTTCCAGAAGATTTGTCAACACCTTCAACAGCTTAAAATTTCGGGACGAAATTTATTTAACGGGTAGGTACTGTAGTGACCCGAACTTTTCCATGTTTATATATATTAATTGAGATTGATATTTACATGATTAAATGTTTCCAACATGTTAAGCAATCAAATTTGTTAAGACTTGATTAATTGAAATATGTTTCATATAGACAATTGACCACCCAAGTTAACCGGTGATTCACGAACATTAAAACTTGTAAAAACTATATGATGACATATATATGGATATATATATAGTTAACATGATACTATGATAAGTAAACATATCATTAAGTATATTAACAATGAACTACATATGTAAAAACAAGACTACTAACTTAATGATTTTTAAACGAGACATATATGTAACGATTATCGTTGTAAAGACATTTAATGTATATATATCATATTAAGAGATATTCATACATGATAATATCATGATAATATAATAATTTAAAATCTCATTTGATATTATAAACATTGGGTTAACAACATTTAACAAGATCGTTAACCTAAAGGTTTCAAAACAACACTTACATGTAACGACTAACGATGACTTAACGACTCAGTTAAAATGTATATACATGTAGTGTTTTAATATGTATTTATACACTTTTGAAAGACTTCAATACACTTATCAAAATACTTCTACTTAACAAAAATGCTTACAATTACATTCTCGTTCAGTTTCATCAACAATTCTACTCGTATGCACCCGTATTCGTACTCGTACAATACACAGCTTTTAGATGTATGTACTATTGGTATATACACTCCAATGATCAGCTATTAGCAGCCCATGTGAGTCACCTAACACATGTGGGAACCATCATTTGGCAACTAGCATGAAATATCTCATAAAATTACAAAAATATGAGTAATCATTCATGACTTATTTACATGAAAACAAAATTACATATCCTTTATATCTAATCCATACACCAACGACCAAAAACACCTACAAACACTTTCATTCTTCAATTTTCTTCATCTAATTGATCTCTCTCAAGTTCTATCTTCAAGTTCTAAGTGTTCTTCATATATTCTACAAGTTCTAGTTACATAAAATCAAGAATACTTTCAAGTTTGCTAGCTCACTTCCAATCTTGTAAGGTGATCATCCAACCTCAAGAAATCTTTGTTTCTTACAGTAGGTTATCATTCTAATACAAGGTAATAATCATATTCAAACTTTGGTTCAATTTCTATAACTATAACAATCTTATTTCAAGTGATGATCTTACTTGAACTTGTTTTCGTGTCATGATTCTGCTTCAAGAACTTCGAGCCATCCAAGGATCCGTTGAAGCTAGATCCATTTTTCTCTTTTCCAGTAGGTTTATCCAAGGAACTTAAGGTAGTAATGATGTTCATAACATCATTCGATTCATACATATAAAGCTATCTTATTCGAAGGTTTAAACTTGTAATCACTAGAACATAGTTTAGTTAATTCTAAACTTGTTCGCAAACAAAAGTTAATCCTTCTAACTTGACTTTTAAAATCAACTAAACACATGATCTATATCTATATGATATGCTAACTTAATGATTTAAAACCTGGAGACACGAAAAACACCGTAAAACCGGATTTACGCCGTCGTAGTAACACCGCGGGCTGTTTTGGGTTAGTTAATTAAAAACTATGATAAACTTTGATTTAAAAGTTGTTATTCTGAGAAAATGATTTTTATTATGAACATGAAACTATATCCAAAAATTATAGTTAAACTCAAAGTGGAAGTATGTTTTCTAAAATGGTCATCTAGACGTCGTTTTTTCGACTGAAATGACTACCTTTACAAAAACCACTTGTAACTTATTTTTCCGACCATAAACCTATACTTTGTCTGTTTAGATTCATAAAATAGATTTCAATATGAAACCATAGCAATTTGATTCACTCAAAACGGATTTAAAATGAAGAAGTTATGGGTAAAACAAGATTGGATAATTTTTCTCATTTTAGCTACGTGAAAATTGGTAACAAATCTATTCCAACCATAACTTAATCAACTTGTATTGTATATTATGTAATCTTGAGATACCATAGACACGTATACAATGTTTCGACCTATCATTTCGACACATCTATATATATTTCGGAACAACCATAGACACTCTATATGTGAATGTTGGAGTTAGCTATACAGGGTTGAGGTTGATTCCAAAATATATATAGTTTGAGTTGTGATCAATACTGAGATACGTATACACTGGGTCGTGGATTGATTCAAGATAATATTTATCGATTTATTTCTGTACATCTAACTGTGGACAACTAGTTGTAGGTTACTAACGAGGACAGCTGACTTAATAAACTTAAAACATCAAAATATATTAAAAGTGTTGTAAATATATTTTGAACATACTTTGATATATATGTATATATTGTTATAGGTTCGTGAATCAACCAGTGGCCAAGTCTTACTTCTCGACGAAGTAAAAATCTGTGAAAGTGAGTTATAGTCCCACTTTTAAAATCTAATATTTTTGGGATGAGAATACATGCAGGTTTTATAAATGATTTACAAAATAGACACAAGTACGTGAAACTACATTCTATGGTTGAATTATCGAAATCGAATATGCCCCTTTTTATTAAGTCTGGTAATCTAAGAATTAGGGAACAGACACCCTAATTGACGCGAATCCTAAAGATAGATCTATTGGGCCTAACAAACCCCATCCAAAGTACCGGATGCTTTAGTACTTCGAAATTTATATCATATCCGAAGGGTGTCCCGGAATGATGGGGATATTCTTATATATGCATCTTGTTAATGTCGGTTACCAGGTGTTCACCATATGAATGATTTTTATCTCTATGTATAGGATGTGTATTGAAATATGAAATCTTGTGGTCTATTATTATGATTTGATATATATGGGTTAAACCTATAACTCACCAACATTTTTGTTGACGTTTTAAGCATGTTTATTCTCAGGTGATTATTAAGAGCTTCCGCTGTCGCATACTTAAATAAGGACGAGATTTGGAGTCCATGCTTGTATGATATTGTGTAAAAACTGCATTCAAGAAACTTATTTTGTTGTAACATATTTGTATTGTAAACCATTATGTAATGGTCGTGTGTAAACGGGATATTTTAGATTATCATTATTTGATAATCTACGTAAAGCTTTTTAAACCTTTATTGATGAAATAAAGGTTATGGTTTGTTTTAAAATGAATGCAGTCTTTGAAAAACGTCTCATATAGAGGTCAAAACCTCGCAACGAAATCAATTAATATGGAACGTTTTTAATCAATAAGAACCGGACATTTCAACGGTCATCTACCATCATTACGTCTACGTAATTTGCCTACAATATTGAGTCTTAATATTGAACAGTAAGTTTATAGTCTCCCTTTTTAAATACTTTAAATATTTTTGGGCTGAGAATACATGCACTTTATTTTAAACGCAATAAGACACAAGTACATACTAAATTCTACACCGAGTTAAACTGAAAATCCCTTAGCTTTGGTAACTAGTAGCTGCCAGTACATAGGATATGGACTGGTGGGCGCGAATAATTGTATATGGATCCATAGGGCTTGACATCCTCGTCCGAGCTAGAGCGCTAGCCTTTTAACGGACGTATGTTATTTATGTTTAAGACACGTTGGTTTGCGTGTATTAAAACGAATGGGGTAATTATCACTATAGCGTTAAGTTTAGTTACCAGGGTGCTCTGTTACGTAGAATCTATTGATAAACTTTTGATGAATTCTTGTGGTCTATCTTTATATATATTTATGACTCGAGCAATTAAACCTATAACTCACCAACACTCGTGTTGACCTTTTTAGCATGTTTTATTCTCAGGTCCTTAGACTGCTTCCGCTGTGATGTGCTTGTTGCCTGCATGGAGTCTCTCATGCTTTGTATAAAGTTTATTGCATTCTAAATAAAACTGCGTTGTGTAATAAATAATTGGACTGTGATGTCAACCTGTAAATTAAAGACTTATGTATTTTGGGGTTTTGCTTATACCTAAGCACTCGCCCACATGTTTATAACTTTCTATCTTTAGAAAGTCACTTATTTTAATGAATGCAATATTTTATCAAAACGTATCATATAGAGGTCAAAACCTCACTGTGGAATCAATGATTAACGTGCCGCGTCAATAGCGATTTAGACGGGTCGTTACACTACCTCTTACAAAAACAACTTGTAACTTATATTTCCGACTATAAACCTATACTTTTTCTATTTAGATTCATAAAATAGAGTTTAATATGAAACCATAGCAATTTAATTCACTCAAAACGGATTTTAAAACGAAGAAGTTATGGGTAAAACAAGATTGGATATTTTTGATTGTTGTAGCTACGAAAAATATTGTAACAATTCTATACAAATCATATCCTAGCTAACTTATATTGTATTATACATGTATTCTAATATATTATGTAATCTTGGGATACCATAGACACGTATGCAAATGTTTTGACATATCATATCGACCCATGTATATATATTATTTGGAACAACCATAGACACTCTATATGCAGTAATGTTGGAGTTAGCAATACAGGGTTGAGGTTGATTCCAAAAATATATATACTTTGAATTGTGATCTAGCCTGAGACGTGTATGCACTGGGTCGTGGATTGATTCAAGATAATGTATATCAATTTATTTATGTACCTCTAATTATGGACAACTAGTTGTAGGTTACTAACGAGGACAGCTGACTTAATAAACTTAAAACATTAAAACGTATTAAAAATGTTGTAAATATATTTTGAACATACTTTGATATATATGTACATATTTGTTATAGGTTCGTGAATCGACCAGTGGCCAAGTCTTACTTCCCGACGAAGTAAAAATCTGTGAAAGTGAGTTATAGTCCCACTTTTAAAATCTAATATTTTTGAGATGAGAATACATGCAGCTTTATAAATGTTTTACAAAATAGACACAAGTACATGAAACTACTTTCTATGGTTGAATGATCGAAGCCGAATATGCCCCTTTTTGCTTGGTAGCCTAAGAATTATGGAACATCACTAATTTTGAGAATTAGTGCACGCCTATTGACGCGAATCCTAAAGATAGATTTATTAGGCCTAACAAACCCCATCCAAAGTACCGGATGCTTTAGTACTTTAAGTTTTATATCGTGTCCGATGGATGTCCCGGAATGATGGGGATATTCTTATATGCATCTTGTTAATGTCGGTTACCAGGTGTTCACCATATGAATGATTTTTATCTCTATGTATGGGATGTATATTGAAATATGAAATCTTGTGGTCTATTATTATGATTTGATAATATATAGGTTAAACCTATAACTCACCAATATTTTTGTTGACGTTTTAAGCATGTTTATTCTCAGGTGATTATTAAGAGCTTCCGCTGTTGCATACTAAAATAAGGACAAGATTTGGAGTCCATGCTTGTATGATATTGTGTATAAACTGCATTCAAGAAACTTATTTTTGATGTAATATATTCTTATTGTAAACCATTATGTAATGGTCGTGTGTAAACGGTATATTTTAGATTATCGTTATTTGATAATCTACGTAATGCTTTTTAAACCTTTATCGATAAAATAAAGGTTATGGTTGTTTTAAAAATGAATGCAGTCTTTGAAAAACGTCTCATATAGAGGTCAAAACCTCGCGACGAAATCAATTAATATGGAACGTTTATAATCAATATGAACGGGACATTTCACCTGCAACCCATCGAGAATCCACCACTCAACCATATTCGACCACTATTACTCAATTCAGTCCTTCGAATCATGGCTGCTACGAAATTTCTTTTTATGTTTAATTCATAAGCCACCGACGTTTTTTTTCTTTTATTAATGGCCGAAAAAAATAATACACTTTAATGAGATGTGGTGATTTAGATTTGATTAAACAAATCGTGGTAGTTAACAACTGCATTTTTTTTTATCAATCGGGCTTTATGGAGCAACCGAACAGCTCACATTTTTTTTTTGGGCTTATTAACTTGTTAAAATGTTGGCCTATCTGTTATTGGACCTTTGAGACAACTTGGGCTGCCACTTACTACTTGGGCTTATAAGGTAAAAACGAACCATGAATTTAGAAGCCATCGGTTCTGCTATTCTGATTCATACCCGACGACTGATTATGATTAGGATAATTAAAATGATCATGATGAAGATATAGGTGATGGAGATGAGCGAGAGAAATAAAGATGTTATGATGATAACTTGATAAAGATAATTATGGTAGTGCTAGATTAATAACGATGACGATCGAGACAAAATGAATCGAAAAATGATAATGATTATGATATAATTATGATTATGTTATGACTATGATTCTGATATGATTATGATCATGAGATGATCACGATTATGATTATAGATGATGGTATTAGGATTATGATCTTATGTGAACTATGAAGGAAAAACAGCAGGTTTATTTGAGTTAAAACAATTTAGGGTAGTGATTATTTCAGAAAAGTAACGATCAGAAGAGTGGTTAGGGAGTTTTGGGTTTGAACGAGAGGTCACGGGTTCGAGCCCGGACTGAGACGGTTTATTTTATTTTTGGAGCTTTTCCTTCTAAGGTAGTCTTATTATTATTATTATTATTATTATTATTATTATTATTATTATTATTATTATTATTATTATTATTATTATTATTATTATTATTATTATTATTATTGTTATTACAAAAACAATACAAATTATTATTATTTTTCACTAATATTAGTATTAATATCATCTTTGTAATTATTAGTTTTACTATTATTATTATTAACATAAGTATCAATTTTAACAATATCGTAATTATTATTAATATGATCGACATTAGGAATGTTATTATTATTAGTAATTATCAAAACTATCATTTTGTTACAAATAGCTATTTTGTATCTAAAATATACTTAATACATATATTATAATTATATTAATAGTTGATATACCTACATATCAAACATAATAACAATATTTATATAAATGCTTTTACATAACAAATTAATGATATTTTTTTTTATAATACTAACCATATATATACAGATATGTTAATATAACTAAATATATAGATATTAAACATTTTGAATATATATACACAAACTAAATAAGCATAATATATAATTCAAAATAATATATATATGTTCGATTACAATTACGTGTGTTAATATATATACAAATGATATAGGTTCGTGAATCCGAGGCCAACCCTGCATTGTTCAATATTGTCATATGTATTTTTACTACAAAATACAGTATGGTGAGTTTCATTTGCCTTTTTACCCTTTATATTTTTGGGCTGAGAATACATGCGCAATTTTTATAAATGTTTTACGAAATAGACACAAGTAATCGAAACTACATTATATGGTTGAATGATCGAAGCCGAATATGCCCCTTTTGCTTGGTAACCTAAGAATTAGAAAACCGATCTACTAATTGACGCGAATCCTAAAGATAGATCTATTGGACCTAACGAACCCCATCCGTTGTAGCGGATGCTTTAGTACTTCGATGTTGTTTTATCATGTCCGATGGATTTCCCGAAATGATAGGGGATATTCTTATATGCATCTTGTTAATGTCGGTTACCAGGTGTTCAATCCATATGAATGATTTTTGTCTCTATGCATGGGACGTATATTTATGAGAACTGGAAATGAAATTCTTGTGGTCTATTAAAATGATGGAATGATTATTTATGATAAACTAATGATCTCACCAACCTTTTGGTTGACACTTTAAAGCATGTTTATTCTCAGGTATTAAAGAAATCTTTCGCTGTGCATTAGTTCATTTTAAAGATATTACTTGGAATCATTCATGGCATATTTCAAAAGACGTTGCATTCAAGTCGTTGAGTTCAATAAAGATTATGATTAAGTAAATGACAGATTAGATCAGTTATAGATAGATATTATGAAATGGTATGCATGTCTGTCAACTTTCGATGTAATTAAAGTTTGTCTTTTAAAACGAATGCAATGTTTGTAAAATGTATCATATAGAGGTCAAATACCTCGCGATGTAATCATATGTTATTGTATTCGTTCTTATGGATTAGGACGGGTCTTTACAATAAGCAAAGTCTGTAATATTGATTCTCAAACTTTTTGAACTAATGTTATATATTCAGTTAACCTTTGACTATTGACCGACGATTCACGAACATCTATTTGTATATATATATATATATATATATATATATATATATATATATATATATATATATATATATATATATATATATATATATATATATATATATATATATATATATATAATAAGTTGGAATATTAATTATTCATAAATAACTTGCAATGTGTATTTAAAAACTGATTTATGTATATTAAATAAAGATATATACATATATATAATTTCAAGTTATTTAGTAAACGATAGTAACATTCGTTTATTGATTCGATTGATATTTAGATAAGTTAACAAAAACGTTTAAGATGAACAAGTAAAATACTAATTTACTACAGTATTTTCAAATTGCTACAGTACCCGAAAAGCTACAGTGTTTTCGAAAATCACTATTTGCTACAGTAAAACGACTTTGCTACAGTAAAACACTATTTGCTACAGTAAAAATGACTTTGCTTCAGTAAAACACTATTTGCTACGGTAAACGACTTGCTACATTAAATACTATTTGCTACATTAAACACGATTTGCTACGGTAAATACTATTTGCTACAGTAAAACAATATTTGCTACAGTGAAAAATATGTCGACAAACAATAAAACAAAACATATTGGGTGCGTACTAGCTGGCCATGCAATCGCATGGCAAATGGGCATGGAACCCATGCGATCGCATGGGGTTCAGTTCCAGGCCACATCTATAAAGCTCGCAGTTTTTTTGCTCCGAATTCATTCACTTCTTTTCTCATTTCTTCTTCTGCTCTATAATATATATATATATATATATATATATATATATATATATATATATATATATATATATATATATATATATAATTATAATAATTATTATTATTATTATTATTATTATTATTAAGATTAATAATATTATTAATCTTATTATTATTTTCAGTAGTATTAATATTATTTTAATTAGTATTATACATAAAATACTACGACAAGGTCATGTTCAAACGATTTCAAAAATGGTTTTCGAGTGAGTTTATAGTCTCCCTTTTTAAATACTTTAAATATTTTTGGGCTGAGAATACATGCAATTTATTTTAAACTCAATAAGACACAAGTACATACTAAATTCTACACTAGGTTAAACCAAAAATCCCTTAGCTTTGGTAACTAGTAGCTGCCAGTACATAGGATATGGACTGGTGGGCACGAATAATTGTATATGGATCCATAGGGCTTGACATCCCCGTCCGAGCTAGAGCACTAGCCTTTTAACAGATGTATGTTATTTGAGTTAATGACACGTTGGTTTGCGTGTATTGTACATGTTGGTTGTATGTATGTTAAAACAGGGGTACTTATTATAACGTTAAAGTTTAGTTACCAGGGTGCTCAATCTTGTAGAATAATTTGATAAACGTTTCTGGATGAAACAACTAAAAATCTTGTGATCCACCTTTATATACAGATTATGCGCAACATTAAAACTATGAACTCACCAACCTTTGTGTTGACACTTTTTAGCATGTTTATTCTCAGGTTTCTAGAAGTCTTCCGCTGTTTGCTTATACGTTATACAAGCTATGTGCATGGAGTCATACATGCTTTATTCAAGAAAACTTTGCATTCACAAAATCATCACCATGTATCTTATTTTGACTTCATTATCAACGGATGTAGTATTGTAAACTATTATATACGGTGATTGTCTATACGTAGAAATCATCAGACATCGAAAACCTTGGATTTATATATTCATTTATGGTGTGCCTTTTCAAAAGAATGCAATGTTTACAAAACCTATCATATAGAGGTCAAAACCTCACTATGAAATCGATGAATGATGTATTCGTCCAAAGGGATTTGAAAGGATCATCACACTTAACCAGCCGGACAAACACTTTTTAAGTGGGTACTAAACTACTAATGGCTTAACGCATAATGTGAACATACGCAAAATAACCACATCTTCTCAAGTTCATTAAAAAAGTAAATAAATAAATAAATACTAGGTATGCAACCAACGTCTAAGGGTCTATTTACTTATCTTTTTATTAAGTCATATTATCATATTGAGATAAGTAAATAACGATAATCACTATATATATATATATATATATATATATATATATATATATATATATATATATATATATATATATATATATATATATATATATATATATATATATATATATATATATAAACGTACAAGTTAAACCAAATACATAAGTAATGTAAAAAACAATATGCAAAAACTAAAATAAAAAATTGTTCATGCCAAGTCATATTTTTTCACGAAGTAACATGTCAATAATAATAGTTACAAAGTCAAAATTAATCAAATACTCCGTATTAATAAACATATGATAAAATATAGTATATTAAAGGAATTGTACCTTGTGTAGTATAATTCAAATAAGTGAAAAGATGTAAAATAAATAAAATTGAGAAGATGTTGTATCTTACTTATTGTTAGTTAATAGCTTAATTTATCAAACTGCTTAGGGGGATGATTCTCACACACACTTTTTTGATCCTCACACACCTATTTTAACCTTTTACTCTTCTAATAATACTCAATTGGTGTGTGAGGATCAAAAAAGTGTGTGTGAGAATCATCCCCCAACTGCTTATATGCGTAATTGCATTAGATATATCACATACGGAGTAGCATTTAGTCCAGTATTTAATAATTCTAGAAAAGTATACACTTTGTTGGGTAAATTGACTAGCCCATACAAATAATGGATGATTAAGTTGTCCATGTATTTTGATTAAATATTATTTGGGCTTTAATTGAGGGAGGCTTAAGAAAAATAACTAATCATAACCTATTAATTATTCATTGCAATTAGGCTCATTGGAGGATGCTGAGCATCCCCTTGTCCCATCCCTGGCTCCGCTACTGTAGATGGCAATATCGAAAAAGCCAATAATGATAAAATGATGTTTACTTTTATAATTGAATGAAACAAGTAATGGATGATTAAGTTGTCCATGTATTTTGATTAAATATTATTTGGGCTTTAATTGAGGGAGGCTTAAGAAAAATAACTAATCATAACCTATTAATTATTCATTGCAATTAGGCTCATTGGAGGATGCTGAGCATCCCCTTGTCCCATCCCTGGCTCCGCTACTGTAGATGGCAATATCGAAAAAGCCAATAATGATAAAATGATGTTTACTTTTATAATTGAATGAAACAAGTAATGAGCCAGCCCGCTATGCTGGGCCCAATTGCTATCTATTTAGTACAAGACTGCTGGGCCCAATTGCTATCTATTTAGTACAAGACTTCAAAAAATTTAAAAGCAGTGCTTAGACTCGAACTCTCGCCACTTAGAACAACATGCCAAAAGCAAAACCACCACAGCATCCATGCGTTTCTTATAATGTAGGATAACCAGATCTAATTATTCAGTTAAAAAAGCTGGTAAAAAGGTTAGAAAAAAGTCAAAATTGGTGAGCCAATGAAGAGTGCTAATTGAAATTCTCTAATTGAATATATTTATAATATCTGAATGATTTAAATAACAAATTTACCCCTTACATATTATTTTTATTCAAGTATTATCTATATATCTAATAGACAAAATCCTGTAGCACTATTCACCAATAGTAACCAGGGGTATTTTCATCATTTCACTCTTTTTTTAGTCTCGAATGATAAAAGAACCAACCCTTCAATGTTACCAAAAGATGTCGAAAAAAATTCTTTTTTACCAAAAAATCAACTAACTTTTTTGTTTTTCCTTTTCTTCCTCAACGATAAAGGAGGCAACTTTCATAAAATGAATAACCCTTCAATGCTACCAAAAGATGTCGAAAAATATTCTTTTTTACAAAATAAGTCAACTAACTTTTTTAAAAAAAAACAACGCTAAAAGAAGCAACTTTCACAAAAAAAACAACTCTTCAATGTTAGACGTCGAAATTTTTTTTTTTACAAAATAGATCAAGACTTTTTTTTTAACTCGCATTCAAAACGGAACCCCCGACACGAAGCGAGGACTCCACAACTAGTTATTACTATACATACATACATAAACATAAACATATATTATAGATTAAAAATAATTCGAAGATAAGAATGATAATGTTATACCCCGTCCAAATCCTCTTGGACGAATACAATAACATCTGGTACCATTGCGACGAACGGACCTCTATATGCCATGAACGACTCCATGTAATATGAGCAAATGCACAACGGAAGATTTCTTTCATACCTGAGAATAAACATGCTTAAAGTGTCAACCAAAAGGTTGGTGAGTTCATAGGTTTATTATAAATAGTAAAATTCTTCATTTTGATAGACCGCAAGATTTAAATATAGTACACCTATCTCGTGTACGAAACCATTTTTCATAATGCTTAGCAGAGTAGGTTCGTATCCTTTTCTCCCCCGTAGGTTGCCTCGCGATTTTTAAATAACCGTACACATATCTCGTGCACAAAAATAATACACATAACCTGTGTATAAAAATCATTCTCTCGATACATAACATTCACTTTGCTTTCATCGCTTGGCTCGGTAACCGACCTTAACATATAATGCACATCAATAATATCCCCAAAACAGAACATCTCGTATGTATAATATATAAACTTCGAAGTACTAAACACCACGCCCACTAGCCCTTCCGTCTAGTGAGCATTCTGGGTGGGGGTGTTAAACCCGGTAGCTACCTTTAGGATTCGCGTGAATTAGGGTCATACCTGTTTTCTAATTCTTAGGTTACCAAGCAATAATAATCAGGGGAAAAATATTCACAACAATTAGTGGCAATTATCACGTCCAACTAATTCAATAATAATCCACCAAACTTCTGTCTGCATAACAATTCATTCGAGGAATGTTTTGCTTGTGTCATATCGCGTCAAACATTTATAAAGGCATTTCATGTATTCTCGGTTCAAAATATATTTCAAAAGCATTTAATAAAGCAGTTGTAAAAACAGCGCATGCATTCTCAGTCCCAAAAATGTAAAGAGTAAAAGGGAATCAAATGAACTCACAATACGATATTTTGTAGTAAAAATATGCATACGACGGAACTGAACAATGCAAGGTTGGCCTCGGATTCACGAACCTATATTATTCATATATTTATTAAAACATATACTTGTAATCGAACAAGTTTAGATATTATTATTAATTGTTATTTCAGTAACTTGTATGTTTCATTGGTAACTATATTAACTATATTTATTTTATATACTTTAGATAAATAATTAGTATTTATTATGAAAATATTGATGTTGTTATGCGATATGTTTTAAATATATTCTTATATAGTTATTTATTTGGTAAAATAATATCAATAATAATAAATAAAAATTTGTATCTTTTATGATAATAATAATAATAATAATAATAATAATACTAAAAGTAATTAGATTTAGTAATGATACTGCTATTAATAGTTTTGATAATAATACTAGTAATAAAAGTAATGTTAGTAATAATAATAATTTTAATGAAAAGATAATAATGATAAGATAAAAATGTTAGTTTTCATAAAAATAATATTTTAAATAATAATGGTACTTTTAATAAAAATGATGATTCTAATAAAAAAAATTAATAGTCATATTAATAATAATACTATACATTTTAATAATAATAATAATAATAATAATAATAATGATAATAATATTAATATTAATTATACTAATAATCTTATTTCTAATATTGGTAATAATAGTAATTACTTAATAACAATCAATAATAAATATTAATCATAATAATAATAACAATAAAAAAATAATAATGAAATAATAATAATAATAATAATAATAATAATAATAATAATAATAATAATAATAATAATAATAATAATAATAATAATAATAATAATAATAATAATAATAATAATAATAATAATAAGAGTTTTTGTAATAACTACCTCAAAGGAGTAGCCTTTAAAAAAATGCCCAAGTCCGGGTTTGAACCCGCGACGTCCCCCTAACCCGATAACATCCTTAACTATTATGCCATTCATGTTTTTCTGTATTATCCAGACTTTAATTATACTTAACTTCCCAATTCTGTTTCCCCTTTTTCTTCTTTTTCTAAAAAAATACCTCAGCCTAGGCTCGATCCCCGGACCTCTCGTTTAACCAAACATGCCTCTAACCATTCCTTCGTTTGATCACTTCTGTTATAGTTTATAATTAAAACCTATATAACCATGTATGAATCTGTTTACCAACATCACCATTTTTGTTAACTAATTATTATCATTATCATTAACATCAATCTTCTTCATCTTTTATCTTAATTATCATTAAAGGCATCCTAACTAACGGTATTAGCATCACTATATATCAAATCCTCATCTTCACCTCATCATCATCATAATTAATACGTACATCGTGAATCATCATCATGCACCACCTATTACTCCTCAATCATCTCGGTATTAAAACATCTCAGCCCAACTAGTCAAACAGTTTTTCAGCCCAACATTATAAAGTTTTCGGCCCAATAGCAAATTAAATACTTGACCCTAATATTGATTTATCTAAACCCATCTAGTATATTTGGCCCCATAAATGAACACAATCCAAAATGAATTCATATAATAACTCGGTCCAAATAACGCAAGTAGGAACAAGGCTCAATAACAAAATAGAAGCCAAAGGTATGCCTCATTTTTCTTTATCTTTCTCCAGCAAGGATGTACTTAAAGTAAATATATATAACTATATCCAATATATTCTCATGTAATTCTGGTTGGCCACTTATCATTTTGTCCCCTCTTTGCAAAAAGTATACGGCACCTTTTCTTCTTAATGGGGGTCGGCCACCACGCAAAACAACTAATTCATTTACTAAACATGGTTTAATCCGTAACTTAAGGGGAGGTGGGGTTCAGTTAGCTGGAGAGTAACAACACATCCATTATTTCAAAAGCTTTGTGAATTCAATAGAAAAAAAAATAATAGGTGGGGTTCGAGCAAATAAAGAAACAGAAAGGCAAATATATAAGCAACAATCATTGATTCTATTTTTCATCTCATTCCTAACAGAACCCAAAACAAGAATGTGGGTGCAGTCGATCAAGAAAAATAAGAGAAGGGTGTTGTGTTTAAGTTGATGGAAACGAGATAAGAAGAAAGGTGGTGATGATTGTTATGGTTGATATCCGAAGATCATGAAAGAAACGAAAAGAAAAAAATATCTATGTGGTAACGGTTTTAGGGTGGTGGTGATGTGATCGACTAAGAACACCAAAACTACGATGGTGGCATGGCTTATCAAAAGAAGCAAGAAGATCCAAGGTGATGGTTTGTAGTTTAAAAGATAATTGATTAGAAATAGAAATAAAGAAGTGGTAGGAGGGTTCCTCATTGAAGATGATGGTGGAAGGTTTAGGGGTTTACGGTGGTGATCATGTGGTTCTCGTTTAGTTACAAAATAGTAGTAGCAATTACGATTGAATTGCGGCAGTAGGCGAATAGCATAAGTTGGTAATGATGGCGTTTTCAAGTGGTGGTGATCGTCCGATTGATAGTTAAATGGCTTTATCAAATGGGTTTGGTGATCAAAACAAAAGGGTGAGGTGATCCGATGATATTGAGGTTCGGTTGTAATGGGTTTATTTGGCTCGAATAGATATAAATCGAGCAGGTGGTTTGTAGTTGGAGATTGTGGGTTCGATGGAGGGCCGCAAAACAACAAATGGGTTTGTGGCATGGTTTGATAATCAACAAGAATGGTGATGTTGTGTGATTGTTCTTGACACCAGAAAAGTAATAAATATAGGGTATGATTCTCGACTGAAAAACAGATTACATGAAGCGAGTATAACGAGTAGCAGTATTGATGAGGGTGTGGAAGCTGATTACAGGAGTAACAGGAGGTAAAGTCAGAAGTTACAGGTTCGTGTTTATGTTGTTGTGTTGTTTTTCGAATATAAATAACTAGTAGCATTTGTTGATGAGGGTTCAATGATGGTGTTGGTGAATGGTTCTCGGACAACAAGAAAATACTGAGAAAAAAATAGGAAGGCAAAATACCTGGTTTTGGGTAATGGTTCCTTGATCGAATGGATTACATGAACAAGAGATGAAATGCAGAGTTTACTAAATTTAATAAATGATGGTGTTTTTATTTTCTGTTTTCTTTTCTTGAATTTCATCATAGTTTATATATAGTGTAAGTAAAGGAATTGGTTCTGTATCAAGATTCGATTAATGGTTGTATTCTAGCGTGATTGTGGTCGACAGAATTTTCTTCAGTCTGACAGGATCAATTAGGAAGACAAAATACATAATTCAATCAGATAATGATGCGTAACAGATTTTTGTTAGTTTGTGTGAATCTGATTTCAACATTTAATAAGATCAAAGACAGGGAGAATCAAATCAGAGAAGAAAGAACAAAAAGAAAAAAAATAATCAAAAGTAGAAAATGACTTCAAACGAAAATTGTTATCTGTCTAATGGATTTTTCCCAATCGAATTTTACCAGAGATTGAGGGAATCAAAGTTGACAATGATATGTAACAACCTAATCGTGTAATGTATCTGCTTTTGTAATTTATATTTTCTATTTATAATTAATAAATAATAACATATTAATATAATTTTGTATAATAATAACTAATAATAATAATAGCATTAATAACAATGATAATAGAAATATTAATCAAAATAATACTAATAATAATATGAATAATGATAAAAGTAACAAAAGTGTAGTGATAATAATAATTTTAACTAAAAATGGTAACTTTTAGTAATAATAATAATATTAAACATAATAATAACTAATATCAAAATTTTACTATTAAAATAATAATGAGATTAATAACAATAAGATTAGTAATAATAATACTATAATAAATTACTTTGTTAAATTTCATATATCATATATTGAAATTAATAAAATAACTAATACTGATCTTAATTCTTAATATTAATATTAATATTAATATTAATATTAATCATAATCATAATAATGAAGGTAATAATAATATTAGTATAACAACTTTATTTTTAACTTGTAATTACATTTTATTATTTCCACTACTTACATTTATATATATATATATATATATATATATATATATATATATATATATATATATATATATATATATATATATATATATATATATAAACAATCGTTCGTGAATCGTCGGGAACAGTCGAAGGTCAAATGAATATATGAAACAGTTTAAAAATTTTGAGACTCAACATTACTGACTTTGCTTATCATGTCGAAATCATATAAAGATTAAGTTTAAATTTGGTCGGAAATTTTCGGGTCGTCACAGATAAGATAATACGAGTACTTCGTGGCTGTTCCCAAATACTCTCTATGTTAACATAAAAAGATCAATTCTAGAAACTTCATAAGTTACCTTTTTTTTTTAATTATAAGAAACTTCACACCAAGTAAAAAAGAATATATGTATCCATTATACTCCAATAATTGGGAACGATTACATCGAAACTAAAACTAAAATCAGTTACAACTAAAAACATATCAAAGTCAATCGCAAAATATTACGGAGTATCTCTCTATTTCAAGGTTTACCTATTGGTAATGAGATTTACTTATGATTTAAAAAAAACTATTATTACAATAGTAGAATACTAGATGAACACAGAAAGATGATAATTTTGGGTTTTTTATCAAAAAGTTTGGGATTTTAGTAGAAAATTTTCTTCATTGAAACACTGGAGCGGGTCTTTCTTCCGGGAGTTGTCATGAAGATAATTTTAGAATTTTATACATAATAAGAAGGGGTAGGGAAGGAAAATAATGGCAAGATGGGGAGGAGTGTGGATTTTCACCTGACCGAAACAGACACCGAGAAAGTTGAACTTAATCATTATGCCTCAAGTAAACACACCATATGAGTGACCGAATAAGTGTTCCAGTGGCCATAAAGGTGCAAGACCATATATAATGTTGATGGGGGTGATGGCGGTTTTTTGAGGTATAGTGCTGAGTTAGCAAATGTGATGGGGGTGATTGCGTGATGATGTTTGTAGTGCTAGGCGTGATGGTTGTGTAATGGGTTAGATTGGTCCCACATTTTTATTTATTCTTTCATTTTTGTTTGCATTATTTTTTCTAAGTTGTTTGTTTTTTATAAAAATATTACATATATAAGTAATTGAAATTTATAAAAACACACTTACATTAATTGAAATCAAACGATTACAATTTATAAAAGTCCTAAAAAAATTACGATAATTAAAAAAAATCCTAATACAATTACTTTATTAATTTCCTAGAAAATAAAACGCACGTTAATTAAAAAAGATAACAATTACTTATTGTTGTCGTCGCTTGAAACTTCGATATACTCTTTGTATCGCTCGGCCATATTTTTCTTGAACTTCAAAGCTTTTTTCCTCTCTTTCGGGTAGGCAATTTCGTTAATGTCAAGTTTAAAATAATTTTGTGACACAATCCATTGCCGATCTCATTCATTTTTCTTCAACTATAGCATCAATACCAATGCTTCATTTCTCCAACTCTTTGTCCTTTTTGTCTTCCCATTTTGAAGCCAACTCTTCGAATCTTGAAGAATTCGTACCACGTGAAGAGTTTGTACCTCGTGATGAAGTACCCGCATCAGACTAAACAGATTTTCTAACAGCCTTCTTCGATCGGTCTCTTTCCATTGGACGTCGAATCGCATCGTCTCCAAATAGTTCCTGCAGGTTGTTTAAGCGATCTTCTCTGAGATTAACTGTTTGGTTTTCATCTTCGTATTCATCTTCGAGTACAATTTGTGATGATTTTTTTTCTACGCACTCCACTACCACCAACTACAGGTGGAGTATACCACTTCGGTCGATTCCTTAAGAATTTCCAAACGTCCTTGTAACTCCGCGGCTTCGAAGTCTGGTTTTGATATCTTTGCATTGCTATGTTATATATGTCTTCCTCGACCGCTACGCATTGGGTTACATTTTTCTTCATTATATAAGGCCGTGAATGTAACGACCCAACAAAATCGTCATTGAGGGCGCCGTCTACTTAGGTCCCGTTACGTGGTCGTAAGCTTTAAAACAACGTTTGACCAAAAGTATCTCGCATTCATTTCAAAAGTAAAGATGTTTCAAGGTTTACAAAGTAGTTCGACAACTAGTTACATTACAAAGTTTAAAGTACAATTGAAACATGTGCGACACAATTTAAAAGTAGCCAAAAGACGCTCCACGTATGCATGTATACTCAACATCCAAGCAAGTATCAAAAGTAATGAGCAGAAGCATGTATCACAAAACGTTCAAGGACCTGAGAAAAACATAGAAATCTGTCAACGAAAACGTTGGTGAAATCATAGGTTTAAGTAAGTAAGTACAAGTGAAGCACAAGATTTGTAACATTGATATAATAGTAATACATTCTAAAAGTTAATATTCACGAGCACCCAATTATCAATGCTTAACATTCAGTCCATAGAACCCTATCACAATAGTGTTAGAACATACACTATTTCTCAAAAATACATTCCATCCGATTTGACGGTGGCGAACCGTCCGAATGAGGGTTTGTCAAACCCATATGGATCCATACAACATAAGTTCTCGCTTACACCCGGCAAGTGTAACTAATGATAATCGAATTGAGGATTTTGTTCTAAACTCGTATGTAGATTGTTTGTTTTCCTGTACTTGTGTTCACTTAGTTAAAAAGAAACGTTTATGTTTTCTCATCCCAAATGTAAGTTCAAAAGAGTAAAAGTGGGACTATGATCTCACCTTGAGTGCACGAGTAATAGAGTACTTCAACAAGTAAACGTGTGCAAAGAACAATGCTAGTCTTGACCTAAACAAATAGGTCGTATCAATAACGGTAAACACGATAGGTCAAAGTGTTCAATTAGTCCTATGGCTCGTTACGACTCGATTATTATAGCATGTGAATCAAATTGTCAAGTTTCATGCAAGGTACAAGTATAAAAGCATGTTAGAATGATTGCATAGGTATTTGGTTAAGTTTGATTAAAAGTCAACTTTGGTCAGGTCAAAGTCAACAAAAAAGTCAACACATTTGAGTCGGGTCCCGAACTATTTTTCTGAGGTTTTTATTCATATATAAGCATGTTAGAACAAGTTACATGTGAATCGGAGGTGCGTAGCATAGCAAACATTTTTCGAATTTTGACCATGTAGGTCAGAACCCAAACACGGCAAATGCCGCGCCGCGACCAAGGAGGGCCGCGCCGCGACACTTAACGTGGTCTGGTGCCTGGTCAGTTTCAATTGTCCAAGTCCAAATCCAAACTTCATTTAAACACAAAACACAAACCGTAAACTCTTACGACACGTATCTTATATCGTTGGAAAGGTAATTTGACAAGGAACACAACTAAACACGTTTCATCAATCAAAACATCATTTGCAATAATCGAGTTTCCACATTAAATGATTAATTAATGCTCATCATTAATGCTTGAATTTCATAAATGCACAATTATGATTTGGGGATTAAATGCACACATGTGATACGCCGTTTCGTAGATAATTATGCATACAATGCAACTAAACACTTACCAACAACAATTCATGGCATTCAATGCATCAAATGTTCACATTTAGTTCTATCAAACCCTAACCAACATCACCAAAATCAATAATCAAGTTTATGAAGTTTTCTAAAACAACCTACACATCAAATTAAAGCTAGTGATACTAGTAACACAATTAAAACATACACTTATAACATTTAACAACATTCAAGCAACCAAATCACCAAATCAAACATACCAAAATTCAAGTTCATGCTAGTTGCTTAAAATAACGAGATCGAACATATAAATCACATATTCATGTTAGACTTGAGCCATAGACACTAATTAACACTTTTACAAGTAAAAATCATCAAGAACACAAAATCTAGTGATTTTAGAAAGTTACCCAAATGAGAAGTAATCGGTATGGATTCGAAGAGGAAGATGTAAGGATTCCAAATATGTAATTTGTTTGGATTGGTGCTTGCTCGATTTGATTTAGATGATGAATGTTTGGATTGTTGTTTGAAAGAATTTAGTGAAAGTATTTAGAAAAAGGAAAAAGAAAAGAATAAAGAAAGGAGGTGGGTGTGACTAGTCCATCTAGTCACATCTTTGTTCAATTGGTGAAACTAGTCCCTCGAGTTCGGTTGCGGGTGCGTGAATTACTTAAACGAGATAATTTAAACGCGTATCAACGGGAGATGTTATAAATATATAACGGACTTTAAAATAGTTAAACGGAAAGTAAATGGAAAAAGGCGGGATGTTACATTACGTACTCCTTAAAAGAAATTTCGTCCCGAAATTTAAGTAGGCGTAGTAGTCGTTGTTTCTTCCTCGGGATCTTGCGTTTCCGCATCCGAGAATTGATGAGGGTACTTCTGTTGCATCTGATCTTGTCTTTTCCAAGTAAACTCGGGTCCCCTTTTGGCATTCCAACGGACCTTGACAATTGGAATTCGGATTTGTTTTAACGTTTTGACGGAGGTGTCCACAATTTCGATCGGTTCCTTCACGAAATGAAGTTTGACATCAATGGTAAGCTCCTCGAGAGGGATGATGATATCGGGTTCGGCAAGGCACTTTTTTAAGTTGGATACATGGAAAGTAGGATGAACGGAGCTCAATTGAGGCGGAAGATCTAAACGATAAGCAACGGTTCCAACACGCTCCAAGATTTCGAAAGGACCAACATACCACGAATTTAGCTTCCCGCGTTTCCCGAAACGGATTATACCTTTCCAAGGCGCGACTTTTAACATTACACGATCACCGACTTGAAATTCGAGGTCGTTGCGTCGTTTCTCGGTATAGCTCTTTTGACGACTTCGGGCTGTCCTAAGCCTATCTCGGATTTGAACGATCTTCTCGGTTGTTTCATGAATCAGTTCGGGTCCGGTGATTTGTGTGTCACCTGCTTCGGCCCAACAAAGAGGTGAACAACATTTTCGGCCATATAAAGCTTCGAATGGTGCGACGTTAATACTCGCGTGATAACTATTGTTGTAGGAGAATTCGGCGAGAGGCAAGTGCTTATCCCAAGCTTTACCAAAGTCGATAACACAAGCTCGTAGCATGTCTTCCAAAGTTTGAATTGTGCGTTCGCTTTATCCATCGGTTTGCGGATGATATGCGGTGCTCATGTCAAAACGCGCTCCCAACGCTTCTTGTAAGGTACGCCAAAATCTAGAAACAAAACGGCCATCTCGATCGGAAATAATCGATAAGGGTATTCCGTGACGGGAAACGATATATTTAATGTAAAGTTGTGCAAGTTTCTCCATTTTGTCGGTTTCCTTCATGGCTAGGAAGTGCGCGGATTTGGTGAGACGGTCAACAATAAAGAAAATAGTATCATAACCGCCAACCGTCTTTGGTAGTTTGGTGATAAAATCCATCGTTATCCTTTCCCACTTCCATTGCGGGATTTCGGGTTGTTGAAGTAGTCCGGACTGTCTTTGATGTTCGGCTTTGACTTTGGAGCAAGTTAGGCACTTTCCAACATAAGTAGCAACGTCCCTTTTAATGTTTGGCCACCAATATTGTTCCTTGAGGTCGTGATACATCTTATTGGCACCGGGGTGAATCGAATACCTTGACTTATGGGCTTCATCTAAAATAAGGCTTCGCAAGTCCCCATAACTAGGTACCCAAATTCTTCCAGAAAAATATAGGAGTCCGGTCTCCTTAACTTCGAATCGAGAGGTGAGGACGTTCAAGTGTTCAAGAGAGATGTTTTCATCCTTGAGAGCCTCGTCTTGGGCTACACGAATTTGACTATTGAGATTGGTGTGAATGGTGATTTTTAAAGCTCGGACACGAAGAGGCACCGTTCTTTCTTTTCAACTTAAGGCATCGGCCACTACATTTGCCTTCCCGGGATGGTAACGAAGCTCGCAATCGTAATCGTTTAAGGTTTCAATCCACCGTCATTGTCTCATGTTTATTTGCTTTTGATCGAAGATGTGTTTAAGGCTTTTGTGATCGGTGAAGATAGTACTCTTGGTTCCATAAAGATAGTGTCTCCACATTTTAAGTGAAAAGACAACGGCTCCGAGTTCGAGGTCATGTGTCGTGTAGTTTCGTTCATGAATTTTTAGTTATCGAGAGGCATAAGAAATGACTTTCTTTCGTTGCATCAATACACACCCAAAACCCTGTTTCGAGGCATTGCAATATACAACAAAATTATCATTGCCTTCGGGAAGTGACAAGATAGGAGCGGTGGTTAGCTTTGTCTTCAAGACTTGAAACGCGGATTCTTGCTCGGTCGCCCAAATGAATTTCTTTCCCTTGTGAGTTAACGCGGTTAAAGGACGTGCAACCAAAGAGAAGTTTTCGATGAATCTACGATAGTAGCCGGCGAGACCCAAAAATTGACGAATGTGAGTAGGAGTAGTAGGAGTCTCCCATTTACTAATGGCTTCGATTTTTGATGGATCGACCTTAATACCTTGATCACTTACAACATGACCAAGAAATTGAACTTCCTTCAACCAAAATTCATACTTGGAGAATTTGGCATAGAGTCGTTCTTGTCTCAAGAGTTCAAGCACAAGTCGGAGATGTTGTTCGTGCTCTTCTTCGCTTTTAGAATAGACCAAGATGTCATCGATGAACACAATAATGAATTTATCGAGATACGGTTTGCACACGCGGTTCATAAGGTCCATGAACATCACCGGTGCGTTAGTGAGACCAAATGGCATTACAAGAAATTCATAACTACCATAACGAGTCCGGAAAGCGGTTTTGGAGACATCTTCCCCCTTAACCCTTAATTGATGATAACCCGAGCGGAGATCGATTTTCGAATATACACGAGATCCTTGTAGTTGATCAAAGAGGTCATCGATGCGAGGAAGAGGATATTGGTTTTTAACCGTCAATTTATTTAGTTCACGATAATCAATGCACATTCGTAGGGATCCGTCTTTCTTTTTAACAAATAAAATCGGAGCGCCCCATGGTGAATGGCTAAGTTGGATAAAACCACGGTCAAGTAGTTCTTGGATTTGACTTTGTAATTCTTACATTTCGGATGGAGCAAGTCTATACGGTGCACGTGCTACGGGTGCAGCTCCCGGAATAAGATCGATTAAGAATTCAACCGGCCGATGAGGTGGAAGACCCGGCAATTCGTCAAAAAATACATCGGAAAAGTCACTAACAATTGGCACATCATCGATATGCTTCTCATCGGGCTCGACTTTCTTAACATGGGCAAGGATCGCAAAACAACCCTTACGGAGTAGTTTTCTAACTTTAAGGCACGAAACGAGGTTGAGTCCGGAGCAACTCTTATCGCCATAAACAATCAAGGGTTCACCATTCTCGATAGGAATTCGGATTGCGTTAAGATCACAAAGGATGTGAGATTTCGTTTTGGCTAACCAATTCATACCGATTATTATGTCGAAGCTCCCTAGTTCCATGGGTATCAAGTCTATTTCAAATTCCTTACCCAATAAGTTTAACGTACACCCCCGATAATATGTGTCGGTACTCAATAGTTTCCCGTTGTCCACTTCAATGGTATAAGTGGTATCTAGTGAAAGTGGTGGAGTGCTAAAAGAATGAGTCAAAGTCTTGGATACAAAACTCTTATCGGCACCCGAATCGAATAAATAAGTACCATAAGTGTTGTTGAGAAGAAACGTACCCGTGACTAATTCATTGTCATCTCGGGCTTCCTCGGTGTTGATGTTGAAAGTTCGGCCGCGCGTATTGGGGTTATCTTTCTTCTTCGGGCATGCATTTCTATAATGGACTGTTTGGCCACATTCATAACAAGTGACCATCTTTGGTGCATTGGGCCCCTTTCGAGCGATGGGGGCGACACTTATACATTCGTTGGCCTTATGACCAACTCCTTGGCACCGATGGCAAATTAGCTTGCCACATTCACCAAAGTGGTGCTTGTTGCATTTGTTGCAAAGAGGTAGGTTTCCGGCATAACCCTTCTTGCCGTCGGAGGTGAAAGGCTTCTTGGCAATGTTGTTGTTGCTTGATTGGGGAGCTTCCCATTTTCTTTTGTTGCCACCCGATTTGTCCTTGGCCTTAGGTGCCGGTACTATGATTTCATCTACCGTCTCTATCAATTTGAGGGCCATGTTCAAAGCTTCTTGATAATTAGTGGGTTTGGATGACATTACTCCGTGTTTGATGCTCTTTGGAAGACCATCCATGTAAAGTTCAACCCTTAAAGATTCGGGGTTCACAAGGTTTGGGCACATCAAGGCTAGTTCAGAAAATCGTTGATTATAGGCCTTGAGATCGTTTCCGACCGCCTTTAAAGTTCTTAGCTCTTGTTCGAACCTTCGGGTTTCTTCACGAGGGAAATATTTGATGATCATCTTTTCCCTTAATTCGGCCCAAGAGAGGGCGTGAGCTTCATCGGTACCCACCGATTGTACATAGGTGTTCCACCATGTGAGGGCGACACCGGCGAAAGTGTTGTAGTGACCCGAACTTTTCCATGTTTATATATATATTAAATGAAATTGTTATTTACATGATTAAGTGTTTCCAAAATGTTAAGTAATCAAACTTGTTAAGACTTGATTAATTGAAATAGGTTTCATATAGACAATTGACCACCCAAGTTGACCGGTGATTCACGAACGTTAAAACTTGTAAAAACTATACGATGACATATATATGGTTATATATATAGTTAACATGATTTTATTATAAGTATGTATCTCATTAGGTATTTTAACAATGAGTTATATACATAAAAATGAGACTATTAATTTAAGAAACTCGAAAACGATATATATAACGATTATCGTTATAACAACGTATTACTAGGTACATATGAATCATATTAAGATATTGATACACTTGGTTAATTATGTTAAATGATAAGTAAATATATTATTAAGTGTATTAACAATGAAATACATATGTAAAAATAAGACTACTAACTTAATGATTTCGAAACGAGACATATATGTAACGATTATCGTTGTAACGACATTTAACTGTATATATATATATCATACTAAGATATATTATATATCATAATATCATGATAATATAAACAATTTAACATCTCATTTGTTATAATAAACAATGGGTTAACAACATTCAACAAGATCGTTAACCTAAAGGTTTCAAAACAACATTTACATGTAACGACTAACGATGACTTAACGACTCAGTTAAAATGTATATACATGTAGTGTTTTAATATGTATTCATACACTTTTTAAAGACTTCAAGACACTTATCAAAATACTTCTACTTAACAAAAATGCTTACAATTACATCCTCGTTCCGTTTCATCAACAATTCTACTCGTATGCACCCGTATTCGTACTCGTACAATACACAGCTTTTAGATGTATGTACTATTGGTATATACACTCCAATGATCAGCTCTTAGCAGCCCATGTGAGTCACCTAACACATATGGGAACCATCATTTGGCAACTAGCATGAAATATCTCATAAAATTACAAAAATATGAGTAATCATTCATGACTTATTTACATGAAAACAAAATTACATATCCTTTATATCTAATCCATACACCAACGACCAAAAACACCTACAAACACTTTCATTCTTCAATTTTCTTCACCTAATTGATCTCTCTCAAGTTCTATCTTCAAGTTCTAAGTGTTCTTCATAAATTCCAAAAGTTCTAGTTTCATAAAATCGAGAATACTTCCAAGATTGCAAGTTTACTTCCAAGTTTTCTAAATCCATTCCAAGTAATCATCCAAGATCAAGAAACCTTTGTTACTTACAGTAGGTTATCTTTCTAATAAAAGGTAATAATCATATTCAAACTTTAATTCAGTTTCTATAACTATAACAATCTTATTTCGAGTGGAAATCTTACTTGAAATTGTTTTCGTGTCATGATTCTGCTTCAAGAACTTTCAAGCCATCCAAGGATCCTTTGAAGCTAGATCTATTTTTCTAATTTCCAGTAGGTTTATCCAAGGAACTTAAGGTAGTAATGATGTTCATAACATCATTCGATTCATACATATAAAGCTATCTTATTCGAAGGTTTAAACTTGTAATCACTAGAACATAGTTTAGTTAATTCTAAACTTGTTCACAAATAAACGTTAATCCTTCTAACTTGACTTTTAAAATCAACTAAGCACATGTTCTATATCTATATGATATGCTAACTTAATGATTTAAAACCTGGAAACACGAAAAACACCGTAAAACCGGATTTACGCCGTCGTAGTAACACCGCGGGCTGTTTTGGGTTAGTTAATTAAAAACTATGATAAACTTTGATTTAAAAGTTGTTATTCTGGGAAAATGATTTTTATTATGAACATGAAACTATATCCAAAAATTATGGTTAAACTCAAAGTGGAAGTATATTTTCTAAAATGGTCATCTAGACGTCGTTCTTTCGACTGAAATGACTACCTTTACAAAAACGACTTGTAACTTATTTTTCCAACTATAAACCTATACTTTTTCTGTTTAGATTCATAAAATAGAGTTCAATATGAAACCATAGCAAATTGATTCACTCAAAACGGATTTAAAATGAAGAAGTTATGGGTAAAACAAGATTGGATAATTTTTCTCATTTTAGCTACGTGAAAATTGGTAACAAATCTATTCCAACCATAACTTAATCAACTTGTATTGTATATTATGTAATCTTGAGATACCATAGACACGTATACAATGTTTCGACCTATCATGTCGACACATCTATATATATTTCGGAACAACCATAGACACTCTATATGTGAATGTTGGAGTTAGTTATACAGGGTTGAGGTTGATTCCAAAATATATATAGTTTGAGTTGTGATCAATATTGAGATACGTATACACTGGGTCGTGGATTGATTCAAGATAATATTTATCGATTTATTTCTGTACATCTAACTGTGGACAACAATTTGTAGGTTATTAACGAGGACAGCTGACTTAATAAACTTAAAACATCAAAATATATTAAAAGTGTTGTAAATATATTTTGAACATACTTTGATATATATGTATATATTGTTATAGGTTCGTGAATCAACCAGTGGCCAAGTCTTACTTCCCAACGAAGTAAAAATCTGTGAAAGTGAGTTATAGTCCCACTTTTAAAATCTAATATTTTTGGGATGAGAATACATGCAGGTTTTATAAATGATTTACAAAATAGACACAAGTACGTGAAACTACATTCTATGGTTGAATTATCGAAATTGAATATGCCCCTTTTTATTAAGTCTGGTAATCTAAGAATTAGGGAACAGACACCCTAATTGACGCGAATCCTAAAGATAGATCTATTGGGCCTAACAAACCCCATCCAAAGTACCGGATGCTTTAGTACTTCGAAATTTATATCATATCCGAAGGGTGTCCCGGAATGATGGGGATATTCTTATATATGCATCTTGTTAATGTTGGTTACCAGGTGTTCACCATATGAATGATTTTTATCTCTATGTATGGGATGTGTATTGAAATATGAAATCTTGTGGTCTATTGTTACGATTTGATATATATAGGTTAAACCTATAACTCACCAACATTTTTGTTGACGTTTAAAGCATGTCTATTCTCAGGTGAATACTAAGAGCTTCCGCTGTTGCATACTAAAATAAGGACAAGATTTGGAGTCCATGTTTGTATGATATTGTGTAAAAACTGCATTCAAGAAACTGATTTCGATGTAACATATTTGTATTGTAAACCATTATGTAATGGTCGTGTGTAAACAGGATATTTTAGATTATCATTATTTGATAATCTACGTAAAGCTTTTTAAATCTTTATTTATGAAATAAAGGTTATGGTTTGTTTTAAAAATGAATGCAGTCTTTGAAAAACGTCGCATATAGAGGTCAAAACCTCGCAACGAAATCAATTAATATGGAACGTTTTTAATCAATAAGAACAGGACATTTCAGTTGGTATCCGAGCGTTGGTCTTAGAGAACCAGAAATTTGCATTAGTGTGTCTTATCGAGTTTGTTAGGATGCATTAGTGAGTCTGGACTTCGACCGTGTTTTCTTTAAAAATGATTGCTTAACATTTTTATTGGAAACTATATATTATTAACATGTATATATTATGTGATATATTAATCTCTTAACATGTTTGATATTGTGTGATAGATGTCTACCTCTAGCACAAATCCCATTGACTCACCTAATAATAACGAAGAGTCGAATATATATTGGACTGATTCACAAGTTCCCGAAGAAGAACCGGAAGAAGAATCAGAACCGGAAGAGGAGGAACCGGAGGAGGAAATAGAACCGGTGGGGGAAATAATAAAATGGTTAAGTAAAAGAAAATCCTCAACCAACCAACCAAGGTTAATTATGGTCAATGGTGTTTCCACCAAGGAAGCAAAATATTGGGAGGATTACCAATTCTCCGATGAATCGGATTCCGACGAGAATTTCGATGATGTTATAGAAATTACCCCAACTGAATTTAAAAAGGCAAAAGAAAATAATAAGTGAAAGGGCATAAAAATAGAGAAATCTAATTCCAACCCCGATGAACTTTATATGTATCGTCAACCCCCGAAGCCCTTAAGTTGTAACAATGACCCGGGAACCTCTAAACCACCAGGTTTTTCTAAACCGTTGTGGAAAACGACAGCTTGTATTAGGGGAACATCATATATCCCTAGAAACTTGGCAAAACGAACCAAAACCGAAGAAGAAGAAACGAGCGAGTCGGAATAATATAGTTGTATTCGTGTGGTGTAATATATGTAATATAGTGTGCTTATGCTTTATGATATATGTAAAAATTGCTTGTATTAATAAGTATTTTTTTTTTTATGAATCTAACTCTTGTCTATTTTACAGTATAAAAACCAAAATGGATAGACAACCCAATATTTTAAGAGACCTACCCGGAGACATGATTGATGAAATCTTGTCTAGAGTCGCTCAGAATTCTTCGGCACAACTATTTACGGCGAAATCAGTTTGTAAGACATTCGAAGAACGTTCCAAGAATGTCTTGGTTTATAAGAGACTTTCGTTTGAAAGATGGGGGATATCACATTGGGAAACCCATAAGTTACGATGTGTTTACTTTGACGCATATATTGCGGGGAACCCAAATGCTATTTTACGCAACGGGTTAAGAAATTATTTTGACTCAATGTATCCGAATATAGGACTTCATGATTTAGAAAAAGCGGCTAACATGCAACATAAAGAAGCATGCTATGCTTACGGGTTAGTAATGTTCGCTTCTCACCAAAGTGAGAAAAAGAACATCGGGCTACAACTATTAAACAAAACGTTCCCACAAGTGACGGAGTCGGTAATTGGGGTAAGAAATGAGGTTTTTAGGTTATTACGAGACTGTTGGTCATTACGTAACCCTAGTCCTTTGACGACGTTACAACACGCTGTCTTATCAAAGGCCATAACGGTTTTGTTCCACAAGACCAAGAATGGGAAGTAGTCCTAGTAAAACCAGAATGCATGACTTGTTTCTGGACGTATGAATTACGTGTCTTTATTGCCTTTGCTGAACGACTTGTGTACTAGCTAGAATTATTTTCACAACTATCTTGTATCAAAGTTATTGTGTGCTATATTTCATGCTTTATGTAAAATAAGCGGTATTGTAAGTTTGTAAAATATTGTATAAAAGTTTGAACGCGAAATATTATTATAATCAGTTTTTCATATAGAATTGTAGTAGTTGAATTGTATATTAGCTACTAAGTATGAAATTAACGGGTAGGTACTACCCGAATTCAAATTATAAAACGCAAATATGAAGAAAAAGCTTTTATAAATGAGTTCATATTATGCTACGAAATACTATTAACTACTCTTAATATTCTGTATGATTAACTTGTTCCATTTGACTATTTTGAAGGAAATGGCACCAACTACTCGACACACCGTGAATATGAATGAAGAGGAATTCCGTACTTTTTTAGCTTCAAACATAGCCGCAGTACAGGCTGCGCTACATACCAACAATAACCTTGGATCTAGCAGTACAGGAAATTGTGTAGAATGCACCTACAAAGAATTCACTGCCTGCAAACCTTTGGAATTTGATGGAACCGAAGGACCGATCGGATTGAAACGGTGAACCGAGAAGGTCGAATCGGTGTTTGCCATAAGTAAGTGTACTGAAGAGGACAAAGTGAAGTACGCTACGCATACCTTCACAGGTTCTACGTTAACATGGTGGAATACCTATCTAGAGCAAGTAGGACAAGATGATGCGTACGCACTACCGTGGTCAGCATTCAAGCACTTGATGAACGAGAAGTACCGTCCCAGAACCGAGGTCAATAAGCTCAAGATAGAACTTAGAGGGTTACGAACCCAAGGATTTGATATTACCACGTACGAAAGACGATTCACAGAATTGTGCCTATTGTGTCCGGGAGCGTTCGAAGATGAGGAAGAGAAGATCGACGCGTTTGTGAAAGGATTACCGGAAAGAATCCAAGAAGATATAAGTTCACATGAGCCCGCCTCCATACAACAGGCATGTAGAATGGCTCACAAACTAGTGAACCAGATTGAGGAAAGAATTAAAGAACAGACGGCTGAAGAGGCCAATGTGAAGCAAGTCAAAAGAAAGTGGGAGGAAAACGGTGATAAGAATCACCAATACAACAACAACAGCAATTACAATAATAATCGCAACAATTATCCCAACAATCGCAACATCAATCGCAACTACAACAAACGGCCCAACAACAACAACAACAACAACAACAACAACAACAACAACAACAACAACAACAACAACAACAACAACAACAGCAACTACAACAATCATCCCAACAACAATAACAACCGCAACAACAACAACAACAATCAGAAGAAGCTATGCCAAAGGTGTGAAAAGTATCACTCGGGGTTCTGCACCAAATTTTGCAACAAGTGTAAAAGAAATGGTCATACCGCGGCGAAGTGTGAGGTCTACGGACTAGGGGTTAACAGAACGAAAGGAACAAATGGTGTCAGAACGAGTAATGGCGGAGCAAGTAGTGTCGGAGCAAGTTATGCCAATGTAGTTTGTTATAAATGTGGAAAACTGGGCCACATTATTAGAAATTGCCCGAACCAGGAGAACATGAATGGATAAGGCCGCAGAAGAGTTTTCAATATTAATGCGGCAGAGGCACAGGAAGACCCGGAGCTTGTTACGGGTACGTTTCTTATTGACAATAAATCTGCTTACGTTTTATTTGATTCGGGTGCGAATAGAAGCTATATGAGTAGATATTTTTGTGCTAAATTAAGTTGTCCATTGACGTCGTTGGATAGTAAATTTTTACTCGAATTAGCAAACGGTAAATTAATTTCAGCAGATAATATATGCCGGATTCGAGAAATTAAACTGGGTAGCGAAATATTTAAGATTGATTTGATACCAGTAGAGTTATGGAGTTTTGATGTAATAGTTGGCATGGACTGGCTGAAGAAGGTGAAAGCAGAGATCGTATGTTATAAAAATGCAATTCGCATTGTACGAGAAGAAGGAGAACCCTTAATGGTGTACGGAGAAAAGGGCAACATGAAGCTACATCTTATTAGTAATTTGAAGGCACAAAAACTAATAAGAAAAGGTTGCTATGTTGTTCTAGCACACGTCGAGAAAGTACAAACTGAAGAAAAGAGCATCAATGATGTTCCCGTCGCAAAAGAATTTCCCGATGTATTTCTGAAAGAATTACCGGGACTACCTCCACATCGATATGTTGAATTTCAAATAGATCTTGTACCTGGAGCTGCACCAATAGCTCGTGCTCCTTATAGACTCGCACCCAGCGAGATGAAAGAACTGCAAAGCCAACTGCAAGAACTATTAGAACGTGGTTTCATTCGACCAAGCACATCATCATGGGGAGCTCCTGTTTTGTTTGTCAAGAAGAAGGATGGTACATTTAGGTTGTGTATTGACTACAGAGAGTTGAACAAACTTACCATCAAAAACCGTTATCCACTGCCGAGAATTGACGACTTATTTGATCAACTACAAGGCTCGTCGGTTTATTCGAAGATCGATTTACGTTCTGGATATCATCAAATACGAGTAAAGGAGGATGATATTCCAAAAACTGCTTTTAGGACACGTTATGGTCATTACGAGTTTATGGTTATGCCGTTTGGATTGACTAACGCCCCAGCTGTGTTCATGGACCTTATGAACCGAGTGTGTGGGCCATATCTTGACAAGTTTGTCATTGTTTTCATCAATGACATATTTATTTACTCAAAGAATGATCAAGAGTACGAAGAACATTTGAGAAAAGTGCTAGAAATATTGAGGAAAGAAAAACTGTATCTAACGACCCGCCAAAATCGCTATTGACGCGGTACGTTATCTACGGTCCCACAGCGAGGTTTCGACCTCTATATGATACGTTTTGATAAAACATTGCATTCATTTAAAAAAAATATACTTTCTATACATAGAAAGTTTACCAAAATATAGACATATCCCAAATATATATGACAACTTATACTAAATGACTAAATCATCAATTTATTTAATAACAGATTATAACATTAATATTTGAATGCAATGTCTTTTTGAAAATATGGCATAAAAGACTCCATGCAGCACCTTGAGCAAATAGCAAGCAAACAGCGGAAGCACTTTTGAAAGACCTGAGAATAAACATGCTAAAAGTGTCAACCGAAAGGTTGGTGAGTTCATAGGTTTATCGTAACAACCGTTATCAATAGTTTCAATAGACCACAAGATTTCATAATCATAAACATAATACACTCGCAAGTGTATGTAAAGCATTCTAAGTGGTTGAGCACTTGGTAACCATACTTAACATTTAATCAACGTCGCATATTCCCTTTATTATGAAATCTCACTACACCGTACCAAGTGTAGTTACCGAAACAAAGTACTGTGCAACCGTTGAATACTGGTCGTCCAGTCCGGTTGGGGTTGTCAGGCCCGATAGATCTATCAACAGGATTCGCGTTTACAATACCCATGTAAATAGTAGTTACCAAGCTACAGGGAAGTATGTCAGTGGTACAACTCAACGTAGAATATATTTTTAAGTACTTGTGTCTATTTTGTAAACATTTATAAAAGCAGCGCATGTATTCTCAGCCCAAAAATATATATTGCAAAAGCAATTAAAAAGGGAGCAAATGAAACTCACCTTTGTAGCCCAATAAACAATTCACGTAGATGTAACCAATACTCGGAATGCAAGTAACCGTAGACCTCATCCTAAAGAATATATGTTGGTTAATAAATGTCTAACAAGCTAGGTCAGGTCATAGGGTTCGTATAGTCCTATTGCTCAAGTCCGACTCATAAATTTAGCAAAATTTAGCAAAAGTCAACGCAAGTCAAAGTAAGTCAAATGTAAGTCAAAAACAAGTCAAACACAGTCAACATGATTAACACAAGTCAACAACCGCATAAAATTACACAAGTAGGTCAAGTAGTCAAACATAGGTCAAATTTAAGTTATTCATTTTTACTTAGAAAAATTTATATTATTTACATATATGTATTTTTTAGTATTTTGCAGCTGATTCTGGGTCCCACCAAATTTGATATAATACCTTAGGTCGTGACCATTGGAAAGTATGTCATCCCACCTTTCTATAGACAGTTTATTTGACAAAAACGGAGTTACGGTTTTAAAGTTATGACCTCGCGAAAACAGTCTCCCGAAACATAAAATGCTGATAAAATTTTTGTTAAGTGTTCAAAATCAGCAACGATTGCCCATTTTCTCGCTTGTTTTATACCTGTTTAGACTCAACAAAATTATATAAATAATATATCGTTTTAAAGCTTGTCACAAATACTTTCAATACCAAATAATAGTTTTTATCTAAACTTAACTGATTTCAACTTGCGAGTCCTCAAAGTAGGTCCGAGAGTCATTTTGACAATTTTGTTAAAATACTAAAATTTTCGGTTGACGATCCAAATTTGAATCCGGCTGACCTGACTTAACCAAATTTTTATCACAGCTCAAAAATGACATTTTAGATGTGTTGGTGACTTTCGTTTTCCAAAATTATGCATATGGGTCAATTTATGCACGTTTGACCCGAATGAGTCATAAAACTTTCTTTAAATCAAATTTGACCCAAACTCATTTTTAAAGCACCAAAACTTGCAAACATACTTAAATCAATATACAGGATGTGTTACATACATTTGGTTCTCAAAATTTCGCATATAGGTCAAAGTAGGCTCGTATGACCCAAATGGGTCATAAACACCCATTTTGACCAAAACATGCCACAACTTATTTTTTTTTTTAAACACCACAACCTTTTAACTTACTTAAATCGACGTTTGGGACTTTTCTACACTGATCGTTACCCATTTTGACCCATTAAACCCATTTGGTCAAACAAAGTCAATTGCACATAATATTTAGCTTAAATAATGTAGTCAACTTCCAGAATTTTTATAAAAATAAGTACAGGTCCGTTTGACTTGAAACATGCACCAAAATCTCCGGGATTTAGTCGAATATAACATATCCGAAGCACAACCTCTAACCCTAAACAGAAAGCTCGCAGTGACTGAAAACGTACCAGGCTGTAATGCTGAATCGTTTCGGTACTTATGTATAAACTTTGAAAAATCATATCAAATCCAAAAAGTATCCAAATGACGCGTTTCTGGAGTCTAAACTTATTAATTTTTCGATACGCACGCAACCGTGAACCCAGAATTTTGAGATCAGGTTGTACGCATCCCAATGAAACTGTTCTGTCCGGTTTTAAATAATATAAAATTTTAACTTTGATTTGGCCATAGATTTTTACTCTTTTATCGGAATTGGACAATATCTAAATGAAAACCAAATATTTTTTTACAAGCAATACAACTATATACCTCTCCGGACCTGAATATATAGCATACTTTCCCAGATTCACAGTTTCAATTACGAATTTTTAAACCGAAATAAATTTTTAAGCAACAAAATCACAAACCTTTAATTAACCATAACGAGGGCTTTACATATCCGATTAACATGAATCTTAAGTCTATCTTGGGTGTTTTTCAATTATCTATACATCTAACATCAGTTCACAAACTCAATCATAAAGCATTCATCTCAGAAAATTAGGATTCATAGCAAGATCACATGAAAACTTCAATTTAACATATCGGGAGCATACGGTAACGAAATCAATTGATTCTTGAGCCTAAAATTAATAGTTTTTCAATAGTAATCCATCTACATACTTATATTTACAGATAACAAAGTCAAAATTCTAGAAACATGGCAAAACAATTCTGATTTCATGTAATATCATGTTAAACTTCAATTAATCATACCGGAAGCAATTCTAAACGAAATCAAGTGATTCTTGAGCCTAAAATTAATAGTTTTTCACAAGGATTTCATTTATAAGTATTTCATAAACTGAAAATATCATGTTCATATCAGTAACATACCATTCAAATTCGTGATTCATCAACAAGTCAACAAATGATCAAATTAACGAACAATATCATGCATACATACAAGGACTTGAGCACTAGACACTATATCTACCCTAATATGTAACAAAAATATGAAAACTAGAAAATTGGAGTTTTTAAAACTTACTCAAATCAAGAAATTGTTGGTATGGATAAGTAGAGCTCTTCGAGAGGAATCCGAATATGTAAACGATTTTGTGATCAAGCAAATATTGAAGGAGAATTTGAGGTTAGAAGTGAAGAAGAATGTGGGTGTTCTTGAGGAGAAGAAGAAAAATGAACGGGTATGAATAAATTAGGGTTATAGATTAATATATATATATATATATCACAGCTATAAAACACGGGTGTTAACTGTATAGTCACGGGATATATCTATCTTAATAATAGACATCACGGATAATACAGTGTAGTCACGGGTATGAATATATCACGGGTGTAATAATTTGGTAAACACGGGTATTACTGTAAAGTCACATGTTATAATTAAATTTTTATCCTTTAGCTAAGATCCAATGTATTTTATCTTAATATGATTCAATGACTGGTTAATTTTATATTTATAAAAAAATTATATATATACATATTGTTTGAAACCTTTTAAACTCTTGACGTCATACCTGGTTTGTGTTTTTCATAAAATACTTATTTATAATATTTTACATTAAATAAATATTTGTCCTTTATTGAAACATGAATGTTTAAACTAATTTTCTCGGGTTTAATTTAAAAATATCCCAATTAAATAATTCGATTTTTTTAAAACTTAATTATTATATAAAATAAGTATTCATGCGTTTCGTTGTCTGAAAAGGTATTTTTCTTGGTTTCACTAACCATAGTGTTTTATATAAAAAAAATAAAAAATACTAAAAAGTAGTAAACAAAATTTCTTACAACTTGGATCTAAATAGTGACTAGAAATATATACGAATCTAGTGATGTCGAAATTCAATTTAACCATTTATTATATATTTTTATTTATCATTTTATATATTTATTTATAAAGTATTTATATATTTTTCATAAGTTATTAGTTTCAATTATTAACTTTATTATTACTAATTTTCAAAATTTTCTAGTGATAAATTAACACATATCAAAAGTAGTCTGTTCTTTAATATAGAAAAAAAAATATGGCATGGAAAAATCATTTAATTTAATAAATAGTTGTTAAGTATTTAACGGAAAAAGTCGGGTTATTACACTGTACGCTAAGTTATCAAAGTGTGCATTTTGGTTGGAAGAAGTTCAATTCCTCAGTCACATAGTGAACAAAGAAGGTATCCAGGTGGACCCGGCAAAGATCGAAACCGTTGAAAAGTGGGAAACCCCAAAAACTCCGAAGCATATACGTCAATTTTTAGGATTGGCTGGTTACTACAGAAGATTCATCCAAGATTTCTCCAAAATAGCAAAACCCTTGACTGCATTAACGCATAAAGGGAAGAAATTTGAATGGAAGGATGAACAAGAGAAGGCGTTTCAATTATTGAAGAAAAAGCTAACTACGGCACCTATATTGTCATTGCCTGAAGGGAATGATGATTTTGTGATTTATTGTGACGCATCAAAGCAAGGTCTCGGTTGTGTATTAATGCAACGGACGAAGGTGATTGCTTATGCGTCTAGACAATTAAAGATTCACGAGCAAAATTATACGACGCATGATTTGGAATTAGGCGCGGTTGTTTTGCATTAAAGACTTCGAGGCACTACTTATATGGGGTCAAAAGTATTATATATACCGACCACAAAAGTCTTCAACACATATTTAATCAGAAACAACTGAATATGAGGCAGCGTAGGTGGATTGAATTGTTGAATGATTACGACTTTGAGATTCATTACCACCCGGGGAAGGCAAATGTGGTAGCCGACGCCTTGAGCAGAAAGGACAGAGAACCCATTCGAGTAAAATCTATGAATATAATGATTCACACTAACCTTACTACTCAAATAAAGGAGGTGCAACAAGGAGTTTTAAAAGAGGGAAATTTAAAGGATGAAATACCCAAAGGATCGGAGAAGCATCTTAATATTCGGGAAGACGGAACTAGGTATAGGGCTGAAAGAATTTGGGTACCAAAATTTGGAGATATGAGAGAAATGGTACTTAAAGAAGCTCATAAAACCAGATACTCAATACATCCTGGAACGGGGAAGATGTACAAGGATCTTAAGAAACATTTTTAGTGGCCAGGTATGAAAGCCGATATTGCTAAATATGTAGGAGAATGTTTGACGTGTTCTAAGGTCAAAGCTGAACATCAGAAACCATCAGGTCTACTACAACAACCTGAAATCCCGGAATGGAAATGGGAAAACATTACCATGGATTTCATTACTAAATTGCCAAGGACTGCAAGTGGTTATGATACTATTTGGGTAATAGTTGATCGTCTCACCAAGTCAGCACACTTCCTGCCAATAAGAGAAGATGACAAGATGGAGAAGTTAGCACGACTGTATTTGAAGGAAGTCGTCTCCAGATATGGAATACCAATCTCTATTATCTCTGATAGGGATGGCAGATTTATTTCAAGATTCTGGCAGACATTACAGCAAGCATTGGGAACTCGTCTAGACATGAGTACTGCCTATCATCCATAAACTGATGGGCAGAGCGAAAGGACGATACAAACGCTTGAAGACATGCTACGAGCTTGTGTTATTGATTTCAGAAACAGTTGGGATCGACATCTACTGTTAGCAGAATTTTCCTACAACAACAGCTACCATTCAAGCATTGAGATGGCGCCGTTTGAAGCACTTTATGGTAGAAAGTGCAGGTCTCCGATTTGTTGGAGTGAAGTGGGGGATAGACAGATTACGGTTCCGGAGATAATACAAGAAACTACCGAGAAATTCATCCAAATTCAACAAAGATAGAAAACCGCCCAGAGTCGACAAAAGAGCTACGCGGACAGTAAAAGAAAAGATATAGAGTTTGAAATTGGAGAAATGGTCATGCTTAAGGTTTCACCTTGGAAAGGCGTTGTTCGATTTGGTAAACGGGGGAAACTAAATCCAAGGTACATTGGACCATTCAAGATTATAGATCGTGTCGGACCAGTAGCTTACCAACTGGAGCTACCTCAACAACTCGCGGCTGTACATAACACTTTCCACGTCTCAAATTTGAAGAAATGTTTTTCTAAAGAAGATCTCACTATTCCGTTGGACGAAATCTAAATCAATGAAAAACTTCAATTCATTGAAGAACCCGTCGAAATAATGGATCGTCAGGTTAAGAGACTTAAACAAAACAAGATACCGATTGTTAAGGTTCGATGGAATGCTCGTAGAGGACCCGAGTTCACCTGGGAGCGTGAAGATCAGATGAAGAAAAAATACCCGCATTTATTTCCAGAATATACGTCAACACCTCCAACTGCTTAAAATTTCGGGACGAAATTTATTTAACGGGTAGGTACTGTAGTGACCCGAACTTTTCCAACAAAGGTAGGTACTGCTTAAAATTTCCATGTTTAAGAAAGGATCCTTTGAAGCTAGATCTATTTTTCTCATTTCCAGTAGGTTTATCCAAGGAACTTAAGGTAGTAATGATGTTCATAACATCATTCGATTCATACATATAAAGCTATCTTATTCGAAGGTTTAAACTTGTAATCACTAGAACATAATTTAGTTAATTCTAAACTTGTTCGCAAATAAAAGTTAATCCTTCTAACTTGACTTTTAAAATCAACTAAACACATGTTCTATATCTATATGATATGCTAATTTAATGATTTAAAACCTGGAAACACGAAAAACACCGTAAAACCGGATTTACGCCGTCGTAGTAACACCGCGGGCTGTTTTGGGTTAGTTAATTAAAAACTATGATAAACTTTGATTTAAAATTTGTTATTCTGGGAAAATGATTTTTATTATGAACATGAAACTATATCCAAAAATTATGGTTAAACTCAAAGTGGAAGTATGTTTTCTAAAATGGTCATCTAGACGTCGTTCTTTCGACTGAAATGACTACCTTTACAAAAACGACTTGTAACTTATTTTTCTAACTATAAACCTATACTTTTTCTGTTTAGATTCATAAAATAGAGTTCAATATGAAACCATAGCAAATTGATTCACTCAAAACGGATTTAAAATGAAGAAGTTATGGGTAAAACAAGATTGGATAATTTTTCTCATTTTAGCTACGTGAAAATTGGTAACAAATCTATTCCAACCATAACTTAATCAACTTGTATTGTATATTATGTAATCTTGAGATACCATAGACACGTATACAATGTTTCGACCTATCATGTCGACACATCTATATATATTTCGGAACAACCATAGACACTCTATATGTGAATGTTGGAGTTAGCTATACAGGGTTGAGGTTGATTCCAAAATATATATAGTTTGAGTTGTGATCAATACTGAGATACGTATACACTGGGTCGTGGATTGATTCAAGATAATATTTATCGATTTATTTCTGTACATCTAACTGTGGACAACAAGTTGTAGGTTACTAACGAGGACAGCTGACTTAATAAACTTAAAACATCAAAATATATTAAAAGTGTTGTAAATATATTTTGAACATACTTTGATATATATGTATATATTGTTATAGGTTCGTGAATCAACCAGTGGCCAAGTCTTACTTCCCGACGAAGTAAAAATCTGTGAAAGTGAGTTATAGTCCCACTTTTAAAATCTAATATTTTTGGGATGAGAATACATGCAGGTTTTATAAATGATTTACAAAATAGACACAAGTACGTGAAACTACATTCTATGGTTGAATTATCGAAATCGAATATGCCCCTTTTTATTAAGTCTGGTAATCTAAGAATTAGGGAACAGACACCCTAATTGACGCGAATCCTAAAGATAGATCTATTGGGCCTAACAAACCCCATCCAAAGTACCGGATGCTTTAGTACTTCGAAATTTATATCATATCCGAAGGGTGTCCCGGAATGATGGGGATATTCTTATATATGCATCTTGTTAATGTCGGTTACCAGGTGTTCACCATATGAATGATTTTTATCTCTATGTATGGGATGTGTATTGAAATATGAAATCTTGTGGTCTATTGTTACGATTTGATATATATAGGTTAAACCTATAACTCACCAACATTTTTATTGACGTTTAAAGCATGTTTATTCTCAGGTGAATACTAAGAGCTTCCGCTGTTGCATACTAAAATAAGGACAAGATTTGGAGTCCATGTTTGTATGATATTGTGTAAAAACTGCATTCAAGAAACTGATTTCGATGTAACATATTTGTATTGTAAACCATTATGTAATGGTCGTGTGTAAACAGGATATTTTAGATTATCATTATTTGATAATCTACGTAAAGCTTTTTAAACCTTTATTTATGAAATAAAGGTTATGGTTTGTTTTAAAAATGAATGCAGTCTTTGAAAAACGTCTCATATAGAGGTCAAAACCTCGCAACGAAATCAATTAATATGGAACGTTTTTAATCAATAAGAACAGGACATTTCAAGTGTGAGTGGAGTATTTGACCTTATCTTGGTCTCGACAACCGCTTATGCTAAAAACGGCCTCCGTTTGTTCGAACCATCGAGTGAGAGTAACCGGTCCCCCGGTCCCATCAAAAGTATGAGGTTTGCACCCCATGAAGGCTTTGTAGGAGCACCCTTCGCTTGAGTTATCGGCCCCTTGATTGTTGTTGTTGTGGTTGTTGTTATTGTTGTTGTTGGAGGAGTGACCGGCCATGGCCGCATCCACGGCGGTGGCTATCATTCGTTGTAGAGCTTGTTCGGGAGTCTCATGGCGTGGCACACGGCGAGGAGGCATTGTTCCTTCAAAACACAAGAATACCGTTGATTAGTATTTTCAATAATACTAATCATGATATGGAATAAGGATAGAGAGAAAATTTTCCTTGACTCGCCTTAAATTCTTTATGTCATAATGTCGGAACGTTCATATGAGTCACCGTAATATAATCCCGGAAATTATATTACCCTAATTCATATGTGTATTCGACATTATTTCACTAAGTCAAGGTGGCGCGTCAATCAAATTAAACAGCGTGAGATTAAGATGAAATAAGAGTACATATGAGTAGAAACGTTCGAGTATAATGCACAAGTAGTCAAGTAATTCCTACTTCCAGTCTATATGCCGGTTGTAGTCTAGACTCACTAATGTACCCTATGACTCGGGGTTGACACCAATGAACTCTAAATCCCTACAACCAAAGCTCTGATACCATTTGTAGCGACCCGACAAAATCGTCATTGACGGTGCCGTCTACTTAGGTCCCGTTACGTGGTCGTAAGCCTTTAAAACAACGTTTGACCAAAAGTATGTCGCATTCATTTCAATAGTAAAGATGTTTCAAGGTTTACAAAGTAGTTCGACAACTAGTTACGTTACAAAGTTTAAAGTACAATTGAAACATATGCGACACAATTTAAAAGTAGCCAAAAGACGCTCCACGTATGCATGTATACTCGACACCTAAGCAAGTATCAAAAGTAATGAGCGGAAGCATGTATCACAAAACGTTCAAGGACCTGAGAAAAACATAGAAATCTGTCAACGAAAATGTTGGTGAAATCATAGGTTTAAGTAAGTAAGTACAAGTGAACCACAAGATTTGTAACATTGATATAATAGTAATACATTCTAAAAGTTAATATTCACGAGCACCCAATTATCAATGCTTAACATTCCTTCCATAGAACCCCATCACAATAGTGTTAGAACATACACTGTTTCTCGAAAATACATTCCATCCGATTTGACGGTGGCGAACCGTTCGAATGAGGGTTTGTCAAACCCATATGGATCCATACAACATAAGTTCTCGCTTACACCCGGCAAGTGTAACTAATGATAATCGAATTAAGGATTTTGTTCTAAACTCGTATGTAGATTGTTTGTTTTCCTGTACTTGTGTTCACTTAGTTAAAAAGAAACGTTTATGTTTTCTCATCCCAAATGTAAGTTCAAAATAGTAAAAGTGGGACTATGATCTCACCTTGAGTGCACGAGTAATAGAGTACTTCAACAAGTAAACGTGTGCAAAGAACAAGCTAGTCTTGACCTAAACAAATAGGTCGTATCAATAACGGTAAACACGATAGGTCAAAGTGTTCAATTAGTCCTATGGCTCGTTACGACTCGATTATTATAGCATGTGAATCAAATTGTCAAGTTTCATGCAAGGTACAAGTATAAAAGCATGTTAGAATGATTGCATAGGTATTTGGTTAAGTTTGATTAAAAGTCAACTTTGGTCGGGTCAAAGTCAACGAAAAAGTCAACACATTCGGGTCGGGTCCCGAACTATTTTTCTGAGGTTTTTATTCATATATAAGCATGTTAGAACAAGTTACATGTGAATCGGAGGTGCGTAGCATAGCAAACATTTTTTGAATTTTGACCATGTAGGTCAGAACCCAAACACGGCAAATGCCGCGCCGCGACCAGGGAGGGCCGCGCCGCGACACTTAACGTGGTCTGGTGCCTGGACAGTTTCAATTGTCCAAGTCCAAATCCAAACTTCATTTAAACACAAAACACAAACCGTAAACTCTTACGACGCGTATCTTATATCGTTGGAAAGGTAATTTGACAAGGAACACAACTAAACACGTTTCATCAATCAAAACATCATTTGCAATAATCGAGTTTCCACATTAAATGATCAATTAATGCTCATTATTAATGCTTGAATTTCATAAATGCACAATTATGATTTGGGGATTAAATGCACACATGTGATACGCCGTTTCGTAGATAATTATGCATACAATGCAACTAAACACTTACCAACAACAATTCATGGCATTCAATGCATCAAATGTTTACATTTAGTTCTATCAAACCCTAACCAACATCACCAAAATCAATAATCAAGTTTATGAAGTTTTCTAAAACAACCTACACATCAAATTGAAGCTAGTGATACTAGTAACACAATTAAAACATGCACTTATAATATTTAACAACATTCAAGCAACCAAATCACCAAATCAAACATACCAAAATTCAAGTTCATGATAGTTGCTTAAAATAACGAGATCGAACATATAAATCACATATTCATATTAGACTTGAGCCATAGACACTAATTAACACTCTTACAAGTAAAAACATCAAGAACACAAAATCTAGTGATTTTAGAAAGTTACCAAAATGAGAAGTAATCGGTATGGATTCGAAGAGGAATATGCAAGGATTCCAAATATGTAATTTGTTTGGATTGGTGCTTGCTCGATTTGATTTAGATGATGAATGTTTGGATTGGTGTTTGAGAGAATTTAGTGAAAGTATTTAGAAAAAGGAAAAAGAAAAGAATAAAGAAAGGAGGTGGGTGTGACTAGTCCATCTAGTCACATCTTTGTTCAATTGGCGAAACTAGTCCCTCGAGTTCGGTTGCGGGTGCGTGAATTACCTAAACGAGATAATTTAAACGCGTATCAACGGGAGATGTTATAAATATATAACGGACTTTAAAATAGTTAAACGGAAAGTAAACGGAAAAAGGCTGGATATTACAGTGAAATCTTTGCACGCCTTATCCAAATGACGTCATTTCCCACTTAATTGATCATCATTTCGTAAAAAAACCGAAATCGTTATTGTTAAACTTATTTTGAACTCTTTGCCAAAATGCATCAATTTTTTGTGAGTTATCACGAAATCCATCTTCTGAGCAATCTATCCAACACGTAGCCAACCAAATTTCTTCTTGCGGAGTCCACAATTTTTAATTTGTGGTTCTTTCGGAACTCGTTTTCCTTTTCGTTTATGACTACCTCGAACTCGTACTTGTGGTTGGCTCGACTCAGCACGAACTTCTTCTACTTCTTCGGTATTTAAAAGGGTAAATGTTGATTGTGATTGTTGCCATGGTTGAGTATTTGGAAGTTGAAATGGTATAATACCCGATTGCGAGAAATGAGAAAATTGTGATGGAAAAGATTGTTGAAAAGGTTGGTGGTATTGTCAGGGACGGTCCTGAGAATTTGAGTGCCCTGTACGAGGCGGAAAAAAGGCCCCTAAGGCCCTAACGAATAGTCGAATAATTGTATAGGAGTCATCCCTAATCCTATTCACTAAATCAATAACCATACAACAAATACTTGAGTATATCTTATATCTTACGGAGTATATCTTATTATAATAAATACAACATACAAATCAATAACCTTAAAAAAAAAAAAATCAACAATTTCTATCAATTGACAACTTGTTATCAATACAAGGAGTAAAGATCACACATTCACACATTATGCAATTACGTATTAATTGACAATTCGTATCATAATTCATAATTTTCTAATAACTGATTAGACAAATAACATATTCATTTTCGACAAACGAAACAAAGCTTCATAATTTTCTATCAATAAACAACCATTAAATAGGTAACATACTTAATTTCACCAAACGAGAATTCTTTTTCAAAAATTTCTTAACCAAATATGATACGAAGTAATAATTGTCGTTAAAACTACTAGTCGAATACTAAATAAACATGGACAAAAGCATGTGGTCATCATGAAATAAGGAGTAACCCACAAAACACACACGTACTCATTTCTAAATTCCTTTGATTAGTTAATAACAAAATAAAACACTAGCATTAATTTAAACGTGGGAACATTATATAAGCTAATATCTTTTTCTTAATCCCACATCGATGGGTTTTGCAAACAAAATACTCTATATATGTATAAGCATTGGTCTGTAAGAAATACAGTAAAAAAATAACTGGACTGAACTCTTTAGGGTTGATTTCACTTTGCATATTAAAAAGACTTGGGAGACTTAGGCTAGGTAGTTTTTGTGCATATACAAAGATATATTGGGCCCCCAAAATTAATAGGCCCTGTGCATATGTACATCTTGCACATCCATTGGGCCGGCCCTGGGTATTGTTGTTGAAATTGTTGGTGTTGTAGAAACTGAGAAAAAAATGTCGGATTATTAAATTCATACAAAGCGGGACATTTTCAAATGGTCGATTACCCCTAACATTGTGCGGGGAATTGGAGGTTGAACCGGGCATATTTGGTAACCCGAAGTTGTAGAGGTTATCGGAACCGGACTCATTTTGATCGGGATTTTGAGACATGGTTTTGAATTGGTAAATATAAAGTTAAAAGTGTAGAGAAATGAGAGAAATGAAAGTGTTTTGTGGTAAAAAAATGGAATGGAGTGTGTTGTTTTTATATAGTTCTTAAAAATTTATTATTTAAATTATTTGATTTATATTGAATCCGTACCGTATATCGACGGATATATTTGCCACCCATATTTGACTGTTGCCTCCTCCACCAATCAAAATTGTCGATGCCACCATCACGCCCCACTACGGCGCTATAGTGGCGCAATGGGGGCAAAAATCGGTCGATAGCGCTGCGTTATTTACAGTCTAAGTAAACAGGCCCTTAGTCTATGTGGCCCATGGGCGGGCTGGCTAGCTTAAATAACTATTTTAAGTAATAAAGGACATGTGGGCCGGTCAAACAATATAATCTGGTGTGCGCCATCTTCAGCCCAATTGTTCAGCTAGGGTTACTGCCCGTAGGCATTCTGTTTTCTCTTTACTTTAATATATCGACTACTTTCATGCATGAGCATGATTGCATGATCAAATTAAGATGATTAGTCTAACTACTTCTGCCGAATTAGTTTCTCATGATAACATACTGACACAAATCTTACTCCGATTACCGATTCGATCAATTGTTCGATTCAAATGCGTATCTAAACATTGGCAATATCTACTTTCAAGTTCTCGCTTTGCTCTTCTTCATCGAAACCTTAACCATAAACTTAACTCCCCATCAGGTTTGATGTTACGAAGGAATAATGCTCGCACTAAACCTGAGTATGCTTTTGTTTTATTCGATCATGTGAATCCTGTCAAAACTCCTTTTAAATCCATAGATCACATAGTGTTTGATAAGAAGCAGTTGTTTTCATATGATATTATGCAATCTTCTAATGGGTTATTGCTAATTCGCACCATGATCATGGATTATCATGTTTACAATCCAACGATCAATCAATGCTCGAACATTCCAAAATATGATAATAAGGATGATGGCTTTGAGAGTGTTCCTCGCGGTATGACTTTAGTTTTTGATCCTCTAATATCTCCTCACTATAAACTTGTATGTATCCGCATGTTTTTGGGTAGTTGTTATGGACGTATAGAGGTTTACTCATCGGAAAATAGGAATTGGGTGTCTTTTGCGAAACAAGTTTTTATGCCTGATAGCAAGGTGGAGCTTAGGTCCGGGATTTATTGGGACGACAGAATTCATTGGGCCCGTAATGTCGCTGTTTATTATTTTAACATCAATGAGAATCGAGGTGACCATATTCTTTTACCTTACGATGTTCGTGGTCATATATTGTCTTCTGGATGGCGTGATTGTTATCCGTCTCTGGTTGAATCTAATGATTCTTTGCTTTTATACGAAGATTTTTATTCAAGTGGCAAGGTTAATATTTATGAGTTGAAAAAAGACTACTCTGGCTGGTCCAAAAAGTATTATGTCCGTATTGAACATATTCATTCAGACTTGATTAATCGAAATTTATTTTTCCGAAATTATATAGTACATTATTTCTTTCCGGGAGTACTAAGAGAAGAAGATGCATATTTGGTTATAGAAACTCCTCGGAGTATAATAAGATACAATCTACTATCCAAGTCTTGTCAAAAGCTTTGTGTTTTTGACTCATCTATTCCACACCGAAAGCTTGGTGTTTTTCTTTTTAATGAATCTCTTTCTCATGTCTGATTTTAAGAAATCTATGTTTTGAAACAACATATAGTGTGTCTTGTGTTTTGTTGGTTAATCTTGCGTTTACTAAAATTACTTATATTGCTTTTTTTTTTTTTTTTAAAACTTCCTAATTAATTGGTTAATCTTGGTTTTACCCCTACCTATGCATGCTTCTTGTGCTCAGTTACCTTGCTTTCGTTTATTAAAGTCCCTCTATCTATGTCTATGTTGATATCAAAGTTGAGTTGAATACATGATTGCAATATCTAAACATCGTGTTTTTGCTCTGTTGAAACAAGAACAGAACAACAATGCCTTTTATGACAAGACATTATACGTTTGGTCACGACTCTGGGGTAGGGTTGGGTTATTTAGGTAAGCTATGATATATACACTTTGCTACACACTTGCATATTTTTATTTTATGCATTTGAATACTCTTTAGATGACTTTAGTTATACCTTTTAGCCAGAGACGTAGCTTAAAACATTTAGTTGGAGCGGCCGAAATGTATAAGGGTAACTAAATAGGCCAATGTTCTATTCACAACAGAGTATGTTTTATTACTTTTCATCGCAAAATTTAGTTTTGATCTGCATTGATGCATTCAATTAATAACATACACCTGGGAAAAAAATAAAGCATTGGCTATTTGAACTTTGAGATTAGATCCATATTCAGAAAGCAATCAAGTCATTAGTGAAGAACAAATCGATTACTAAACTTTACCACATTATTAGGTAAAATACCCATAAATGTACTAAACACAAGTTTCAATCCTTTCTTTAGCTTTTGCCCCTATGTTCATACATCCATTCATCAAAAACGACTACTGCTTGCTACAAGCACCTACCAGGCTTCCACACCACCAATGTCGCAAAATCTCATCTACGTTTTGGCAAAATAAATTCATTCGCTAAGATACCCGCTTCTAATAAGAATAATAAGCGAGATTTATACTGGTTGTAAGAGAATTTTATTCAAAGAAGTTTTTACGCTATCGGTATAATGGAAACCTTTATAACCTGGGAGCTGAATTCAGTAAGGTTTTGGATATCTTTAAGGTTTTGGATTCTCAAGAGGGGTGAACATGAAGTTTCCGGAGAACATTGCTTCTTTATCTGCACATCCACAATTGTATCAGAGCAATGAAAAAACCCGAAGCTCAAAGTTAAAGGTGATAATTCGACTCATTAACTGATAAATGAGCCGGTCCTGTTATTTTTCCACCTCTTACTAGTTACATCGGTTTTAGACAAACTGGTTTAAAATTGATATAAAAAAAGGCTGAAACTGCAGTTATAAAAAGGTTAAAAACTGGAACGTCCTAAATATTTACTTGATGTACATAATATACTTTGTAATCCCATTTAAAACTTTTTGTTTATATAAATTCTAAGACGGGTTGAACTAAATGATTCAACTTTAAAGAAAATGGGCCAAAGAGGGGTGTATTTAAATGCTTACATAACCTCTAAAATGCTGTACCAAAAGGCGTTATATTACTAAAAGGTATTTACAAATTTATAAAGTAAATTTAAAAATTTAAATGATTACATAACTTACAATGCTATATTAAATGGGTTGTACACAACGATTATGGGTTTTTAGTCGGGTGGTTATTTTCCTATCAGTCGCTGTCTATTTCCTATAAAAGAAGTAATCCCCTTCATGTCTTAACATCTCTATTTCTTGGACATTTTATTTAACAAAAAGAAAGCTACTAATTGAGTTTCTTTCATGTACCTATTTCAAATTCAAGTTTTACTCTTTTGTCAAACTATTTAAGTTTGTAACTTCAATCTAGGTCTATATAGCTTCTCCTTTTTCAAATCAGTTAAAAATTTTAATCACTAGTCAGCTATTTTTACCAGAGGGAATACTACTACCAACAGGATATAACATTGTTAAACGGAACTGCCAGTGTATCTATAAAATGAGGAAATACGGGGTACCTGTTAATGACAGGCAAGTACATTCTCGGCGAACATATCTTGTGAAAGCCTGTAATTTTTAAAAATCGAGGTTAAAAGACCATTATCAAATGTTGGCCCCAAAAAGAAATTATACTGTATTATTTACTATTAAAAGATCAAGGCGAGAACTATTATCCCAAAGAGTAAATGAAGTTTACATATGAAGGACTAAGTGTGTAATATATATATACCAAGTTTCACAAAGATGACTTACAGGAACACACAATGTCATATGCTAGACATTAGACACAGACAGTCTATCTTAAATTAAGAATACGACCAACTCTTTGACAACTATCCATAGAGTATATACAAGTGTAAATGATTAAAAAAAGTAAAAGAAATGTAGGTGATAATTTAAAGGAATCAGCAAAACGGGCAGGTTGGGTAACGGATTTAGGTCAAACGGGGTTGGGCCAGCCCATGAATTCATTTGTTGGCATTTCATCTAATTTTATAGATACATACTTCGGTACATAAGGTAAACAAAACCATATTGATTTACCAAACACTTTGATATTTAATACTGCTCAGATGACTTTCAGCCTGTTTGACCATTCCACTTTTAGTTATACTCTTTAGCTGAACTAAATTTAACAAGTTATAAAGATATATAATCCACATTGACCCATTTGCCCTCTCTAAAGATACATAACTGCAGTTAAGAACGTACCATGACAAATGGCAATGCAGCAGGATCTAGCTTTGATGAATCATCTTCATAGAAGATATTCCTACAAAACATGTAAAATAATCAGAAAACTGAAATCATATTAACTACAAATTCTTATCTCTAACATCCCATTTTTGGAGCCGATACTTAGTTGCAAAATATCACACAATGGTATAACATAATAACAAATAACAGAATCTTTTGGATATTCTTAAATCCATACATTTCATATCAATAATGATTAAAATTCATGAGTTCGATAATTCTAACAGATCCAAAAATGTTCTACAACTTCCATTTTGTGTAAGTTTTCTAGCTTCTACCCTATAAGTAATCATCAAATAACAATAGATAGTACTTACTTCCATATTGCAGTCTGCAAATCATTTGGCTTAGCTTCTGGAAGCATTGCGGTATCAAAAGCGACTATGTTCCCATAAAATACTTTTTCCAACTCCCGCATCCATTTAGTCAACATCAAGTTAACCTACATACAAATGTGATAAAGAACTTTCAATGCTTAAATTACTTGGTATATGATGGGTATACATCTGCATTACTAAAACCTACTCAATTGATTTAACATGCTATTTGGTCTACCCAAATCCCTACCCTTAACACACGTAGATATCAAAGTGACCAAAGGAATAGAAACTTCATTCCAACTTTTTTCCGCCAAATGGTTTCTCACAATCATCGATATGATAGTTATAAGTAGATGCATTTTGAGAAAATAGATAGCGTCTAATACTGACAGATCAAGAGTCACTTGTTGAGATTATTAAAGGTGGTAGATGGTAATAATCAACATTAAAGATGCAAAACATACTGACAACTTGGTGATGTCTTCTATTAACAACTTCCTAGTCACATAGTTAGAGGAGTAATGCTAAATCAATGTCTAATCCATACAACATTCCACACATGTATTTCATTGAATCTCTCTCCAATTTTTCACCAATTAATCTCACAAACCAATTAAAATGTTAAGCACATCTTTCGGCATATATTGTTAGCATGGTTGCAAATGGCGGTTGCGGCGGTTTGGTGACTAGCCCGTCCCGTTTTGCCCAAAAACGTCTAATTAGATGGTCAACACTAAAAGTCACTATAATTATAGCAAAACATTACAAAAAAACCTATATAGTATTTAAACTAACACCACATCATCTTATTTGTGAATCAAATAATTTTAAAATACTTGTGTTTAAAATATTTATTTTTGAAATATTTTTATTTAAAAGTCAACATTGGTCAACGTCCTCTCGACCGACTCGACCTTTCAAGGTCATGACCGACTCGACTCCATCTCGCGTTTTTTTCAACCTTGATTGTCAGGCACAAGAAGCATTATCCTAGCTAGAGCTCTTATAATTTTAACATGTTTAACAATCTGAACATATTACTTAGCAAGTGAACATATTACTTAGCAAGCAACGATATATAATTATACTACAATTAGGAAGTCAAAGGAAGGCATGATGTAAAAATAATAACCAAAGAGTCAAGCAGCGCAGATACTAACCCCAGCTTTGGCAACTCTTGTCTCTAAATCATGATTGTAGATTTCATAAACATATTGCCCCAATTCAACACCTTCCTTCCCTTCTGCTTTCAAACGACGTAAACAAAGCCACATGTGCACTACGAGCATGGAGAAATTAGTTCTAAAGGTTCTCTCCAAGTTAAAAACTGCATATCAAAGTAAAATTTATCCATTAGAGAACATACTTTATGATAAAAGGTGGTAAAAAGCTTCACATGTATTCAAGAAAGCACATAAGCCATTATGCAAGGTACTATACATTGTAAATATTGATTTTAGAGAAAATAATACACGGTCATTACTCTAGTATCTACAAGATAGGTGAAAATGTCGTCCCTCATTTAAAAAAAAAAATAAAAAATAAAAAATAAAAAAAAGTCCTTTCTGGGATGTCATAAACTAATTACAGTTTTTTTATTTACTGGCAGTATGTCGACATAAAATCACCAATTTGTTCATTAATAGCAACTACCAAAAGTTTAACCATCTTGTTATTCATCTTTGGTCCACAACATTCATCTAAAGTTATCCTTACATTGGGCACTCTAAATATTAGACTAATAGCAAAACATTTGCCTGCCTAAGCTTTGCATTTATTGTGTAAGAGACCTATTCATCATACCTAATAGTTTCAGACATAAAAAGATTTTTCATGATTTGTATAATTCTAAAAAATTATTCTCTTGTTTAATTTGGATGGCTTCTCAGATGCAAGAAGAACATATACGTTCTTTATTGGTTTTATCGTTTTTCTTCAATTTTTTGACCCTCGGGTTAGAACTTTTATTGGGCAGGGTCTTTGTCTATGTTCTATATTCCTGTATATATTCCTGTGTATATTCCTGTATTGTTGTTCCATGAATTTGACAGTTGCAGAGGAATGATGTAGCGGTTGTTTCATTAATTCACGTTCACCACATAAGTTTAATATTCAAGCAAGAAATCGATATAACTAAAGTTTACCTTTTGGAATATTGAACTATACTTGTCAGCATAAGTGAATTTTAAGGTCATACAAACAACATATTTAGGCATCAACCTAAGTTAAGGTGAAACTGTAACTAAAAAGCACATACAAATTGTTGTCACCACAAACATCTTTCGCAAAAGGCATAACAAATCTTTCTTTTACTTAACTACAGTCTAACTCAATCAACAAAATATTAATACAGTAAAAGGACTAACCATCATAGATGGCTGGTTTATCAACTTGAGATACAACACGACGATAAATAACATTTGCTTGACGAATAGACTTGCTCTGTTTGCTATAAAACAACATCATTTTGAGTAGAAATTGACGCAGACCCTCATAATTAGGTTCCTCAAACCTTAACGGTGAATCAGCTGGCAGAGCTAACGAACAAGGCTTCGAACGAAACAGCTTATTCAAATTCACCTATAAATAAACATAACAAATGTAATATAACGATTTAGCAACTCATCAAACAATTATTACAATACTGAATTGACTAAAATTATTAATTCAAGTACCTCTGATTTGACATAAGTGTCTGAAGTTACGGCCGGTGGCACTTCAACGGCAGCAGAAACCCTAGAAATGCGCCGGCACGGTAATAGATACAGATCTCTCGGTGTATCTAATTTAGTGTGATTGTATATAGTTTGAGCTAGGGTTTTGCTCCATCGATACATCGTTGGCGCCTGATTAAATAAAAAAGGAATTCGTCAAAACTGCAACGAAAAAAATTGGGAGTGAAAAGGAAAAAGAAGAAAAAGTACTCCGTATAACACTAGGTGTATAGTTGATACACGATCAGAGTCTAATTGAATTACGTGTGTCAAAATGAATTTGAGATCATGAACCTGATACAAACACCAAACTGAAATGTTATTTAAAATCTACGCAATGAATACAGTCGTGAAACTACGGAGTAGTAATTTAGGGGTGTTTGAGATTTGTTTATTTTAATTTTTCAAGTATTTGATAATTATTACTAGTGAAATTCCTCAAAATACACTTTTTAAAAAAGTTGTATTCCAAAATACACTTTTAGAAAAAAAATTGTCTATTTACACTATTAAGTCGACCACCCTTTGGGTCGACTACCCCTATACCCGGTCGACCACACCAAATTTAAATGTGGTCGACCACCGTTTATAACTGGCAAGGTCGACTTCTGTTGGCTATCGGTCGACCACTATATTCGACCCCAAAAAACACGGGCGACCTTAATGATGGTCGAGTATACAAAAAGACACTGAAATAGCGAGTTGGGATAACAAAATTCAAATTTCAACTCTAACATTGCAGATTCAAACCTGATTCATCAACCCTCATTCATTGCAGATTCAATCAAGAGATCACTTCAATAGTTTGTAGATAAACCCTAATTCCATCGTCAGTGTATCTATTTCGTCCCTAGATTCAATCAAGAGTTCCCTTCAAAGATGACAGATATTGAGGTAAAACCTATTTCGTTGTTGTATGCATATGTTAGTTTATCTGTATGTGTATATATGTGTATATATGTATATCTATGTATGGGTCCCTGTATTTATATATATGTGTGTATGGATGTATTTGTATGTGTGTACATGTCAGTATATGATAGGTATCTGTAATTGTATATGTATATGTATATGTATATGTATATGTATATGTATATGTATATGTATATGTATATGTATATGTATATGTATATGTATATGTATATGTAACTATAGATATACAATTCTCCCATTGTTTTTGCTAAAGTGTATATATCTGTATATGGTTATGGGGATGCCTTAGGTCAGAAGATCACTTGCATACTCGACCGTTCAAAGGGTCGACTTCCAAAAACATACACTATAGTCGACCCCATTTTGGGTCGCCTATAGATGAATAAAACTTTAGTCGACCAAAAAGAAGGTCGACTATAGTGTATTTGCTTTTCAATTGTATGTACCTGTATGTATGTGTATGTATATTAACATTTATATTTATATAGTCGACCCCAATTTTATTGTATTTTGAACAGGCTCCACTGTAAAAGGTAACTCTAATGTTTGTGTTGGCATATTAGGTCAGCAGGTTGAACATGCTCCACTGTAATCTTTTGACAGTCACCAAATGACTGGTCGACCACTGATGTAAAATGTGGTCGACCACTTCTTAAATACACTGTGGTCGATCCTGATGTGGGTCGACCATTTAATAAAAATGACATAGTCGACCACCATATATGAAGTAGTCGACCACAGAGTAAAATGTGGTCGACCACTGCTTAAATACACCGTGGTCGACCCTGATGTGGGTCGACCACTTAATAAAAATGACATAGTCGATCTTATATATGAAGTAGTCGACCACAATGGACTTTCATGATTAAAAAGGCAACCTAGGTCCCACATTTAGATAACATTTCTTATACTTATTAGCTACGGATAGGAAATCCACCTTTCATGAATTTAATTGGATAACGGTAGATCCTTTTATTCCTGTTATCCATTTGTACTCTATAAGTAATGGGATCTCATAAGTAATTCCCATATTTAATAAATACCATACTTGATCGATATTCAAACACACCAGATTCATAATCACAACAACTTAGTAGTTGAAGTTAACTCTTTGCGCAGTTTGAGGTCATCACTTATTGGTGAGTAATCCCTACTTTTATATGTCTTTACATTTATAGTGATGAGTAAGTTAAAGATATATATTTGTTCAGGAGGTTATTTTGAACATGTCAATAATCATATAGTTTATATGCCACTTAATTGTCCCAGAGTACCTTTGAAACTTACAATCGCGCCAAACAAACCCTTAAATCGTACGCTTTTGTTAAAATATGTGTTAAAAAAATCGATGTTTCACAAGATTTAGTTATATCTATGAAATACGTTGTCGATAACTGTGTCTTGGATATCACTGATGATGAAGATGATTTTAATGATTTTATGAATTTCGCCATCTCAAATCAACCCGTTCACATATATCTAGAAGATATTACGAATTCAATGCATGTTTTAGGTCGAAACCTTACTAATCCTAATGATCAGTTCAACCTACAACAACAATACAATAATCGGTTAAACCTACAACATCCGACCAATAATCAGTTCAACCTACAAAATCCTTACAATAATCAGTACAACCTTAATCATCCATCCAATAATCAGTTCAACCTACCTCTGCAATCCAATAATCAGTTCAACCTACATCATCCATACAATAATCAGTTCAACCGACAACAATCATCCATCAATCAGTTCAACCTACAACAGTCAACCATCAATCAGTACGACCTAGAACACCAAAGTAACAATCAGTTCAACCTACACCACCCATACACTGATAAGTACAACCAACCACATCCATACACAAATAATTCGAACCTACAAAATCAATCTGTAAATCAGATCAACTTACAAACTCAAACCACAGATGAAATCAACCAACAAATACAATACACCAATTTGTTGAATGATAAACAACCACCGTTTGAAGGTAACGAAGATCATTACATCGTTGGCCTACCTACATCTGATCAAAGCGGATCTGAGCATGATGATATGGAAAATGTGAATCCAATCAAACCAACAAAACACCCTTTTTCTAACTACATAGTTGATGAGGCTGATGTTCCTGATAGTGATGATGAATATGAAGATGAATACGTCGACCAAACACATACTTATGACCAGCCAATTAAGTATAATCCCCAACCAGATGATATATTTTGGAACATGCCACCGTTACTGTCGAACACCCAACCCGAAATGAAACCTAGATCAATGACAATATATGAAACCTCAGATCTAGTTAAATTGAATCAGACTTTCGAAAACAAGGAAGATTTTCTTATGCAATTACGTACAAAGTGTGTTACTGAAGGGTTCCAGATAAAACCAAAGTACTCAGACAAGTCAAGGTATACAGCTACATGCATATCACCAAATTGTTCATGGCAAATTACTGCTAAGTGTATACAAGATAGCAACAACTTTCAAGTACGGAAGTTGAATGATATACACACGTGCTCAAATACCCAAATTCTTCCGAACAATAAGCATGCCACCAAGAAGGTCCTAGGTAATATACTGAAAGAGGTGATGAAACAAGAAGGTCGTGTCTATCGACCGAATGATATAAGGACTGATATGTCGGCGCGATTTAAAATAAGTCTATCATACCACCAAGCATGGAAAGCCAAATGTTACGCAATTGAGATGTTGAGGGGTAGTCTTGAAGATTCCTTTCAAATACTACCTAATTATCTATATAATCTTAGATTGTCTAATCCAGGTAGTGTAACCAACATTCGAACGGACAACAAAGGCAGATTTGTTATGAGTTACATGTCCATTGGTGCAGCGGTATGTTTAATGCTTTCTTTATTTACTTATTAATTTAACTCGTATTTAAAAATAATGTTTCAATACTTTAATATGCAGACACGTTCGTTTGTTAACTATGCACGACCAGTAATCATAGTCGATGGGGCTCATTTAAAAAGTCATTACTTAGAGACTAACTTGATTGATGTCGCTATGGATGCTAACAATGGAATCCTTCCATTAGCCTACGGTATTGGAGCAGGAGAGACCACCGATCATTGGACATGGTTTTTTGGTAATCTAAGAGACTCTCTACAGTCTTCGGGGTGTTGTATTGTTAATCTTACCATTATATCTGACAGGGCACCTGCAATAGCTGCTGGCATATCAAACGTATTTCCAGAAGTATTTCATGCACTATGTGCTAGACATTTGTTGGGAAACCTCAAAAGTGTGTCTAAAAGGGTTAAAAGTTACGAGTGGCACTACTGGAAAATGTGCAAAGCGTATAGAAAATCTGATTTTGATCACCACTATGGTATACTAGCACGACGTATCCCAGACAGTGCACGTACACTCACTACTGTTGGGTTCAACAGATGGTGTAACAACCCTCACTTTTCGACTTCTAAATTACTGAATTAACCCTAGGGTTATATGTCTGACTATATGTATTAGGGTTTGTTATATACAATTAAATATTGACCGAATAGTAAGTTTTAGTCAACAATGTACGCTTAAATAAATAATATATTATTAATTTATATAATTTGAAATAATTTAACTAAGTATATAAACTTTGTATCACTTTTATTATTTAGTTAATGTATTATATATTTAACTATATAATAAATCTAATTATATATAAATGTAATTATATTTACAAACTTACTAAAGCTATAGTTTAATAATTAAAATCATAATTATTATTAAAAATACAAAATACCAAATTATTTATTATTTTTATGCAAAATTTGTATTTATTAATTAAATAAAAAAAATAAAATAAAATAAAATAAAATATTATTGACAAATATTCTTGGAAAAACATTAAATAAATTTGTTTATTTACATATAAAAAAAATCCTTAAAATAAATAAAAAAATAAATAAATAAATAAATTACTTTTTAATTAAAAATTTTAATGGAAAAACTACTTTTATTATTTTATTTTGTGCATTATCCCATGACCTAACATTTAATACTTTTTAATTTTAAAATCCCATTAAGAATTAAATATTTCTTTTTCTTTTAATTATTTTATTCTTTTTACCTAATTTTTTCAAGTATAAATACCCCTCATTTCTCATTCAAACTCACACCAAAATTTCTATCATTCTCTCTTTGAAGAATTACTACTAGTAAGTATTCTTTTCTTACTTTTTATTTTTTTTACTTTTTACTTTTTACTTTTTACTTTTTACTTTTTACTTCGGTTATTATTTTTACCGAAATATGTAAATAATGTTATAAATTATATGCAATTAAAAATAAAATAAATAACATGTATACACTATTACTATTACTAGCACCTATAACCTACTACTTATATTGTAACATAAAAACATTTTGGGATATGTATTAGAGATGTATAGATCTTCGAACATTCTTGACGAATGGTTTCTATGAGATTCTAGGCAGAGGGTTTGGATTTCCGATTTAAAGGGTCCTATGGCTCAAGCCCCTAGATCTAAATTAGCCATTCGAAGGGAAAGGGATGATTGGAAGCTTATCTAATACGGCAAGTATCCTAAAATGGAAAACACTGATAAAAGTAGAAACTCTCTAGTCATAGAAACTTAGTAAAATAAGAAACTTTCTAAAAATGAAAACTTTATAAAAATAGTAACTTACTAGGAATAGAAACTTAGTAAAACAAACACATACTTAAACTTAAACATGGGCAAAACACTTAACTACTCTTAAATGTCAATAGGTTGACTTTCCTGCTCACTCGTTCAACTCTTTATTCCGAGAAATAACTCTCTCTCTACTTACTAAGGTGAATTCATAGCCCCTCTTTATTGCTAGCAAACTTACTTACTTTTACTTGGGGTGAGACACATGCTGTTTTTACTTTTTACACTTTAGACACAAGTACCAAACTGTTAAACTATGCTATACCCGGCTATGTCTGACTAAGTCCCTACAGTGATATTTTTAATTGCTGCGGCATGCTTAATTATTGGGGGTAGGCCTATCGGGAGTAACGTCCCCGATACATTTGACCAAGTTATTGTATTACTTAATAATGAAATTAAACCGACAAGGACAGACACAACTTGTCATGGGGCAAACTTGAACGTTTAGTCTAAATATCACGCATTGGCATAACTTTTTGATCCTGCGGGAGATCAACTTTACAAACTAAATCTTGTGGTCTAAAACAATGACAAACTTTTTGTTAAACCTATGAACTTCACTCAACCTTTTTGGTTGACACTTTAGCATGTTTTGTCTCAGGTGCTGTTTGATTCAAGCTCTTATACTTACTGCTTATGTGATGCTACTTGGACATAGGATCAAGAGTTATCGCATTTATTACTTCTGCATGTGAACATTTACGATATTGTTATTCTTGTCATTGTAATGACATTTCATTTTCCGCTGCGTACTCATTAAAGTTAAATTCATCATTTAGTATTGTTCTCGTTTATTATAATATGTTGGTATGTTTTGATAATAGTGACGTTCCTTCCAGACCCTATTGGGAGGACGTTACAGATTAGTATCAGAGCATAACCAGGCTGTTATAGAGAACCAGGATTGCATTTTTATGTGTGCCTTATGTGTTAGCTAGGGTGCCTTAGCAATCTAGGAAACTATAACCTTTCCTGCCTTAGACTTAAAGCACTTAGGATTACCTTATAATCTTAACAACCTTGCTTTGATAATCTTGGCTTAAAATGCTAATCAAAGTCTCTTTCCTAATGTTAGAATGTCTAATTTTCATCAAGCGAACAAAATGACTCTTTTCAAGCCGACAGAAGTTACGTGTCTAGTGAATTTTGCACTTTATTCACTGAAAAGCCTCAACCCTTAGAAACTAAACGATTAGTAGAAGTGGCTAATGGAAAAGTCATGCAAGTCGATAAAATCTATAAAAACTGCAATCTAATCTTAGCCGATAAGGAATTTAAGATAGACCTTTTGCCGGTCAAACTCGGAAGTTTTGACGTCGTAGTTGGTATGGATTGGTTACGTCCATTACATGCTGCTATCATGTGTTACGATAAAACTGTTAATGTTCCATTGGGGAATGGAGATACTCTCATCATCCAAGGTGAAAAGAGTGGTCCCAATCTCAATATCATCACCTGTATTAAAACTCGCAAATACCTTATGAAATGTTATCTAGCCATTCTAGCCCACATTAAGCTGATCGAATCGGAAGAGAAGCGTATTTAAGATGTACCAGTGGTTAGAGACTATCCCGATGTGTTTCCCGAAGATCTTCCTGGTCTTCCACCTCCTCGACAAGTTAAATTTCAAATTGATTTAACTCCCGGTGCTGCTCCTATTGCTAAAGCACCATACCGTTTAGCACCTTCCGAAATGAAGGAACTTTCCAACCAGCTCCAAGAACTATTGGATAAAGGTTTCATTCGTCCAAGCTCGTCCCCATGGGGAGCTCCTATTCTATTTGTTAAAAAGAAGGATGGTACGTTAAGGATGTGCATTGATTACCGCGAACTTAACAAGCTTACTATCAAGAACCGTTATCCGTTGCCACGTATTGATGATCTATTCGACCAACTTCAAGGGTCAAGTGTTTATTCAAAGATTGATTTGAGGTCCGAATATCACCAACTAAGAGTCAAGGAATTCGATATTCCTAAGACTGCTTTTCGCACTCGTTATGGGCACTATGAATTCTGTGTCATGCCTTTTGGTTTGACCAATGCTCCTGCCATTTTCATGGATCTCATGAACCGTTTCTGCAAACCTTATCTTGATAAATTCGTCATTGTTTTCATTGATGACATTTTGATCTACTCCAAGAGTGAGAAGGAACATGAGCAACATCTGCGCGTGATTCTTGAACTCTTACGAAAGGAACAACTCTACACTAAGTTTTCTAATTGCGAGTTTTGGCTCAAAACCGTACAATTCCTCGGACACGTTGTTGATAGTAATGGAATACATGTCGATCCAGCTAAGATTACCGCTATCCAGAACTGGGAGATACCAAAGACTGCGAAGCATATTCGTCAATTTTTGGGACTTGCTGGTTATTATCGAAGATTCATAAAGGATTTTTCCCTTCTTGCCAAACCTCTTACGAAGCTAACTCAAAAAGGGAAGAAGTTTGAGTGGTCCGAAGAACAGGAATCTGCTTTCAAGATTCTGAAAGAGAAGTTGACCACAGCTCCGATTCTATCTTTACCTGAAGGTACTGACGATTTTGTTGTTTACTGCGATGCCTCAAAGCAAGGCTTTGGTTGTGTTTTAATGCAACGTGAAAAGGTTATTGCCTACGCATCTAGACAGTTGAAGAAACACGAGGAGAACTATACCACACACGACCTTGAGTTAGGTGCCGTGGTATTTGCATTAAAGATATGGAGACATTATCTCTATGGTACCCATTTTACAGTGTACATTGACCATAAAAGTCTTAGACATATCTTTGATCAGAAACAGTTGAATATGAGACAAAGTCGATGGCTCGAGACATTGAACGATTATCACTGTGAGCTTAAATATCATCCTGGCAAGGCAAACATAGTTGCTGATGCCCTCAGTCGAAAAGACGATGTTAAACGTGTTCGTGCCTTAAACCTGAAAATCAAATCAAATCTTATATCACGAATCTGTGAAGCTCAACTGGAAGCTATTAAACCAACACTTATCGAAGGTGAAGGACCTATCGGTTTCGAGAAACAACTCCAAATGAAAGCTAATGGTACACGGTACTTTGGCAATAGAATTTGGGTTCCTCGCTTCGGTAATCTCCGTGAACTAGTCTTGGATGAAGCGCATAAGACTAGGTATTCTATTCATCCGGGTTCCAGTAAGATGTACCACGATGTGAAGGAATTCTACTGGTGGCCTAATATGAAAGCCGACATTGCTACTTATGTTAGTAAGTGTCTCACTTGTTTGAAAGTCAAGGCTGAACATCAAAAGCCTCCTGGTCTGTTGACACAACCCGATATTCCGCAGTGGAAGTGGGAATGTATTGCTATGGACTTTATTACTAAATTGCCCAAGACTTCTAGTGGCAATGATACTATATGGGTCATAGTAGATCGTCTTACTAAATCTGCTCATTTCTTACCGATCAAGGAGACCGACAAGATGGAGAGATTGTCACAACTGTATATCAAAGAAATTGTCTCTCCTCATGGTGTTCCTATATCAATCATATCCGATCGCGACAGTAGATTCACTTCCAGATTCTGGAAATCCTTACAATCTGCTCTTGGAACTCAACTCGACATGAGTACTGCTTATCATCCGCAAACCGATGGTCAAAGTGAACTAACCATTCAAACATTGGAAGATATGCTTCGCGCTTGTGTTATCAACTTCGGCAAAGGCTGGGATAGACATTTACCTTTGGTTGAATTCTCTTACAATAATAGTTACCACTCAAGTATTAAGGCTGCACCTTTTGAGGCCTTATACGGACGAAAATGTAGATCCCCACTGTGCTGGAATAAATTAGAGGATAGACAGTTAACTGGTCCTGAAATCATACACGAGACAACCGAAAAGATAGTTCAGATTAAGAAACGAATAGAAACTGCCCGCAGCCGACAGAAGAGCTATGCTAATAAAGGTCGGAAAGATTTGGAATTCCAAGTTGGTGACAAAGTCATGTTGAAAGTATCCCCTTGGAAAGGCGTCGTTCGTTTTGGTAAACAAAGCAAACTAAGTCCGCGTTTTGTTGGACCCTTCAAGATTACTGAAAGGATCAGACCCGTGGCTCATCGATTAGAATTACCTGCTTAACTTAGCAGCGTACACAACGTATTTCATGTCTCGAATCTTAAAAAGTGTCTCGCTGATGACACTCTCGTTATTCCTTTGGATGACATTCGCATTGATGATAAAATGCACTTCATAGAGGAACCCGTAGAAGTCATGGATCGATCTGCTAAACGCTTAAAACAAAGCACCATACCTATTGTTAAGATCCGTTGGAATTCACGACGTGGCCCCGAGTATACCTGGGAATGTGAAGACCAAATGAAACAGAAATATCCCCATCTCTTCTCAATCGCTGATGCATCCGAGAAGTCTACCTAAAACTTCGGGACGAAGTTTTTATTAACGGGGAGGTACTGTAACAACCCTCACTTTTCGACTTCTAAATTACTGAATTAACCCTAGGGTTATATGTCTGACTATATGTATTAAGGGTTGTTATATACAATTAAATATTGACCGAATAGTAATTTTTAGTCAACAATGTACGCTTAAATAAATAATATATTATTAATTTATATAATTTGAAATAATTTAACTAAGTATATAAACTTTGTATCACTTTTATTATTTAGTTAATGTATTATATATTTAACTATATAATAAATCCAATTATATATAAATGTAATTATATTTACAAACTTACTAAAGCTATAGTTTAATAATTAAAATCATAATTATTATTAAAAATACAAAATACCGAATTATTTATTATTTTTATGCAAAATTTATATTTATTAATTAAATAAAAAAATAATAAAAATAAAATAAAATATTATTGACAAATATTCTTGGAAAAACATTAAATAAATTTGTTTATTTACATAAAAAAAAATCCTTAAAATAAATAAATAAATAAATAAATAAATAAATAAATAAATAAATTACTTTTTAATTAAAAATTTTAATGGAAAAACTACTTTTATTATTTTATTTTGTGCATTATCCCATGACCTAACATTTAATACTTTTTAATTTTAAAATCCCATTAAGAATTAAATATTTCTTTTTCTTTTAATTATTTTATTTTTTTACCTAATTTTTTCAAGTATAAATACCCCTCATTTCTCATTCAAACTCACACCAAAATTTCTCTCATTCTCTCTTTGAAGAATTACTACTAGTAAGTATTCTTTTCTTACTTTTTATTTTTTTTTTACTTTTTACTTTTTACTTTTTACTTTTTACTTTTTTACTTCGGTTATTATTTTTACCGAAATATGTAAATAATGTTATAAATTATATGCAATTAAAAATAAAATAAATAACATGTATACACTATTACTATTACTGGAACCTATAACCTACTACTTATATTGTAACATAAAAACATTTTGGGATATGTATTAGAGATGTATAGATCTTCGAACATTCTTGACGAATGGTTTCTATGAGATTCTAGGCAGAGGGTTTGGATTTCCGATTTAAAGGGTCCTATGGCTCAAGCCCCTAGATCTAAATTAGCCATTCGAAGGGAAAGGGGTGATTGAAAGCTTATCTAATACGGCAAGTATCCCAAAATGGAAAACACTGATAAAAGTAGAAACTCTCTAGTCATAGAAACTTAGTAAAATAAGAAACTTTCTAAAAATGAAAACTTTATAAAAATAGTAACTTACTAGGAATAGAAACTTAGTAAAACAAACACATACTTAAACTTAAACATGGGCAAAACACTTAACTACTCTTAAATGTCAATAGGTTGACTTTCCTGCTCACTCGTTCAACTCTTTATTCCGAGGAATAACTCTCTCTCTCTACTTACTAAGGTGAATTCATAGCCCCTCTTTATTGCTAGCAAACTTACTTACTTTTACTTGGGGTGAGACACATACTGTTTTTACTTTTTACACTTTAGACACAAGTACCAAACTGTTAAACTATGCTATACCCGGCTATGTCCGACTAAGTCCCTACAGTGATATTTTTAATTGCTGCGGCATGCTTAATTATTGGGGGTAGGCCTATCGGGAGTAACGTCCCCGATACATTTGACCAAGTCATTGTATTACTTAATAATGAAATTAAACCGACAAGGACAGACACAACTTGTCATGGGGCAAACTTGAACGTTTAGTCTAAATATCACGCATTCGCATAACTTTTTGATCCTGCGGGAGATCAACTTTACAAACTAAATCTTGTGGTCTAAAACAACGACAAACTTTTTGTTAAACCTATGAACTTCACTCAACCTTTTTGGTTGACACTTTAGCATGTTTTGTCTCAGGTGTTGTTTGATTCAAGCTCTTATACTTACTGCTTATGTGATGCTACTTGGACATAGGATCAAGAGTTATCGCATTTATTACTTCTGCATGTGAACATTTACGATATTGTTATTCCTGTCATTGTAATGACATTTCATTTTCCGCTGCGTACTCATTAAAGTTAAATTCATCATTTAGTATTGTTCTCGTTTATTATAATATGTTGGTATGTTTTGATAATAGTGACGTTCCTTCCAGACCCTATTGGGAGGACGTTACAGATGGTCTAGACATCATGCAGATCATGTTCGGTATGCTTACCTAACTTCTAATAGTGCAGAGTCAATGAACGCACTGTCAGTTCATGCGAGGAAACTCCCGATTACAATGCTTCTTAAATTCTTTAGAGCTTCAGTTCAACAATGGTTTTGGGAACACCGAAACACTGCTGATGGTTTAACAACCCCTGTCACACCATATGCAGAGCGTAAGCTTGGTAAAAGAAATCGTAAGTCTATTAGTTGGACTGTCAAAACGATATCACAAGTTAAGTTTGAGGTATTGGATATGAAAAAAGGCGGTAAAGTCAATCTACAAGATAAAACTTGCACATGTAAACAATGGCAGTTTTTCGGTATACCATGTGGACATGTTGAAAGGACCCGTCCTAATCCATCTGGACGAAGTCCATATCGATTATAAACGATTCACAACAGTTGATTACATAGCGAGGTACTTGACCTCTATATGATAAATTTTACAAACATTGCATTCGTTTTTGAAAAGAAAATCTTTCATTACATCGAAAGTTGACAGGCATGCATACCATTTCATAATATATCCAACTATAATTGACTTAATAATAATCTTGATGAACTCGACGACTCGAATGCAACATCTTTTGAAATATGCCATGAATGACTCCAGGTAATATCTATAAAATGAGCAAATGCACAGCGGAAGATTTCTTTCGTACCTGAGAATAAACATGCTTTCAAGTGTCAACCAAAAGGTTGGTGAGTTCATTAGTTTTTCATAAATAATCATTTCATAATTTTAATAGACCACAAGATTTCATATTTTCATTTCTCATAAACATACGTCCCATGCATAGAGACAAAAATATCATTCATATGGTTTGAATAGCTGGTAACCGACATTCACAATATGCATATAAGAATATCCCCATCATTCCGGGATCCTCCTTCGGACATGATACAAATTTTGAAGTACTAAAGCATCCGGTACTTTGGATGGGGCTTGTTGGGCCCGATAGATCTATCTTTAGGATTCGCGTCAATTAGGGTGTCTGTTCCCTAATTCTTAGATTACCAGACTAAAAATGGGCATATTCGATTTCGATCATTCAACCATATAATGTAATTTCGATTACTTGTGTCTATTTCGTAAAACAGTTATAAAAATAGTATGTAATCTCAGTCCTAAAAATGTAAAGAGTAAAAGGGAGCAAATGAAACTCACCAAATGTATTTTGTAGTAAAAATACATATGGCTATATTGAACAATGCAGGGTTGGCCTCGGATTCACGAACCTATATCGTTTGTATATACATTAACTTATATACTCGCAATCGAACAAATTTATATATATTATATCTTAAATTATATATCTTATTTATTTAGTTTGTTTATATATATATATATATATATATATATATATATATATATATATATATATATATATATATATATATATATATATATATATATATATATATATGTGATTAGTATTATATTGAAAATTAATAATTTGTTATGTGTAAATTATTTATATAATTAATGTTAATATAATTAATAATAATAATTCTAGTACTTATAAAGATGATAATAATAATAATAATAATAATAATAATAATAATAATAATAATAATAATAATAATAATAATAATAATAATAATAATAATAATAATAATAATAATAATGTTATAAATAATAATTTTTTATGTTAAAAATAATAATAATGTTAATAAAAATGAAAATACTTATAATACTAATAATAATGGTAATACTAGTAAAAAAAAATGTTATAAGTTAATAATAATAATGAAAACCTTTATATTAATTCTTAATGATAATACTAATAAAAATAATTATTATAATTATGAATATGATAATATTAACAATAATAATAATACTTATAAAAATTTTAATAATAATACTAATGGTATAATATTAGTAATAATAATAATGATACTAATAATATTAATTATAATAATAATCCTAATATAAATGTTATAATTAATTAACATAATAATAACAACAATAATTAATAATAATAATAATAATAATAATAACATAATAATGATGATAAAAATAAAACTACCTTCAAAATAAGCTTTTAAAAGGAATTGCCATGTACTGGACTCGAACCCAAGACCTCTCACACAACACACCCGCTGCTAAACCATTCGACCATTTATATTTTTCTGTTTTAATGTGTAACTTAATTATATTAAACCATTAAATCAAGTTTGTTGTTGGGTCACAATTAGAACAAACAAGCAGCCCAAGATTTAAAACCCAAACATGTGTTGTAGTCCAAAAGTAGATCCACCCAGGTTGTTGAAGTTTAAAACTCGAAACATAAATACGGATGGGTAATAGTGGAAGATGAATATCAATTGCCTGTGACCGTAGGTTTTTGAACAGCATCAACATCCTGGTATTCGAGCAATCGTAGTAGATGATGATCAATTCGAGTTATGTTCGATTGTTAGTAGCAACTAACGATTCACAGGAAAACAACCACCCTTCGGGTTGTCTTTATCATCATCCTTCTTCATCTTCATCACATCATAATCGTGAGTTTATCATCATATAATTACACGTATCATCATCATTATTTTACTGTATCATCGTCCATTATCATCATACTATCTATCATTTAGTTATCATCATACACCTTAACGTCGCCAATACATGATCATTATCATTCACCTATTTGATTAGTTCCCTGGACAATACCTAACTGCCACAGAATCGAGTGATGGCTTACAGTTGTGATATGAGCCCAAGATCGGCCCAGATGTTTAATATAGGTAATTGTATTCGGCCCAAGTATATAATTAAGTTTACGGCCCAGGGAAGTTTTCAGATTATAAAAAGGAAACGTAAAAGAAGCTGGTAGGCAGGAATAATAGTAAACGTATTATTAAATTACCAAGTTGCACAAGTGGGTTTAAATGGTTTGGTTGGAAAGTGCTTTTCATGTTCTCTTGGGTTTATTATATAGTTGTACAACCGAAACAATGAACCAACAAATAAAAAAAAAATAAAAATCGAGGTATTTGGCCTTCGGTTAGGTTGATAGGAGACAGGAAGTGTAGCAGTAGTAGTAACACGCAGGTGATGGCGGGTTGAGTTTAATAGTTGCAGGTTTGGTTTTTGGTGACGGTGATTAAGATTGAAGGAGGACAACAAGATCGGTTTAATGGTGGTTTTGTTGATGGTTTTCGAACAAACACAAAGAAACAAAAGTGGGGTTCGAATGTAAACAAGAGAAATTAACCTTGCAAAAGTTTCATGGCTATAGTGGTATTCTTGGTGGTGCCGTGTTTAGATAGGAAACAGAAGCATAACTCAACAACAAAGATGGTGAGAGTGATGACGTTACACGATTAAGCTTAATAGAGAGAGAAGAAAGAAGGTGACCGTGATGGGTCTTGGAGATGACGGAGATGGTAATGGTTGAAATGAAGGTCATGGTGTCGTTGAGACGATTAATGAAGATGGTGGTGGTCTTTGGTGAGGCTCGTCGATCATCAAACAAAATAAGGAACAAGAAACATTATTAGCAGAAGTGGGTTGTGATGGGTTTACTAGAGTGGTGGATTGAGTGAGGTAGAAGATGAGGAATATGTGGTGTTGTTTTAATATATTCCAGAATTGTGTCCATATCTATGTATATATAATATATAATGCAATATAAGTTGATTGAAGAAAGATAACAGAATCGGGATTCAATGGATTGATAATATCACTTTATCTATATCTATATATTTAATATTTAATGATAGTGGAAATTGATGGCAATTGAAAGTATCACACTAGCTACAATATGATTTTATAATCATACTTTAATTAAACGTGATTCATAATAATTAACTCTGCCGACAGTCTTTCAGGGATGGCTAAATCGTGTGCATTGCTAAACAGTTAACATATAAAAGTGTCCCTAAAAATCCCAAATTTTTAGATTAAACATATTTAGTTATTTCACTCATTACCTGTTTGAAACCTGATCAAAAAGGTTCGAAAATTATTTATTTTCTGTTCTGAGTTATAAGTACGGAGTACTAATTTTTAAACTTAAAAAGATAAAAATATTTTTAACAAATCTAAAATCTTCGAAATCGATTTACAGTTCAACTTTTATTTTAATCCTTCATAGACTCATGTTAAATCCATATGGATGCTAATGAAATGTCAACCAAGTATTACTGACGTTTACTAATTAAGCACGAAATCATTTATTCCCTTTTCTATATATAAACAGTTTAAAAAAAATAGCAAGTTTAATTTACTAAAATAAATATATTATATATTTTTAAACAAGTAGATTTATTATAACTTTATATATTTACAAGTAATATTTATTTATATATATTTATATATTCTTAAATATAGTTTCCATTACATCGCATTTTATTTTAGTTATTTTACAATATAGATTCTAATAATTAAATTATATAATATTTCAAATTATAAATACCTATTTAAATATATATATTATCTATTTACAAATAGTTGTTCGTGAATCTTCGGGAATGGTCGAAAGTCAAACGAATATATAAAACAGTTCAAAATTTTTGTAACTCAACATTACAGACTTTGCTTATCGTATCGGAAACATATAAAGATTAAGTTTAAATTTGGTCGGAAATTCCCGGGTCGTCACATTACCTACCCGTTAAAGAAATTTCGTCCCGAAATTTAAGTATGGTCGTCATGGCTAACAATAAAAATGTTTTCATGACGAGTATAAGTCGATAAATAGAGTTTTATCATCATTGAGTTTTGTGGATAAAACAATTCGATTATTCAAAGAGTACGAATGAAGCTATTCACAAAAGAATGAAATGAGAAGCAAAGATTTGTTTTTAACTTTTGACGTAATCAGGTTTGAATTCTGGAATTCAAGGGATTTAAAAGAAAATCTTGAAGATCTATAAGATCTGATTCTTCGGGATTTATGGAAATTAAGATCTCTTTAATTAAATACGGTGATCTGCCCCGATTACTACGTCTGATATTTCCGTTATAAATTTACCTTTTCCGTTCCATTTGTTTTCACCACTTCTATACTCAATTCCCAAATTCAAAAGATTTATAAAAATGCTTAACCCTGTTCTGATCCTTGTTCTTGTTCTAACTGTCGCAATGATCGTTCTTCTTTTCCAACTCCCACCTGAAGAATCTGTTTATTTCTATTATGCTCTAGGGATTATTATATTTATAATCCTCCCGTGTCTTTATATTGCTATACGTACTAATATCCACGGTTTGTAATTTCTGGGTTGTTGTTGAGTTTTATGTATTCCCTTTTATTTCAATGTCCCTGCTTCTGTCTCCTATAATCATTGTCATCCACAGTTAATGTCCTCTCTTATTTGCTGCTATTTATACCCCTTTTCTATTTCGGAGCTTCATGCTTTTGTTTACTTTTCTCAAGTAGCGGTCCAGAATTCATAGGTATGGAGTTTCGAATTATCATAATATACCAGGTAGAAAGGAAAGGTAGTAGCACGATTTGTTTTGTCAAATTACCTGAATCACTGAGAATAGAACTATCAAGAATATATTTTCTTGATATGTTCAAAAGTTAAGCACAATGAAAGAGTTATGTAACATGGCACAAGATGACGTTATAATCTGTGAATCATCGCGTCCCATTAGAAACTCAGCATGACTTACTGTAATATAATCACGTTGATCAAGTGTCATTATATTATACTAACTCATGCATCAGTTCCCAACATTACTCCAATAACATTCATATTTTAAGCTCGAAAGTTTACAGAATATAGAAACTAACAGTTTCTATATGATGTAACACTGATAGCATGAAGAGATTAATGATTTCAGATAAGAATAGTTATGAAAATATCTTCAGAAATATGGAGGATATTTATAATGAAAGATAAGATAATATCTTTGAATATCTAAGATCAGAGGATGATATAAACTATTGTCTGCAAGGGTTTAGAGTAAGGAGCAAAATATTCACTAAAGACTTTAGCAGACATTGAATCAATTGGATTCTTTGAAGTCAAATTTATTCTTTGTGATTTGTCCACAGCTTTCTTCATAGTTTCGCATAATCTGCTTTTCGGTACTAAATTTTCTATTGAATGTTTCCAATATAATGATACACAGGAAGCACGAAGAGGTATATAATCTCGGACGAGAATATTTATGAAAATATCCTCAAAAATATCGAAGATATTGATGATGATATTTTGGAATTTCTAAGTTCGATGGTTGATGGAGAAAGATTTTCCGCAAGATTTTAACATGACTTCGGAGCAAGATATTCTCTAAAGATTTCAACGGATCCAGAATTAGCTGAATTCTTTGAATATAGGGTTTGGTCCTTGTATTTGTCCTTGGTTTCCTTCATGGGTAGCTCAATCTGTTTTTCAATACCCAATTTTTTTCGAGCGTTCCTAACACTCCTTTCTTTATCATTAAACTTTTGGCCGTTTAGACCACCTATCATTTTTCTATTTCCTCTGCATTTAATGCTATGATATCTGAATCATCAGTTATTAATCCGAGGTGGTTTTAGGAGAATTGTGTTTTTAGATGATTAAACGCTGATGGTAACATGGTGGAATATGAAAGGTTCTCTGGTGACAATAAAAGAGCACGCGTATATATCAACGTTATAATAAGGTTGTTTCGTACGAAAATTCAAAGTTGTCTTGCTGGAGCTGTGACAAAATTGGCTATTTTGAAGAAGAACTGCAAAGTTATTTTGGGTGATAATAACACTAAAGAAATTAGCACTGCTATGTGTTAAACGTTTACTCAGTTTCCGAGAGTTTTCCAAGTGCATAACTATATGCATCAATCTTTTCTTCCGTAGATGAAGTGCGGTTGGTTCATCCTATCGATTGAAGTGTTTTCAAGAATTATGAAAGGTTTGAATCGCAGATTGTAATTGTCAAGATACAAATGAGGTTTAAGGTGAAATCAAGTGGCAAACTTGAAGAAATGTTTAGTTTCATATGTTATAATCAATATTTTAATTTATTTTAATTGTCCAATGTTTTTAGTCCACAGTCGATAGTCCACAGTTGACAGTCCAATAATTCATATATAGTTTAATATATAATATTCGAATTAATTAATATGTATCGTGACCCGTATACGTCTCAGACTCGATCACAACTCAAAGTATATATATTATTTGAGAATCAACCTCAACCCTGTATAGAGAACTCGATCATTACTGCATATAGAGTGTCTATGGTGATTCCAAATAATATATATAGATGCGTCAATATGATATGTCAAAACCTTGTATACGTGTCCCGATATTTAAAATGCGTAAAATAAATAACAGAAATTAAATGACGATAAATAAAATTGCGATAATTAAATTGCGATAAATAAAATGTAATCAGTTAGCTAGGAACAGTTAGTGTGGATTCTTAACAAGATTCCTCATAGTTAATTTGTTTGTTTCTAACAAATTTTATTTTGTCAACTGTTTTCTTCATTATGCCACTTGTTGGATTCTGATAAGTCAAAATCCAATTATGAAATTGAATGAAAATGATTATTTTGTGATGAACAGATTCGTATATTGATGAATGTAAGTAGGATAGTAAATGACTGTTGAATCAGATTCGAAGAATGTACAGTGTACTTATTAATGCGAAATCTAAATATTCCTCGAGTATTACCTACCCGTTAAAATATTTTCACCATTAACAGTTTGTACAATAAAAAAAATTTAATTACAATCTTTACGAAAACATATATACATATATATTTTCTTCAGACGTAATCATGGATTGAATGAGTCAATGTGATATTAAACTTATCAGATTTATGGCTAGAACTAGAGTACATAATCTCTAAAACATTAGAGATTACATATTTGCCATGAAGGACGAAGATAGTTTATGTAGAACGATTCGTAGATCGATGATTATGCTTGAGGTATAGATTGCGAGTTTGAGACGTGTGATGATGTTGTTGTTGTTGGTACTGGTTATGATGCTGGTGCTGCTGATGGTGGTACTATTGCTGTCGGTGCTACAAGTGTTGTTGGTGCTGAGGTTGATGATGATGTTGGTGTAGTAAGTATAGCTTGTAATTTACGCACCATTCTTGTCAGGGTTTCTATCCTACCTTCTATCATTTCTATCCATCCACTCATCTAATTCAATAGATCTTGATTATCAATTCGAAGTTCCCTAACTTCTTCTAATATTCCCCTTTGATTGGTTTTCAGAAGTAGAGGTTGAATATTTCTGAGATTGCAGTAACGCGACCTTCGAGGTGGAAAACTTTAGCAAGAATGGTGAATACAGTGTTGCGCATAGGTTCACCGGTGAGTACATCATTTTCTCCAATGTTAGGAGGTAAGTTTGGTTCGTGGTAGGGCTCGCCTTCTTCATTTCTCCATTGAGTGAGTAAGTCTCGGACCCATCCCCATCTTCTCCAGAAAGAAATATAACTAAATGGTTGAGGCACTTCTGGTTCATTGACTTCGGAGTCTGCTTCAATATACATCTCGAAATCGCTTTCGGAACTAATGGAATTCAAGCTAGGTGTAGGATCCATCTCTCACGATCAGTTAAAGGGTTTTGATATAAAATGATTTTCGAACATCGAATGATATTCTAATTATATATAGAATATCTATATATACTTCCAAAGATCCCGTGAATTACGAAGAAGCTTAAGGAAACGTGTCAGATAAAGTCTACAGTGACAGGTACGCTAAGATATGGATTAGTAGATATGCTAAGATATGAATTTTGTCTATACACTATTCATGCAATCATTGCAGTAAGATGTGTCTAGACTAAGAATGATAAGCAGGTAATTTCTTAAGGATGATAAACTGATGATTTCTGACTAGAAATGATTAGCAAAACTTTTGACATGCAGACACGGTCGAAGTCCAGACTCACTAATGCATCCTAACGACTATCAGTTAGACACACTAATGCAAGACTTGGTTCGCTAATACCACCGCTATGATAATAACTAAAAGGACCCGTCCTAATCCATCCAGACGAAGTCCATATCGATTATTAATGATTCACAACAGTTGATTACATAGCGAGGTACTTGACCTCTATATGATACATTTTACAAACATTGCATTTATTTTTGAAAAGAAAATCTTTCATTACATCGAAAGTTGACAGGCATGCATACCATTTCATAATATATCCAACTATAATTGACTTAATAATAATCTTGATGAACTCGACGACTCGAATACAACATCTTTTGAAATATGCCATGAATGACTCCAGGTAATATCTATAAAATGAGCAAATGCACAGCGGAAGATTTCTTTCGTACCTGAGAATAAACATGCTTTCAAGTGTCAACCAAAAGGTTGGTGAGTTCATTAGTTTATCATAAATAATCATTTCATAATTTTAATAGACCACAAGATTTTATATTTTCATTTCTCATAAACATACGTCCCATGCATAGAGACAAAAATATCATTCATATGGTTTGAACACCTGGTAACCGACATTCACAATATGCATATAAGAATATCCCCATCATTCCGGGATCCTCCTTCGGACATGATACAAATTTCGAAGTACTAAAGCATCCGGTACTTTGGATGGGGCTTGTTGGGCCCGATAGATCTATCTTTAGGATTCGCGTCAATTAGGGTGTCTGTTCCCTAATTCTTAGATTACCAGACTAAAAAGGGGCATATTCAATTTCGATCATTCAACCATATAATGTAATTTCGATTACTTGTGTCTATTTCGTAAAACAGTTATAAAAACAGCGCATGTATTCTCAGTCCCAAAAATGTAAAGAGTAAAAGGGAGCAAATGAAACTCACCAAATGTATTTTGTAGTAAAAATACATATGACTATATTGAACAATGCAGGGTTGGCCTCGGATTCACGAACCTATATCATTTGTATATACATTAACTTATATACTCGCAATCGAACAAATTTATATATATTATATCTTAAATTATATATCTTATTTATTTAGTTTGTTTATATATATATATATATATATATATATATATGTGTGTGTGTGTGTGTGTGTGTGTGTGTGTGATTAGTATTATATTGAAAATTAATAATTTGTTATGTGTAAATTATTTATATAATTAATGTTAATATAATTAATAATAATAATTCTAGTACTTATAAAGATGATAATAATAATAATAATAATAATAATAATAATAATAATAATGTTATAAATAATAATTTTTATGTTAAAAATAATAATAATGTTAATAAAAATGAAAATACTTATAATACTAATAATAATGGTAATACTAGTAAAAAAAAAATGTTATAAGTTAATAATAATAATGAAAACCTTTATATTAATTCTTAATGATAATACTAATAAAAATAATAATTATAATTATGAATATGATAATATTAACAATAATAATAATACTTATAAAATTTTTAATAATAATACTAATGGTATAATATTAGTAATAATAATAATGATACTAATAATATTAATTATATTAATGATAATAATAATCCTAATATAAATGTTATAATTAATTAACATAACAATAACAACAATAATTAATAATTTAATAATAATAATAATAATAACATAATAATGATGATAAAAATAAAACTACCTTCAAAATAAGCTTTTAAAAGGAATTGCCATGTACTGGACTCGAACCCAAGACCTCTCACACAACACACCCGCTGCTAAACCATTCGACCATTTATATTTTTCTGTTTTAATGTGTAACTTAATTATATTAAACCATTAAATCAAGTTTGTTGTTGGGTCACAATTAGAACAAACAAGCAGCCCAAGATTTAAAACCCAAACATGTGTTGTAGTCCAAAAGTAGATCTACCCAGGTTGTTGAAGTTTAAAACTCGAAACATAAATACGGATGGGTAATAGTGGAAGATGAATATCAATTGCCTGTGACCGTAGGTTTTTGAACAGCATCAACATCCTGGTATTCGAGCAATCGTAGTAGATGATGATCAATTCGAGTTATGTTCGATTGTTAGTAGCAACTAACGATTCACAGGAAAACAACCACCCTTCGGGTTGTCTTTATCATCATCCTTCTTTATCTTCATCACATCATAATCGTGAGTTTATCATCATATAATAACACGTATCATCATCATTATTTTACTGTATCATCGTCCATTATCATCATACTATCTATCATTTAGTTATCATCATACACCTTAACGTCGCCAATACATGATCATTATCATTCACCTATTTGATTAGTTCCCTGGACAATACCTAACTGCCACAGAATCGAGTGATGGCTTACAGTTGTGATATGAGCCCAAGATCGGCCCAGATGTTTAATATAGGTAATTGTATTCGGCCCAAGTATATAATTAAGTTTACGGCCCAGGGAAGTTTTCAGATTATAAAAAGGAAACGTAAAAGAAGCTGGTAGGCAGGAATAATAGTAAACGTATTATTAAATTACCAAGTTGCACAAGTGGGTTTAAATGGTTTGGTTGGAAAGTGCTTTTCATGTTCTCTTGGGTTTATTATATAGTTGTACAACCGAAACAATGAACCAACAAATAAAAAAAAATAAAAATCGAGGTATTTGGCCTTCGGTTATGTTGATAGGAGACAGGAAGTGTAGCAATAGTAGTAACACGCAGGTGATGGCGGGTTGAGTTTAATAGTTGCAGGTTTGGTTTTTGGTGACGGTGATTAAGGTTGAAGGAGGACAACAAGATGGGTTTGATGGTGGTTTTGTTGATGGTTTTCGAACAAACACAAAGAAACAAAAGTGGTGTTCGAATGTAAACAAGAGAAATTAACCTTGTAAATGTTTCATGGCTATAGTGGTATTCTTGGTGGTGCCGTGTTTAGACAGGAAACAGAAGCATAACTCAGCAACAAAGATGGTGAGAGTGATGACGTTACACGATTAAGCTTAATAGAGAGAGAAGAAAGAAGGTGACCGTGATGGGTCTTGGAGATGACGGAGATGGTAATGGTTGAGATGAAGGTCATGGTGTCGTTGAGACGATTAATGAAGATGGTGGTGGTCTTTGGTGAGGCTCGTCGATCATCAAACAAAATAAGGAACAAGAAACATTATTAGCAGAAGTGGGTTGTGATGGGTTTACTAGAGTGGTGGATTGAGTGAGGTAGAAGATGAGGAATATGTGGTGTTGTTTTAATATATTCCAGAATTGTGTCCATATCTATGTATATATAATATATAATGCAATATAAGTAGATTGAAGAAAGATAGCAGAATCGGGATTCAATGGATTGATAATATCACTTTATCTATATCTATATATTTAATATTTAATGATAGTGGAAATTGATGGCAATTGAAAGTATCACACTAGCTACAATATGATTTTATAATCATACTTTAATTAAACGTGATTCATAATAATTAACTCTGCCGACAGTCTTTCAGGGATGGCTAAATCGTGTGCATTGCTAAACAGTTAACATATAAAAGTGTCCCTAAAAATCCCAAATTTTTAGATTAAATATATTTAGTTATTTCACTCATTACCTGTTTGAAACCTGATCAAAAAGGTTCGAAAATTATTTATTTTCTGTTCCGAGTTATAAGTACGAAGTACTAATTTTTAAACTTAAAAAGATAAAAATATTTTTAACAAATCTAAAATCTTCGAAATCGATTTACAGTTCAACTTTTATTTTAATCCTTCATAGACTCATGTTAAATCCATATGGACGCTAATGAAATGTCAACCGAGTATTACTGACGTTTACTAATTAAGCACGAAATCATTTATTCCCTTTTCTATATATAAACAGTTTAAAAAAAATAGCAAGTTTAATTTACTAAAATAAATATATTATATATTTTTAAACAAGTAGATTTATTATAACTTTATATATTTACAAGTAATATTTATTTATATATATTTATATATTCTTAAATATAGTTTCCATTACATCGCATTTTATTTTAGTTATTTTACAATATAGATTCTAATAATTAAATTATATAATATTTCAAATTATATTTCAAATTATAAATACCTATTTAAATATATATATTATCTATTTACAAATAGTTATTCATGAATCTTCGGGAATGGTCGAAAGTCAAACGAATATATAAAACAGTTCAAAATTTTTGTAACTCAACATTACAAACTTTGCTTATCGTGTCGGAAACATATAAAGATTAAGTTTAAATTTGGTCGGAAATTCCCGGGTCGTCACACATGTAATGGCAGTAGCAAGGTATTTTGTCCTACGTAACGTTACTACACACGTTCAGAAGTATTTCCACATTGAAACGTACAAGTCGGCATACATGGAAGATATTAACCCGCTAGATCATATTTCTGAATGGATAGATCCAGGACACCTACAAACCGTCCTACCGCCACTGGTTACAAAGCGACAATCGGGTAGACCGAAGAGTACTGCTCGTATACCGTCCCAAGGAGAGGACAAAGACAATTTCAAATCTAAAAGAAAATGTAGTCGTTGCTTGGAATATGGAAATACTAGATCAACTTGCACCGCACATTATGATCTTTCTGAAGTTAAACAAAAGTCCAAGTGTAACTCAAAAACAAAGGCAAAGCTGAAGGGGTTGGTAAAGGGCAAGGGTAAAGGAAAACGTGAAGACTCATGCTCAACACAATTTGGCTCCACTTACAATTTGAGTGATGATTAGCTTCTTCTTTGTGTTTTAAATGTGTTTAACTGCCATGGATGATAGGTATGTGTGTTCGTATGTTTTCTGCCATTTAACTGTCGTGTATGTGTTGTGTCTGTAACTTGTGTTATTTGTTGTGTAATCAATAAATGTAGTATGAGATAATATATAATATTTGTTGTTTAAATTAAAGTTTATTTCACTAATATAGTCGACCCACTAATCGGTCGTCTACAACGCAAGTATGGTCGAATAGGATTAGTCGACCCACTTATGGCTAACAAGTCGGTCGACCTTGAAGTCGACCATCTCATTGAAGTAGTCGACCAACATCAATGAAGAATGTTGGCCGACTACCTTGAAAACTAAAGTGGTCGACCGGGTAAAGGGGTAGTCGACCCAAATGGTGGTCGACCTAATGGTGTAAATAGACAATTTTTTTTTCCCGAAAGTGTATTTTGGAAGAAAAGTTTTTTAAAAAGTGTATTTGGGCGAATTTTCCTTATTACTAGCTTAAGATCCTCGAATTCGCGGGGTTATTTGAGGGGACGAATCAAAAATTGAAATGTCATAATTATTATATTTTATGTAGTATTTGTTAGATTGTTAAGAAATTAAAGCGTATCCATCTGTGTGTATATTTACAATGCAATAATTTAGATTTTGAATCACATGTAACACACTGAATAATATTATTGTATTACAAATGCATTACAAATGAAATTAAAAGGGATAAATGTTTGGAAATTGAACCAACCCTCCCGAAACTTTTCCAATCATATGTATCTAAGAACATCCATTTTGACGTGTTACCAGACAATCATTAATCAAGTGTCAAGCCTATTAATGAAAAGTATTTCTCAAATTTGTTTGAAATAATGGTTCATAGTACGTAAATGGAGAGGATCTAAACGGAAAAAACTCATAATTATCACCTATAACAGCATTCTAAAAATAAGTACGGATTCATAATGTTTGGGAATGAAATTTTTTTAATTAAATTTGAAAATTTGTAAAGCAACTAAAAAGATTATAAACCAATTTGAATCCCTTTCATTTTAAAAAATTTTTGACCTGACAAATTATACGCGTTAAAAATACAACATAACCCAAATGAATGGGTCAACTTGTGCACTTGTAAAGGTAACTCTATAACATCGTAAAAGGTCATTGATGTAGTGATGTGTTGGTAATAATTGATGTAAATAGTTGAAGCTTGCTAAGGAAAGGAATGACAATCACAAGTTTGGTGTTAAACCCTAAATTTTTTCGAAAGGCGAGTAAGATTAGTAGAAGATCGTTGTATATTATATTGACACCCAAAATTCTAAAAATACTATGCTGACACACCAAACGCTGATAAATAATGCTATAATTATAGAACCCTTAAAGAACCCTTAATGTGTAGTAGATTATATTAACACTCATTACAAATTACAAATAATGGACAGTAAGAGTATTTTTTATGACTTTTGAAGTGATAATCATATACCAAAATCTAAAACTCCATGAGATCATCTTTGGCCACCAAACACAAAGGGAATTAATTGCAACAGAATCTAAACATGCTAAAGCACGTTAAGCCATTCTTTTAGATATTCGAATATGCTAGCATTATAAATTTATAATGCAGCCTACCACTACCACTGCTTGCTGGATGTTTTTGAGTTCAGTTTCGTAACCACGATACCTCGCAGCGAATAATAAATATTTACAAAAGTTGGACATTAATATTAGCATTATAAAATTAAAGAGAGATTGTGATTTTCACAGATACATAAAGTACATTATTTATATATAATTGCTATCAGAAGATACAATTTGAATTCAAAGTTTTATGGATCAATGACCTACTTTTATCTCATCCATGAACTCCATATGTCAGAGTTCATTCGCTATCCTTTTACGATGAACTCCATAATGTTTCTATATAACATGCAATGTTAATGTAGCACAACCACTACAAAATTATATGCAATATGAAATGTCCCGTTCTTATTGATTAAAAACGTTCCATATTAATTGATTTCGTTGCGAGGTTTTGACCTCTATATGAGACGTTTTTCAAAGACTGCATTCATTTTAAAACAAACCATAACCTTTATTTCATAAATAAATGTTTAAAAAGCTTTACGTAGATTATCAAATAATGATAATCTAAAATATCCTGTTTACACACGACCATTACATAATGGTTTACAATACAAATATGTTACATCGAAATCAGTTTCTTGAATGCAGTTTTTACACAATATCATACAAACATGGACTCCAAATCTTGTCCTTATTTTAGTATGCAACAGCGGAAGCTCTTTGTATTCACCTGAGAATAAACATGCTTTAAACGTCAACAAAACTGTTGGTGAGTTATAGGTTTAACCTATATATATCAAATCGTAACAATAGACCACAAGATTTCATATTTCAATACACATCCCATACATAGAGATAAAAATCATTCATATGGTGAACACCTGGTAACCGACATTAACAAGATGCATATATAAGAATATCCCCATCATTCCGGGACACCCTTCGGATATGATATAAATTTCGAAGTACTAAAGCATCCGGTACTTTGGATGGGGTTTGTTAAGCCCAATAGATCTATCTTTAGGATTCGCGTCAATTAGGGTGTCTGTTCCCTAATTCTTAGATTACCAGACTTAATAAAAAAGGGGCATATTCGATTTCGATAATTCAACCATAGAATGTAGTTTCACGTACTTGTGTCTATTTTGTAAATCATTTATAAAACCTGCATGTATTCTCATCCCAAAAATATTAGATTTTAAAAGTGGGACTATAACTCACTTTCACAGATTTTTACTTCGTCGGGAAGTAAGACTTGGCCACTGGTTGATTCACGAACCTATAACAATATATACATATATATCAAAGTATGTTCAAAATATATTTACAATACTTTTAATACATTTTGATGTTTTAAGTTTATTAACTCAGCTGTCCTCGTTAGTAACCTACAACTAGTTGTCCACAGTTAGATGTACAGAAATAAATCGATAAATATTATCATGAATCAATCCACGACCCAGTGTATACGTATCTCAGTATTGATCACAACTCAAACTATATATATTTTGGAATCAACCTCAACCCTGTATAGCTAACTCCAACATTCACATATAGAGTGTCTATGGTTGTTCCGCAATATATATATATATAGATGGGTCAACATGATATGTCGAAACATTGTATACGTGTCTATGGTATCTCAAGATTACATAATATACAATATAAGTTGATTAGGTTATGGTTGGAATAGATTTATTACTAACTTTCACGTAGATAAAATGAGTAGTTTTTATCAATCTTGTTTTACTCGCCATTTCTTCGTTTCTAATCCGTTTTGAGTGATTCCAGTGGCCACGGTTTCGTATTGAACTTAAATTTATGAATCTAAATAGAAAAAGTATAAGTTTATAGTCGGAAATACACGTTACAAGTCGTTTTTGAAAGAGGTAGTCATTTCCGTCGAAAGAACGACATCTTGATGACCATTTTGAAAAACATACTTTCACCTTGAGTTCAACCATGATTTTTGGATATAGTTTCATGTTCATAAGAAAAATAATTTTTCCAGAAGTATAGCTTTTAAATCAAATTTCTTCTTAGCTTTTAATTATCCCAACCAAAACAGCCCCCGGTTTTACTACGACGGCGTATATCCAGTTTTATGGTGTTTATCGTGTTTCCGGATTTTAAATCATTAAGTTAGTATATCATATAGATATAGAACATGTGTTTAGTTGATTTTAAAAGTCTAGTTAGAAGGATTAACTTTATTTGCGAACAAGTTTAGAATTAACTAAACTATGTTCTAGTGATTGCAAGTTTATAACGTTGAATAAGACAGCTTTTTATGTATGAATCGAATGATGTTATGAACATCATTACTACCTCAAGTTCCTTGGATAAACCTACTGGAAATGAAAAAAATGGATCTAGCTTCAAAGGATCCTTAGATGGCTTGAAAGTTCTTGAAGCAGAATCATGACACGAAAATAATTTCAAGTAAGATTTCCACGCGAAATAAGATTGTTATAGTTATAGAAATTGAATTAAAGTTTGAATATGATTATTACCTTGTATTAGAAAGATAACCTACTGTAAGTAACAAAGGTTTCTTGATCTTGGATGATTACTTGGAATGGATTTAGAAAACTTGGAAGTAAACTTGCAATCTTGGAAGTATTCTTGATTTTATGAAACTAGAACTTTTGGAATTTATGAAGAACACTTAGAACTTGAAGATAGAACTTGAGAGAGATCAATTAGATGAAGAAAATTGAAGAATGAAAGTGTTTGTAGGTGTTTTTGGTCATTGGTGTATGGATTAGATATAAAGGATATGTAATTTTGTTTTCATGTAAATAAGTCATGAATGATTACTCATATTTTTGTAATTTTATGAGATATTTCATGCTAGTTTTCAAATGATGGTTCCCACATGTGTTAGGTGACTCACATGGGCTGCTAAGAGCTGATCATTGGATTATATATACCAATAGTACATACATCTAAAAGCTGTGTATTGTACGAGTACGAATACGGGTGCATACGAGTAGAATTGTTGATGAAACTGAACGAGGATGTAATTGTAAGCATTTTTGTTAAGTAGAAGTATTTTGATAAGTGTCTTGAAGTCTTTCAAAAGTGTATGAATACATATTAAAACACTACATGTATAAACATTTTAACTGAGTCGTTAAGTCATCGTTAGTCGTTACATGTAAGTGTAGTTTTGAAACCTTTAGGTTAACGATCCTGTTAAGTGTTGTTAACCCAATGTTTATAATATCAAATGAGATTTTAAATTATTATATTATCATGTATAAATATCTCTTAATATGATATATATACATTAAATTTCGTTACAACGATAATCGTTACATATATGTCTCGTTTCAAAATCATTAAGTTAGTAGTCTTGTTTTTACATATGTAGTTCATTGTTAATATACTTAATGATATGTTTACTTATCATAATATCATGTTAACTAGATATATATATATATATATATATATATATATATATATATATATATATATATATATATATATATATATCCATATATATGTCATCATATAGTTTTTACAAGTTTTAACGTTCGTGAATCACCGGTCAACTTGGGTGGTCAATTGTCTATATGAAACCTATTTCAATTAATCAAGTCTTAACAAGTTTGATTGCTTAACATGTTGGAAATACTTAATCATGTAAATAACAATTTTATTTAATATATATATAAACATGGAAAAGTTCGGGTCACTACAGTACCTACCCGTTAAATAAATTTCGTCCCGAAATTTTAAGCAGTTGGAGGTGTTGACGTATCTTCTGGAAATAAATGTGGGTATTTCTTCTTCATCTGATCTTCTCATTCCCAGGTGAACTCGGGTCCTCTACGAGCATTTCATCTAACCTTAACAATTGGTATCTTGTTTTGCTTAAGTCTTTTAACCTCACGATCCATTATTTCGACGGGTTCTTCGATGAATTGAAGTTTTTCGTTGATTTGGATTTCATCTAATGGAATAGTGAGATCTTCTTTAGCAAAACATTTCTTCAAATTCGAGATGTGGAAAGTGTTATGTACAGCCGCGAGTTGTTGAGGTAATTTAAGTCGGTAAGCTACTGGTCCGACACGATCAATAATCTTGAATGGTCCAATATACCTTGGATTTAATTTCCCCCGTTTACCAAATCGAACAACGCCTTTCCAAGGTGCAACTTTAAGCATGACCATCTCTCCAATTTCAAATTCTATATCTTTTCTTTTAATGTCAGCGTAGCTCTTTTGTCGACTTTGGGCAGTTTTCAACCGTTGTTGAATTTGGATGATCTTCTCGGTAGTTTCTTGTATTATCTCCGGACCCGTAATCTGTCTATCCCCCACTTCACTCCAACAAATCGGAGACCTGCACTTTCTACCATAAAGTGCTTCAAACGGCGCCATCTCAATGCTTGAATGGTAGCTGTTGTTGTAGGAAAATTCTGCTAACGGTAGATGTCGATCCCAACTGTTTCCAAAATCAATAACACATGCTCGTAGCATGTCTTCAAGCGTTTGTATCGTCCTTTCGCTCTGCCCATCAGTTTGTGGATGATAGGCAGTACTCATGTCTACACGTGTTCCTAATGCTTGCTGTAATGTCTGCCAGAATCTTGAAATAAATCTGCCATCCCTATCAGAGATAATAGAGATTGGTATTCCATGTCTGGAGACGACTTCCTTCAAATACAGTCGTGCTAACTTCTCCATCTTGTCATCTTCTCTTATTGGCAGGAAGTGTGCTGATTTGGTGAGACGATCAACTATTACCCAAATAGTATCAAAACCACTTGCAGTCCTTGGCAATTTAGTGATGAAATCCATGGTAATGTTTTCCCATTTCCATTCCGGGATTTTGGGTTGTTGAAGTAGACCTGATGGTTTTTGATGCTCAGCTTTCACCTTAGAACACGTCAAACATTCTCCTATGTATTTAGCAACATCGGCTTTCATACCCGGCCACCAAAAATGTTTCTTGAGATCCTTGTACATCTTCCCCGTTCCAGGATGTATTGAGTATCTGGTTTTATGAGCTTCTCTATGAAATGTCCCGTTCTTATTGATTAAAAACGTTCCATATTAATTGATTTCGTTGCGAGGTTTTGACCTCTATATGAGACGTTTTTCAAAGACTGCATTCATTTTTAAACAAACCATAACCTTTATTTCATCAATAAAGGTTTAAAAAGCTTTACGTAGATTATCAAATAATGATAATCTAATATATCCTGTTTACACACGACCATTACATAATGGTTTACAATACAAATATGTTACAACAAAATAAGTTTCTTGAATGCAGTTTTTACACAATATCATACAAGCATGGACTCCAAATCTTGTCCTTATTTAAGTATGCGACAGCGGAAGCTCTTAATAATCACCTGAGAATAAACATGCTTAAAACGTCAACAAAAATGTTGGTGAGTTATAGGTTTAACCTATATATATCAAATCATAACAATAGACCACAAGATTTCATATTTCAATACACATCCCATACATAGAGATAAAAATCATTCATATGGTGAACACCTGGTAACCGACAATAACAAGATGCATATATAAGAATATCCCCATCATTCCGGGACACCCTTCGGATATGATATAAATTTCGAAGTACTAAAGCATCCGGTACTTTGGATGGGGTTTGTTAGGCCCAATAGATCTATCTTTAGGATTCGCGTCAATTAGGGTGTCTGTTCCCTAATTCTTAGATTACCAGACTTAATAAAAAGGGGCATATTCGATTTCGATAATTCAACCATAGAATGTAGTTTCACGTACTTGTGTCTATTTTGTAAATCATTTATAAAACCTGCATGTATTCTCATCCCAAAAATATTAGATTTAAAAAGTGGGACTATAACTCACTTTCACAGATTTTTACTTCGTCGGGAAGTAAGACTTGGCCACTGGTTGATTCACGAACCTATAACAATATATACATATATATCAAAGTATGTTCAAAATATATTTACAACACTTTTAATATAGTTTGATGTTTTAAGTTTATTAAGTCAGCTGTCCTCGTTAGTAACCTACAACTAGTTGTCCACAGTTAGATGTACAGAAATAAATCGATAAATATTATCTTGAATCAATCCACGACCCAGTGTATACGTATCTCAGTATTGATCACAACTCAAACTATATATATTTTGGAATCAACCTCAACCCTGTATAGCTAACTCCAACATTCACATATAGAGTGTCTATGGTTGTTCCGAAATATATATAGATGTGTCGACATGATAGGTCGAAACATTGTATACGTGTCTATGGTATCTCAAGATTACATAATATATAATACAAGTTGATTAAGTTATGGTTGGAATAGATTTGTTACCAATTTTCACGTAGCTAAAATGAGAAAAATTATCCAATCTTGTTTTACCCATAACTTCTTCATTTTAAATCCGTTTTGAGTGAATCAAATTGCTATGGTTTCATATTGAACTCTATTTTATGAATCTAAACAAAAAAAGTATAGGTTTCTAGTCGGAAAAATAAGTTACAAGTCGTTTTTGTAAAGGTAGTCATTTCAGTCGAAAGAACGACGTCTAGATGACCATTTTAGAAAACATACTTCCACTTTGAGTTTAACCATAATTTTTGGATATAGTTTCATGTTCATAATAAAAATCATTTTCTCAGAATAACAACTTTTAAATCAAAGTTTATCATAGTTTTTAATTAACTAACCCAAAACAGCCCGCGGTGTTACTACGACGGCGTAAATCCGGTTTTACGGTGTTTTTCGTGTTTCCAGGTTTTAAATCATTAAGTTAGCATATCATATAGATATAGAACATGTGTTTAGTTGATTTTAAAAGTCAAGTTAGAAGGATTAACTTTTGTTTGCGAACAAGTTTAGAATTAACTAAACTATGTTCTAGTGATTACAAGTTTAAACCTTCGAATAAGATAGCTTTATATGTATGAATCGAATGATGTTATGAACATCATTACTACCTTAAGTTCCTTGGATGAACCTACTGGAAAAGAGAAAAATGGATCTAGCTTCAATGGATCCTTGGATGGCTCAAAGTTCTTGAAGCAAAATCATGACACGAAAACAAGTTCAAGTAAGATCATCACTTGAAATAAGATTGTTATAGTTATAGAAATTGAACCAAAGTTTGAATATGATTATTACCTGGTATTAGAATGATAACCTACTGTAAGAAACAAAGATTTCTTGAGGTTGGATGATCACCTTACAAGATTGGAAGTGAGCTAGCAAACTTGAAAGTATTCTTGATTTTATGAAACTAGAACTTTTGGAATTTATGAAGAACACTTAGAACTTGAAGATAGAACTTGAGAGAGTTCAATTAGATGAAGAAAATTGAAGAATTAAAGTGTTTGTAGGTGTTTTTGGTCGTTGGTGTATGGATTAGATATAAAGGATATGTAATTTTGTTTTCATGTAAATAAGTCATGAATGATTACTCATATTTTTGTAATCTTATGAGATATTTCATGCTAGTTGCCAAATGATGGTTCCCACATGTGTTAGGTAACTCACATGGGCTGCTAAGAGCTAATCATTGGAGTGTATATACCAATAGTACATACATCTAAAAGCTGTGTATTGTACGAGTACGAATACGGGTGCATACGAGTAGAATTGTTGATGAAACTGAACGAGAATGTAATTGTAAGCATTTTTGTTAAGTAGAAGTATTTTGATAAGTGTATTGAAGTCTTTCAAAAGTGTATAAATACATATTAAAACACTACATGTATATACATTTTAACTGAGTCGTTAAGTCATCGTTAGTCGTTACATGTAAGTGTTGTTTTGAAACCTTTAGGTTAACGATCTTGTTAAATGTTGTTAACCCAATGTTTATAATAACAAAAGAGATTTTAAATTATTATATTATCATGATATTATGATGTACGAATATCTCTTAATATGATATATATACATTAAATGTCGTTACAACGATAAACGTTACATATATGTCTCGTTTCAAAATCATTAAGTTAGTAGTCTTGTTTTTACATATGTAGTTCATTGTTAATATAATTAATGATATGTTTACTTATCATAATATCATGTTAACTATATATATAACCATATATATGTCATCATATAGTTTTTTTACAAGTTTTAACGTTCGTGAATCACCGGTCAACTTGGGTGGTCAATTGTCTATATGAAACCTATTTCAATTAATCAAGTCTTAACAAGTTTGATTGCTTAACATGTTAGAAACATTTAATAATGTAAACATCAATCTCAATTAATATATATAAACATGGAAAAGTTCGGGTCACTACAGTACCTACCCGTTAAATAAATTTCGTCCCGAAATTTTAAGCTGTTGAAGGTGTTGACGAATCTTCTGGAAATAGATGCGGGTATTTCTTCTTCATCTGATCTTCACGCTCCCAGGTGAACTCGGGTCCTCTACGAGCATTCCATCGAACCTTAACAATTGGTATCTTGTTTTGCTTAAGTCTTTTAACCTCACGATCCATTATTTCGATGGGTTCTTCGATGAATTGGAGTTTTTCGTTGATTTGGATTTCATCTAACGGAATAGTGAGATCTTCTTTAGCAAAACATTTCTTCAAATTCGAGACGTGGAAAGTGTTATGTACAGCCGCGAGTTGTTGAGGTAACTCAAGTCGGTAAGCTACTGGTCCGACACGATCAATAATCTTGAATGGTCCAATATACCTTGGATTTAATTTCCCTCGTTTACCAAATCGAACAACGCCTTTCCAAGGTGAAACTTTAAGCATGACCATCTCTCCAATTTCAAATTCTATATCTTTTCTTTTAATGTCAGCGTAGCTCTTTTGTCGACTTTGGGTGGTTTTCAACCGTTGTTGAATTTGGATGATCTTCTCGGTAGTTTCTTGTATAATCTCCGGACCCGTAATCTGTCTATCCCCCACCTCACTCCAACAAATCGGAGACCTGCACTTTCTACCATAAAGTGCTTCAAACGGCGCCATCTCAATGCTTGAATGGTAGCTGTTGTTGTAGGAAAATTCTGCTAACGGTAGATGTCGATCCCAACTGTTTCCGAAATCAATAACACATGCTCGTAGCATGTCTTCAAGCGTTTGTATCGTCCTTTCGCTCTGCCCATCAGTTTGTGGATGATAGGCAGTACTCATGTCTAGACGAGTTCCTAATGCTTGCTGTAATGTCTGCCAGAATCTTGAAATAAATCTGCCATCCCTATCAGAGATAATAGAGATTGGTATTCCATGTCTGGAGACGACTTCCTTCAAATACAGTCGTGCTAACTTCTCCATCTTGTCATCTTCTCTTATTGGTAGGAAGTGTGCTGATTTGGTGAGACGATCAACTATTACCCAAATAGTATCAAACCACTTGCAGTCCTTGGCAATTTAGTGATGAAATCCATGGTAATGTTTTCCCATTTCTATTCCGGGATTTCGGGTTGTTGAAGTAGACCTGATGGTTTCTGATGCTCAGCTTTGACCTTAGAACACGTCAAACATTCTCCTACGTATTTAGCAACATCGGCTTTCATACCCGGCCACCAAAAATGTTTCTTGAGATCCTTGTACATCTTCCCCGTTCCAGGATGTATTGAGTATCTGGTTTTATGAGCTTCTCTAAGTACCATTTCTCTCATATCTCCAAATTTTGGTACCCAAATCCTTTCAGCCCTATACCGGGTTCCGTCTTCCCGAATATTAAGATGTTTCTCCGATCCTTTGGGTATTTCATCCTTTAAATTTCCCTCTTTTAAAACTCCTTGTTGCGCCTCCTTTATTTGAGTAGTAATGTTATTATGAATCATTATATTCATAGATTTTACTCGAATGGGTTCTCTATCCTTCCTGCTCAAGGCATCGGCTACCACATTTGCCTTCCCCGGGTGGTAACGAATCTCAAAATCGTAATCATTCAATAATTCAATCCACCTACGCTGCCTCATATTCAGTTGTTTCTGATTAAATATGTGTTGAAGACTTTTGTGGTCGGTATATATAATACTTTTGACCCCATATAAGTAGTGCCTCCAAGTCTTTAATGAAAAAACAACCGCGCCTAATTCCAAATCATGCGTCGTATAATTTTGTTCGTGAATCTTCAATTGTCTAGACGCATAAGCAATCACCTTCGTTCGTTGCATTAATACACAACCGAGACCTTGCTTTGATGCGTCACAATAAATCACAAAATCATCATTCCCTTCAGGCAATGACAATATAGGTGCCGTAGTTAGCTTTTTCTTCAATAACTGAAACGCTTTCTCTTGTTCATCATTCCATTCAAATTTCTTCCCTTTATGCGTTAATGCAGTCAAGGGTTTTGCTATTCTGGAAAAGTCTTGGATGAACCTTCTGTAGTAACCAGCTAGTCCTAAAAACTGGCGTATGTGTTTCGGAGTTTTCGGGGTTTCCCACTTTTCAACAGTTTCTATCTTTGCCGGATCCACCTTAATACCTTCTTTGTTCACTATGTGACCGAGGAATTGAACTTCTTCCAACCAAAATGCACACTTTGAAAACTTAGCGTACAATTCTTCCTTCCTCAATACTTCTAACACTTTTCTCAAATGTTCACCGCGTTCTTGGTCATTCTTTGAGTAAATAAGTATGTCATCAATGAAAACAATGACAAACTTGTCAAGGTATGGTCCACACACTCGGTTCATAAGGTCCATGAACACAGCTGGTGCATTAGTTAAACCAAACGGCATGACCATAAACTCGTAATGACCGTAACGTGTTCTGAAAGCAATCTTTGGAATATCATCTTCTTTCACCCGCATTTGATGATACCCGGAACGTAAGTCAATCTTTGAATAAACAGACGAGCCTTGTAGTTGATCAAATAAGTCGTCGATTCTCGGTAGTGGGTAGCGGTTCTTGATGGTAAGTTTGTTCAACTCTCGGTAGTCGATACACAACCTGAATGTACCATCTTTCTTCTTGACAAACAAAACAGGAGCTCCCCACGGTGATGTGCTTGGTCGAATGAAACCACGCTCTAAAAGTTCTTGTAATTGGCTTTGCAGTTCTTTCATCTCGCTGGGTGCGAGTCTGTAAGGAGCACGAGCTATTGGTGCAGCTCCTGGTACAAGATCTATTTGAAATTCAACGGATCGATGTGGGGGTAATCCCGGTAATTCTTTCGGAAATACATCGGGAAATTCTTTTGCAATGGGAACATCATTGATGCTCTTTTCTTCAGTTTGTACTTTCTCGACGTGTGCTAGAACAGCATAGCAACCTTTTCTTATTAGTTTTTGTGCCTTCAAATTACTAATAAGATGTAGCTTCGTGTTGCTCTTTTCTCCGTACACCATTAAGGGTTTTCCTTTTTCTCGTATAATGCGAATTGCATTTTTGTAACAAACGATCTCCGCTTTCACTTCTTTCAACCAGTCCATACCGATTATCACATCAAAACTCCCTAACTCTACTGGTATCAAATCAATCTTAAATGTTTCGCTAACCAGTTTAATTTCTCGATTCCGACATATATTATCTGCTGAAATTAATTTACCATTTGCTAATTCGAGTAAAAATTTACTATCCAAAGGCGTCAATGGACAACTTAATTTAGCACAAAAATCTCTACTCATATAGCTTCTATCCGCACCCGAATCAAATAAAACGTAAGCAGATTTATTGTCAATAAGAAACGTACCCGTAACAAGCTCCGGGTCTTCCTGTGCCTCTACCGCATTAATATTGAAAACTCTTCCACGGCCTTGTCCATTCGTGTTCTCCTGGTTCGGGCAATTTCTAATAATGTGGCCTGGTTTTCCACATTTATAACAAACTACATTGGCATAACTTGCTCCGACACTACTTGCTCCGCCATTACTCGTTTCGACACCATTTGTTCCTTTCGTTCTATTAACCCCTGGTCCGTAGACCTCACACTTCGCCGCGCTATGACCATTTCTTTTACACTTGTTGCAAAATTTGGTGCAGAACCCCGAGTGATTCTTTTCACACCTTTGGCATAGTTGCTTCTGATTGTTGTTGTTGTTGCGGTTATTATTGTTATTGGGATGATTGTTGTAGTTGCTGTTGTTGTTGTTGTTGTTGTTGTTGGGCCGTTTGTTGTAGTTGCGATTGATGTTGCGATTGTTGGGATAATTGTTGCGATTATTGTTGTAATTGCTGTTGTTGTTGTATTGGTGATTCTTATCACCGTTTTCCTCCCACTTTCTTTTGACTTGCTTCACATTGGCCTCTTCAGCAGTCTGTTCTTTAATTCTTTCTTCAATCTGGTTCACTAGTTTGTGAGCCATTCTACATGCCTGTTGTATGGAGGCGGGCTCGTGTGAACTTATATCTTCTTGGATTCTTTCCGGTAATCCTTTCACAAACGCGTCGATCTTCTCTTCCTCATCTTCGAATGCTCCCGGACACAATAGGCACAATTCTGTGAATCGTCTTTCGTACGTGGTAATATCAAATCCTTGGGTTCGTAACCCTCTAAGTTCTGTCTTGAGCTTATTGACCTCGGTTCTGGGACGGTACTTCTCGTTCATCAAGTGCTTGAATGCTGACCACGGTAGTGCGTACGCATCATCTTGTCCCACTTGCTCTAGATAGGTATTCCACCATGTTAACGCAGAACCTGTGAAGGTATGCGTAGCGTACTTCACTTTGTCCTCTTCAGTACACTTACTTATGGCAAACACCGATTCAACCTTCTCGGTCCACCGTTTCAATCCGATCGGTCCTTCGGTTCCATCAAATTCCAAAGGTTTGCAGGCAGTGAATTCTTTGTAGGTGCATCCTACACGATTTCCTGTACTGCTAGATCCAAGGTTATTGTTGGTATGTAGCGCAGCCTGTACTGCGGCTATGTTTGAAGCTAGAAAAGTACGGAATTCCTCTTCATTCATATTCACGGTGTGTCGAGTAGTCGGTGCCATTTCCTTCAAAATAGTTAAATGGAACAAGTTAATCATACAGAATATTAAGAGTAGTTAATAGTATTTCGTAGCATAATATGAACTCATTTATAAAAGCTTTTTCTTCATATTAGCGTTTTATAAGTTTAAATTCGGGTAGTACCTACCCGTTAAGTTCATACTTAGTAGCTAATATACAATTCAACTACTACAATTCTATATGAAAAACTGATTATAATAATATTTCGCGTTCAAACTTTTATACAATATTTTACAAACTTACAATACCGCTTATTTTACATAAAGCATGAAATATAGCACACAATAACTTTGATACAAGATAGTTGTGAAGACAATTCTAGCTAGTACACAAGTCGTTCAGCAAAGGCAATAAATACACGTAATTCATACGTCCAGAAACAAGTCATGCATTCTGGTTTTACTAGGACTACTTCCCATCCTTGGTCTTGTGCAACATAACCGTTATGGCCGTTGATAAGACAGCGTGTTGTAACGTCATCAAAGGGACGAGGGTTACGTAATGTCCAACAGTCCCGTAATAATCTAAAAACCTCATTTCTTACCCCAATTACCGACTCCGTCACTTGTGGAAACGTTTTGTTTAATAGTTGTAGCCCGATGTTCTTGTTCTCACTTTGGTGAGAAGCGAACATTACTAATCCGTAAGCATAACATGCTTCTTTATGTTGCATGTTAGCCGCTTTTTCTAAATCACGAAGTCCAATATTCGGATATATTGAGTCAAAATAATTTCTTAACCCGTTGCTTAAAATAGCATTTGGGTTCCCCGCAATATATGCGTCAAAGTAAACACATCGTAACTTATGGGTTTCCCAATGTGATATCCCCCATCTTTCAAACGAAAGTCTCTTATAAACCAAGACATTCTTGGAACGTTCTTCGAATGTCTTACAAACTGATCTCGCCTTAAATAGTTGTGCCGAAGAATTCTGGCCGACTCTAGACAAGATTTCATCAATCATGTCTCCGGGTAGGTCTCTTAAAATATTGGGTTGTCTATCCATTTTGTATTTTTAAACTGTAAAATAGACAAGAGTTAGATTCATAAAAAAAATACTTATTAATACAAGCAATTTTTACATATATCATAAAGCATAAGAACACTATATTCCATATATTACACCACACGAATACAACTATCTTATTCCGACTCGCTCGTTTCTTCTTCTTCAGTTTTGGTTCGTTTTGCCAAGTTTCTAGGGATATATGATGTTCCCCTAATACAAACCGTCGTTGTCCACATTGGTTTAGAAAAACCTGGTGGTTTAGAGGTTCCCGGGTCATTGTTACAACTTAAGGACTTCGGGGGTTGACGATACATATAAAGTTCATCGGGGTTGGAATTAGATTTCTCTATTTTTATGCCCTTTCCCTTATTATTTTCTTTTGCCTTTTTAAATTCAGTTGGGGTAATTTCTATAACATCATCGGAATTCTCGTCGGAATCCGATTCATCGGAGAATTGGTAATCCTCCCAATATTTTGCTTCCTTGGCGGAAACACCATTGACCATAATTAACTTTGGTCGGTTGGTTGAGGATTTTCTTTTACTTAACCGTTTTATTATTTCCCCCACCGGTTCTATTTCTTCATCCGGTTCCGATTCTTCTTCCGGTTCCGATTCTTCTTCCGGTTCCGACTCTTCTTCCGGTTCCTCTTCGGGAACTTGTGAATCAGTCCACAAATTATTCCAATTTATATTTGACTCTTCATTATTATTAGGTGAGTCAATGGGACTTGTTCTAGAGGTAGACATCTATCACATAATATCAAACACGTTAAGAGATTAATATATCACATAATATTCATATGTTAAAAATATATAGTTTCCAACAAAAATGTTAAGCAATCATTTTTAAAGAAAACACGGTCGAAGTCCAGACTCACTAATGCATCCTAACAAACTCGATAAGACACACTAATGCAAATTTTCTGGTTCTCTAAGACCAACGCTCGGATACCAACTGAAATGTCCCGTTCTTATTGATTAAAAACGTTCCATATTAATTGATTTCGTTGCGAGGTTTTGACCTCTATATGAGACGTTTTTCAAAGACTGCATTCATTTTTAAACAAACCATAACCTTTATTTCATCAATAAAGGTTTAAAAAGCTTTACGTAGATTATCAAATAATGATAATCTAATATATCCTGTTTACACACGACCATTACATAATGGTTTACAATACAAATATGTTACAACAAAATAAGTTTCTTGAATGCAGTTTTTACACAATATCATACAAGCATGGACTCCAAATCTTGTCCTTATTTAAGTATGCGACAGCGGAAGCTCTTAATAATCACCTGAGAATAAACATGCTTAAAACGTCAACAAAAATGTTGGTGAGTTATAGGTTTAACCTATATATATCAAATCGTAACAATAGACCACAAGATTTCATATTTCAATACACATCCCATACATAGAGATAAAAATCATTCATATGGTGAACACCTGGTAACCGACAATAACAAGATGCATATATAAGAATATCCCCATCATTCCGGGACACCCTTCGGATATGATATAAATTTCGAAGTACTAAAGCATCCGGTACTTTGGATGGGGTTTGTTAGGCCCAATAGATCTATCTTTAGGATTCGCGTCAATTAGGGTGTCTGTTCCCTAATTCTTAGATTACCAGACTTAATAAAAAGGGGCATATTCGATTTCGATAATTCAACCATAGAATGTAGTTTCACGTACTTGTGTCTATTTTGTAAATCATTTATAAAACCTGCATGTATTCTCATCCCAAAAATATTAGATTTAAAAAGTGGGACTATAACTCACTTTCACAGATTTTTACTTCGTCGGGAAGTAAGACTTGGCCACTGGTTGATTCACGAACCTATAACAATATATACATATATATCAAAGTATGTTCAAAATATATTTACAACACTTTTAATATATTTTGATGTTTTAAGTTTATTAAGTCAGCTGTCCTCGTTAGTAACCTACAACTAGTTGTCCACAGTTAGATGTACAGAAATAAATCGATAAATATTATCTTGAATCAATCCACGACCCAGTGTATACGTATCTCAGTATTGATCACAACTCAAACTATATATATTTTGGAATCAACCTCAACCCTGTATAGCTAACTCCAACATTCACATATAGAGTGTCTATGGTTGTTCCGAAATATATATAGATGTGTCGACATGATAGGTCGAAACATTGTATACGTGTCTATGGTATCTCAAGATTACATAATATATAATACAAGTTGATTAAGTTATGGTTGGAATAGATTTGTTACCAATTTTCACGTAGCTAAAATGAGAAAAATTATCCAATCTTGTTTTACCCATAACTTCTTCATTTTAAATCCGTTTTGAGTGAATCAAATTGCTATGGTTTCATATTGAACTCTATTTTATGAATCTAAACAAAAAAAGTATAGGTTTCTAGTCGGAAAAATAAGTTACAAGTCGTTTTTGTAAAGGTAGTCATTTCAGTCGAAAGAACGACGTCTAGATGACCATTTTAGAAAACATACTTCCACTTTGAGTTTAACCATAATTTTTGGATATAGTTTCATGTTCATAATAAAAATCATTTTCTCAGAATAACAACTTTTAAATCAAAGTTTATCATAGTTTTTAATTAACTAACCCAAAACAGCCCGCGGTGTTACTACGACGGCGTAAATCCGGTTTTACGGTGTTTTTCGTGTTTCCAGGTTTTAAATCATTAAGTTAGCATATCATATAGATATAGAACATGTGTTTAGTTGATTTTAAAAGTCAAGTTAGAAGGATTAACTTTTGTTTGCGAACAAGTTTAGAATTAACTAAACTATGTTCTAGTGATTACAAGTTTAAACCTTCGAATAAGATAGCTTTATATGTATGAATCGAATGATGTTATGAACATCATTACTACCTTAAGTTCCTTGGATGAACCTACTGGAAAAGAGAAAAATGGATCTAGCTTCAATGGATCCTTGGATGGCTCAAAGTTCTTGAAGCAAAATCATGACACGAAAACAAGTTCAAGTAAGATCATCACTTGAAATAAGATTGTTATAGTTATAGAAATTGAACCAAAGTTTGAATATGATTATTACCTGGTATTAGAATGATAACCTACTGTAAGAAACAAAGATTTCTTGAGGTTGGATGATCACCTTACAAGATTGGAAGTGAGCTAGCAAACTTGAAAGTATTCTTGATTTTATGAAACTAGAACTTTTGGAATTTATGAAGAACACTTAGAACTTGAAGATAGAACTTGAGAGAGTTCAATTAGATGAAGAAAATTGAAGAATTAAAGTGTTTGTAGGTGTTTTTGGTCGTTGGTGTATGGATTAGATATAAAGGATATGTAATTTTGTTTTCATGTAAATAAGTCATGAATGATTACTCATATTTTTGTAATCTTATGAGATATTTCATGCTAGTTGCCAAATGATGGTTCCCACATGTGTTAGGTGACTCACATGGGCTGCTAAGAGCTGATCATTGGAGTGTATATACCAATAGTACATACATCTAAAAGCTGTGTATTGTACGAGTACGAATACGGGTGCATACGAGTAGAATTGTTGATGAAACTGAACGAGAATGTAATTGTAAGCATTTTTGTTAAGTAGAAGTATTTTGATAAGTGTATTGAAGTCTTTCAAAAGTGTATAAATACATATTAAAACACTACATGTATATACATTTTAACTGAGTCGTTAAGTCATCGTTAGTCGTTACATGTAAGTGTTGTTTTGAAACCTTTAGGTTAACGATCTTGTTAAATGTTGTTAACCCAATGTTTATAATAACAAAAGAGATTTTAAATTATTATATTATCATGATATTATGATGTACGAATATCTCTTAATATGATATATATACATTAAATGTCGTTACAACGATAAACGTTACATATATGTCTCGTTTCAAAATCATTAAGTTAGTAGTCTTGTTTTTACATATGTAGTTCATTGTTAATATAATTAATGATATGTTTACTTATCATAATATCATGTTAACTATATATATAACCATATATATGTCATCATATAGTTTTTTTACAAGTTTTAACGTTCGTGAATCACCGGTCAACTTGGGTGGTCAATTGTCTATATGAAACCTATTTCAATTAATCAAGTCTTAACAAGTTTGATTGCTTAACATGTTAGAAACATTTAATCATGTAAACATCAATCTCAATTAATATATATAAACATGGAAAAGTTCGGGTCACTACACTCTAAGTACTATTTCTCTCATATCTCCAAATTTTGGTACCCAAATCCTTTCAGCCCTATACCGGGTTCCGTCTTCCCGAATATTAAGATGCTTCTCTGATCCTTTGGGTATTTCATCCTTTAAATTTCCCTCTTTTAAAACTCCTTGTTGCGCCTCCTTTATTTGAGTAGTAAGGTTATCGTGAATCATTATATTCATAGATTTTACTCGAATGGGTTCTCTGTCCTTCCTGCTCAAGGCGTCGGCTACCACATTTGCCTTCCCCGGGTGGTAACGAATCTCAAAGTCGTAATCATTCAACAATTCAATCCACCTACGCTGCCTCATATTCAATTGTTTCTGATTAAATATGTGCTGAAGACTTTTGTGGTCGATATATATAATACTTTTGACCCCATATAAGTAGTGCCTCCAAGTCTTTAATGCAAAAACAACCGCGCCTAATTCCAAATCATGCGTCGTATAATTTTGTTCGTGAATCTTCAATTGTCTAGACGCATAAGCAATCACCTTCGTTCATTGCATTAATACACAACCGAGACCTTGCTTTGATGCGTCACAATAAATCACAAAATCATCATTCCCTTCAGGCAATGACAATATAGGTGCCGTAGTTAGCTTTTTCTTCAATAACTGAAACGCTTTCTCTTGTTCATCCTTCCATTCAAATTTCTTCCCTTTATGCGTTAATGCAGTCAAGGGTTTTGCTATTCTGGAAAAGTCTTGGATGAACCTTCTGTAGTAACCAGCTAGTCCTAAAAACTGGCGTATGTGTTTCGGAGTTTTTGGGGTTTCCCACTTTTCAACAGTTTCTATCTTTGCCGGATCCACCTTAATACCTTCTTTGGTCACTATGTGACCGAGGAATTGAACTTCTTCTAACCAAAATGCACACTTTGAAAATTTAGCGTACAATTCTTCCTTCCTCAATACTTCTAACACCTTTCTCAAATGTTCACCGTGTTCTTGGTCATTCTTTGAGTAAATAAGTATGTCATCAATGAAAACAATGACAAACTTGTCAAGGTATGGTCCACACACTCGGTTCATAAGGTCCATGAACACAGCTGGTGCATTAGTTAAACCAAACGGCATGACCATAAACTCGTAATGACCGTAACGTGTTCTGAAAGCAGTCTTTGGAATATCATCTTCTTTCACCCGCATTTGATGATACCCGGAACGTAAGTCAATCTTTGAATAAACAGACGAGCCTTGTAGTTGATCAAATAAGTCGTCGATTCTCGGTAGTGGGTAGCGGTTCTTGATGGTAAGTTTGTTCAACTCTCGGTAGTCGATACACAACCTGAATGTACCATCTTTCTTCTTGACAAACAAAACAGGAGCTCCCCACGGTGATGTGCTTGGTCGAATGAAACCACGCTCTAAAAGTTCTTGTAATTGGCTTTGCAGTTCTTTCATCTCACTGGATGCGAGTCTGTAAGGAGCGTGAGCTATTGGTGCAGCTCCTGGTACAAGATCTATTTGAAATTCAACGGATCGATGTGGGGGTAATCCCGGTAATTCTTTCGGAAATACATCGGGAAATTCTTTTGCGACGGGAACATCATTGATGCTCTTTTTTTCAGTTTGTACTTTCTCGACGTGTGCTAGTACAGCATAGCAACCTTTTCTTATTAGTTTTTGTGCCTTCAAATTACTAATAAGATGTAGCTTCGTGTTGCCCTTTTCTCCGTACACCATTAAGGGTTTTCCTTTTTCTCGTATAATGCGAATTGCATTTTTGTAACAAACGATCTCTGCTTTCACTTCTTTCAACCAGTCCATACCGATTATCACATCAAAACTCCCTAACTCTACTGGTATCAAGTCAATCTTAAATATTTCGCTACCCAGTTTAATTTCTCGTTTCTGGCATATATTATCTGCTGAAATTAATTTACCATTTGCTAATTCGAGTAAAAATTTACTATCCAACGGCGTCAATAGACAACTTAATTTAGCACAAAAATCTCTACTCATATAGCTTCTATCCGTACCCGAATCAAATAAAACGTAAGCAGATTTATTGTCAATAAGAAACGTACCCGTAACAAGCTCCGGGTCTTCCTGTGCCTCTGCCGCATTAATATTGAAAACTCTTCCACGGCCTTGTCCATTCGTGTTCTCCTGGTTCGGGCAATTTCTAATAATGTGGCCCGGTTTTCCACATTTATAACAAACTACATTGGCATAACTTGCTCCGACACTACTTGCTCCGCCATTACTTGTTCTGACACCATTTGTTCCTTTCGTTTTGTTAACCCCTGGTCCGTAGACCTCACACTTCGCCGCGCTATGACCATTTCTTTTACACTTGTTGCAAAATTTGGTGCAGAATCCCGAGTGATACTTTTCACACCTTTGGCATAGCTGCTTCTGATTGTTGTTGTTGTTGCGGTTGTTATTGTTGTTGGGATGATTGTTGTAGTTGCTGTTATTGTTGTTGTTGTTGTTGTTGTTGTTGTTGTTGTTGTTGTTGTTGTTGTTGTTGTTGTTGTTGTTGTTGTTGTTGTTGTTGTTGTTGTTATTGTTGGGTCGTTTGTTGTAGTTGCGATTGATGTTGCGATTGTTGGGATTATTGTTGTAATTGCTGCTGTTGTTGTATTGGTGATTCTTATCACCGTTTTCCTCCCACTTTCTTTTGACTTGCTTCACATTGGTCTCTTCAGCAGTCTGTTCTATAATTCTTTTTTCAATCTGGTTCACTAGTTTGTGAGCCATTCTACATGCCTGTTGTATAGAGGCGGGCTCGTGTGAACTTATATCTTCTTGGATTCTTTCCGGTAATCCTTTCACAAATGCGTCGATCTTCTCTTCCTCATCTTCGAACGCTCCCGGACACAATAGGCATAATTCTGTGAATCGTCTTTCGTACGTGGTAATATCAAATCCTTGGGTTCGTAACCCTCTAAGTTCTGTCTTGAGCTTATTGACCTCGGTTCTGGGATGGTACTTCTCGTTCATCAAGTGCTTGAATGCTGACCACGGTAGTGCGTAAGCATCATCTTGTCCCACTTGCTCTAGATAGGTATTCCACCATGTTAATGCAGAACCTGTGAAGGTATGCGTAGCGTACTTCACTTTGTCCTCTTCAGTACACTTACTTATGGCAAACACCGATTCGACCTTCTCGGTCCACCGTTTCAATCCGATCGGTCCTTCGGTTCCATCAAATTCCAAAGGTTTGCAGGCAGTGAATTCTTTGTAGGTGCATCCTACACGATTTCCTATACTGCTAGATCTAAGGTTATTGTTGGTATGTAGTGTAGCCTGTACTGCGGCTATGTTTGAAGCTAGAAAAGTACGGAATTCCTCTTCATTCATATTCACGGTGTGTCGAGTAGTCGGTGCCATTTCCTTCAAAATAGTCAAATGGAACAAGTTAATCAAACAGAATATTAAGAGTAGTTAATAGTATTTCGTAGCATAGTATGAACTCATTTATAAAAGCTTTTTCTTCATATTAGCGTTTTATTAGTTTAAATTCTGGTAGTACCTACCCATTAAGTTCATACTTAGTAGCTAATATACAATTCAACTACTACAATTCTATATGAAAAACTGATTATAATAATATTTCGCGTTCAAACTTTTATACAATATTTTACAAACTAACAATACCGCTTATTTTACATAAAGCATGTAATATAGCACACAATAACTTTGATATAAGATAGTTGTGAAGATAATTCTATCTAGTACACAAGTCGTTCAGCAAAGGCAATAAAGACACGTAATTCATACGTCCAGAAACAAGTCGTGCATTCTGGTTTTACTAGGACTACTTCCCATCCTTGGTCTTATGGAACATAACCGTTATGGCCATTGATAAGACATCGTGTTGTAATGTCGTTAAAGGGATGAGGGTTACGTAATGTCCAACAGTCCCGTAACAATCTAAAAACCTTGTTTCTCACCCCAACTACTGAGTCCGTTACTTGTGGAAATGTTTTGTTTAATAGTTGTAGCCCGATGTTCTTGTTCTCACTTTGGTGAGAAGCGAACATTACTAACCCGTAAGCATAACATGCTTCTTTATGTTGCATGTTAGCCGCTTTTTCTAAATCATGAAGTCCTATGTTCGGATACATTGAGTCAAAATAATTTCTTAACCCGTTGCGTAAAATAGCACTTGGGTTCCCCGCAATATATGCGTCAAAGTAAACACATCGTAACTTATGGGTTTCCCAATGTGATATCCCCCATCTTTCAAACGAAAGTCTCTTATAAACCAAGGCATTCTTGGAACGTTCTTCGAATGTCTTACAAACTGATTTCGCCGTAAATAGTTGTGCCGAAGAATTCTGACCGACTCTAGACAAGATTTCATCAATCATGTCTCCGGGTAGGTCTCTTAAAATATTGGGTTGTCTACCCATTTTGTGTTTTTATACTGTAAAATAGACAAGAGTTAGATTCATAAAAAAAAATACTTATTAATACAAGTAATTTTTACATATATCATAAAGCATAAGCACACTATATTACATATATTACACCATACGAATACAACTATCTTATTCCGACTCGCTCATTTCTTCTTCTTCGGTTTTGGTTCGTTTTGCCAAGTTTCTAGGGATATATGATGTTCCCCTAATACTAGCTGTCGTTTTCCACAACGGTTTAGAAAAACTTGGTGGTTTAGAGGTTCCCGGGTCATTGTTACAACTTAAGGACTTCGGGGGTTGACGATACATATAAAGTTCATCGGGGTTGGAATTAGATTTCTCTATTTTTATGACCTTTCCCTTATTATTTTCTTTTGCCTTTTTAAATTCAGTTGGGGTAATTTCTATAACATCATCGGAATTCTCGTCGGAATCCGATTCATCGGAGAATTGGTAATCCTCCCAATATTTTGCTTCCTTGGCGGAAACACCATTGACCATAATTAACCTTGGTCGGTTGGTTGAGGATTTTCTTTTACTTAACCGTTTTATTATTTCCCCCACCGGTTCTATTTCCTCCTCCGGTTCCTCCTCTTCCGGTTCTGATTCTTCTTCCGGTTCTGATTCTTCTTCCGGTTCCTCTTCGGGAACTTGTGAATCAGTCCAATATATATTCAACTCTTCGTTATTATTAGGTGAGTTAATGGGATTTCTGCTAGAAGTAGACATCTATCACACAATATCAAACATGTTAAGAGATTAATATATCACATAATATATACATATTAATAATATATAGTTTCCAACAAAAATGTTAAGCAATCATTTTTAAAGAAAACACGGTCGAAGTCCAGTCTCACTAATGCATCCTAACAAACTCGATAAGACTCACTAATGCAAATTTTCTGGTTCTCTAAGACCAACGCTCGGATACCAACTGAAATGTCCCGTTCTTATTGATTAAAAACGTTCCATATTAATTGATTTCGTTGCGAGGTTTTGACCTCTATATGAGACGTTTTTCAAAGACTGCATTCATTTTAAAACAAACCATAACCTTTATTTCATAAATAAAGGTTTAAAAAGCTTTACGTAGATTATCAAATAATGATAATCTAAAATATCCTGTTTACACACGACCATTACATAATGGTTTACAATACAAATATGTTACATCGAAATCAGTTTCTTGAATGCAGTTTTTACACAATATCATACAAACATGGACTCTAAATCTTGTCCTTATTTTAGTATGCAACAGCGGAAGCTCTTTGTATTCACCTGAGAATAAACATGCTTTAAACGTCAACAAAAATGTTGGTGAGTTATAGGTTTAACCTATATATATCAAATCGTAACAATAGACCACAAGATTTCATATTTCAATACACATCCCATACATAGAGATAAAAATCATTCATATGGTAAACACCTGGTAACCGACATTAACAAGATGCATATATAAGAATATCCCCATCATTCCGGGACACCCTTCTGATATGATATGAATTTCAAAGTACTAAAGCATCCGGTACTTTGGATGGGGTTTGTTAGGCCCAATAGATCTATCTTTAGGATTCGCGTCAATTAGGGTGTCTGTTCCCTAATTCTTAGATCACCAGACTTAATAAAAAAGGGGCATATTCAATTTCGATAATTCAACCATAGAATGTAGTTTCACGTACTTGTGTCTATTTTATAAATCATTTATAAAACCTGCATGTATTCTCATCCCAAAAATATCAGATTTTAAAAGTGGGACTATAACTCACTTTCACAGATTTTTACTTCGTCGGGAAGTAAGACTTGGCCACTGGTTGATTCACGAACCTATAACAATATATACATATATATCAAAGTATGTTCAAAATATATTTACAATACTTTTAATACATTTTGATGTTTTAAGTTTATTAAGTCAGCTGTCCTCGTTAGTAACCTACAACTAGTTGTCCACAGTTAGATGTACAGAAATAAATCGATAAATATTATCTTGAATCAATCCACGACCCAGTGTATACGTATCTCAGTATTGATCACAACTCAAACTATATATATATTTTGGAATCAACCTCAACCCTGTATAGCTAACTCCAACATTCACATATAGAGTGTCTATGGTTGTTCCGCAATATATATATAGATGGGTCGACATGATAGGTCGAAACATTGTATACGTGTCTATGGTATCTCAAGATTACATAATATACAATATAAGTTGATTAGATTATGGTTGGAATAGATTTATTACTAACTTTCACGTAGGTAAAATGAGTAGTTTTTATCAATCTTGTTTTACTCGCCATTTCTTCGTTTTTAATCCGTTTTGAGTGATTCCAGTGGCCACTGTTTCGTATTGAACTTAAATTTATGAATCTAAATAGAAAAATTATAAGTTTATAGTCAAAAATACAAGTTACAAGTCATTTTTGAAAGAGGTAGTCATTTCCGTCGAAAGAACGACATCTTGATGACCATTTTGAAAAACATACTTTCAGCCTGAGTTTAACCATGATTTTTGGATATAGTTTCATGTTCATAAGAAAAATCATTTTTCCAGAAGTATAGCTTTTAAATCAAAGTTCTTCTTAGCTTTTAATTATCCCAACCAAAACAGCCCCCGGTTTTACTACGACGGCGTATATCCAGTTTTATGGTGTTTATCGTGTTTCCGGATTTTAAATCATTAAGTTAGCATATCATATAGATATAGAACATGTGTTTAGTTGATTTTAAAAGTCTAGTTAGAAGGATTAACTTTATTTGCGAACAAGTTTAGAATTAACTAAACTATGTTCTAGTGATTGCAAGTTTATAACGGTGAATAAGACATCTTTTTATGTATGAATCGAATGATGTTATGAACATCATTACTACCTCAAGTTCCTTGGATAAACCTACTGGAAATGAGAAAAATGGATCTAGCTTCAAAGGATCCTTGGATGGCTTGAAAGTTCTTGAAGCAGAATCATGACACGAAAATAATTTCAAGTAAGATTTCCACGCGAAATAAGATTGTTATAGTTATAGAAATTGAAATAAAGTTTGAATATGATTATTACCTTGTATTAGAAAGATAACCTACTGTAAGTAACAAAGGTTTCTTGATCTTGGATGATTACTTGGAATGGATTTAGAAAACTTGGAAGTAAACTTGCAATCTTGGAAGTATTCTTGATTTTATGAAACTAGAACTTTTGGAATTTATGAAGAACACTTAGAACTTGAAGATAGAACTTGAGAGAGATCAATTAGATGAAGAAAATTGAAGAATGAAAGTGTTTGTAGGTGTTTTTGGTCGTTGGTGTATGGATTAGATATAAAGGATATGTAATTTTGTTTTCATGTAAATAAGTCATGAATGATTACTCATATTTTTGTAATTTTATGAGATATTTCATGCTAGTTTCCAAATGATGGTTCCCACATGTGTTAGGTGACTCATATGGGATGCTAAGAGCTGATCATTGGAGTGTATATACCAATAGTACATACATCTAAAAGCTGTGTATTGTACGAGTACGAATACGGGTGCATACGAGTAGAATTGTTGATGAAACTGAACGAGGATGTAATTGTAAGCATTTTTATTAAGTAGAAGTATTTTGATAAGTGTCTTGAAGTCTTTCAAAAGTGTATGAATACATATTAAAACACTACATGTATATACATTTTAACTGGGTCGTTAAGTCATCGTTAGTCGTTACATGTAAGTGTTGTTTTGAAACCTTTAGGTTAACGATCTTGTTAAGTGTTGTTAACCCAATGTTTATAATATCAAATGAGATTTTAAATTATTATATTATCATGATATTATGATGTATAAATATCTCTTAATATGATATATATACATTAAATGTCGTTACAACGATAATCGTTACATATATGTCTCGTTTCAAAATCATTAAGTTAGTAGTCTTGTTTTTACATATGTAGTTCATTGTTAATATACTTAATGATATGTTTACTTATCATAATATCATGTTAACTATATATATATCCATATATATGTCATCATATAGTTTTTACAAGTTTTAACGTTCGTGAATCACCGGTCAACTTGGGTGGTCAATTGTCTATATGAAACCTATTTCATTAATCAAGTCTTAACAAGTTTGATTGCTTAACATGTTGGAAATACTTAATCATGTAAATAACAATTTCATTTAATATATATATATATATATAAACATGGAAAAGTTCGGGTCACTACACAATACACATGACACAAACCTTAAACATTGTAACACTTGACCCGCCCAAATGTAACTTGCTTCAAATATGGCAGCTACTTGACAAATAAAGTTTGATATCATTATCTATTATCTGAACCTCCTTCTTCCTATATGATAGAAGAATCAAATTCTGGCACAACTATTCACTCTGAAGGACCCTGTAAATAAAGCATTTAAAGAGAGCAATTATAGTTACAGTTAAATGACAAGTTTATATGTGATGTTAGCAGGGCTAGAAGTGTAAATATCTGCCACTGTTGCATTATTGCAACTCAGTTTGAGAGAAACAACGGCAGCCTTTTCCTTATTTTATTCTGTGTTTTCATGTTTTTCGGTAATTCGCATATTCTGCTCAAAAGTTGACTTTAACCGTTGCTTAAGATGATCAAAACCTTCATTATCAAATACAAATAAAAGTTACTGAACATCAAAACCTTCATTATCATAATTTTTGTATCTTAATTAATTAAATGATCAAAGGACTCAGACGAAAAATTATTTGTTATTGTAAGCGAGTAAAAAACATATAGAAGCAAAACATATATGGATCACATAGGGATGACAATGAGCGGGAAAAACCCGTGACCCGCGAGTACCTATGCCCGTGATGGGTGGGTAATTTCAAAGAATGTGACCCGCAGGTAGGGTACGGGTAAACATTTGTACCCGTTGATGGGTCGCGTGGTGTCGTGGGTACACGATATCCGTTGCGGGTAAAATCCGACCGGCAGATCTGTGGTACCCGTTTGAGCAACCCGCGGGTATACCTGTTACCCTAATAAACACATTATATTTATTTTAATATATTAATTATATATATTATATATTATATATATATATATATATATATATATATATATATATATATATATATATATATATATATATATATATATATATATATATATATATATATATATATATATATATATATATATATATTATATTCTCATAACAGAGTCATTAATATATCTGTGATGTCCGTCCTTCCATTTGCGTGTCCCTTTTTTTCCCAAAAGACTATACTGAAATGTCCCGTTCATATTGATTATAAACATTCCATATTAATTGATTTTGTCGCGAGGTTTTGACCTCTATATGAGACGTTTTTCAAAGACTGCATTCATTTTTAAAACAACCATAACCTTTATTTTATCCATAAAAGTTTAAAAGCATTACGTAGATTATCAAATAATGATAATCTAAAATATACCGTTTACACACGACCATTACATAATGGTTTACAATAAGAATATATTACATCAAAAATAAGTTTCTTGAATGCAGTTTTTACATAATATCATACAAGCATGGACTCCAAATCTTGTCCTTATTTTAGTATGCAACAGCGGAAGCTCTTAATAATCACCTGAGAATAAACATGCTTAAAACGTCAACAAAAATGTTGGTGAGTTATAAGTTTAACCTATATATTATCAAATCATAATAATAGACCACAAGATTTCATATTTCAATACATCCCATACATAGAGATAAAAATCATTCATACGGTGAACACCTGGTACCGACATTAACAAGATGCATATAGAATATCCCCATCATTCCGGGACACCCATCATACATGATAATTTCGAAGTACTAAAGCATTCCAAATTCCAGAATGGGGCTTGTTGTGCCCGATAGATCTATCTTTAGGATTCGCGTCAATTTGGGGGTCTGTTCCCAAATTCTTAGGCTACCAAGCTAAAAAGGGGCATATTCGGCTTCGATCATTCACCCATATAAAGTAGTTTCATTTACTTGTGTCTATTTCGTAAATCATTTATAAAATTGCATGTATTCTCATCCCAAAATATTAGATTTTAAAAGTGGAACTATAACTCACTTTCACAGATTTTTACTTCGTCGGGAAGTAAGACTTGGCCACTGGTCGATTCACGAACCTATAACAAATATGTACATATATATCAAAGTATGTTTAAAATATATGTACAACATTTTTAATACGTTTTAATGTTTTAAGTTTATTAAGTCAGCTGTCCTCGTTAGTAACCTACAACTAGTTATCCATAATTAGATGTACAAAAATAAACAGATATATATTATCTTAAATCAATCCACGACCCAGTGTATACACGTCTCAGGCTAGATCACAACTCAAAGTATATATATTTTTAGAATCAACCTCAACCCTGTATAGCTAACTCCAACATTACTGCATATAGAGTGTCTATGGTTGTTCCAAATAATATATATAGATGGGTCGATATGATATGTCAAAACATTTGCATACGTGTCTATGGTATCCCAAGATTACATAATATATAAGAATACATGTATAATACAATATAAGTTAGCTAGGATATGATTAATATAGATCTGTTACCAATTTTCACGTAGCTACAACAAGAAAAATTATCCAATCTTGTTTTACCCATAACTTCTTCGTTTTAAATCCGTTTTGAGTGTTTCAAGTTGCTATGGTTTCATATTGAACTTAAGTTTATGAATCTAAATAGAAAAAGTATAATTTTATAGTCGGAAATACAGGTTACAAGTCATTTTTGTAAAGGTAGTCATTTCAGTCGAAAGAACAACGTCTAGATGACCATTTTGGAAAACATACTTCCACTTTGAGTTTAACCATGATTTTTGGATATAATTTCATGTTCATAAGAAAAATCATTTTCCCAGAAGAACAACTTTTAAATCAAAGTTTATCATAGTTTTTAATTAACTAACCCAAAATAGCCCGCGGTGTTACTACGACAGCATATATCCGATTTTACGGTGTTTTTCGTGTTTTCTGGTTTTAAATCATTAAGTTAGCATATCATATAGATATAGAACATGTGCCTAGTTGATTTTAAAAGTCAAGTTATAAGGATTAACTTTTGTTTGCGAACAAGTTTAGAATTAACTAAACTATGTTATAGTGATTACAAGTTTAAACCTTCGAACAAGGTAGTTTTATATATATGAATTGAATGATGTTATGAACATCATTACTACCTCAAGTTTTGTGGATAAACCTACTGGAAATGAGAAAAATAGATCTAGCTTCAAAGGATCCTTGGATGGCTTGAAAGTTCTTGAAGCAAAATCAAGACACGAAAATAAGTTCAAGTAAGATTTCCACTCGAAATAAGATTGTTAAAGTTATAGAAATTGAATCAAAGTTTGAATATGAGTATTACCTTATATTAGAAACATATCTTACTGTAAATAAGAAAGATTTCTTGAGGTTGGATGATCACTCAAAGTGGATTTGCAAGATTGGAAGTAAGCTAGCAAACTTGGAAGTGTTGTTGGTGTGTTCTTGAGTAGTTGTTTTATAACTTGGTTTATATAGGGATTTATGAACTAGATTGAGCTAGATTTTGTTGAAGATGATGAAGAACACTTAGAACAAAGTAAGAACACTTGAGAGAGAGAGAGTAGTTTGATTCAATAAAATTGAAATGGAAATGTGTTTGTGAGCTCTCTACTTCACGTGAATGTAGGGGTGCCATATAGTCTCCATTAGTTTGTAATTTTGTGAGATATTTCATGCTAGATGTTAAATTATGGTTCCCACATGGTTATGTGACTCACATGGGCTACTAAGAGCTGATCATTGGAGTGTATATACCAATAGTAAATACATTTAGAAGCTGTGTATTGTACGAGTACAAATACGAGTACATATGAGTAGAATTGTTGATGAAAATGAATGAGGATGTACTTGTAAGCATTTTTGTTAAGTAGAAGTACTTTGATAAGTGTCTTTAAGTCTTTCAAAAGTGTATGAATACATATTAAAACACTACATGTATATACATTTTAACTGAGTCGTTAAGTCATCGTTAGTCGTTACATGTAAGTGTTGTTTTGAAACCTTTAAGTTAACGATCTTGTTAAATGTTGTTAACTCATTGTTTATTATATCTAATGAGATGTTAAATTATTACATTATCATGATATTATGATGTATTAATATATCTTAATATGATATATATACAATTAAATGTCGTTACAACGATAATCGTTACATATATGCCTCGTTTCGAAATCCTTAAGTTAGTAGTCTTGTTTTTACATATATAGTTCATTGTTAATATACTTAATGATATGTTTACTTATCAAAATACCATGTTAACTATATATATATATATATATATATATATATATATATATATATCCATATATATGACATCATATAGTTTTTACAAGTTTTAACGTTCGTGAATCACCGGTCAACTTGGGTGGTCAATTGTCTATATGAAACCTATTTCAATTAATCAAGTCTTAACAAGTTTGATTGCTTAACATGTTGGAAACACTTAATCATGTAAATAACAATTTCATTTAATATATATAATCATGGAAAAGTTCGGGTCACTACAGTACCTACCCGTTAAATAAATTTTGTCCCGAAATTTTAAGCAGTTGGAGGTGTTGATGTATCTTCTGGAAATAAGTGCGGGTATTTCTTCTTCATCTGATATTCTCGTTCCCAGGTGAACTCGGGTCCTATTCGAGCATTCCATCGAACCTTAACAATTGGTATCTTATTTTGCTTAAGTCTTTTAACCTCACGATCCATTATTTCGATGGGTTCTTCGATGAATTGAAGTTTTTTGTTGATTTGGATTTCATCTAACGGAATAGCGATATCTTCTTTAGCAAAACATTTTTTCAAATTCGAGACGTGGAAAGTGTTATGTACAGCCGCGAGTTGTTGAGGTAACTCAAGTTGGTAAGCAACTGGTCCGACACGATCAATAATCTTGAATGGTCCAATATACCTTGGATTTAATTTCCCCCGTTTACCAAATCGAACAACGCCTTTCCAAGGTGCAACTTTAAGCATGACCATCTCTCCAATTTCAAATTCTATATCTTTTCTTTTAATGTCAGCGTAGCTCTTTTGTCGACTTTGGGCTGTGTTCTACCGTTGTTGAATTTGGATGATCTTCTCGGTAGTTTTTTATATTATCTCCGGACCCGTAATCTGTCTATCCCCCACTTCACTCCAATAAATCGGAGACCTGCACTTTCTACCATAAAGTACTTCAAACGGCGCCATCTCAATGCTTGAATGGTAGCTGTTGTTGTAGGAAAATTCTGCTAACGGTAGGTGTCGATCCCAACTGTTTCCGAAATCAATAACACATGCTAGTAGCATGTCTTCAAGCGTTTATATCGTCCTTTAGCTCTGCCCATCAGTTTGTGGATGATAGGCAGTACTCATGTCTAGATGAGTTCCTAATGCTTGCTGTAATGTCTGCCAGAATCTTGAAATAAATCTGCCATCCCTATCAGAGATAATAGAGATTGGTATTCCATGTCTGGAGACGACTTCCTTCAAATACAGTCGTGCTAACTTCTCCATCTTGTCATCTTCTCTTATTGGTAAGAAGTGTGCTGATTTGGTGAGATGATCAACTATTACCCAAATAGTATCAAAACCACTTGCAGTCCTTGGCAATTTAGTGATGAAATCCATGGTAATGTTTTCCCATTTCCATTCCGGGATTTCGGGTTGTTGAAGTAGACCTGATGGTTTCTGATGCTCTGTTTTGACCTTAGAACACGTCAAACATTCCCCTACGTATTTAGCAACATCGGCTTTCATACCTAGCCACCAAAAATGTTTATTGAGATCTTTGTACATCTTCCCCGTTCCAGGATGTATTGAGTATCTAGTTTTATGAGCTTCTCTAAGTACCATTTCTCTCATATCTCCAAATTTTGGTACCCAAATTCTTTCAGCCCTATACCGGGTTCCGTCTTCTCGAATATTAAGGTGCTTCTCCGATCCTTTGGGTATTTCATCCTTTAAGTTTCCCTCTTTTAAAACTCCTTGTTGCGCCTCCTTTATTTGAGTAGTAAGATTAGTGTGAATCATTACATTCAAATCTTTTACTCGAATAGGTTCTCTGTCCTTTCTGCTCAAGGCGTCGGCTACCACATTTGCCTTCCCCGGGTGGTAACGAATCTCAAAGTCGTAATCATTCAACAATTCAATCCATCTGCGCTACCTCATGTTCAGTTGTTTCTGATTAAATATGTGTTGAAGACTTTTGTGGTCGGTATATATAATATTTTTGACCCCATATAAATAGTGCCTCCAAGTCTTTAATGCAAAAATAACCGCGCCTAATTCTAAATCATGCGTCGTATAATTCTGCTCGTGAATCTTCAATTGTGTAGACGCATAAGTAATTACCTTCGTTTGTTGCATTAATACACAACCGAGACCTTGCTTTGAGGTGTCACAATATATCACAAAATCATCATTCCCTTCAGGTAATGACAATATAGGTGCCGTAGTTAACTTTTTCTTCAACAATTGAAACGCTTTCTCCTGCTCATCCTTCCATTCAAATTTCTTCCCTTTATGCGTTAATGCAGTCAAGGGTTTTGCTATTCTGGAAAAGTCTTGGATGAACCTTCTATAGTAACCAGCTAGTCCTAAAAATTGGCGTATATGCTTTGGAGTTTTCGTGGTTTCCCACTTTTCAACGGTTTCAATCTTTGCTGGATCCACCTAAATACCTTCTTTGTTCACTATGTGACCGAGGAATTGAACTTCTTCCAACCAAAATGCACACTTTGAAAACTTAGCGTACAGTTTTTCTTTCCTTAACAACTCTAGCACTTTTCTCAAATGTTCTTCGTGCTCTTGGTCATTCTTTTGAGTAAATAAGTATGTCATCGATGAAAACAATGACAAACTTGTCAAGGTATGGTCCACACACTCGGTTCATGAGGTCCATGAACACAGCTGGTGCGTTAGTCAACCCAAACGGCATAACCATAAAATCGTAATGACCGTAACGCGTCCTAAAAGCAGTCTTTAGAATATCATCCTCCTTCACCCGCATTTGATGATACCCAGAACGTAAATCAATCTTCGAATAGACCGACGAGCCTTATAGTTGATCAAATAAGTCGTCGATTCTCGGTAGTGGGTAGTGGTTCTTGATGGTAAGTTTGTTCAACTCTCGGTAGTCGATACACAGCCTAAATGTACCATCCTTCTTCTTGACAAACAAAACAGGAGCTCCCCACGGTGATGTGCTTGGTCGAATGAAACCACGCTCTAAAAGTTCCTGTAACCGACTTTGTAATTCTTTCATTTCGCTGGGTGCGAGTCTGTATGGAGCACGAGCTATTGGTGCAGCTCCTTGTACAAGGTCTATTTGAAATTCAACGGATCGATGTGAGGGTAATCCCGGTAATTCTTTTGGAAATATATCGGGAAATTCTTTTGCGACGGGAACATTATTGATGTTCTTTTCTTCAGGTTTAACTTCCTTGATGTGTGCTAGAATGACGTAACAACCTTTTCTTATTAGTTTTTACGCCTTCAAACTACTAATAAGATTTAATTTTGCATTGTTCTTTTCTCCGTACATCATTAAAGGTTTTTCCTTTTCACGCATAATGCGAATCACATTTTTGTAACAAATGACCTCTGCTCTTACCTTTTTCAACCAGTCCATGCCAATTATTATATCAAAACTCCCTAACTCGACTGGTATTAAATCAATTTTAAACGTTTCATCCCCCAGTTTAATTTCTCTATCCCGACATATATTATCTGCTAAAATTAATTTACCGTTTGCTAATTCGAGTAAAAATTTACTATCCAAAGGCGTCAATGGGCAACTTAACTTAGCACAAAAATCTCTACTCATATAGCTTCTATCCGCACCCGAATCAAATAAAACATAAGCAGATTTATTATCAATAAGAAACGTACCCGTAACAAGCTCTGGGTCTTCCTGCGCTTCTGCCGTATTAATATTGAAAACTCTTCCACGGCCTTGCCCATTAGTATTCCCCTGATTCGGGCAATTACTTCTAATATGGCCCGGTTTTCCACATCCATAACAAACAAAGGCGGCATTACTTATTTCGCCACTATTTGTTCCTTTAGTTCTGTTAAACTTTGGTCCGTAGACCTCACACTTTTTGGCACCATGGCCAGTTCTTTTACACTTGGTGCAAAATGTTGTGCAGAACCCATTCTGCTGGTACTCTTCACACCTTTGGTATTTTTGGTTTTTGTTGCCATTGTTGTTATTGAGGTTGTTGTTGAGATTGTTATTGTTGTTAGAACAGTTGTTGTAGTTGTTGTTGTTGTTGGGACGTTTGTTGTAGTTATTGTTAGGATTGCGGTTATTGTTACGATTGTTGTTGCGGTTGTGGTTGTAATTGTTGTTTTTGTTGTATTGGTGACCCTTGTCACTGGTTTCTTCCCACTTTCTCTTGAGTTGTTTCGTGTTGGCTTCTTCGGCCGCCTGCTCTTTAATTCTTCCCTCAATCTGATTTATAAGTTTATGAGCCATTCTACTTGCCTTTTGTATGGAAGCGGGCTCGTGTGAACTCACATCTTCTTGAATCCTTACTGGTAACCCTTTTACAAACGCGTCGATCTTCTCTTCTTCATCTTCGAACGCTCCCGGACACAATAGGCACAACTCTGTGAATCGTCGTTCATATGTGGTAATGTCGAACCCTTGTGTTCGTAACTGTGATGACCCGGAAATTTTGACTAAATTTAAACTTAATCTTAAATGATTAATGATTTCGACACGATAAGCAAAGCCTATGAAGTTGAATCTCAAAATTTTGAACTATTCAATTACCCTTCGGTTGTTCTCAACGATTCGCAAACCATTATATGTAAATAGATACACATATATACTATAACTTGAAAACGTAACAAAGTTTTAATTGCATGATACCGTACATTAAACGTATTGGTTTATATATCTATTTGAATATATATGATTTCAAGTTATTTAGTAAACGATAGTGACATTCATTTATTTATTCGATTGATATTTAGATAAGTTAACTAAAGCGTTTAAGATGAACCAGTAAAACACTAATTTGCTACAGTGTTTTCAAATTGCCACATTACTCAAAATGCTACAGTGTTTTCGAAAATCACTATTTGCTACAGTGAGATTGACTTTGCTACAGTGAAATTGACTTTGCTACAGTGAATTGCTACAGTAACACTATTTTAAAATGTATTTTAACAAATAGTGAGACGATGATTTATAGAAGTAAATGATCAAAACACTCAAACGTATAAGATACACTTTGAGTGACATAGTTTATGGATAATTTAAGGCTATATTTTAACAAAGGTACGAGTCACGAAATGTAAAATGCAAGTTATCTTAGCGTACGAAAGGACATTTGAAAAACCGAAACCGGGACATAAGTCGAGTGATGACGTACGACTTATCGGAACAAAAATTACAAGTCAACTATGCACGTGAATTTAATATAATATATAATTAATTATTTAAATTATATATATTATATTAATATAAAATTATGTCGACAAACAAGAAGTTAAACAATGTGAGCTGTCCCTGGTCCTCATGCGAGTCGCATGGCCAGAAGGCCATTTCCATGCGAGTCGCATGACTCCAGATTTCAGGCCACATCTATAAATTCCAGTGTTTTCGCTTGATTTAAATCACACACATACACAAATATATATATACTCCGTAATATTATTTATTATTTATTATTATTATTATTATTATTATTATTATTATTATTATTATTATTATTATTATTATTATTATTATTATTATTATTATTATTATTATTATTATTAAGATTAATATTATTATTATTAATCTTATTATTATTAGTAGTATTATACATAAAATACTACGACGAGGTCATGAGCGTGTCACTTTCAAAATATGTTTTCAAGCGGGATAGAGTTAAGGAAATTATGGGTTATTGCCAAGGAAATTATGGGTAATGTTCGGGGGTATTTTTGTGAATCAAACCTCGTGTTTATCATCTCCGATGCGTCTACGTGCTTTCCTACAATATTGTATATCAATATTAAACAGTGAGTTTCATAAGATCCCTTTTACTCTCTACATTTTTGGGCTGAGAATACATGCAAATGCTTTATTAACCGATATACAATATTTATATGTGTGAGTTTCATTTGCTCCCTTTTTAATTGCTTTTGCAATCTATATTTTTGGGCTGAGAATACATGCACTTTATTTTAAAAACAATGGACACAAGTACACACTAAATTCTACACCGAGTTTGAACCGAAAATCCCTTAGCTTTGGTAACTAGTAACTGCCGGTTATAAGAACTGGTGGGCGCGAGTAGTTATATATGGATCCATAGGGCTTGATATCCCCGTCCGAGCTAGAGCGCTAGCCTTTTAACGGACGTATGCTATTTGAGAAGCGTACACGTTGGTTTGCGTGTATTATTAAGATGATTATACAAAGGGTACAAATTATATAAGCGTTAAAGTTTAGTTACCAGGGTGCTCAATTTTGTAGAACCGATTGATAAACGTTTCGGATGAAACAACTGAAATCTTGTGATCCACCTTTTATGTAAAACCTATTGATAAACGTTTTGAATAAAACAACTGAACTTTTGAAATCCACATTGATTTACGGATTATGTGTAATATTAAAACTATGAACTCACCAACCTTTGTGTTGACACTTGAAGCATGTTTATTCTCAGGTTTCTAGAAGTCTTCCGCTGTTTGCTCATACGTGATACAAGTTATGTGCTTGGAGTCATACATGCTATATACAAGAAACTTGCATTCATCAAACCATTACCATGTATCTTATTTTGACTGTATTGTCAACAGATGTATTATTGTAAACCATTTAAATGGTGATTGTCTATACGTAGGAATCATCAGATGTAAAAAAAAACTGGAATTTGTATATTCATTTATGAAATACCTTTTCAAACGAATGCAATGTTACAAAATGTATCACATAGAGGTCAAATACCTCGCAATGAAATCAATGAATGACGTGTTCGTCCATATGGATTTGGAGCGATCGTCACAGTAACTCCCTAAGTTCTACCTTGAGTTTATTGACTTCGTTTCTAGGACGGTACTGCTCGTTCATCAATTACTTGAATGCCGACCACGGTAGTGCGTAAGCAGCATTTTGTCCTACCTGTTCAAGATAGGTGTTCCACCACGTTAACGCAGTACCTGTGAAGGTATGCGTAGCGTACTTAACTTTGTCCTCTTCAGTACACTTACTTATGGCAAACACAGATTCGACTTTCTCGATCCACCATTTCAATCCAATTGGTCCTTCGGTTCCATCAAATTCCAAAGGTTTGCAGGCAGTGAATTCTTTGTAGGAGCATCCTACATGATTTCTTGTGGAATTAGTTCCACTGCTAGACCCAGAGTTATTGTTATTTTGCATTGCAGCCTGTACTGCGGCTATGTTCGCAGCAAGGAAAACATGAAAGTCTTCCTCGCTCATGTTCAAATTCTGACGAGTCGCCGGTGCCATTTCCTTCAAAAATAGCCAAAAGAATTGAGTTAATCATATAGAATTTAAGAGTAGTCAATAGTATCTCGTAGCATTATATGAACTTATTTATAAAAGCTTTTTCTTCATATTAGCATTTTATAGTTTTAATTCGGGTAATACCTACCCGTTAAGTTCATACTTACTAGCTACTATACAACTCAACTACTACACTTCTATATGAAAAACGTATTACAATAATATTTCGCGTTCAAATCTTTATACAATATTTTACAAACTTACAATACCACTATTTTACATATAGGGTGAAATATAACACATAATAACTTTGCTACTCGGCAGCTATAAAGGCAATTCTAGTTAATACGCAAGTTGTTCAGCAAAAGAAATATAGACACGTAATTCATAAGTCCAGAAACAAGTCATGCATTCTGGTTTTACTAAGACGACTTCCCATCCTTGATCTTGTGGAAAGTAACCGTTATGACCATTGGCTAGGCAGCATGTTGTAATGTCATCAAAAGGACGAGGGTTTCGTAATGCCCAACAGCCTCGTAACAATCTAAAAACCTTGTTTCTTACCCCAACTACTGAGTCCGTCACTTGTGAGAATGTTTTATTTAAAAGTTGCAACCCAATGTTCTTTTTCTCAATTTGATGAGAAGCGAACATTATTAACCCGTAAGCATAACATGCTTCTTTATGTTGCATGTTAGAAGCTCTTTCTAAAGAACGGAGTCCTATGTTGGGATGTGTTGAGTCAAAATAGGTTCGTAACCCATAGCGTAAAATTGCATCTGGGTTTCCTGCACTAAATGCCTTAAAGAAAACTTGGCGTAACTTAAAGTCTCCCCAATGTGATATACCACATCTTTCAAAGGAAAGTCTTTTATATACTAATACATGCCTGGAATGTAACGACCCGACAAAATTGTCATTGACTGCGCCGTTAACTTAGGTCCCGTTGCATGGTCATAGTCCCTATATGCGACGCGTTTGACCAAAATTATGTCGCATTCATTTGAAACGTATGACTTGCAAAGTTTTAAGTTACCAAACGGTTCGACAACAAGTTAAGTTTACAAAAGTTGCAAAGTATAAATGAAATAAACTTGCGACATAATATAAGTTTAAAATCACGGTTGCTATAAATAGCGTAAGTATGTATGCTATAAGTTTGAATCCAAAGGTGCTATCACTAGCGTATACATGTATGCTTGGCCCCAAGCAAGTAATCAAAGTATGCGGAAGCATGTATCAAGTAGCCAAGTATGAACCTGAGAAACATATAGAAAACTATCAACGAAAAATGTTGGTGAAATCATAGGTGTATTTGTAAACGTTGTTTTGAACCACAAGATTTAGTGTTTCCATAACGTTGATTATCTAAATTGTTTGCATTCCAAAAGTATGTTCGCGAGTACCCAATTATCAAGACTTAACGTATCCTTCCATAGAACCCGATCACAATAGTGTTAGAACATACACTGTTTCTCAAAAATATATTTCATCCGTAGACAGTAGTGAACCGTCCGAAATGAGGGTTTGTCAAACCCGTATGGCCATACAATATAAGTTCTCGCTTACACCCTGCAAGTGTAACTAATGATAATCGAATTGAGGATTTTTGTTCTAACTCGCTGTGGAATGTTTGTTTCCGTACTTGTGTTCAAAGTATAAAAGTATGTAGTATAAAACTGTATATGTTTCTCATCCCATGATTTAAAAGTATAAAAGTTGTTGAAAGATGGGACTATGATCTCACCTCGAGTGCACGAGTATAAATGTACTTCACAAAGTAAACTTGTGCATGAAAGTTGCTTAGCCTCGACCTAAACAAGTAAGTCGTATCAATTAACCGGTTACGACACAAGGTCGGGCGAAATGTGTTTAATTAGTCCTATGGCTTGTTACGACTCGAATAGTATAGCATGTGAGTCACGTTTTCAAGTTTCATGCAAGAATCAAGTATAAAATAAGATTAGAACGATTGCATAAGTATTTTGTTAAGTTTGACTAAAAGTCAAACTTTGGTCAAAGTCAACGAAAAAGTCAACACGTTAGGGTCGGGTCTCGAACTATTTTTGAGGTTTTTAATTATATATAAGCATGTTAGAACAAGTTACATGTGAATCGGAGGTGCGTAGCATAGCAAACATTATTCGTAAAAATGTAAGTTTGAACAGAACCCAAACACGGCAAATGCCGCGCCGCGACCAAAGAGTGTCACGCCGCGGCAATCAACGTGAACTGATGTCTGGTCTGTTTCAATTGTCCAAGTCCCAAACCAAATTTCATTTAAACACAAAACACAAACTGCAAACTCTTACGACACATATCTTATATCGTTGGAAAGCTCTTTTGACAAGGAATACAACTAACCACCTTTCATGAAGCAAAAACATCAATTACAATAACCGAAATCTCGTCAAGTGATCATTAAAGTTTATTTTCAAAGTTTCAAGTTCACAAAATTCATTTTAAGATTCGGTAATCCAATTCACACATATGATATGCCATTTTGAAGGTAATGAAACATACATTACAACTAAACACTTACTAATAACATTTCATGGCATTCAAAACATCGAAAGTTCGTTTTAAGTCTATCAAACCCTAACCAAAATTCACAAAAATCAATAATCATGTGTTTGAAGTTTTCTTAATCAACCTACGCATCAAAACGAAGCTAGTGATACTAGTAACACCATTAAAACATGAACTTTAACAATTTAACAACATTAACTCATCCAAAATCAAAGATGAAGCACACCCATTTTCAAGTTCATGCTAGTTACTCCAAAACAACAAATAGAGCAAAAAAAACATATATTCATGTTATACTTGAGCCATAGACACTAACTAACACCATTTCAAGTATATAAAACGAATTTAGAGAAATCTAGTGTTTTAGAAATGTTACCCAAACGAGATGAAATTGGTACCAAAATGTAGAGGATGAAGAGAGGATCACGAATATGTAATTTGTTTTGATGTTGGCCTCCTAGATTGAATTTAGATGATGAATGATTGAATTGGGTGTTTGTGTGTGTTCTTGAGATGGAGAGAAAAAGAGAAGTAAGAAAAAGAAAGTGGAGGTTGAATGAGTGGTGGTGGTAAAGTGGTTGACTAGTTGACCTAGTCACCACTTTGCCCACTTGGCAACTTTGGTCCCTCAAGTTTCAAAGCGGGTGCGGGAATTAATCAAACGAATATTTTAAAATGCTCGAGTAAACAAGTGATGTTATAATTAAATAACGGGAATATTATGAACGTCAGTCAACGAAAGGTACGGATTTAGATAACGGAAGATATTATCTAAAAAAAAAGACGGTGTTAAAATAAATTTAACGAAAAAATGCGGGATGTTACATTACCTACACCTTAAAAGAAATTTCGTCCCGAAATTTAGTTGGAAGTAGTAGTTGTTGTTTCTTCTTCGAAACTTTGCGTTGCAAATTCTATGAATAAATGAGGGTACTTCCTTGGGCATTTCAACGAACTTCGACAGTCGGGATTTTTTTTTTATGTTGTTTTAGAATTTGGTTTCATTATTCGTAATGTCAACCGTTTCTCCTATGAAGTGAAGTTTGTCATCGATAGTAAGCTCATCGAAAAGGATAACAAGTTCTTGTTCGCAAGACATGTCTTTAAGTTTGATACACAGAATGTAGGGTGAACGGAATTTGTTTGAGTTGGGAATTCGAAACGGTAAGTAACGGGTCCAATACGCCCCAAGATTTCAAAAGGATTAATGTATCGCGGATTTAGCTTCCTACTTTTCCCGAAACGGATTACACCTCCTCAAGATGCGACTTTTAACATTGCACGGTCACCCATTTGGAATTCAAGAGGTTTACGTCTAACATCGGCATAGCTCCTTTGGCGACTACGGTCGTTTTGAGTCTTTCTTGGATTTGAACGATCTTAACGGTTATTTTGTGAATGAGTTCGGTTCCGGTGGTTTAATTGTTGCCTACGTCGGCCCAGCAAATTGTAGAATGATAATTGCGGTCATATAAAGTTTCGAAAAGGTGCGACGTTAATACACGAAAGAAAATTTTTGTAGTAGGAGAATTTGACTAAAGGCAAGTACTTTTCCTCAAGTAAATTTGAAGTCGATAACACGAACTAGTATTATGGTTTCCAAGGTTTGAATCGTATGTTTGTTTGGTCCTTTGGGATGTGGTTGATGTGTTGTACTCATATTTAAAAGTGGTCCCGAGGCTTTTTGTAAAGCACCCCGAAATTTAGAAGTGAACGAGGATCTCAATCCGAAATGAGGTACAGTTCTCTTAAGATACATTTGAACAAGCTTGTTAGGACCTGAAAATGTTTGTTGGAACAAGTTTCTGTTTCTCAAGAATTTCGCGCCGCGAAATATTTATCAGTTTTCGAAAACGTTCGTTAGGACTATTCTCCCTCGTGGTGAATACTAGTATAATGTGAAGAGTCTCTCTCTCCATTGAGAATTTAGATAAAATATTTCCTTATACGGAAGTACGAGTGTAATGCGAGAGAAGTTTCCGCCTCGATGTGAGCATATCAAGCATGTTGTAGTTCATCGATAAAACTATGCGAAAGCAAGATAGTATGCACGTGTAACATACGTCTGATGTTGAAAGAATTTGCCATTCATTTGGAAGCATAAATATGGTTCGACAATAATCGAAGATGTGTCCCTGGTATGGTTGTTATCAATATTCTCAGAGTTTTCGGATATCCAACAAGAAAATGAAGTCATGTACATGGCACATGGTGGTGATTAGGTTGATTGAGTCCAATCACCATCACGAGTCATTAGAACTTTTGGTATGACTTACCGTAATATAACCACGTTGATCGAGTGTCGTTATATTACGCTAACTCATACCTCCATTCCTGCATCACTCCATAGATTCAAGTTCGTGTAATCGTGAAGTTTTAAAATGAACAAAGTGTAACGGCGTCTCTAACATGACTCGTATTGAATCGAAAGAATTAGTGCAACTCTAAAGAAGCGTTCCCCGAGGGAAGTGTATAAGTGACTGTTCACGTCAATGCGGTTCAAGTCAAACAATAATGTATTCTGGTACGAGAAGTGTAACGAATCATGATAATGAATAGTACGCAACCATAGTGATAAATAGTGATGACGATACTCACCTAGAGTAGCGATGGTAGTAACAAGAAGTGGTAGATAGTAAGGAACGCCAGTGTGACACCGATAGTAAGTTGAAACAGTGGCGAAATAACAATCTGGGAGACAGAGTTCCCGAACAAGTATGACTAACGAAGTCGTCGTCGTCCTTACGCGTATGAATCTTAAGTTTACGTGTGTTACCCGAAAGTGGTAGATTACAGATTCGTATGATGAAAACTTGGTACCATTAAGAAGTTTGCCTAAGAATGATTCAAGTATAATGCACAAGTAGTCAAGTAAGTGCTATCTATAGCAAATGTATGTCAGAATGCAATGGCTAACTATCCGGTTGTAGTCTCGATTCACTAATGCGTCCTAACGACTCTGTCAGACACACTAATGCATATCCTAGTTCCCTACAACCAACGCTCTGATACCATCTGTAATGACCCGACAAAATCGTCATTGACGGCGCCGTTAACTTAGGTCCCGTTGCGTGGTCATAGTCCCTATATGAGACGCGTTTGACCAAAATTATGTCGCATTCATTTGAAACGTATGACTTGCAAAGTTTTAAGTTACCAAACGGTTCGACAACAAGTTAAGTTTACAAAAGTTGCAAAGTATAAATGAAATAAACTTGTGACATAATATAAGTTTAAAATCACGGTTGCTATAAATAGCGTAAGTATGTATGCTATAAGTTTGAATCCAAAGGTACTATCACTAGCGAATGCATGTATGCTTGGCCCCATGCAAGTAATAAAAGTGTGCGGAAGCATGTATCAAGTAGCCAAGTATGAACCTGAGAAACATATAGAAAACTGTTAACGAAAAATGTTGGTGAAATCATAGGTGTATTTGTAAACGTTGTTTTGAACCACAAGATTTAGTATTTCCATAACGTTGATTATCTAAATCGTTTGCATTCCAAAAGTATGTTCGCGAGCACCCAATTATCAATACTTAACGTATCCTTCCATAGAACCCCATCACAATAGTGTTAGAACATACACTGTTTCTCAAAAATATATTTCATCCGTAGACGGTAGCGAACCGTCCGAAATGAGGGTTTGTCAAACCCGTATGGCCACACAATATAAGTTCTCGCTTACACCCTGCAAGTGTAACTAATGATAATCGAATTGAGGATTTTTGTTCTAACTCGCTGTGGAATGTTTGTTTCTGTACTTATGTTCAAAGTATAAAAGTATGTAGTATAAAACTGTATATGTTTCTCATCCCATGATTTAAAAGTATAAAAGTTGTTGAAAGATGGGACTATGATCTCACCTCGAGTGCACGAGTATAAATGTACTTTACAAAGTAAACGTGTGCATGAAAGTTGCTTAGCCTCGACCTAAACAAGTAAGTTGTATCAATTAACCGGTTACGACACAAGGTCGGGCGAAATGTGTTCAATTAGTCCTATGGATCGTTACGACTCGAATAGTATAGCATGTTAGTCATGTTGTCAAGTTTCATGCAAGAATCAAGTATAAAATAAGATTAGAACGATTGCATAAGTGTTTTGTTAAGTTTGACTAAAAGTCAAACTTTGGTCAAAGTCAACGAAAAAGTCAACACGTTCGGGTCGGGTCTCGAACTATTTTTGAGGTTTTTAATTATATATAAGCATGTTAGAACAAGTTACATGTGAATCAGAGGTGCGTAGCATAGCAAACATTTTTCGTAAAAATGTAAGTTTGATCAGAACCCAAACACGGCAAATGCCGCACCGCGACCAAAGAGTGCCGCGCCGCGGCAATCAACGTGAACTGATGTCTGGTCCGTTTCATTTGTCCAAGTCCCAAACCAAATTTCATTTAAACACAAAACACAAACCACAAACTCTTACGACACGTATCTTATATCGTTGGAAAGCTCTTTTGACAAGGAATACAACTAACCACCTTTTATCAAGCAAAAACATCAATTACAATAGCCAAAATCTCGTCAAGTGATCATTAAAGTTTATTTTTAAAGTTTCAAGTTCACAAAATGCATTTTAAGATTCGGAAATCCAATTCACACATATGATATGCCGTTTTGAAGGTAATGAAACATACATTACAACTAAACACTTACTAATAACATTTCATGGTATTCAAAACATCGAAAGTTCGTTTTAAGTCTATCAAACCATAACCAAAATTCACAAAAATCAATAATCATGTGTTTGAAGTTTTCTTAATCAACCTACGCATCAAAACGAAGCTAGTGATACTAGTAACACCATTAAAACATGAACTTTAACAATTTAACAACATTAACTCATCCAAAATCAAAGATGAAGCACACCCATTTTCAAGTTCATGCTAGTTACTCCAAAACAACAAATCGAGCAAAAAAAAACATATATTCATGTTATACTTGAGCCATAGACACTAACTAACACCATTTCAAGTATATAAAACGAATTTAGGGAAATCTAGTGTTTTAGAAATGTTACCCAAACGAGATGAAATTGGTACCAAAATGTAGAGGATGAAGAGAGGATCACGAATATGTAATTTGTTTTGATGTTGGCCTCCTAGATCGAATTTAGATGATGAATGATTGAATTGGGTGTTTGTGTGTGTTCTTGAGATGGAGAGAAAAAGAGAAGTAAGAAAAAGAAAGATGAGGTTGAATGAGTGGTGGTGGTGAAGTGGTTGACTAGTTGACCTAGTCACCACTTTGTCCACTTGACAACTTTGGTCCCTCAAGTTTCAAAACGGGTGCGGGAATTAACCAAACGAATATTTTAAAACGCTCGAGTAAACGAGTGATGTTATAATTAAATAACGGGAATATTATGAACGTCAGTCAACGAAAGGTACGGATTTAGATAACGGAAGATATTATCTAAAAAAAAAGACGGTGTTAAAATAAATTTAACGGAAAAATGCGGGATGTTACATGGAATGTCTTTCAAACGTTTGACAAACTAATTTTGTCGTAACTAATTGTGCTGATGAATTCTGCCCGACTCTAGACAAGATTTCATCAATCATATCTCCTGGTAGGTCTTCTAAAATTTTTGGTTGTCTATCCTTAACGTCCATTTTGTGTTTTTATACTGTAAAATAGACAAGGATTAGATTCGTAAAAGATAATTAACAAACAATACAAGCAATTTTTACATAGAACATAAAAGTACAAGCACACTACAATACATATAATACACAACATGATTACAACCCTCTAATCTGAATCACTGGTTTCTTCTTCTTCGGACTTGGTTCGTTTTCCTAATTTTCTAGGGACATATGGTGTTCCTCTAATACGAGCCGTCGTTTTCCACAATGGTTTAGAAAAACCTGGTGGTTTAGAGGTTCCCGGGTTATTGTTACAATTTAAGAAATACGGACGTTGCCGATACATATAAAGTTCATCGGGGTTGGAATCAGGTTTCTCTATTTTTATACCTTTTCCCTTATTATTTTCTTTTGCTATATTAAATTGGGTCAAGGTAATTTCTATAACATCATCGGAATCCTCATTGGGATCTGATTCATCGGAAAATTGGTAATCTTCCCAATATTTTTCTTCCTCGACAGAAACACCATTGACCATTTTTAACTTTGGTCCGTTGGTTGATGATTTTCTTTTATTTAATCGATTTACTGTAGGTATCAATATTTCTTCCTCCGGAACCTCTTCTTCTTCCAGTTCCTCCTCTTCCGGTTCCTCCTCTTCTGGTTCCTCCTCTTCCAGTTCCTCCTCTTCCAGTTCCTCTTCTTCCGGTTCCTCTTCTTCAGGAATTTGTGAATCTTCCCAAATTATATTCGACTCTTCATTATTATTAGGTGAGTCGATGGGATTTGTACTAGTGGTAGACATCTATCACACAATATCAAACACATTAAGAGGTTAATATATCACATAATATTTACATGTTAATAATATATAGTTTCCAACAAAAGTGTTAAGCAATCGTTTTTAAAGAAAACACGGTCGAAGTCCAGACTCACTAATGTATCCTAACAAACTCGATAAGACACACTAATGCAAATTTCTGGTTCTCTAAGACCAACCCTCGGGTACCAACTGAAATTTCTCGTCCATATTGATTATAAACGTTCCATATTAATTGATTTCGCCGTGAGGTTTTGACCTCTATATGAGACGTTTTTCAAAGACTGCATTCATTTTTAAAACAACCATAACCTTTATTTTATCCATAAAGGTTTAAAAGCATTACGTAGATTATCAAATAATGATAATCTAAAATATACCATTTACACACGACCATTACATAATGGTTTACAATAAGAATATATTACATCAAAAATAAGTTTCTTGAATGCAGTTTTTACATAATATCATACAAGCATGGACTCCAAATCTTGTCCTTATTTTAGTATGCAACAGCGGAAGCTCTTAATAATCACCTGAGTAAACATGCTTAAAACGTCAACAAAAATGTTGGTGAGTTATAGGATTAACCTATATATTATCAAATAATAATAATAGACCACAAGATTTCATATTTCAATACATCCCATACATAGAGATAAAAATCATTCATACGGTGAACACCTGGTAACCGACATTAACAAGATGCATATAGAATATCCCCATCATTCCGGGACACCCATCGGACATGATAATTTCGAAGTACTAAAGCATTCCAAATTACAGAATGGGGCTTGTTGGGCCCGATAGATCTATCTTTAGGATTCGCGTCAATTTGGGGGTCTGTTCCCAAATTCTTAGGCTACCAAGCTAAAAAGGGGCATATTCGGCTTCGATCATTCACTCGTATAAAGTAGTTTCATTTACTTGTGTCTATTTCGTAAATCATTTATAAAATTGCATGTATTCTCATCCCAAAATATTAGATTTTAAAAGTGGGACTATAACTCACTTTCACAGATTTTTACTTCGTCGGGAAGTAAGACTTGGCCACTGGTCGATTCACAAACCTATAACAAATATGTACATATATATCAAAGTATGTTCAAAATATATTTACAACATTTTTAATACGTTGTAATGTTTTAAGTTTATTAAGTCAGCTGTCCTCGTTAGTAACCTACAACTAGTTGTCCACAATTAGATGTACATAAATAAATCGATATATATTATCTTGAATCAATCCACGACCCAGTGTATACACGTCTCAGGCTAGATCACAACTCAAAGTATATATATTTTTGGAATCAACCTCAACCCTGTATAGCTAACTCCAACATTACTGCATATAGAGTGTCTATGGTTGTTCCAAATAATATATATAGATGGGTCGATATGATATGTCAAAACATTTGTAGTGTCTATGGTATCCCAAGATTACATAATATATAAGAATACATGTATAATACAATATAAGTTAGCTAGGATATGATTAATATAGATTTGTTACCAATTTTCACGTAGCTACAACAAGAAAAATTATCCAATCTTGTTTTACCCATAACTTCTTCGTTTTAAATCCGTTTTGAGTGTTTCAAGTTGCTATGGTTTCATATTGAACTTAAGTTTATGAATCTAAATAGAAAAAGTATAAGTTTATAGTCGGAAATATAGGTTACAAGTCGTTTTTGTAAAGGTAGTCATTTCAGTCGAAAGAACGACGTCTAGATTATCATTTTGGAAAACATACTTCCACTTTGAGTTTAACCATGATTTTTGGATATAATTTCATGTTCATAAGAAAAATCATTTTCCCAGAAGAAAAACTTTTAAATTAAAGTTAATCATAGTTTTTAATTAACTAACCCAAAATAGCCCGCTGTGTTATTACGACGGCGTATATCCGGTTTTACGGTATTTTTCGTGTTTTCTAGTTTTAAATCATTAAGTTAGCATATCATATAGATATAGAACATGTGCCTAGTAGTTTTTAAAAGTCAAGTTAGAAGGATTAACTTTTGTTTGCGAACAAGTTTAGAATTAACTAAACTATGTTCTAGTGATTACAAATTTAAACCTTCGAACAAGGTAGTTTTATATATATGAATCGAATGATGTTATAAACATCATTACTACCTCAGGTTTTGCGGATAAACCTACTGGAAATGAGAAAAATAGATCTAGCTTCAAAGGATCCTTGGATGGCATGAAAGTTCTTGAAGCAAAATCATGACACGAAAACAAGTTCAAGATTTCCACTCGAAATAAGATTGTTAAAGTTATAGAAATTGAATCAAAGTTTGAATATGAGTATTACCTTATATTAGAAAGATATCTTACTGTAAATAAGAAAGATTTCTTGAGGTTGGATGATCACTCAAAGTTGATTTGCAAGATTGGAAGTAAGCTAGCAAACTTGGAAGTGTTGTTGGTGTGTTCTTGAGTAGTTGTTTTATAACTTGGTTTATGTATGGATTTATGAACTAGATTGAGCTAGATTTTGTTGAAGATGATGAGGAATACTTAGAACAAGGGAAGAACACTTGAGAGAGAGTAGTTTGATTCAATAAAATTGAAATGGAAATGTGTTTGTGAGCTCTCTACTTCACGTGAATGTAGGGGTGCCATATAGTCTCTATTAGTTTGTAATTTTGTGAGATATTTCATGCTAGATGTTAAATGATGGTTCCCACATGGTTAGGTAACTCACATGGGCTGATAAAAGCTAATCATTGGAGTGTATATATGAGACGACCCGACCCAATCCATAGGGACGAATACAATAACATATGATAACATTGCGAGGTACTTGACCTCTATATGATACATTTTACAAACGTTGCATTTATTCTTAAAAGGCAAACTATCATTACATCAATATTTGACATTTTCGTCTAACATTTCATAATATCCAAATGACCTAATCTGTCATTTACTTATTTATATTCTCTATTGAACTCCAATGACTCGAATGCAACGTCTTTGTATCATGGCTTAAAAAGGTCCCAAGTAGTATCCTTAACATGAGCTAATGCACAGCGGAAGACTTAACTCATACCTGAGAATAACATGCTTTAAAACGTCAACATAAAGTTGGTGAGATATATAGGTTTGATGCTAGCAGCGTTATAATAATGGAACACAAGATTTCATATATAAACATTTTAATAAAAATATTCTAAGTGGTTGAGCACTTGGTAACCATACTTAACATTTAATCACGTCGCATATTCCCTTTATTATGAAATCTTACTACACCGTACCAAGGTGTAGTCACGAAACGAAGTACTGTGCAACCGTTGAATACTGGTCGTCCAGTCCGGTTGGGGTTGTCAGGCCCGATAGATCTATCAACAGGATTCGCGTTTACAATACCGCTGTAAATATTAGTTACCAAGCTACAGGGAAGTATGCCAGTGGTACAACTCAACGTAGAATATATTTTTCAGTTACTTGTGTCCATAACGTAAAACATAAAATACATGTATTCTCATCCCGAAATATTTAGAGTTTAAAAGTGGGACTATATACTCACTTTTGTCTTGAAGATATGTAATTTCGACTTGGTCTCCGATTGATATCACGAACCTATCCATATATAATATATCAATACCTTTTCTTTTTAAACAATCGTCACATATATATACTTATAATACTTTTAATAATTCCTTAGTCCGTAGTTAGCAGTCCGATGTTAGTAATTCAATTTTAATGGTTCATATTTAGTTGTTTAATAAACCCCCAATGAAATAAATAAAACCCCCATCGTATATGTATTGGTCGAGATTAATCTTGACCCATGGTACCGGTGTTGTCAAATGATGTGTTGCGTACATAAAGTACCGGTGTTGTCAAATGACGTGTTGCGTACAATCATGGGATCTTATGATTAATCTTCTCGTATTGTTTACGGGTGATCCTGAACAATATAAAATTAAATTATGTGTACATATGTATAAAATATCATGTTACTTTAGGAAGATGTGATTTATTTAATTTTCTCCAATTATTTTCGTGGCTAAACTAGTCTTGGATATCCGATTTTGTTTTGGTCATAATTTCTTCGTTACAACTCCGTTTTCGTTGATTCAACTTTCCACTTCCTTGGATCGAGTCCCTCTTTAAGAATATGAACTGTAAATACCTTAGTTTATATTCGAAATCATAGGTCATAGGTCAAATTTTGGTGAAACTTATGAAGTTAATCATTTTTGTTACAAAAACATCATTTAATGACCATTTTTCTAAAAATACTTATACTATGAATTAAATCATGAAATTTTTATGTGTTAACATATTCATAAGAAATATCATTTTTCCAGAATATAAACCTCCAATTCAAAGTTCAAGATGGTTTTTAATTATCCAACCCAAAACAGCCCCCGGTTGCACTCCGACGTCATAAAAACAGTTTTTAAGGTATTCTTTGAAAAACCAAGTTATACCTTGTTAAATTAGCATATATTTAAGTTATATTACAGGTCTTGAAGTATTTTAAAAGTTAAGTTAGAAGGATCTATTTAGTTTGAAAACAAGTTTGAAATCATTCAAACTATGTTTTTGTTTTTAAAATTGTATACCATACAATAAGATAGCTATATATATATGAATCGAATAAGGTTATGAAAAAAGTTACTACCTCAAGTTACTTGGACAAGATTGCTGTAAAAGAGGAGTAAAAACCTAGAACCAAAAGAGTGATGAAATTGGATGAAAGATTGGAAACAACTTAAGACATAAACTTGAATTGAAAGTTGTATTTTTGTAGTGTTTTTGTTGATCTTTTTATGGTGGTGTTTAAGGTGATTCTTGAGAGGATTTTTGCTGGAGTTCTTAGAGAGACATGAGGCTAGTAAGTGTGTGTGTTTAGCTAGAGAAATGATGTTCCAAAAATTGAAAATGGATGCATGTATTTATGGTGGTGTAAAAGGTGTATAAATTTGTAATTTTGAGAAAAGATCTTTTAATCATGTGAAATTGTCATACTAAATAACAAAAGTAGTTACCTTATACATAAGGCATGAATAAGGGCTGGTTGGTGGTGATTTGATGTGTATATACCAATAGTAAATACGTATAGAAGCTAGGTATGATACGAGTACATATACTCTAGATATACGTACAGAAATCTTGTGAAAAATGGAATGAGGATTCAAATATAGCTATCTTTTGTGAATATACTTATATTGTTTTATGTATTTAAGTCTTTAAAAGTGATTAAATACATTATATATACGATATATGTATAAACATTATAGGTCGTAAGTATTTATGTCAAATAACGTTACGTATAGTTATCGTTTTGAAAGCTTAAGTTAGTAGTTTCAAAATATACTTATAACTTATTGTTATTAATACAAAATGAGATAATTAAACATCCTTAAATCATGTTAAATATGTATATATACATATATATACACAAACGTATAATTAACATATATTGTATAGTTCGTGATATCATCGGTCAAACTAGACGGTTAAACGTTATGTAAAACTCTTTTCAAAATCATAAATCTCAACAATTTAGATTGCTTATCATGTTGGTAAGTTTTAATTTATGTAAATATTAATCTTATAAGTGTAAAACGATCGGAAAAATCCGGGTCGTTACAGTACCCACCCGTTAAAGAAATTTCGTCCCGAAATTTGGTAGAGGTTGTCATAAATAACAATAGGAATGTTTTCATGACGAATATGAGGTATTAATAGAGTTTTATCATTATTGGAAGATATGGATAAAACGATTCGGTCATGTGAAGCGCACGAGTGAAGCTATCACAAAAGAATGAAATGAGTGAATATAGAATTGTTTTAACCGATGTCGAGATTAGGATTGATTTCCAGAATTTAAGGGATTTAAAGAAAATCTTATGTAATAAGATTTGGTTCTTCGATGATTTAGAAAACAGGATCTCCTTTGATTTAATGTGATAATCTGTTTCGATTTCTTTGTCGAATATTTCACTATAAATCCACCTCCTTCCCTTTCTTACTTCCATACCTCACATCTCTTACTCTTCCTCCTCTAATTCATACCTTAAGGTATCCTTTAAAATGCTTCATCCCGTTCTGATTTTTGTTATACTTCTAACTTTCATATCTTTCATTCTTCTCTTTCATCTACCGCTAGAAGAATCTATTCACTTTTATGATTTTCTTGGAATTATAATGTTTCTAATTCTCCCGTGTCTTTACGTCGCCATATATATTGATACACACGGTTTGTAGTTTCTGGGTGGTTATTGGGTTTGATATCTTTCCTTATATTTCGATGCTCCTGCTTCTGTTTTCCATAATCATTGTCATCCATAGTTAATACTCTCTCCTATTTGCTGTAATCTATACCCCAATTTCTATTTTAAACTTGAAGGATTTAGAAACTAACACAGTTTCTTTTATATTGTAACGCAGATATTACAGAGAGATAAATGATTTCAGATAAGGATAGTGGTGAAAATATGTTCAGAAATATTGAGGATATTTATAATGAAAGATATGATAATATCTTGGAATTTCTAATGTCGAAGGATGATGATGAAGATTGACCCGTAAGGGTTTAGATTCAGAAGCAAGGTGTTTGCTACAGAATCGTCATAATTCTTTATGTACAAGTTTAGTCCTTGTAACTTGTTCAGAGTCTCCTTCATGGTTTGTTCAATCCGGTTTTCAGTACCAATTTTCTATCGAGCGTTCCTAACACTTCCTTCTTTTATCATCAACATTTGGTCATTAAGACCTTCTACAACATGCTGCTTCGTCAGTATTTTCAAAGTTATCGGATCTGGGTCATTGGTTATCAAACCAAGATGGTTTAAGGAGAATTGTATTTTTAGATGATTAAACGCTGATGGTAATATGATGGAATATAAAAGGTTCTCCGGTAACGATGGCGAAAGAACAACGTATATATATATATCGAGATTGTAATAAGAGTAGTCTTACTGAGATATCGAAGTGGAGCTGTGACAAAATTAGTTAATTGAAAAGGAATCGCGTGATTGTTTTTGCTAATGGATGATAAGGAATTCGATGCGGATACGTTTTAACTATAACTTCGAGTTCAAAAATTTTTAGGTGCATAACTGTATGCATAAATCTTTATTCCGTAGACGAGGTGCGGCTGGTTGAACTTCTCGATCGAGATGTTTTCAAGAATCATGAAAAGTTGTGAATGCGAATTGTAATCGTCAAGATACAAATGAGGTTTAAAATAGAATCAAGTGGCAAACTTGAAGGATTGTTTAGTTTCATATGTAATAATCATCATTTTAACTCATTTTTAATTGTCCAAAGTTAGCAGTCCAATAGTCTGATTGTCCAATGGTTCAATAAATTCACATATGAACTAAATATATAATATTCGAATTACTTAATACGTATCGTGACCCGTGTACTGGTCTCGGTGTCGATCACAACTCAAAGTATATATATATTTTGGAATCAACTCCGACCCTGTATAGCCAACTCCCACCTTCACATATAGAGTGTCTATGGTTGTTCCGAAATATATATATAGATGGATCAATATGATAAGTCGAAACCTTGTATACGTGTCCCGTTATTTAAAATGCGTAAAATAAATAAATATATATCATGACCCATTATACAACGTGTTGTCTCAGAATTAATCCGACGTGTTGTTGTACATGTGTCCCGACGGTATGTAAAGTACAGAAATTAAAATTGCAAGAATGTAAATTGCGATAAATTAAATATTAATCAGTTAGCTGGGAACAGTTAGCCGGAACAGTTAGCGTGTAATCTTATCACAATTTCAATTAATTAATTCATCTGTTTCTAACAATTTTTATTTTGCCAATGTTTCTTCATTATGCCACTTGTTGGATTCGGATAGGTAAAAATCCAAATATGAAATTTAAATGGAAATGGTTAATCTGGGGTGAACGGATACGTATATCGGTAATTGTAAGTAGGATAATAAATGATCGTTGAATCAGATTCGAAGAATGTACAGTGTAACTTGTTAATGTGAATTCTAAATATTCCTTGGGTACTACCCACCCGTTAAAATATTTTCATCATTAACAGTTTGTACGAATGAAATTTTTAATTACAATCTTTATGAAAATATATTTGCATATATATTTTCTTCGGAGGTAACTATGAAATTAATGAGTCAATAAAATATTCAACTCATTTGATTTATCGTTATTACTAGATTACATAATCTCCAAAACATTAGAGATTACATAATCGTCATGTCGAACGAAGAACGATACGTAAAGAAGAGGTAATCGGTGTAGAATGATATGTAGAACAAAGATCATATTCGAAGTTCAGATGATGATGTTGAGGTACGTGGTGCGGATGTGATTGTTGGTGGTGGTAATGATACGGTTGGTGTTGATGCTGATGATGTCGTTGACGTCGATGATGCTACTGGTACTGAAGATTGCGAGGTTGATGTTGTTAACGGTACTGGTTATGCTGCTGGTGCTGCTGCTGGTGTTTGTAACCTTCGCACCGTGTTCTCCAAAGCCGTCACACGAGCGCGAAGTTCGTTAATTTCTGCTAGTACACCAGGATGATTGGCGGTTGGAGTGAGCGAATGAACAAGATCCGAAATATGGGATAGGATATAATCGTGACGAGATACTCGAGAAATGAGAGAGAAAATGGTTTCTCGAACAGGTTCGCCGGTAAGTGCTTCAGGTTCGTCGCCAATGGGGCAATTCGGTGGGTGAAAGGGATCACCTTCTTCTTGTCTCCAATAATTTAGTATACTACGAACCCATCCCCAATTCATCCAGAATAGATGATGAGAAATTGGTTGATCCATTCCAGTGACGCTGCCTTCGGAGCCCGAATGGAAATCCATATCAGCGTAGCTGTCGGAGTCGGAGGAATTCGAACTGGACCCGGAGTTCATCTTGTACAGTCGGGGAAACGAATTTTTGGTTTGGAATAGATTATAGGAGTTGGTTTGGTATTCTTCAATACATAATTTACATATGTATTTATAATACTCAAAATCCCGTGAATTACGGAGAATCTTTGAAATTCGTCAGGCAATGTCTATAGCAACAGATACGCTAGGATACGAATTTTGTCTATACACTATCGATGCACCAAATGCAGTAAGACGTGTCTAGACTTAAGAATACTAAGCAGGCAATTCTTAAGGATGATAAGCAGATGATTTTCGACTAGATATGATAAGCAAAACTTTTGACATGTAGACACGGTCAAAGTCCAGACTCACTAATGCATCCTAACAACTACCAGTTAGACACACTAATGCAAGGCCTGGTTCGCTAAGACCAACGCTCTGATACCACATGAGACGACCCGACCCAATCCATAGGGACGAATACAATAACATATGATAACATTGCGAGGTACTTGACCTCTATATGATACATTTTACAAACGTTGCATTTATTCTTAAAAGGCAAACTATCATTACATCAATATTTGACATTTTCGTCTAACATTTCATAATATCCAAATGACCTAATCTGTCATTTACTTATTTATATTCTCTATTGAACTCCAATGACTCGAATGCAACGTCTTTGTATCATGGCTTAAAAAGGTCCCAAGTAGTATCCTTAACATGAGCTAATGCACAGCGGAAGACTTAACTCATACCTGAGAATAACATGCTTTAAAACGTCAACATAAAGTTGGTGAGATATATAGGTTTGATGCTAGCAGCGTTATAATAATGGAACACAAGATTTCATATATAAACATTTTAATAAAAATATTCTAAGTGGTTGAGCACTTGGTAACCATACTTAACATTTAATCACGTCGCATATTCCCTTTATTATGAAATCTTACTACACCGTACCAAGGTGTAGTCACGAAACGAAGTACTGTGCAACCGTTGAATACTGGTCGTCCAGTCCGGTTGGGGTTGTCAGGCCCGATAGATCTATCAACAGGATTCGCGTTTACAATACCGCTGTAAATATTAGTTACCAAGCTACAGGGAAGTATGCCAGTGGTACAACTCAACGTAGAATATATTTTTCAGTTACTTGTGTCCATAACGTAAAACATAAAATACATGTATTCTCATCCCGAAATATTTAGAGTTTAAAAGTGGGACTATATACTCACTTTTGTCTTGAAGATATGTAATTTCGACTTGGTCTCCGATTGATATCACGAACCTATCCATATATAATATATCAATACCTTTTCTTTTTAAACAATCGTCACATATATATACTTATAATACTTTTAATAATTCCTTAGTCCGTAGTTAGCAGTCCGATGTTAGTAATTCAATTTTAATGGTTCATATTTAGTTGTTTAATAAACCCCCAATGAAATAAATAAAACCCCCATCGTATATGTATTGGTCGAGATTAATCTTGACCCATGGTACCGGTGTTGTCAAATGATGTGTTGCGTACATAAAGTACCGGTGTTGTCAAATGACGTGTTGCGTACAATCATGGGATCTTATGATTAATCTTCTCGTATTGTTTACGGGTGATCCTGAACAATATAAAATTAAATTATGTGTACATATGTATAAAATATCATGTTACTTTAGGAAGATGTGATTTATTTAATTTTCTCCAATTATTTTCGTGGCTAAACTAGTCTTGGATATCCGATTTTGTTTTGGTCATAATTTCTTCGTTACAACTCCGTTTTCGTTGATTCAACTTTCCACTTCCTTGGATCGAGTCCCTCTTTAAGAATATGAACTGTAAATACCTTAGTTTATATTCGAAATCATAGGTCATAGGTCAAATTTTGGTGAAACTTATGAAGTTAATCATTTTTGTTACAAAAACATCATTTAATGACCATTTTTCTAAAAATACTTATACTATGAATTAAATCATGAAATTTTTATGTGTTAACATATTCATAAGAAATATCATTTTTCCAGAATATAAACCTCCAATTCAAAGTTCAAGATGGTTTTTAATTATCCAACCCAAAACAGCCCCCGGTTGCACTCCGACGTCATAAAAACAGTTTTTAAGGTATTCTTTGAAAAACCAAGTTATACCTTGTTAAATTAGCATATATTTAAGTTATATTACAGGTCTTGAAGTATTTTAAAAGTTAAGTTAGAAGGATCTATTTAGTTTGAAAACAAGTTTGAAATCATTCAAACTATGTTTTTGTTTTTAAAATTGTATACCATACAATAAGATAGCTATATATATATGAATCGAATAAGGTTATGAACAAAGTTACTACCTCAAGTTACTTGGACAAGATTGCTGTAAAAGAGGAGTAAAAACCTAGAACCAAAAGAGTGATGAAATTGGATGAAAGATTGGAAACAACTTAAGACATAAACTTGAATTGAAAGTTGTATTTTTGTAGTGTTTTTGTTGATCTTTTTATGGTGGTGTTTAAGGTGATTCTTGAGAGGATTTTTGCTGGAGTTCTTAGAGAGACATGAGGCTAGTAAGTGTGTGTGTTTAGCTAGAGAAATGATGTTCCAAAAATTGAAAATGGATGCATGTATTTATGGTGGTGTAAAAGGTGTATAAATTTGTAATTTTGAGAAAAGATCTTTTAATCATGTGAAATTGTCATACTAAATAACAAAAGTAGTTACCTTATACATAAGGCATGAATAAGGGCTGGTTGGTGGTGATTTGATGTGTATATACCAATAGTAAATACGTATAGAAGCTAGGTATGATACGAGTACATATACTCTAGATATACGTATAGAAATCTTGTGAAAAATGGAATGAGGATTCAAATATAGCTATCTTTTGTGAATATACTTATATTGTTTTATGTATTTAAGTCTTTAAAAGTGATTAAATACATTATATATACGATATATGTATAAACATTATAGGTCGTAAGTATTTATGTCAAATAACGTTACGTATAGTTATCGTTTTGAAAGCTTAAGTTAGTAGTTTCAAAATATACTTATAACTTATTGTTATTAATACAAAATGAGATAATTAAACATCCTTAAATCATGTTAAATATGTATATATACATATATATACACAAACGTATAATTAACATATATTGTATAGTTCGTGATATCATCGGTCAAACTAGACGGTTAAACGTTATGTAAAACTCTTTTCAAAATCATAAATCTCAACAATTTAGATTGCTTATCATGTTGGTAAGTTTTAATTTATGTAAATATTAATCTTATAAGTGTAAAACGATCGGAAAAATCCGGGTCGTTACAATATACCAATAGTAAATACATTTAGAAGCTGTGTATTGTACGAGTACAAATACGAGTGCATATGAGTAGAATTGTTGATGAAAATGAATGAGGATGTACTTGTAAGCATTTTTGTTAAGTAGAAGTACTTTGATAAGTGTCTTAAAGTCTTTCATAAGTGTATGAATGCATATTAAAACACTACATGTATATACATTTTAACTGAGTCGTTAAGTCATCGTTAGTCGTTACATGTAAGTGTTGTTTTGAAACCTTTAAGTTAACGATCTTGTTAAATGTTGTTAACCCATTATTTATTATATCTAATGAGATGTTAAATTATTACATTATCATGATATTATGATGTATTAATATATCTTAATATGATATATATACAATTAAATGTCGTTACAACGATAATCATTACATATATGCCTCGTTTCGAAATCCTTAAGTTAGTAGTCTTGTTTTTACATATATAGTTCATTGTTAATATACTTAATGATATGTTTACTTATCATAATACCATGTTAACTATATATATATCCATATATATGACATCATATAGTTTTTACAAGTTATAATGTTCGTGAATCACCGGTCAACTTGGGTGGTCAATTCTCTATATGAAACCTATTTCAATTAATCAAGTCTTAACAAGTTTGATTGCTTAACATGTTGGAAACACTTAATCATATAAATAACATTTTAATTTAATATATATAATCATAGAAAAGTTCGGGTCACTACATATACTGTCGAAACAATATTTCTTAGCAGCATCTTTTCTTCTTCATTTGCAATAATCACTAAACAGTGGAATCTTACTCTAACTCTTGAAATTGCTTTATTTGAACTTCTATCTCTTTCTATATTTCCAGGAACTTGGGATTTAATGAAATCTATTTATTTAAATGATGCATCTGCTTCTTTATTCTCATAATTTAAGTTTATTAATTGATGATGAAAGTAAAGTAATGCTATTATATGGTCATGCAAGTATGAGCACTGATATGTGATTTTTGGCTAGATATTATATTGTGGTTTTTGGCTATAAAGGATCCATTTTTACTTGACTTGAGTTAGTTTCTATAGGTCTAACATAAATACCGAAGGCTAATGCAAGATTTAGTTTTGAAACCCGTGGGTTTGCCTGCGGGTCATGGGTATCCACGGGTGCGGGTATGGGCGAAGAATTCAACCCGCTGGTGAGTGTACGGGCCCCGTGGGTAGAGGAAAAGTCTTGACGGGCGGTTCGCGGGTTTTAGGGATCCGTGCCCATTACCCGCTGGTGCCATCCGATCACATAATTTTAGTACACTAATTAAAACCTATTTGATTTCATGAATCGATATCAATTTAATGATCGAGGGGAAGGAGAAATAAGATGTGATTTACCTGAATTTATAGGTTAAAGATAAAAACGAATAATCTTCAAGGAATCATCGAATGTCGCTTAGTGATTTAAGAAGTTTAATCGATCGATTTTCAAACACAACATGCTACAGTTGGTAAATCTACGTATGCAAAGCTGAAGTACAATTTTGTCGATAGTAAAACATAACCAACTCTTGAACTATTCGAAATCATTAAGAATTGTTTTAATAAAAGCAATGACTTAAAAAGTTCCAACATGAATACAGGCACAATTATTTTCACATATACTATAATACCGTATATACATATGATGCATATAAGCATCTATCTATATCCTATGTCCATATCTTGATTACAGATTCAACTACCTCATTCAACTATCTCTGATGCATATTTTCTAACTCTACTCCTTTTATACCATCTTTCTCATGATTCATTTGCAGTTGTAGTTGTCTTTTCTGCCTCATATTCCTACGCACTTGGATGTGCAAATTTTTTAGACATCAAGTTTCTAAAGTTTCAAGAATTAGCTTAAAAGAGAGTTAATAATACTAATTGGGTCAAGATTACCACATGTTACTATTAATTCAGCCTACAAAGAACTACTTAAAGCATGTAAAAACAATATATAGGTCAAGAGTAACAGTATTATATATTAAATATTTATAACTAATTAAGCATTAAACATAATATGCAAAAGGCATGAATATTTACATCATACCTTGCTTACTGAAAATCAACCATCAAAACTAAAGCCACTGCTGCATACCCTGTAATCAAAGAACATAACAATTACCAATTTCAGTAATTGGTAATCTTCATTCATCCAATAATCGCATACATGATTACATAAACCGATAGAATAAACCTATATATCCTTGCGTATATTGATCACCGCTACATCATCGACGATCGCCGAAGATTTGTTGAAGTTACCTGCAATCATCATGACTAATAAAAACCCTAAATTAATATGCGCGAAGATGCGATCATGAATTGATTACCTGATTATTCATGAATTGATATTCATCAAATCTATCTCAATATTATTCATCATGTTATATTTGATCAAATACAACAGATATCGATTAATCATACTCTCAAATAATTCAAATTAGTGGATGAAATTATGAGACAATATGTGGGAGAAATTAGGGTTTTTTTTTGTTACAGATAGACGACTTTTGAGTATTATTCCGACTTTGAGTATTAGGGTTTTTTTTTTGTTACAGATAGACGACTTTGAGTATTATTCCCCCAAATGTGAATTTGAAGGGTAATTTAGTCATCAGACAATTAATCAAAGTGATTATGAGGTCATAATTTTGATTAGTAAATTTAGATGGTCTAGATTATAAATGTTAATGACAATGGAAGGCTAGGATTATTAGTTTGAATTTTAGATGATCTATTTTTAACTTTGTTATTATAATATAAAGAGATAAAGAGATATTATACATATATTCATTTGGAAAACACAAAAGGACAAAAAAATGTCACTATTCATTTGAAACTTAAATGCAATTTCTTCAATTTCACCCCCTACACTTATCAGTATCTACAGCGCTACCCTTTGCAATTTTGATAGCGACGTTTTAACTCTATAAATATCATTGACTGTAATATAATAACACAAATTATACATATATTCATTTGGAAAACACAAAAGGACAAAAAAATGTTACTATTCATTTAAAACTTAAATGCAATTTCTTCAATTTCACCCCTACACTTATCAGTATCTACAGCGCTACCCTTTGCAATTTTGATAGTGACGTTTTTAACTATATAAATATCATTGACTGTAATATAATAACACAAAGACATAAGTGGCTGGATGGCTTGGTGGTCTTTTGAAATGACCCGTTCATATATATTATAAACGATTCACAATAGTTAATTTCATCGCGAGGTATTTGACCTCTATATGATACATTTTACAAACATTGCATTCGTTTTTAAAAGATAAACTTTCTTTACATAGAAATTGACAGACATGCATACCCTTTCATAATATCCACTATCCAAACTATAATTGACTTAATAATAATCTTGATGAACTCAATGACTCAAATGCAACATCTTTTGAAATATGCCATGATTGACTCCAAGTAATATCTTTAAAATAAGCAAATGCACAGCGAAAGATTTCTTTCATACCTGAGAATAAACATGCTTTCAAGTTTCAACCAAAAGGTTGGTGAGTTCATAGGTTTAATTTTTATATAATAATCATAATATTTAATAAGCTACAAGATTTCATTTAATTAAATGCGCAGGATCATTACAACTGCAAAAATCATTCATACGATGAGTCGCCTGGTAACCGACCTTAACATAGAGCGCTTAAGATATCTGGCATCATACATTCCACTATTCAAATGTATGACAAGAACTCTTCGAAGTACTAAAGCATTTCCACTATTCAAAAATGGGGTGGTTGGTACCCGTAGATCTACCTTTAAGATTCGCGTCAATTAGTGTTTTTTACTAATTCTTAGGTTACCAAGCATAATAATAATAAGTACAGATATTCGGTATAACAAAACAATCGTATAATGTAGTTTCATGAACTTGTGCTTATTTTGTAAAACATTTATAAGAGTTGCGCATGTATTCTCAGTCCCAAAATATAAAGAGAAAAAGGGAGCAAATAAAACTCACCTAATGTATTTTGTAGTAAAAATACATATGATTATATTGAACAATGCAGGGTTGGCCTCGGATTCACGAACCTATATCATTTGTATATATGTATTAAAATATATACTCGTAATCGAACAATTTCTTATCTTGTAACCTTATATATGATATATATTTAATGTGTATATATATTTTAGAATGATTATTATTTATATAGTTATATTAATATGTCTATATCTGAAAAATATCTAATTTGTTGTATATAAGTTTTTATATAAGAAATGTTAATATATTTTTATATATAGTTTTATGGCTTATTAATATAATTGTAGTATATGTATTAAGTATGTCTTATGTACCAAATATTTATTTGTTAGAATTGATAGTTTTGATAATAATACTAAAATGGTAAAAATTATGTTTTTAGTAATACTTATAATAATAATAGTAATAGTAATAGTAATAATAATAATAATAATAATAATAATAATAATAATAATAATAATAATACTTAAATGATATTTATAATATTATTAGTATTACTTATAAATATAAATATGATATGATATTAGTAATCATAATATTTACAATACTAACATTAACAATAATAGTAATACTTGTAATAATAATAATGATAATAATAATAATAATAATAATAATAATAATAATAATAATAATAATAATAATAATAATAATAATAATAATAATGTTAAATGATAATAATAAAAATAATAATAAAGAAAAACTACCTCCTTTGAATTCCCAAAAAAAAATAGGTTGTACTTGCTGGGGTTTGAACCCACGACCACTCGAAACCCGACACCCCTCCTTAACCATCTAACCAATTTGATTTTCCTGGAATTATACACTTCAGTTTATTTATAACCCGTTATCACTTATTCCTTTTTTCCTTCTTCTTCACAAATTTACAGATCGACCAGGGTTCATTTAATCCTATCCCCTAATTACTTAATCGATTCAAGACCTTAATTATAAAACATAATTGATCATTACCGGCCTTTAATTTGTTTAAAATAGATAAATAAAAAAAAATTTGAACCTGCTACAGACCGATAAAAACTTTATGAACTCCTATCGTGAATTTGAAATTGAAAGCGTTTTAGATCAAAGTTCCAACACAAAGTAAGTAGTAAATCCCTCCTAGAAACTTTCCTCATCATCAATTTGATCTAAAACACAACAACAATCGTGAATTTCTTGATGAACATAATATTTGACTTTTTTTTCAAATTGAACTTTGACTCCCAAATTCGTGCTTGATGTTAGGAATTGGAAGTTGAGGTTTGACAGAAAGATTAAGTAAGGCATTCCTAACATAATAGCATTTATGGATTTTGGAATTTGATTCACGGTCGTGTTTTGGTTAAAAAGTTGAGTAGCAGAGACGAACCACTCCAGTTTCTTAACTTCTTTTTTTAATTCCTCATGCTTACAGCAGTTTGTAATTACTGATTGATATGAATTACAATTGCAGAGATTTAAGAATAATTGATTGTGATATATTTTGCTGTGTGTCGACCAAAGGTCACGAGTAAACAGACGGCAGATATAAGATAAAAAGGGATATCAGATATGCGTATATATTAGGTAATCTGTCTTTGTTTATAATAAATATAATATTACAAATAATAATTATATTGATAATTAATAATAATAATAATGTTAATAATATTAATAATAATAATAATAATACTTATAATATATTGATATTAACAATAAAAACAATAATACAGTTAATATTAATAATAATTATCATAATGATAATAATAATAATAATACTATTAATAACAAGGATAATAATAATTTTTAATAATAATGTTAATAACAATGTTATTAATGATAATATAATTATATTACCTTTATATAATGATAATCTATATTAATAATTATAATAATTCTAAACGATAATATCTAATGATACAAGTAATATAAAAGATATAACAAGTTACATTTATTAAATTTCATATATATATATATATATATATTTTATATCAAAATAATAGTATTAGTCATACAAATATTACTGTTAATATTAATAGTTATAATGAAAGTAATAATAATATTATTAATACAACGTTTATGTTTTAATTTGTAATTACGTTTAATTTTACAATTTATTAGTTAACATACAATTCATATTTAATATTTATACATTACAATATTTATACTAATAATAATAACAATCTATTTAATAATATTATTGATAATATTATAATAGTATTAATTAATTAATATAATAATTATATTCAACTCGTAATTAAGCTTAATATATTACCATTTATTATACATTATCTACCAATTATATAATTTATTGCATCTTTAATATTTATTAATTATATATATATATATATATATATATATATATATATATATATATATTACATATTTATTTATACATCGATGTTCGTGAATCGTCGGGAACGGTCAAAGGTTAAATGTATATATAAACACAGTTCAAAGTTTTAGATTTCAATAATACTGACTTTGCTTATCGTGTCGGAAACATATAAGGATTAAGTTTAAATTTAGTCGGAAATTCCCGGGTCGTCACAGTACCTACCCGTTAAAGAAATTTCGTCCCGAAATTTGAGTGAGGTGGTCATGGCTAACAATAAAAATGTTTTCATGACGAATATGAGTTGATAAGTAGAGTTTTATCATCATTGAGTAATATTGATAAAACAATTCGATTACGCAAAGCGTACGAGTGAGGCTATCAAAAAGATTGAGATAAAAGTTTAAATTTTGACGTAGTCACGGTGGATTTCAGAAAATAAGGTTCGTCTTAAATTTTGCCGTCGTCTTGGTTGAATTCCGGAATTCAAGGGATTTAAAGAAAATCTTGGAAATCTATTAAATCTGATTCTTCGGGATTTATGGAAATTAAGATCTCTATAATTAAATGCGATGATCTGCCTCGATTACTCTGTCTGATATTTCCATTATAAATTAAGCTCTTCCGTTCCATTATTCTCACCATTCCTATATTTCTTTCTTAGTCCATACATCCAAAAGATTGTGAAAATGCTTAATCCCGTTCTAATCCTTGATATTTTCCTAATTATCATTTATGTCTTCTTTTCAATCTTCCACCAGGAAAATCTATTTACTTCTACTATTACCTTAGGTGATACTATTCTTAATTATACCATGTCTTTATATTGCTACTAATATTCACAGTTTGTAACCTCCGTGTGGTTATTGGGCTTTATATTTTTCTCTTATATTCCAATGTCCCTACTTCTGTTTCCTATAATCATTGTCATCCACAGTTAATACTCCCTCCTATTTGCTGTGATTTATACTCCAATTTCTATTTCGGAGTGTTGTCCCTTCGTTTCTTCTTCTTGCGATTGGGCATCTCTTTTAATGGTCCAGAATTCGTAGATATAAGTTTCAGAATGAACATTGTTAATGTTCTAAGAAAGAAACGGTAATAGCACAATTTGACTTGTCAAATTACTAGAATTCAAGGAAAGATAGGACTATCAAGAAAAAATGTGTTCTTGATATGTTTATAGATTAGACAGAACGTAAGAGTCATGTAACATGGCACATGATGACGTTATGATCTGTGAATCATCACGTTCCATTTAGAAACTCAGCATGACTTACTGTAATATAATCACATTGATCAAGTGTCATTATATTATACTAACTCATGCATCAGTTCCCAACACTACTTCAAAAACATTCATATTTTAAATTCGAAAGTTCGTAGCATATAGAAACTAAAATAGTTTCCTTTTATGATATAATACGGATAGCGCAGAGAGATAATTAATATCGAACGAGAATATTTATGAAGATATCTTCAGAAATATTGAGGATATTAATAAAGAAAGGTACGATGATATCTTAGGATTTCAGAATCAAATTATGATGAAGAAATTCATTCACGATGATTTAGAGTGGTTAAGGAGTAAGGTTTTCGCTAAAGATTTCATCAGAAATAGAATCATCTGGATTCTTTATGTACAAGTTTAGTCCTTGTAATTTGTTCAGAGTCTCCTTCCTGGTTTGCTCAATCCGGTTTCCAGTTCCACTTTTCTGAGCTTTGCCAACATACTATTCTTTATCTTTATACCTTCGACGGTTAAGGTCGTGTACAGTTTTTGCTGCTGTATTCAGCTTGTACAGTTTTTTGCTGCTGTATTCAGCTTGTACAGTTTTTGCTACTGTATTCAGCTTTTTCAGAATTTGGAGTATTGATTTGAAGCCTGGGTGCTTTTCAAAATTTCAGAGTAGAAGATCATAATTCTAAGAGATAAGGATTATATGTATACTTATAACTGTTGATGTAGACATGCTGCGAGATTTCAAAATACTGATTGCTGATTCCCGGTAGTTGGTATAGTAATTCTCGTTATAAGATGTAAATGAGTAAATGATAGGGTTTCACTGAATATAGTGATTTTTCGGAAAGTCAAAGATCAATGGAGATGTTGGTAAATTTACTGCTAATGTGGTGAGATATAAATGGTTTCCCCGATAACGATAACGAAAAGCAACTAATATATCACAGTTATAATAAGGCTAACCCGAATGAAAGTCGAAGTTGATTTGTTGGAGCTGTGACAAAATTGGCTAATTTGGAAAGGGATTGCAAAGTTATTTTTGGGTAATAATAACACTAAAGGAATTAACACAGCTATGTGTTAAATGTTTACTCAGTTTCTGAGAGTTTTCAGGTGCATAACTATATGCATAAATCTTTCCTTCTGTAGATGAAGTGCGGTTGGTTCATTCTCTTGATTGAGGTGTTTTTAAGAATCATGAAAGGTTTGAACGCAGATTATAATTGTCAAGATACAAATGAGGTTTAAGATGAAATCAAGTGGCAAACTTGAAGAATTGTTTAGTTTCATATATTATAATCAATATTTTAATTCATTTTTAATTGTCCAATGTTGATAGTCCAATAATCGGTTTATATATATATAATCTTATAATTACCCCACGACGTATTGTATACGTATTGTCTTTGCATCAACCCAGAGACGTATTGTATACGTATTGTCTTAGAGTTAACTAAGACGTATTGTGTACGTATTGTCTTAGGATTTATCAAAACGTATTGTATACTTATTGTATTAGGATGTACCAAGAATATTATTATACATATATACAATTACAGAATTCGTGTACATGTCTCAGACGCGATCACAACTCAAAGTATATATATTATTGTAGAATCAACCGCAACCCTGTATAGCGAACTCAAGCATTACAGCATATAGAGTGTCTATGGTTATTCCAAATAATATATATACATGCGCCGATATGATATGTCAAAACTTTGTATACGTGTCCCGATATTTAAAGTGCGTAAAATAAATATCAGAAATTAAATGACGATAATTAAAATTGCGAGAATGTAAATTGCGATAATTAAATTGCGATAAATAAAATGTAACCAGTTAGCTAGGAACAGTTAGCATGGATTCTTAACAAAATTCTTCTCATAATTAAATTGTTTGTTTCTAACAAATTTTATTTGTCCAATGTTTTCTTCATTATGCCACTTGTTGGATTCTGATAAGTCAAAATCCAATTATGAAATTGAATGAAAATGGTTATTTTGTGGTGAACAGATTCCCATATCTGTGGATGTAAGTAGGATAGTAAATGACTGTTAAATCAAATTGAAAGAATGTACAGTGTAACATGTTAATATGAAAGCTAAATATTCCTTCAGGTATTACCTACCCGTTAAAATATTTTCACCATTAACAGTTTGTACGAAAGAATTTTTAATTACAATCTTTATGAAAACATATATACATATATATTTTCTTCAGAGGTAATCATGGATTTAATGAGTTAATGTGATATTAAACTCATTTGATTTACCGTTGGAATAATAATATATAATCTCTAAAACATTAGAGATTACATAATCGCCATGAAGAATGAAGATAATTGATGTAGAACGATACGTAGAACGATGATTATACTCGAGGTACAGAATAAGATGTTGAGGCAAGGATTGTTGATGGTACGGGTGCTGTTATTGATGGTACTGTTGGTGCACATGATGTTGTTGAAGCTGGTAAATTTTGCACCATATTCTCCAAATTGATTACTCGAGCGCGAAGTTCGTTGACTTCTTCTTTTACACCGGGATGGTTGTCGGTTCGGAACGAGCGGATGAATAAGGTTTAGAATCTTAGATAGAATATAATCGTGGCGAGATATTTGGAAAGTGAGGTGAAAATGGTGTTTCGGACTAGTTCACCAGTAAGTGCTTCGGGTTCTTCGTCAAGAGGGCAATTTGGTTGGTGGAAAGGATCGCCTTCTTCACATCTCCATTGATTAAGTCGACTACGAACCCATCTCTAATTCATCCAGAATAGATGATGGCTAATTGGTTGATTCATTCCGATTACACTGCTTTCGGAGCTCGAGTGGAAATCCATATCGGAATAGCTGTCGGAATAACTATCGAAATCTGAGGGACTCGAACTGGTTGAGGGATTCATCTCGTACGATCAGATGAAGGATTTTCGATAAGAAATAGATTATAGGATGTAGATTAGTACCCTGCAATACATAATTTACATATGCATATATAATACTAAAATCCCATAAGTTACGGAGGAATCTACGGAAGCTGTCAGGCAAAGGTAACAATAACAGATACGCTAAGATATGAATTTATCTATACACTGTCTATGCAATAGAGGCAGTAAGACGTGTCTAGACTTTAAGGATGATAAATAAATAATTTTTGACACTACATGATAAGCAAAACTTTTGACATGCAGACACGGTCAAAGTCCAGACCCACTAATGCATCTAAACATCTATCAGTCAGACACACTAATGCAAGACCTGGTTCGCTAAGACCACTGCTCTGATACCAACTGAAATGACCCGTTCATATACATTATAAACGATTCACAATAGTTGATTTCATCGCGAGGTATTTGACCTCTATATGATACATTTTACAAACATTGCATTCGTTTTTAAAAGATAAACTTTCTTTACATAGAAAATTGACAGACATGCATACCCTTTCATAATATCCACTATCCAAACTATAATTGACTTAATAATAATCTTGATGAACTCAATGACTCGAATGCAACTTCTTTTGAAATATGCCATGATTGACTCCAAGTAATATCTTTAAAATGAGCAAATGCACAGCGGAAGATTTCTTTCATACCTGAGAATAAGCATGCTTTCAAGTGTCAACCAAAAGGTTAGTGAGTTTATAGGTTTAATTTCTATATAATAATCATAATATTTAATAAGCCACAAGATTTCATTTAATTAAATGCGCAGGATCATTACAACTGCAAAAATCATTCATACTATGAGTCATCTGGTAACTGGCCTTAACAAAGAGCGCTTAAGATATCTGGCATCATACATTCTACTATTCAAATGTATGACAAGAACCCTTCGAAGTACTAAAGCATTTTCACTATTCAAAAATGGGGGTGGTTGGTGCCCGTAGATCTACCTTTAGGATTCACGTCAATTAGTGTTTTTCACTAATTCTTAGGTTACCAAGCATAATAATAATAAGTACAGATATCCGGTATAACAAAACAATCGTAGAATGTAGTTTCATGAACTTGTGCTTATTTTGTAAAACATTTATAAGAGTTGCGCATGTATTCTCAGTCCCAAAAATATAAAGAGAAAAAGAGAGTAAATGAAACTCACCTAATGTATTTTGTAGTAAAAATACATATGATTATATTGAACAATGCAGGGTTGGCCTCGGATTCACGAACCTATATCATTTGTATATATGTATTAAAATATATACTCGTAATCGAACAATTTCTTATCTTGTAACCTTATATATGATATATATTTAATTTGTATATATATTTTAGAATGATTATTATTTATATAGTTATATTAATATGTCTATATCTGAAAAATATCTAATTTGTTGTATATAAGTTTTTATATAAGAAATGTTAATATATTTTCATATATAGTTTTATGGCTTATTAATATAATTATAGTATATGTATTAAGTATGTCTTATGTACCGAATATTTATTTGTTAGAATTGATAGTTTTGATAATAATACTAAAATGGTAAAAATTATGTTTTTAGTAATACTTATAATAATAATAATAATAATAATAATAATAATAATAATAATAATAATAATAATAATAATAATAATAATAATACTTAAATGATATTTATAATATTATTAGTATTACTTATAAATATAAATATGATATGATATTAGTAATCATAATATTTACAATACTAACATTAACAATAATAGTAATACTTGTAATAATAATAATAATGATAATAATAATAATAATAATAATGTTAAATGATAATAATAAAAATAATAATAAAGAAAAACTACCTCCTTTGAATTCCAAAAAAAAAATAGGCTTCACTTGCTGGGGTTTGAACCCACGACCACTCGAAACCCGACACCCCTCCTTAACCATCCGACCAATTTGATTTTCCTGGAATTATACACTTCAGTTTATTTATAACCCGTTATCACTTATTCCTTTTTTCCTTCTTCTTCACAAATTCACAGATCGACCAGGGTTCATTTAATCCTATCCCCTAATTACTTAATCGATTCAAGACCTTAATTATAAAACATAATCGATCATTACCGGCCTTTAATTTGTTTAAAACAGATAAATAAAAAAAATTGAACCTGCTACAGACCGATAAAAACTTTATGAACTCCTATCGTGAATTTGAAATTGAAAGCGTTTTAGATCAAAGTTCCAACACAAAGTAAGTAGTAAATCCCTCCTAGAAACTTTCCTCATCATCAATTTGATCTAAAACACAACAACAATCGTGAATTTCTTGATGAACATAATATTTGACTTTTTTTTCAAATTGAACTTTGACTCCCAAATTCGTGCTTGATGTTAGGAATTGGAAGTTGAGGTTTGACAGAAAGATTAAGTAAGGCATTCCTAACATAATAGCATTTATGGATTTTGGAATTTGATTCACGATCGTGTTTTGGTTAAAAAGTTAAGTAGCAGAGACGAACCACTCCTGTTTCTTAACTTCTGTTTTTAATTCCTCATGCTTACAGCAGTTTGTAATTACTGATTGATATGAATTACAATTGCAGAGATTTAAGAATAATTGATTGTGATATATTGTTGTGTGTCGACCAAAGGTCACGAGTAAACAGACGGCAGATATAAGATAAAAAGGGATATCAGATATGCGTATATTAGGTAATTTGTCTTTGTTTATAATAAATATAATATTACAAATAATAATTATATTGATAATTAATAATAATTATATTAATAATATTAATAATAATATTAATAATAATAATAATAATAATACTTATAATATATTGATAATAACAATAAAAATAATAATACAATTAATATTAATAATAATTATCATAATGATAATAATAATAATACTATTAATAACAAGGATAATAATAATTTTTAATAATAATGTTAATAACAATGTTATTAATGATAATATTAATTATATTACCTTTATATAATGATAATCTATATTAATAATTATAATAATTCTAAACGATAATATCTAATGATACAAGTAATATAAAAGATATAACAAATTACATTTATTAAATTTCATATATATATATATATATATATATATATATATATATATATATATATATATATATATATATATATATATATATATATATATATATATATATATATATCAAGGTTGGAGAACTCGGATCTCGGGGAGATCTCGGACGTTGACTTGTGTTGACTTTCTATTTTTTTAATATAAATATGTATAAATATATAAATATATGTATATTTATATGGATTTTTACGAGAAAATTTGAGAAATGAGCGAAAAATTAGAAGAAAATTCGAGAATTTGCCAGAAAATCCGAGAAATTACGAGAAAATCCGAGATCTCACCGAGAAAATCCGAGAAATCGTGACGTTGACCGAGATTTTAACCGTTGACCGAGAAATCTCAACGAGATGGGAAAATATTCTCGGCTGAGTTTTGAAACCGAGATCTCCCCGAGATCTCGCCGAGAAATTATGAGATCTGCAACACTGATATATATATATATATATATATATATATATATATATATATATATATATATATATATATATATATATATATATATATATATATATATATATATATATATATATTATATCAAAATAATAGTATTAGTCATACAAATATTACTGTTAATATTAATAGTTATAATGAAATTAATAATAATATTATTAATACAACGTTTATGTTTTAATTTGTAATTATGTTTAATTTTACAATTTATTAGTTAACATACAATTCATATTTAATATTTATACATTACAATATTTATACTAATAATAATAACAATCTATTTAATAATATTATTGATAATATTATAATAGTATTAATATAATAATAATAATATTCAACTCGTAATTAAGCTTAATATATTACCATTTATTATACATTATCTACCAATTATATAATTTATTGTATCTTTAATATTTATTAATTTTATATATATATATATATAATTGGTAGATAATGTATTAAAGATACAATAAATTATATAATTGGTAGATAATGTATAATAAATGGTAATATATTAAGCTTAATTACGAGTTGAATATTATTATTATTATATTAATACTATTATAATATTATCAATAATATTATTAAATAGATTGTTATTATTATTAGTATAAATATTGTAATGTATAAATATTAAATATGAATTGTATGTTAACTAATAAATTGTAAAATTAAACATAATTACAAATTAAAACATAAATGTTGTATTAATAATATTATTATTACTTTCATTATAACTATTAATATTATTAGTGTATATATATATATATATATATATATATATATATATATATATATATATATATATATATATATATATATATATATATATATATATATATATATATATATATATATATATATATATATTACATATTTATTTATACATCAATGTTCGTGAATCGTCGGGAACGGTCAAAGGTTAAATGTATATATAAACACAGTTCAAAGTTTTAGATTTCAATAATACTATGAGCACTCGAAGAAAAAGATGAATCCACCGTAGACTGTTGCTCGTGACTTAACGCTCTGAATAACTCTCTTTCGGGTTCTGCAAATGGTTGAAGAATCGGAGAATTAGAAGAACGCGTATGTGGCATGCACTACCTGTCACCTGCGAAATCACAACTACAAACTGATTAAACGCAACGATTCAACTGAGAATAAACAAAAAGAAATAATAAACTATAACTAAAACTAAACTAAGAACAATTAGATAACAATCTTAATTTTCGACACAACTATCCCCGGCAGCGGCGCCAAAAACTTGATGTGTTAAATCGCATCTATAATTTATATAATGGGAAATACCGGTTAAAAGGATTACTACACACTAACGGGCAGTGTACCCGATCGTGCAATAGTATAAAGTTGGTAAATCCGTATTCGTTCCAAGGACAGTTTAGACGTGAAAATTAAGATTGTAACTAATGGAAATAAACTAAGTTAATCTAGAAAATGAAAATTACGAGATAATAGTTTTGGTGGCTATTTAACGATTAGCCAAATCAAAGATAACTTTAATTAATAACAAGAAAGAACAATATTTTTGGTATTTTAGAATTTAAGCTTTAAAGCAAACAAACAAGTAAAAATAAGATAGTTTAAATCAAATAGGAAAAACGAATGTTCGTCTAGACTCTTTACATCTAGTCTTGGATGCATTTAATTTAAGCCCCAGTTATTATCTAACCTATGCGAATTATTTAATCGGTTCACCTGGAATTCCCCAGCGCAAACACTTCAATTAAAATTACACGACACGGAATTCCCCGTAGCCTAAGACCTCCTAATTGTGACCAAATATTTCAACTTAGATGAAGACTTGAATCACAATCACACCAACTCTCGTTGTGTGTAATTCACCCCTAGTTCGTCTAGCCTTTTGAATTCAATTTACTCTCGTCTTCGAGTAAGCAAACAACCAATTAAGACAAACCAATTGTAAATTTATGCATTAAATTAATGAACTCTCATCCTATCAAACAAATACACAACCAATTGAATCGAAAAGTCTAGCTTTAATAAGAATCGTTCTTTAATCCAAACATCAAATCATCATAAATAAAATGAATAACTGTTAAGTAGCATCCAAAACATAGGTTTATAAGTCTAGACAAACATTAAAATAACTAGCCAATAACCATGGCAACAAAAGAAATCAAAGTAATAAATAATAGAGAAAACATTGTTGGATAAGTATGAATCAACCTAACACAATGAATCTTGATTATCGCTTGTGACGATCGCTCCAAATCCATATGGACGAACACGTTATTCATCGATTTCATTGCAAGGTATTTGACCTCTATATGATACGTTTTGTAAACATTTCATTCTTTTGAAAAGGCACACCATAAATGAATAATTAAATCAAAGGTTTTTGACATATGATGATTTCTACATATAGACAATCACCGTAAATAATAGTTTATAATAGTACTTCCGTTGACAATGCAGTCAAAATAAGATACATGGTGATGATTTGGTGAATGCAACGTTTCCTTAAAAAATATGCCATGTACGACTCCATGCACATAGCTTGTCTAACATATAAGCAAACAGCGGAAGACTTCTAGGAAACGTGAGAATAAACATGCTAACAAGTGTCAACACAAAGGTTGGTGAGTTCATAATTTTAGTGTTTCGCATAATCTGTATATAAAAGTGGATCACAAGATTTCAGTTGTTCCATCCAGAAACGTTTATCAAAATATTCTACGAAATTGAGCACCCTGGTAGTTAAACATAACGTATACATAATTTGTACCCTTTGTATAATCATCTTAATAATACACGCAAAATAACGTGTACGCTTCTCAAATAGCATACGTCCATTAAAAGGTTAGTGCTCTAGCTCGGACGGAGATATCAAGCCCTATGGATCCATATACTACTACTCGCGCCCACCAGTTCTTATAACCGGCAGTTACTAGTTACCAAAGCTAAGGGATTTTCGGTTCAAACTCAGTATAGAATTTAGTATGTACTTGTGTCCATTGTTTTTAAAATAAAGTGCATGTATTCTCAGCTCAAAAATATATATTGCAAAATCATTTAAAAAGGGAGCAAATGAAACTCACCTTAGCAGCATATAAAGTTCTTCACCAAAATGTGACCAAAACTCGGATTACCAATTAATCGTAGATCTCAACCTAGAGAATATATGTTGGTCAATAAATGTCTATTAAGCTAGGTCAGGTCATAGTGTATCACAATCCTAATGCTCGAGATCGACATATAATAGTTATCCAAAGTCGTTTCAAAAAGTCAATTTTGACAATAGTTCAACAAAACGAGACGTGCCTTATATAAGGATTCATTTACTCGGTTGGTAATATTTAAAAGTTCACTTTATCAGTCTCGCAAACAAGTTGTTTAAATCTTAATTGCAGATTTAAAAGCAATTTCAATTAACGTCAATCATAATTCAGTTGATCATATCTTTTAATCCGTTCATCGAAACTATTCGATATCTAAATGAAAAGTTATTGATTTTTCGTCAGCTTTTCAAAAACATGTATATCATATACCTTTTACCAGTAATATATGTATTTAATTTGTGATTCATCATAAACTGTTTAACGACGAAATTTATCATACAAGTTTGTATAAATATATATACTCGAGCACTAGACATGGATACACTATTATTATATAAAAGATAAAATATAAATGCGTACGTATCAATATTGTGATTCAATATTTCAGAAAAGTACGTAGACGTAACAGAGATGATAAACACTAGGTTTGATTCATAAATATACCCCCGAACATTACCCATAATTTTCTTAGCTCTATCCCGCTTGAAAACCCATTTTGAAAGTGACACGCTCATAACCTCGTCGTAATATTTTATGTATAATACTAATACTACTAATTAAGATTAATAATAATAATAATAATAATATTAATCTTAATAATAATAATAATAATAAGATTAATAATAATAAGATTAATAATAATAATATTAATCTTAATAATAATAATAATAATAATAATAATAATAATAATAATAATAATAATAATAATAATAATAATAATAATAATAAATATAATACGGAGTAATATAGATAAATATGTGTGTGTATGAATTAAGCCAGAACTCGATCAATTTATAGAACCTTTTCTGAAAAAGTACCCCATGCGATCGCATGGGATTTGTGCTTCAAGGCCATGCGATCGCATGGCACCCTGGGACAGCTCACAAATTTTTAACTTCTTGTTTGTCGACATAATTTTATATTATATATATAATATATTTAATTTATATAATTAATTATATATTTTATTAAATTCACATACATAGTTGACTTGTAATTTTTGTTCTGATAAGTCGTACGTCATCACTCGACTTATGTCCCGGTTCCGGTTTTTCAAATGTCCTTTCGTACGCTGAGAAAACTTGCATTTTACGTTTCGTGTCACGTACCTTTGTTAAAATATAGCCTTAAATTATCCCTAAACTATACCACTCAAAGTATATCTTAAACTTTCGAGTATTTTGGTCATTTACTTCTATATATCATCGTCTCGCTATTTGTTAATATATATATAATAACAATTCGTTTTTATGACCAAGTTAATATTATATTTTATCGTATTGTTAAATATATATTTTCAATATTAATAAACACGTTTTAAAATACATATCGCAAGTTATTCATATATCTAATTCCAACAGTTAATATTCCTTATTATTGTATGTGTCCAAATTACGTTATTTAAACAAACACTTTTACCATTTATTCCGAATACCGTTAAGAATGAATGATTTCCCAAATCAACGTGGACCTCACAAAAGAGACTCGTAATAATATTATAATTCTTAAGGGATTCAATAAATATCTTTTAATTCAATCGTTTGGCATAATCTTTTAACTCCGTAGTTGAATATATCAATCAGATAATCAAACCAATAAGTTTAATGCACAATATCGTTTACTTAACACTTTGTTACGTTTTCAAGTTATAGTATATGTATCTATTTACATACAATTGTTCGCAAATTGTTGAGAACAATCGAAGGGTAACTGAATAGTTCAAGAATTTTAGGATTCAATTTCATAGACTTTGCTTATCGTGTCAGAAACGTTAAAGATTAAGTTTAAATTTGGTCAGAAATTTCTGGGTCATCACAGTACCTCCCCGTTAAAGAAATTTCGTCCCAAAATTTGAGTGAGGTCGTCATGGCTAACATTAAAAATGTTTTCATGACGAATATGTGTTGATAAATAAAAATTTTTATCACCGTTGAATAATATGGATAAAACAATCCAATTACTCGAAGCGTATGAGGGAAGTTATCGTAAAATAAAGAATTGAAGGAATAGAGATTCGCCTTAACTGTTGACGTAGTAACGATTTATTTCCGGAATTTAAGGAATAGAAAATCTTCATTATCTAAATAAGATTTGATTCTTCGGAATTTGCGGAAATTAGGATTTTCTTTGATTAAATGCGTAATCTACCTCGATTGCTATGTCTGATATTTCGCTATAAATTGACCTCTTCCATTTCATTTGTTTTCATCGCTCCTATAATCTTCTTCCTTATTTAATACTTCTTAATAGATTGTGAAAATGCTTCATCCAGTTCTGATTCTTGATATACTCCTAACTTTCATATATATCATTCTTCTTTTTCATCTGTCGCTGGAGGAATCTATTCACTTTTACTATACTCTTGGCTTTATAGTGTTTTTAGTTCTCCCGTGTCTTTATATTTCTATACGCATTGATATACACGGTTTGTAATTTCGGGGTTTTTTTCGGGCTTTATATTTTCCATTATATTTCGGAGCTTCATGCTTTCGTTTTCTCTTCCCGACTTTAAGTCAAACGAATAATAGTCCATAATTCGTAGGTATGAATTTCGGAATGAACATAATTAATGTTCTAAGAAAGAAACGGTAATGGCACAATCTGACTTGTCAAATTACCAGAATATCCAGAAAAGACCGAATCATCAAGAAATATATTTTCTTGATATATTTAGAGATTATATAGAATGAAAGAGTTATGTAACATGGTTCATGATGAGGGTGGGATCTGTGAACCTTTATCACGTTCCATTAGAAACTTAGCATGAGTTACTGTAATATAATCACATTGATCAAGTGTCATTATATTATACTAACTCATGCTTCAATTCCCAACACTACTTAAAAAACATCCATTTTTCGAAATTTTCAGAAATTAGAAACTAAAATAGTTTCTTTTATGATGTAACACAGATAGCGTGAAGAGATAAATAATTTCGGATGATAATACTTATGAAGATATCTTCAGAAATATTGAAGATATTTATAATGAAATATATGATAATATCTTAGAATTTCTAATATCGAATGATGATGAAGAAGATTTGTTCATAACAGATTTTGAGTCAGGAGCAAGGTATTCGTTAATGACTTCAGCAGATACTGAATCATTTGTATTCTTTGAAGGCAGGTTTAGTCTTTGTGATTTGTCCACAGCCTCCTTCATGGTCTGCTCAATCCGTTTTCAGTTCCAAACCTTCTATTTTTCTCAGCTTTACCACCATACTATTCTTTATCATCAACCTTTTGACTGTTAAGGTCGTTTACAGTTTTTGCTGCTTCATCAGCATTTTTCAAAAAATTCGAAGAACTAGTTTCGCAGTTTGGGTGTTTTTAAAAAACTTCACCTTCGAAGTAAATAAGTCTAGGAGATAGACATTATATATATATATATATATATATATATATATATATATAACTGTTGGCGTAGAATTGCTGCGAAATTTGAAATACTGATTGCTAATTCCCGATAGTTGGTATGGCAATTACCGTTACAAGATGTGGATGAGTACATGATAGGGTTTCAATGAACAATTATAATGGTTTTTCGGAGAGACTTTAAGTCACAGATTAATGAATTTACTGGTACATTTACTGTTAATGTGGTGGAACATGAAAGGTTCCCCAGTAATAAAAACGTATATGCCAAAGTTAAAAGTCTGAAAGGTCATCGTTAACTGGTTGAATGGTTGATAATACTGGCTACTTTTGAAAAGGAATTGCAAGGTTATTATATATATATATATATATATATATATATATATATATATATATATATATATATATATATATATATATATATATATATATATATATATATATATATATATATATATTTGAAAAGGAATTGCAAGGTTATTTTCGGTAAAAAACAATGCTAATGGATCTTGCACAGATTTAAAGTCAAAGTATAGCTTTGAAAGATGTAGAGATCTAAGAATGATGTTACCGGTTTAGAGTTATGACTTGGATTCTGATCCGTCGACATTAGAATATGTAATTGAATTTGTATGAAAACGATTGTATATCGTTGTGAGCATTGTTAATAATTTTTGAATCAAAGTTGAAGAATGTACAGTGTAACATATTAATTGCGAACTTATATATTTCTCGAGTATTACCTACCCGTTAAAGATTTCACAATTAATACTTTGTACAAAAGAATTTTTATTACCGTTTTTATGAAAATATCTGTATGTATATTTTCTTCAGATGTAACACAGATTTAATGAGTTAATATCATATTAAGCTCATTTAATTTTCGGCTTGACTTAGAAATGATTAATCTCTAAAACATTAAAGGTTACATAATCTTTGCGAAGTATTTCGCTAATGTAATCGATACTTCATTATTTATTCTTATTCCTCGGTGAAGGATGTTGATGCTCGTAGAATTTTTGTGAACCTTACAAGGCACATATGATGTTTTCTGGAAAGTTTCGAGTATATCGAAATTGAAAATGTAAAATCAATTATGTAATTGATTAATACACTTGGTTTATTATGAAATGGAATTCATTGGGTTGAAACAGAGATTGTAGTTAATAATGGTTAAGTTGTTAAGGAAGGATGTACATCATTGCATATTAGTAATATGAACTAACCGAGTAGTACCTACCAGTTAAGATTCACATGTAATAGCTTAGTACGAAAAGATTTATTTTGATTTCAAAATTCATATATATTAAATATACATAAAATTTCTTCAGGGGAAATGAGTTAATACTTCATCGGTTATTGTTGCTGGTATTTCTTGGTAACTACGATGCGTATGACGTTGATGCTCTTGTAACAGATTGTGAAGTTGAGGTTTGCGATACGGATGTTGTTAGTGGTGGTAATGGTACCGTTGGTGTTGTTGTCGGTGGTAACATTGATGCCAGTGATGCTGCTGGTGCTTGTAACCTTTGCACCATATTCTCCAAAGCCACTACCCGAGCGCGAAGCTCGTTGATGTCGTAGCGTGGGGGTATGAAATAGTTTATATTTTTACTAGGAAAAGCGATACAAATTACACAAGTTTTAATTATTTATTTACAAATGGGATATACCTAAACCTTGCTACAACACTATAGGCAGTGTACCTAATCGTAGAGTAGTGTAGTTTTTAGTAAGTCCGGTTCGTTCCACAGGGAGCTGGCTTATTTCACACTATATTTTAAACAATTATATTCGTACAAAATATATTATATTAATAATATATAAAAGGGGGTTTTACCGTTTAATGACCGGTTTGTCGATTTTATATTTTAAGCGAAGCGTAAAGTAAATGACGATATTTAACTAACAATATAAAATAAATAACAATAATTAAAATGACAATAAATAAAAGTACGCGGAAATATGAAATAAAATATATTATGCTTATTTAAACTTCCGTAACCATGATGGTTGACGTGTTAATTTTAGTTTTATGCCCATGGGTTAATTGTCCTTTGTCCTGGATTATTTAATATGTCCGTCTGGTTTTTGTCCATAACAGTCCATCGGTCATAAATTTAAAGTGCGAGTGTCCTCGTTAATTTATTCTTATACCCAAAGTCAAATATTCCAACTAATTGGGGACTTAAACTGTAACAAGGTTTTAATACTTTGTTTAATAATTACACCAGGATATCGACTGCGTGTAACCCAAGGTTTTAATACTTTGTTATCAATTATGCCAAGTGTCCTTGTACATAATTTCACCCCTGTTTTAATAATTCCATAGACTATTAATCCATTCCCGTGTCCGGTTAAATGAACGATTATTCGTACATATAAATACCCCGCCCATCGTGTCCGATCGAGTGTATATGGTTATTTATAGGTACATCCAATTGTAAATCTTTATATTAAAATTAACAAACTATCATTATTTAAACAAATATAAAGCCCATTAATAACCCATAGTCTAATTTCCACAAGTGTCGTTCTTTTGTCCAAACCCCAATTATGGTACAAAGCCCAATTATCCAATTTTAATATTTTTAGCCCAACATCATGATTACTTCGTCTTAAATAAGCATAATAATAACTTAAGTACGAGACATTAATTTAAAAAGGAGAACATAACTTACATTGATTATTTATCACGTAGTGTTACACAGACAGAGCTCTGACTTTAAAACCCGTAAAAATAACTTTTACATAACCCAAACTAATCTAATATAACACTAATCTATACTATCTATCTATCTATCTATCTATATATATATATATATATATATATATATATATATATATATAATACTACGGAGTATTATTATTAATATGTTTTTTAAACTTGCAGAATTCGTGGCCTTTTATAGGGATTTCTGATTTTTCAAACTCCGCGAGTCGTGGAGTTTTTGGCCTTCAAACTCCGCGAGTCGTGGAGTTTGATTTTCCAGCTCACAAACTTTTGGCTCCTAGCTTGTCGACATAATAAATATATAAATATAAAATATAAATAATTAATATAATTATTTATATATTATATTATATTCTTGTGCATAGTAGACTTGTAATTTTTGCACAGTTGCGTCGCGCGTTGAGAGTTGACTCATGTCCCGGTTCCGGATTTTCGAACGTCCTTGCGTACAATTTAATATCTTGTACTTTGCGTTTTGTAACTTGTACTCTTGTCATTTTTAGACGTTTTTCATCAATAAATTGAACCACTTGGATTGTATCTTGTACATTTGAGCTTTTTGGTCATTTGCGTCTTCAAATCGTCATTTTCGCCTTTTGTCTTCGCACTTATTTAATATAAACGATTACAACTTAAAATAGGACAATTACAACTAAATAATTTACATATTGGGAGGATATTTCTACAAAATATATATTTATTTGGAGCACTATCAAATATCCCCATACTTGAACGTTGCTTGTCCTCAAGCAATACATAACTTGAAATAATATAATACATCACACGAATCACTTCTTTATTCTTCACACTTTGTACATCAGTGATTTTGATATGGTGGTATAAACAATGATAGTAACGATAGAACCATGGTTAAAGGTGGGTGTGTCATCCACAGTTGCCTCGGATTTAGGTCAACGTCACTTGCAATCAAATAGCCGATTTACTTTCGGTTTCTAAAGCAAAGTGCACATTTGAAAGGCGGTTTACAGTCCCACACGACTATGAAAATGTAGATCCTTAAGGAAATTGGATCTTTATGAAAACATTTGATCTTTTGAAAAATCAATCTAGCTTTTACCCTAGATAAGTTTTCCAGAATAACCCTTCACCGGTGTTTGCAAAATATTTTTGTGGGTTGTGTGGGTTTCAGATTTGAAAATTTTAGCTCAACACTTGTGGTTTTGTGTTACCCACTTGCTAACTTTGTATTAGGAAAGCAACACGTCCAGTTCACTTGTTCCGTATATTACCTTTCGGTAAACTACCGTCCGGTTGTAAAGGAAAACGTTGAACAAGCAACTGTTAAGGCAATGTCCCCTGACATGCTTTTAATTATGGTCTATAACATGTCGGACGCAATTACTATCCTTTGTAGGAGCAATAGTAAAGCTCACCCTTATAATTTTTCGGTCTGGCACAACGTCCTGTCTTCGACCATGCTATGCAACCACCATTCTTACGGTTGACACCCGATTTGGTTCAGGTGATCTAATGAATTCCAGGTGAATTCCTAGGATTTTACGTTCAATGGTAATGAATGCATTGAAAATGGGTTTTCAGAAAACAAATCGGTTTATAATTTGATCAAAATATTTTCTCGTTCAAGCTCGAGTTTAGATATCATTGAATTCCATGAGTTTGAATTCTCAATCTTTAAGGTCAATCTCAAGGATTGAGTAATATCAGGCTTAAAAGCTGATTTTTGATCTTTTAAGGAGATTATCCTTTCTGGGGATCTGATTCATTAGTCTTATCAAGCTAATTTGCACGGCGCCCTCCCTATTTTACGAGACAGATCCTCTCATGGTTAGGATAAGTCTGACCACATGGCGACCCTGTTTGATGCTGAGGTCCGTGGATTTCCTGCTGATTTTAGAGATGACTTTTCTAGATTTTTCGTCAACCTACAGCTGGTCTGGACGACAACTTCTTGACCTAAATCAAGAAGCGCGTGTCTTTTTCGGAAGACTTTACTTCCTTTTAATGATGGAATTGATTCATCGTGTAGATCCATGTTTTCTTTCAAATATATTACAGTAAATCGGGTAAAACTAATTAAAATCGTCCAAAACAAAAGTACCTGCAATAACTTTACAGAAACATGTGATAGATAGTTTTTAATTGAATAACTTGATACATTCTCCCCACACTTAGTTTCTTTCTTTGCCTTTTTATTCTCCTTTATTCCATTTTAAATGAATTCAAGCGTTTTTAGGGTGTTTCTCCATTTATGTCCTTTCCGAGGTAACGATAATTTCGGTATTAACACCTAATTTTCATCGTTCATAAATATGTATAAACATGATTTTGAATTCATTTAGTTGAAAATTTTTCAAATTTTCATAAAATTTGGCAAATAAACCAAGTATAAACTCGAGAGAATTTATAACCCTTCCCCACACTTGAGATCATGCAATGCCCTCATTTGCATGAAATCAGACTATAATTATAAATTCAAGAGGGTGATTAGTGTAGAAAAGTAGTTAAAGATACCATAGATTTGTAGTTACAAAGCTCATCGAATGATAGATGACGCGCCTCATCGTTCATTCCTTCTTGTTTTATCACACATGCTTTTTTTTCAAAAACGGCTGCTTTTCTGAACTGTTTACTAATATTTGAAAAAGCTTCTTTTACCCTAATCATGCATTTTTATTAACGAGTTATGCACTAACCCGAACCCCTAATTTAACGTTAAGTGGGGTTAGACTTCCCACACTTAGCTGACGACATGTGAAATCGATAGAATGAGTTCCACGAATTAGAGTAGTGAGCCAGTTATTTACATCTCGGGTGGTGTATAATATATCAATGGGTTTAAAGTTTAGACTCGCCCGATTGTCACTACTTAATTCTTTTTTAAGTGTAGCTTTTAGTAAATGGATATATCTCTTTTCTGGTTCTTGGTCAAATGGATCGATATACACCGACATACATACTATAGGGTGGACAATTCCTAACATTTCCTTCCGTTTATTCTCGGGATCAAAGTTTTCACCTCTATTACCCATTTGGGTGAAATTCGAGGTGTCAATATCTATTACAGCTTGTATTTCATCTTTGGTAGATGACTCGTCTATTGAGAATATTGGGTTGGAAGATTGTGGAATCGTGAATTTCGAGATCAAAGCAAATTCTTCTTCATTAATGGTACTTATTGGTCTCACCATTTTGGTCTCGGGGGTAAAATTTTCAACGTTATCGTTTTCCCAAGAGTACCAATTTGTCACCCTTACTTCTTCTTCATGCATAGATGGATCGATGATTTCGTCGGTAGAGGCTAATGTGTCGATATGTTGTGAAATTGGTAAGACTGAATAAAAAGTATCATCGGGATAGTTGGTGATTTCGGAGCTCTCGAATTCATCAAAATTCGATGATATGAGATTTTCTTGCACAATACTCCTCAGATCAACAGGTGTGTAATCTGATAGAGTTTCAGCTTGCCAGTTTACAAACTCTCTCATTTGTTCATTTTGAGCATTGAGTTCTTCGAGTTTGATTTTTATATTGTCTAATAAATTTTCAGACACATAATTTTCCTCGTCTACTGGTTGTTGAGTTTGGATATATTCTTGGGAATAATCCCAATTTGAATTGTATTCCTCATAATCATTCCATTCAGGTTCCATTGGTGCGTAATTTTCCATAGGAACATAATAATAACATTCCCATGTTGAGTGATAATCTCTACAGATTTCACAACCAGTTATTGTTTCGTCATTCGTGATCCAAGATTGACCGAACGAATTGTCATCAACACCCGTTTGAGAGTATTGATTTAATTGATTTTGGATATCAAAAAGAGTTTCCATAGCCTTGTTTTCAAAATTTTCCATTTTATTGCGATGGCCAAATTTTAGCTACAATGTGGTGCATTTACTAATTATCCTATTAGTTATAAAAATAGAAAAACTTATATAAGTTGTCCAATTAATAGACTTTTCTGCTTTTGCCCACGTTTCGAATAGCCAAAAGATGCAGCAGGGAGCCAGAACCCTTTAAATCGGAAGCTCACAACTCAGCCACTAACAAATCCAACTATTACTACGAAGCATAAAATTGTCAACGTCCATTAATTTAACCACTTAAATAATTTTTCTTTCCGTTTGAGATATTAGATAAGAAATAGAGAAAATTTCTAAGTCCTAAAAATTAGCGTGGCGAGAAATAAGAAAGAAAAAGATTGCGCGTCGAAAAACGTCGAAAAATAAAAATAAGAAAGAAAAACGTCGAAACTTAAAAGTCTAAAAATTATATCTAAAAAGTTGCGCCTAAAGGTCTAAAGGTAAATGCAATTTTATTCAGAAAATGGCAATTACTTATAGGCACTAAAATCTATTTAAAACTAAAGAGAAAAATGGCATCGCAAAATTCCAAAGCGCCTAAATTTTAATCTAAAGAAAAAGCACTTAAGGGATTTTACGGCAAAGCCTAAAAATCTAGAAAATAAAAATAAGCTACGGCAAAATACTAAGCTTAAAACTAGATATGAACGATAAAAATACAAATATTACGATTAAATAATTAAAAAGATACAAAAATGATAAAATTACTAATTTTATAAAAAATATTATTTTTATATTTATTTTATAAAAGTATTAATTTTTATATATAATAAAACTAATTATAATTAAAATACAATTTAATTAAAAATTAAAACTAATTATATTAAACTAATAAAGTAATTAGGGTTTAAAAATAATAATAAATAATATTACTCCGTAATTAAAGAGAAAATAGGATTTCTGTCAGCGCGTCAGGGCGGCTCCGCGAGTCGTGGAGTTTGAAAAAAAAAACGTTTTTTTTTTAATTTTATATTATTTTTCTAAAATGATATATAAATATATTTATACAAAAATAAATTAAAAATATAGCGTTTCGTCGAGTCCCCGACAGCGGCGCCAAAAACTTGATGTCGTAGCGTGGGGGTATGAAATAGTTTATATTTTTACTAGGAAAAGCGATACAAATTACACAAGTTTTAATTATTTATTTACAAATGGGATATACCTAAACCTTGCTACAACACTATAGGCAGTGTACCTAATCGTAGAGTAGTGTAGTTTTTAGTAAGTCCGGTTCGTTCCACAGGGAGCTGGCTTATTTGACACTATATTTTAAACAATTATATTAGTACAAAATATATTATATTAATAATATATAAAAGGGGGTTTTACCGTTTAATGACCGTTTTGTCGATTTTATATTTTAAGCGAAGCGTAAAGTAAATGACGATATTTAACTAACAATATAAAATAAATAACAATAATTAAAATGACAATAAATAAAAGTACGAGGAAATATGTAATAAAATATATTATGCTTATTTAAACTTCCGTAACCATGATGGTTGACGTGTTGATTTTAGTTTTATGCCCATGGGTTAATTGTCCTTTGTCCTGGATTATTTAATATGTCCGTCTGGTTTTTGTCCATAACAGTCCATCGGTCATAAATTTAAAGTGCGAGTGTCCTCGTCAATTTATTCTTATACCCAAAGTCAAATATTCCAACTAATTGGGGACTTAAACTGTAACAAGGTTTTAATACTTTGTTTAATAATTACACCAGGATATCGACTGCGTGTAACCCAAGGTTTTAATACTTTGTTATCAATTATGCCAAGTGTCCTTGTACATAATTTCACCCATGTTTTAATAATTCCATAGACTATTAATCCATTCCCGTGTCCGGTTAAATGAACGATTATTCGTACATATAAATACCCCGCCCATCGTGTCCGATAGAGTGTATATGGTTATTTATAGGTACATCCAATTGTAAATCTTTATATTAAAATTAACAAACTATCATTTAGTTAAACAAATATAAAGCCCATTAATAGCCCATAGTCTAATTTCCACAAGTGTCGTTCTTTTGTCCAAACCCCAATTATGGTACAAAGCCCAATTACCCAATTTTAATATTTTTAGCCCAACATCATGATTACTTCGTCTTAAATAAGCATAATAATAACTTAAGTACGAGACATTAATTTAAAAAGGAGAACATAACTTACATTGATTATTTATCGCGTAGTGTTACACAGACAGAGCTCTGACTTTAAAACCCGTAAAAATAACTTTTACATAACCCAAACTAATCTAATATAACACTAATCTATACTATATATATATATATATATATATATATATATATATATATATATATATATATATATATATATATATATATATATATATATATATATATATATATCTTATACTACGGAGTATTATTATTAATATGTTTTTTAAACTTGCAGAATTCGTGGCCTTTTATAGGGATTTCTGATTTTTCAAACTCCGCGAGTCGTGGAGTTTTTGACCTTCAAACTCTGCGAGTCGTGGAGTTTGATTTTCCAGCTCACAAACTTTTGGCTCCTAGCTTGTCGACATAATAAATATATAAATATAAAATATAAATAATTAATATAATTATTTATATATTATATTATATTCTTGTGCATAGTAGACTTGTAATTTTTGCACAGTTGCGTCGCGCGTTGAGAGTTGACTCATGTCCCGGTTCCGAATTTTCGAACGTCCTTGCGTACAATTTAATATCTTGTACTTTGCGTTTTGTAACTTGTACTCTTGTCATTTTTAGACGTTTTTCATCAATAAATTGAACCACTTGGATTGTATCTTGTACATTTGAGCTTTTTGGTCATTTGCGTCTTCAAATCGTCGTTTTCGCCTTTTATCTTCGCACTTATTTAATATAAACGATTACAACTTAAAATAGGACAATTACAACTAAATAATTTACATATTGGGAGGATATTTCTACAAAATATATATTTATTTGGAGCACTATCACTCGTTGACTTCTTCTACTACACCGGGATGATTGGCGGTTCGGACGAGCAGATGAATAAGATCCAGAATTTGAGAGAGTATATGATCATGACGAGATATTCTGGACATGAGAGAGAAAATGGTATTACGAACGGGTTCGCCGGTAAGTGCTTCAGGTTCTTCGCCAAGAGGGCAATGTGGTGGATGGAAGGGATCGCCTTCTTCTTGTCTCCAATGATTAAGTAAGCTACGAACCCATCCCCAATTCATACAGAATATGTGATGGCTGATTGGTTGATCCATTCCGGTTACACTGTCTTCGGAATTCAGGTGAATATCCATATCGGAATAGCTGTCGGAGTTTAAGGAATTTGAACTAGATGCGGGATTCATCTTGTATAATTAGGGAATTGATTTTTGATATGAATTAGATTATAGAACTTAGATTGATATTCTTCAATACATAATTTACATATGTATATATAATACCAAAATCCCATAAATTACGGAAAAATTTTCGGAAGGTGTCAGAAAAGGTTTACAGTAACAGACACGCTAGGATATGAATTTTTTTCTATACACTATTTATGAAATAAATACAAGAAAACGTGTCTAGACTTAAGAATGATAAGCATGTAATTTTCGACAAGAAATGATAAGCAAAACTTTTAACATGCAGACACGGTCGAAGTCCAGACTTACTAATGCATCTTAACAACTATCAGTTAGACACACTCATGCAAGACCTGGTTCGCTAGGACCAATGCTGTGATACCAACTGTGACGATCGCTCTAAATCCATATGGACGAACACGTCATTCATCGATTTCATTGCAAGGTATTTGACCTCTATATGATACGTTTTGTAAACATTGCATTCTTTTGAAAAGGCACACCATAAATGAATATTTAAATCAAAGGTTTTCGACATTTGATGATTTCTACATATAGACAATCACCGTAAATAATAGTTTACAATAGTACTTCCGTTGACAATGTAGTCAAAATAAGATACATGGTGATGATTTGGTGAATGCAACGTTTCCTTGAAAAATATGCCATGTACAACTCCATGCACATAGCTTGTCTAACATATAAGCAAATAGCGGAAGACTTCTAGGAAACCTGAGAATAAACATGCTAACAAGTGTCAACACAAAGGTTGGTGAGTTCATAGTTTTAGTGTTTCGCATAATCTGTATATAAAAGTGGATCACAAGATTTCAGTTGTTCCATCCAGAAACGTTTATCAAAATATTCTACGAAATTGAGCACCCTGGTAACTAAACTTAACGTATATATAATTTGTACCCTTTGTATAATCATCTTAACAATACACGCAAACCAACGTGTGAAAGGACCCGTCCTAATCCAACTGGACGAAGTCACCAACAACTGGTTCCATTGCGATGATCGACTCCAAATACTGTCTTTAAAATGAGCAAATGCACAGCGGAATGTTTCTTTCATACCTGAGAATAAACATGTTTTAAAATGTCAACCAAAAGGTTGGTGAGTTCATTAGTTTAACATAAATAATCATTTCAATATTTTAATAGACCACAAGATTTCATATTCCAAATTCTCATAAATAAACGTCCCCTGCATAGAGACAAAAATATCATTCATATAGATTGAACACCTGATAATCGACATTCACAATATGCATATAAGAATATCCCCATCATTTCGGGATCCTCCTTCGGACATGATATAAATTTCGAAGTACTAAAGCATCCGGTACTTTGGATGGGGCTTGTTAGGCCCGATAGATCTATCTTTAGAGTTCGCGTCAATTAGGGTGTCTGTTCCCTAATTCTTAGATTACCAGACTAAAAAGGGGCATATTCGGTTTAATAATCCAGCCATAGAATGTAGTTTCGATCACTTGTGTCTATTTCGTAAAGCATTTATAAAAGCAGCGCATGTATTCTCAGTCCCAAAAATATATATTGCAAAAGTATTTAAAAAGGGAATAATGAAACTCACGATACTGTATTTTGTAGTAAAAATACATATTACGATATTGAACAATGCAGGGTTGGCCTCGGATTCACGAACCTATATCATTTATATATATGTCAACACATATAATGGAAATCAAACAACATTATATATATTTAATTATGTATTAAGATTAATATTTTTATATAATTTTATCAATATTAATAATACATTATAATGCTTATTTGTTATATAATTTAATTAACATTATATTAATAACATTATATTAGTTAAAACAATATATTATGTAATATCAGTATACATAATATATATTTTTATATAAATGTTTTCTGTTTGCAAAATTTAATAATTATAATAATACTAAACCAAGGGTAACAATAATAATAACGGTAGTAGTATGGGCAATAAAAATAATAAATTGTTGCTTTAAAAAAATGATAATTTTTATAATGAAAATGATAGTTTTTAATGATAACAAAATAATAATTTAACTATAATCTTAATAAATATAATACATAATAATTAATACTTATAATAATAATAATATTACTAATAATAATAATAATAATAATAATAATAATAATAATAATAATAATAATAATTAATAATACTTTATAAAAAGAAAAAAAACGCGTTAGGTGGTGTATATCCCCAAATCAGATCGAGAGCAGAAGTTCAAGAGAAGTAGAAAGAAAGAAAATTAACGGGTAATCGATCCCTAATCTTCTTCATCTTCAACAGATAAATCCAGCAACAACCATCGATGAATAGCAGGTCATTGGTTTGTCATCACCTTCGTTCACTTCATTATCGGTGTTCTTCATCTTTGTCAATTATCATCCTTCATTAATTAAACACGTAATCGATCTATTTATTGGCGATGTAGGTAAATTTGATTCTTTATTATTGTTTTAATTTCTTCATCGAACAATAAATTTTCTGTATTTTTCTTAATTAAATCAATTACGAACAGTAACGGCCATTAGGGTTTTATATGATGATGATGAATCGTGGTAATATTAAAATAGGTGATGATGGTGATCGGTTGGAAGGTTTGATTGAATGTAAAACCCTAAATAGAAGTAGCAATTGTGCAGCAGCAACACTTGGTTGCCAGGTCTGGTACAGATTGCTTATAGAATGGTGATTGGTTCCTGAAATACCCACAAGGTATCCATCGTATGTAATAGGTATGGTCCATTCCTTTGGAAAGATAGCCAATTTCTGATTAATCGAACATGTACATATATTTATATGTAAATCTTAGTTTTTCTAACATAAAATAATTTGAGGTATATATAATAGTTAAAGTCTTCATTATATTAGAATTTACTAACTGTTCTTTCATACAGTTTTATTAGTTTGCAGACTGTCATATAGATTTGATTGTGGTTTCATTATAATGAGAATATGAGTAAGGTTGTTTCAAAGAAAATAAATATTTAGTATGAATACTTATTATGTGCCAAATGTGTTGATGTAGTGTAACGTATAATAAATGAGATTGGTGTTATATATAAATATGAAAGGTTATTTGTGATTGGAACAAGGTTGTTTGGGCTTTGTCTCTGTATTTACATCAGGACCCTGGAACGATCTCTTTTGTAAACAACTTGTGGATCATAGAGGAAGGTAATAAATCATGTATTTGTATCCATTCATTTTAATTAGCTTATGTGAAATCTTGTATATCTATTAATCATACATTTACTCTTTCATATCTATTTATACATGTGCTTTTTTATGTGCTAAAATCAAAGGTTTTGTTGTGATCTTACCAGAGTAGCAGCTGCAGTTGATGTAACAGTTCAAATGACAGAAGACATAGCAGCAACAGCAGGAACAAGAGAGGAGAAATTAATTAAAAGGTGATGGCGTTTAATTTCAACAGAAAACAGAATTCAATAAGGAGACAGCAGTAGTATTTTGAATTATGTGTGTAGGTTGTAGCTGTCCATAGCAGAAACATACGGTAGTAGCAGCAGGGTTCTCGAAGGGTTCTTGGAGTAGAGAGCATGCATACAGCAGCATAGTTTTAAGGGTGCTCAATGGTGGTTCGGTTTGAACAAGGAACAGATAATTTGCAGGTCTTGGGAGGTGTTAAGTGGGTCTGGGTATAAATTGAAGAGAGACAGAAAGGGAAAACATTTGATGATTTCATAACCAAGGTGGCATGGTGATCATGGTTTGGTGATGGTTTGGACTAAACGAAAACAGAATATGTATCAGTATATTAGTCTAAATCGAGGAAACATTTGGTAGTGTTCGTTGTTGATTCAAACAGAATGAACAGCGGTTGTAAGATTTAATTGGGTTTGGATGATGCTCGTGTTTAGTGGTTTGAAGGTGGTTTACGAAGAAAAAGTAGTAGGAAGTATAAATGGGTTTTTTTTTTTTTTTTGATTTTACTTTTTGAATGGCAGTTAAAGTTGTATAAAATGTATGGAATGATTGTAGTAGAACATGATTGGATTGTTGAGATTGCCTTGTAACAAATTCACACAATATTCAAACTTGAGCAGTGGATGAAAGGAACTTAATCAGATAAAAAAAAAGTGAACTGATTGGTGCCAGAGTTTTGTATTGTTATGTATATTTCAATTTAATCGTGCCAATTAAGAGACAGAAACAAAATCACCTAAAAAGTTGATAGATACTTTCAACTAAATACATATTTTATATGTATCTATATATATATACACTTTATAATGATGATAATAATATCAATACTTCTAATAACTAATAATTAAATGATTTAATAATAATACTAACAATATTAATAATAGTAATGTCTAAAAATAATACTAATATTAATCATTTTGTTAATAGTTATAAAAATGATGATATTAAGAGTAACAACAATAATAAATCATGTATCACATTTCAGTATAACAATATTAATATACTATCTACATTTTATTTTGTAGTTACATTTATTTATTTATTTAATATATTTAATATATACTTATTTACATGAATAGCCATTTACATATACTTTTCCATTTATGATTAAAGGTTCGTGAATCGTCGGGAACGATCAAAGGTTAAATGATTTCATGATACTGTTCAAAAATTTTGAGACTCAATATTACAGACTTTGCTTATCGTATGGAAATCAAATAAGATTCAGGTTTAAATTTGGTCGGAAATCCCCGGGTCATCACAGTACCTACCCGTTAAAGAAATTCCGTCCCGAAATTTGAGTGAGGTGGTCATGGCTAACAATAAAAATGCTTTCATGACAAATATGAGTTGATGAATGGAGTTTTATCATTATTGAATAATACTGATAAAATAATTCGATTATTCGAAGAGTACGAATGAACTATCATGAGAGAGGTCCCAACGGGCATCGTCCACCTTCACCCAAAAACTTGCCCAAATTTTTAGCCGTTAGTAAAATAAAATAAATAAAAAATAAAAAATAAAATTTCCAACGGTTATCCCAACGGTCACTTTTCCACTATAAAAACACCAACCATATACTTCATTTTATACACTCAAACATATATTTCTTCTATATTTCCACCTTTCTCAAAAATCAAAATCAAACACTCCCAAACTGCAAAATGTTAACACTTCCCCCAATGATTGTTTCATTCGATGTTCATTACGGAGGTGATTTCCGTAATCAAATGAAGGAATATAAGTGGGGCGACAGTATTTCGTTTGAAGATATCGACATTCGTGATGTTGGTTTACAAGACTTGCTATCCTTTTTGAAGAAAAAAAATTCCGTGTGAATTCACGTCTGTGTTCTTTTATAAAGACGATTATGATGCGGATTGTAGGGCAAGTTTTCTGTGTACCGATGATCAATGGTACTTTATAAAAGATACTATTGAAGATCGCGGTAAACGCATTTCTTTGTATGCGGTTCTTGAAGATGAAGAGACGTTGGGTTATCGTTACCTCGATGAATCAGTTGAAGCAGCAGTTGAGGCATCAAGAGAAACACCGATGTCTCCAGAGTACCTCACAGATGGTGAAATGACTGGTGAATGCTACTTTGCAGATGACAATTGACAACGACGAGTAGTTTGATTGAAATCTTTTAATTTTTAATTGTCGTGATGTTTTAATTTTTAATTATTGTAATTTCAGTGTTGTTGTCGAGTTTTATATCTTCCTTTATGTTTCGGAGCTCTTCGTCTTTTTAATCTCCTCTCGATCTCTAGTAAAACGAGTAATGGTCTAGAATTTGTAAGTATGGAGTTTCGAATGAATTTAATGTTCTAAACAAGAAAGAACGTAATAACACGATTTGATTTGTCAAATTACCAGAATCATTGAGAATAGAACTATCAAGAATATATTTTCTTGATATGTTCAGAAGTTAATTTGAATGAAAGAGTTATGTAACATGGCACGTGATGACGATATGATCTGTGAATCATCACGTTCCATTAGAACTCAGCATGACTTACTGTAATATAATCACATTGATCAAGTGTCATTATATCATACTAACTCATGCATCAGTTCCCAACATTATTTCAATAACATTCATATTTTAAGCTCGAAAGTTTACAGAATATAGAAACTAACAGTTTCTATATGATGTAATACTGATAACACGAAGAGATTAATGATTTCAGATAAGAATAGTTATAAAATATCTCCAGAAATATGGAGGATATTTATAATGAAAGATACGATAATATCTCGGAATATCTAAGATCAGAGGATGATAGAAACTATTGTCTGCAAGGGTTTAGAGTAAGGAGCAAGATATTCACTAAAGACTTTAGCAGACATTGAATCATTTGGATTCTTTGAAATCAAACTTATTCTTTGTGATTTGTCCACGGCTTTCTTCATAGTTTCGCATAATCTGCTTTTCGGTACTAAATTTTCTATTGAATGTTTCCAATATAATGATACACAGGAAGCACGAAAAGGTATATAATTTCGGACTAGAATATTTATGAAAATATCCTCAGAAATATCGAAGATATTGATGTTGATATTTTGGAATTTCTAAGTTCGATGGTTGATGGAGAAAGATTTTTTGCAAGATTTTAACATGAGTTCGGAGTAAGATATACGTTGAAGGTTTCATTGGATCCAGAATTACCTGGATTCTTTGAATATATGGTATGGTCCTTGTATTTGTCCTTGGTCTCCTTCGTGGTTAGCTCAATCCGTTTTCCAGTTCCAACTTTTCTGAGCTTTTCCAACATACTATTCTTTATCATCAAACTTTCGATGATTAAGGTCGTTTACGGTTGTCTACGGTTTCTGCTGCTTCATTTAGCTTTTTCAACATTCAGAGTATTGATTTGTAGACTGAGTGCTTTTCAGAATTTCAGAATGAAAGATCATAATTCTAAGAGATAAATGTTATACATATAACTGTTGATGTAGATATGTTGTGAGTTTTCAAAGTACTGCTTGCCGATTCTTCTACATTTACTGCTACCACATCTGAATCATTGGTTATCGATCTGAGGTGATTTCAAGAGAATTGTGTTTTTAGATGATTAAATGCTGACGGTAATATGGTGGAATATAAAAGGTTCCCCGGTAACAATAAAAGAGCATACATATAAATCAAGGTGATAATAAGGTTGTTTCGAACGAAAAGTCGAAGTTGATTTGCTGGAGCTGTGACAAAATTTGCTACTTTGAACGGAATTACCAAGTTATTTTGGGTAATAACAACACTAAAGGAATTAGCACAACTATGTGTTAAACGTTTACTCAGTTTTCGAGAGTTTTTCAGATGCATAACTAAATGCATCAATCTTTTCTCCCGTAGATGAAGTGCAGTTGATTCATCCTATCGATTGAGGTGTTTTCAAGAATCATGAAAGGTTTGAACGCAGATTGTAATTGTGATGATACGAATGGGGTTTAGAATGAAATCAAGTGGTAAACTTGAAGAATTGTTTAGTTTCATATGTTATAATCAATATTTTAATTCATTTTAATTGTCCAGTGTTGGTAGTCCACAGTTGATAGTCCACAGTAACAATCCAGTAATTCATATATAATTTAATATATAATATTCGAATTAATTAATACGTATCGTGACCCGTATACGTCTCAGACTCGATCACAACTCAAACTATATATATATATATATATATATATATATATATATATATATATATATATATATATATATATATATATATATATATATATATATATATAGATGGGTCGATATGATATGTCAAAACATTGTATACGTGTCCCGATATTTAAAATGCGTAAATAATAGAATGACGATAAATAAAGTGCGTAAAATAAATAATAGAAATTAAATGACGATAAATAAAATTGCGAGAATGTAAATTGTGAGAATGTAAATTGTGATCATTAAATTGTGATAAATAAAATGTAATCAGTTAGCTAGAAACAGTTAGCTAGGATCTTGTTAGCGTGGTTTCTTAACAAAATTTCATATTGTTAATTAGTCTGTTTCTAATCAATTTTTATTGTGTCCATTATTTCTTCATTATGCCACTGGTTAGATTCTGATAGGTCAAAATCTAAATTTAAAATTGAATGAAAATGGTTATTCTGCAGTGACGGATACGGATACCGGTGGATGTAAGTAGGATAGTGAATGACTGTTGAATCAGATTCGAAGAATGTACATTGTAACTTATCAATGTGAAATCTAAATATTCCTCGAGTATTACCTACCCGTTAAAATATTTTCGCCATTAATAGTTTGTACAATAAAAATTTTAATTACAATCTTTATGAAAACATATATACATATATATTTTCTTCAGACGTAATTATGGATTTAATGAGTCAATGTGATATTAAACTCATCAAATTTACGGCTAGAACTAGGGTACATAATCTCTAAAATATTAGAGATTACATAATCACCATGAAGGACTAAGATAGATTATGTAGAATGAATCGTAAAACGATTCGTAGAACAATGATTATGCTTGAGGTATAGATTGCGAGGTTGAGACGTGTGATGATGTTGTTGTTGTTGTTGTTGTTGGTACACCTCGGTATCCATGGTGCGTATGACGTTGATGTGCGAGGTATAGATTAAGATGTTGAGGTGTGGGATGCGGATGTTGATGTTGGTGGTGGTGATGGTACTATTGACATTGGTGATGGTACTGGTTATGCTGCTGGTGCTACTGATGTTGCTGAAGCTGGTACGTTTTGCACCATATTTTTCAAGGCTATAACTCGTGCACGAAGCTCGTTGACTTATTACTCCGGAATGATTGTCGGTCGGAACGAGCGGGTGAATAAGGTTCAGAATTGTGAATAGAATATGATCTTGTCGAGTTACCCTGGAAATGAGACTAATAATGGTGTCTCGAACAGGTTCGCCGGTAAACGCTTCAGGTTCATTGTCAAGAGGTGAATTCGGTTGGTGGAAGGGATTGCCTTCTGCGCGTTTCCATTAATTAAGTCAACTACGAACCCATCAGATGAATTGATAATGGCTGATTGGTTTATTCATGCTGATGATGCTGTTTTTAGAGCTTAGGTGAACATCTATGTCGGAATAGCTGTCGAAATAACTATCAGAATAGCTATCGGAATCTGAGGGACTCGAATTGGTTGCAGGATTCATCTCGTACGATCAGATGAAGGATTTTCGATAAGAAATAGATTATAGGATGTAGATTAGTACCCTGCAATACATAATTTACATATGCATATATAATACTAAAATCCCATAAGTTACGGAGGAATCTACGGGAGTTGTCAGGCAAAATTACAGTAACAGACACGCTAAGATATGAAGTAGCAGATACGCTAAGATATGAATTTTGTCTATACACTATTCATGCAGTCAATGCAGTAAAACATGTCTAGATTAAGAATGATAAGCAAGTGATTCTCTAAGAATGATAAGCAGGTAATTTTTGACACAAAATGATAAGCAAAACTTTTGATATGCAGACACGGTCGAAGTCCAGACTCAATAATGCATTCTAACGACTTATCAGTTAGACACACTAATGCAGACATGGTTCGCTAAGACCACCGCTCTGATACCAACTGAAAGGACCCGTCCTAATCCAACTGGACAAAGTCACTAACAACTGGTTCCATTGCGATGATCGACTCCAAATACTGTCTTTAAAATGAGCAAATGCACAGCGGAATGTTTCTTTCATACCTGAGAATAAATATGTTTTAAAATGTCAACCAAAAGGTTGGTGAGTTCATTAGTTTAACATAAATAATCATTTCAATATTTTAATAGACCACAAGATTTCATATTCCAAATTCTCATAAATAAATGTCCCCTGCATAGAGACAAAAATATCATTCATATGGATTGAACACCTGATAATCGACATTCACAATATGCATATAAGAATATCCCCATCATTCCGGGATCCTCCTTCAGACATGATATAAATTTCGAAGTACTAAAGCATCCGGTACTTTGGATGGGGCTTGTTGGGCCCGATAGATCTATCTTTAGAGTTCGCGTCAATTAGGGTGTCTGTTCCCTAATTCTTAGATTACCAGACTAAAAAGGGGCATATTCGGTTTAATAATCCAGCCATAGAATGTAGTTTCGATCACTTGTGTCTATTCCGTAAAGCATTTATAAAAGCAGCGCATGTATTCTCAGTCCCAAAAATATATATTTCAAAAGTATTTAAAGAATAATGAAACTCACGATACTGTATTTTGTAGTAAAAATACATATGACGATATTGAACAATGCAGGGTTGGTCTCGGATTCACGAACCTATATCATTTATATCTATGTCAACACATATAATGGAAATCAAACAACATTATATATATTTAATTACGTATTAAGATTAATATTTTTATATAATTTTATCAATATTAATAATACGTTATAATGCTTATTTGTTATATAATTTAATTAACATTATATTAATAACATTATATTAGTTAAAACAATATATTATGTAATATCAGTATACATAAATATATTTTTATATAAATGTTTTCTGTTTGCAAAATTTAATAATTATAATAATACTAAACCAAGGATAATAATAATAATAACGGTAGTTGTATGGGCAATAAAAATAATAAAATGTTGCTTTAAAAAAATGATAATTTTTATAATGAAAATGATAGTTTTTGTTGGGATTTAACAAGTTCCATTATACTTAAAACCATTTAAGAATTAATTAAAAACGGAAGCGTGTAATTATAAATTTTTACTTGTTAAACTTTAACCATTTAAAGCTAAATCCCAATTAGGATCAAGTTTTGAATATATATGCTTACAAACTAAAGAAAGTTAAAAGGATTATACCTCCTCAAAACTTATGTTTGAGGGCTGCAAAACCTTGAATGATGATGAAGAAAGTGATGAAACCAAGCACCAAACTATCACCTTAACACCCTTGCTTTGTTGTAAACCTTGGACACCTTCAAACCCAAGCTTAAAACCACTTTGTTTATGCTCAAAATCGACCAGCTGCTGCTGTCCAAAATGGGCAGAAACTTTGTGAAGATGATGATGAAATTATGCCTCTAACTTGAAGCCTCAAGTGTGCTATACCCCAAGCTTTCAATCACCAACACTTTCCTTTGTTTGGTTAGGATTTAGGACACTTATTTGCTAGAACACCAAGCTCAAGAACCTCTCTTTTTCCCTCACCAAATTCGGCCAGCAGCATTCAAGTGAAGAATGAGAGAGTATTTTTGGTTCTAAGTACAAGTCTTGAGTCAAAATCTTGGTTATATGAAACTAGCATGCACATGAGGGAATGTGTTCTTAAAAGTAACAAAAAAATGCATGTGTTGGACATCCTAGGAGTCCTAAAACCGTCCACCACCAAGGGGTTTTAAAAAAAAGAGTTATTTTTTAAAACTAGTTAAAATACCATGCATTTTATTAAGTTACTTGCATATTTTATAAAACCATTTATAAAATATAACACAATGTAATTATTTAAACCTATAAATAATTAAATATAAATTATCCAAATAATTTATCTCAAGTGATAATATTTTAGAAAACCCATTTTCTAAAATCCAAGTGTCGCGTATTTATTTAACGATTCAATCGTCAAGATTAAATACAGTTAAAGTGTCGGTAAGCTTGTTATTAGGTATGACCCGACTTGGATCATAACAGGTTAGCCACGTTAATTTAATATGTCTCTCGGGCATACGAAATACCTTCAATCTCCCACTTGCACGAGAAACATAAGAAATTAATGCAAGTGATGGATACAGCCTAACACACCGTCCATCACCCCTAATATGTTATGACTTTGTGCCATTCAATAACATCATCCCTTTCGAGTTCCCTTCTCGAATATGAATAGGTGAATCTTTCATTATATCCTTTCATCCTAGATGTCATGTCAAATCCAAAAGATACAGAGTGACCACTCTCTTATAGACTCAACTTTATCAGGCCTTAGACATCTTACTCTCAACGAATAAGAGGGACAAATTCCATCTTGACTACATACGTCCTAGATACACACTTTGTATTATACCTGAGCTCTTCCTTATGTACTACCATATTTCAGAATAGCGAAGGAAAGAGTCAAGGCATAATACTCGGTGAATATCAGGACCCAATATGTATCTCAGGTCAGAGGATACGATGATATTCGCCTTTACTCAAGATTACATGTGATCAACCACAAAGGCTCCATACAGTAAATCTTGAGAGCGGGTCTTCCAATATTTGTATCCCACAAATATCTATGAACCTTGGCAGCAACCCTGCCCCACATTCAACCTATGAATGTATACCAATCCAAGTTCATAATAGTCTAAACCTCACACTCATTCCCACAAATGTGATCGACTACAGAATTTAGAATAATAGCTTATTCATGGATAACCAATATTTGTATCCCACAAATATCTATGAACCTTGGTAGCAACCTTGCCCCACATTCAGTCCGTGAATGTATACCAATCCAAGTTCATAATAGTCTAAACCTCACACTCATTCCCACAAATGTGATCGACTACGGAATTTAGAATAATAACTTATTCATGGATAGAATATGCAAAATAGGAACTTAACTCAAAAATAAATTAAACCATAATTATATTAATGAGTTTGAACCACTTCGTCCCATTACAATACTTAAAACAGATCATGACCAATCACTAGAATATCGAAGCCCTAATGCACAAACATGTCCTTCATGTTTTGCTCCATATAAGAGTTTCGTGAGTGGATCCGCTATGTTATGATCTGTGTGAATTTTGCGAATACATATCTTTCCCTTTTCAACTTCATCCCTAATGTAGTTGAATCTCCGCTCAATGTGACGGGTCTTTTGGTGAGCACGAGGTTCCTTGATTTGAGCAATCGCACATTCGTTGTCACAAAAGATCTCAAGAGGGCCTTGAATGGTAGGAACCACTCCTAAGTCGTCGATGAATTTCTTCATCCATGCAGCTTCCTGAGCTGCCAATGAGGCGGCAATGTACTCTGATTCTGTAGTGGATAATGCAACAACATCTTGTTTTGAACTCTTCCAAGAGACCGCACCTCCATTTAATGTAAATACATAACCGGATTGTGATCGAGAATCATCTCGATCAGTTTGGAAACTCGCATCCACGTAACCTTTTACAGCGAGTTCCTCCTCACCAGACCCGTATATTAGAAACATATCCTTAGTCCTCCTAAGGTATTTCAGTATACTTTTAACAGCAATCCAATGACTGTTTCCTGGGTTGTTCTGGTATCTACTTGTCAAGCTTAGAACGCATGACACATCCGGTCTAGTACATATCATTGCATACATGATAGACCCAATTGCAGATGCGTATGGGACTTTCTTCATTCTATCTTGTTCATCTTTCATGGTAGGACACTGAGATGAACTGAGAACGGTTCCTCTTTGAATAGGTACCAAACCTTTCTTAGAGTTTTCCATCTTGAACCTTTTCAAGATTTTATCAATGTATGTACTTTGACTTAAACCTATCAATCTCTTGGATCTATTCCTATAGATCCCTATCCCCAATATGTATTGTGCATCTCCAAGATCCTTAATGGAGAAGCAACTCTTTAGCCAAGTTTTGACTCCTTGCATTGTGGTAATATCATTCCCAAATAATAATATATCATCCACATATAGTACAAGGAACATGATAGTGCTCCCACTAGCTTTCTTATATACACAAGCTTCATCACCATTTTTAATGAAGCCAAATTTCTCGGCTTCCTCATTAAAACGATGATTCCACATTCTAGATGCTTGTTTCAATCCGTAGATTGACTTCTTTAACTTGCATACCTTTTTAGGATATTTTGGATCAACAAAACCTTCAGGCTGGACCATATAGACATCTTCCATAAGATATCCATTTAGGAAAGCGGTTTTGACATCCATTTGCCAAATTTCATAGTCGTAGTGAGCAGCAATGGCAAATAATATCCTAATAGACTTTAGCATTGCCACTGGCGAGAAAGTTTCATCATAATCAACCCCTTGAGTTTGAGTGAAACCTTTTGCCACAAGTCTAGCTTTATATGTATCCAAGTTTCCATGTATGTCGGTTTTCTTCTTGAAAAGCCATTTGCAATCAACTAGCTTAGAGCTAGGAGGTTGCTCAAAAAGTTCCCACACTTGGTTTTCATACATGGATTGCATCTCGGCGTTCATGGCTTCCTGCCATTTATCTTTATCAATCCTTGATAAAGCATCTTCGTAGTTTGTCGGTTCATCCAAATCAACCGTATAGCAACCATCTACGAGAAACCCATATCTCTCGGGAGGATTACTAATCCTACTAGATCTTCGAACGTCTTGTGTATTTTGATCATCCATTTGATCACTATCAACATTTTCATGTTGAGTGCTAGTGTCAACCAATTGTGTATCATCTACTTGATCTTGAACCTCTTCAAGATCTATCTTCCTTTCACTATTTCCTTCCATTAGGAACTTAGTTTCAAGGAATTCCGCCTTCCGAGCAACAAATACATTCTGCTCGGATGGATCATAGAAATAGTATCCCATATCATCCTTGGGATATCCTATGAAGATACACTTCGTGGATCGAGCATTCAACTTATTAGGGACGTAACGCTTAGGATAAGCTTCACATCCCCATACCTTTAAGTATGATAGAGATGGAGGTTTACCAAACCACATCTCGTGAGGAGTTCGTTCCACTTTCTTGGTTGGGGCCATATTTAAAATACGGGCCGTGGAGCTTAGACAATAACCCCAAAATGATAGAGGCAACGAGCTTCTTGCCATCATAGATCGAACCATATCCATTAGGGTTCGGTTCCTCCTTTCGGAAACTCCATTAAGCTGGGGTGTTCCGGGTGGAGTAAGTTGTGAGATAATCCCACAACTCCTAAGATGATCTTGGAAGGCATCGCTTAGGTATTCACCTCCTCTATCGGTACGAAGTACCTTAATTGTCCTATTGAGTTGATTTTGTACTTCGTTTTGATATTCTTTGAATGCTTCAAACGTTTCGTCCTTGTGTCTTAATAAGTAGACATATCCGAAACGACTAAAGTCATCAATGAAAGTAACAAAGTATCTTTCACCATTCCTAGTCATGGGTTTAAAGGGTCCACATACATCCGAATGTATTAATCCCAATAAATCTTTAGCCCTTTCATAGGTCCCTTTGAAAGGTGCTTTGGTCATCTTGCCTTGTAAACAAGACTCACATACTTCAAACGAATCCATTTCATTTGATTTCAAAAGTCCATTCTTTTGAAGTGTATGTATTCGGTTCTTGTTTATGTGACCAAGGTGACAATGCCATAAGTAGGAATCACTCAAATCCCTTTTGAGTTTCTTGGTGCTTGTATGGTACATTGAGCTACTAGATGATGTGTCATCATGAACCAATTCATAAATTCCATTTGAAGGTGAAGCCTTGAAATAGAATACATTATCTAAATAAATATGGATATCATCATTAACAAAATTAAGATAAAACCCACATTGTTTCAAACGGGAAATGGAAATAATGTTTCGACATAAATCGGGTGCATACAAAACATCTTTCAAAATAAGTTCCAAACCACTTGGAAGCTTTAACACAAAGTCTCCTTGAGCCTTCACTTGCACTTTGGCTCCATTACCCATGTAGAGACTCGATGTTCCCGTTTGCTTGCTACTTCTTTTGAACCCCTGCAATGAATTGCAAATGTGAGTTCCACATCCAGTGTCTAATACCCATGTATTAGAAGAAGTAATACTAAGCTCTATATATACCATATATATATTACCTGAGGTTTGCCCTGCATCCCTCTTCTCCTTCAACTCCTTAAGGTAGACCGGACAGTTTCGTTTCCAATGACCCATCTCACCGCAACCGAAACATGGGTCTTCCTTGGGGTTTGCCTTCTCGGCTACCTTTTGCTTCTTAGCCTTGTTCTTGGTTGGGGTAACCATCTTCCCCTTCCCTTTGCCTTGATGGGCGGGTCCTTTCCTCTTAGCCACCTTTGGCTTAGAGGCGTTACCTTTGGATCCACCTTGATCGATTGCTAACACGGGTAAAGCCCTTTTACCCATGCTAGTTTCGGCCGTTCTAAGCATACCGTGAAGCTCACCTATGCTCTTATCCATCCCATTCATATTGTAATTAATTACAAATTGATCAAACCTTTTTGATAGGGAGTTAAGGATAAGATCGGTGGCTAACTCATTAGATATGTTTAGGTTAAGACGGTTTGCACGATCGATAAGGCTTTTCATCTTAAGTACATAAGATGAAACCGATTGGGTATCGTCCATACGACAAGCATGTAGCGCCCGAACCGTTTCGAAGCGCTCGACACGCGCTTGTTGAAGGAACATCTCCTTCAATTGCGTTATCATGTCGTATGCACTATGATGCTCGAAATCCTTTTGGAGTTCGGGAATCATAGTCCCAAGCATTAGGCATGAGACTTGAAGGGAGTCGTGGCAATACTTATCGTAAGAGGCCATTGCCTCCACATCATTCTCATCCGGTTGATCGGGAATGGGGTCCTCAAGTACATACGCTTTATCCTCTTGTTTGAGGACAATCCGAAGATTGCGGAACCAATCCATAAAGTTGGTATGGTTGAGTTTGTCTTTCTCTAAGAGAGACCTTAATGATAGGTGGTTTAGGTTAAGTGGTGCGTTTGGAATGTTGTTGTTGTTATTGGCGGCCATCTACAAAATTAACAAAGTTCGTTTAAGTATCGATTTTAATTTAACATTCAATACCCTTTAAATCAAATTGAATTATTAAATTCTAGAATCCAACGGTAAACCAAATTTCGGTTAGGTGACCTTCAGCCCGCAATTTGATTTAGCTAGGTAGTCAATAAATGACAATTGCAATCCATTTGCAACTTCTAGAGTATGGGATCATGCAATCCTTTTGCATGGCATATTTATCCCATCAACGCCTATTTGTTCCTCATGCTTCGGTGACCCTAAGTTCATGATTCCCAAATCAAGTCGTCCTACTTGTATAGACTTGTAAATTTAACATACAAGTGGTTAGGTGACCTTTATCCCACATGCATGTGAAATTTACCTTAATCATATTAGTTTGCTCATAACGGTTAGGTGACCTTTATCCCATCATGAGTTCCCTAATACTTGTAAGTGTCACACAATAGGATGGCGTTAAACTTGTTTACCTTGTTTGTAAAAGGGATTTTAAGTTTTCGTTAATTCTAGTTTGAGAAAACTTTTATGCCATACACCAACATGCATTTAGTGTATGGTACTTGTGAAAAACCAATTTCATGTCTTGTAATTGAGCCAATTACTTGATATAAACCATTTTATATACGTTATCCTTTTCTTGTTCTTAATAACCATTTATTAAGGGTTTTGGTTGCTATTTTAATTTAACCATTTAAATTGCCGTTTTGCATGTACTTAGAACGTCTAATTTAACCAATTAAATTGTCGTTTTGTTTGTTGTTATCTTGTGATTAATTGTATCAACCAAACATACAAAACAATAATCATACAAACAACCACACATGCAAAATAAGCGTGTTCACAATCTAGCCATTTTGGTGGACATTTGTTTAGCCGAAAACAAATGTCACCGGGTTAAGGGGTAATAATACAAAGTAGGAGATCACTTAACCTTGCATCCAAATGCTCCTTGTGTTCTTCAAGTCTTCATCATCTTGTTCTTCATTTTTACAAAATATGTATCCTAATACATTTTTATCTAGAAAATGAAATACAACCTATTCTATTTTACATACCAAATGTAAAACAAATTACATAGCCAAAATAATAATTATTACATGCCAATTGAATGAATAATATTACATACCAAATGAATATAACAAATCAACCAAATATAACATGCAATCAACACAAGGTCAAGGCTAGGATTGTGAACTTTAACATGCAACAAAATATGACCAAATGATAGAGCTCAAAACCCAATTTTGAACCCTAATAAATTCGGCCATAATGAAGTACCCACCCAAAACCAACAATTTTTGCATTCTTCTTTCATGCATGTACTTAGAATGCAAATATAGTGGGTTTAAAACAATAATTCGAAGCATATTTCAACAACTTCGGCCCTAGATACCATTGTTGGGATTTAACAAGTTCCATTATACTTAAAACCATTTAAGAATCAATTAAAAACGGAAGCGTGTAATTATAAATTTTTACTTGTTAAACTTTAACCATTTAAAGCTAAATCCCAATTAGGATCAAGTTTTGAATATATATGCTTACAAACTAAAGAAAGTTAAAAGGATTATACCTCCTCAAAACTTATGTTTGAGGGCTGCAAAACCTTGAATGATGATGAAGAAAGTGATGAAACCAAGCACCAAACTATCACCTTAACACCCTTGCTTTGTTGTAAACCTTGGACACCTTCAAACCCAAGCTTAAAACCACTTTGTTTATGCTCAAAATTGACCAGCTGCTGCTGTCCAAAATGGGCAGAAACTTTGTGAAGATGATGATGAAATTATGCCTCTAACTTGAAGCCTCAAGTGTGCTATACCCCAAGCTTTCAATCACCAACACTTTCCTTTGTTTGGTTAGGATTTAGGACACTTATTTGCTAGAACACCAAGCTCAAGAACCTCTCTTTTTCCCTCACCAAATTCGGCCAGCAGCATTCAAGTGAAGAATGAGAGAGTATTTTTGGTTCTAAGTACAAGTCTTGAGTCAAAATCTTGGTTATATGAAACTAGCATGCACATGAGGGAATGTGTTCTTAAAAGTAACAAAAAAATGCATGTGTTGGACATCCTAGGAGTCCTAAAACCGTCCACCACCAAGGGGTTTTAAAAAAAAAGAGTTATTTTTTAAAACTAGTTAAAATACCATGCATTTTATTAAGTTACTTGCATATTTTATAAAACCATTTATAAAATATAACACAATGTAATTATTTAAACCTATAAATAATTAAATATAAATTATTCAAATAATTTATCTCAAGTGATAATATTTTAGAAAACCCATTTTCTAAAATCCAAGTGTCGCGTATTTATTTAACGATTCAATCGTCAAGATTAAATACAGTTAAAGTGTCGGTAAGCTTGTTATTAGGTATGACCCGACTTGGATCATAACAGGTTAGCCACGTTAATTTAATATGTCTCTCGGGCATACGAAATACCTTCAGTTTTTAATGATAACAAAATAATAATTTAACTATAATCTTAATAAATATAATACATAATAATTAATACTTATAATAATAATAATATTAATAATAATAATAATAATAATAATAATAATAATAATAATAATAATAATAATAATAATAATAATAATAATAATAATAATAATAATTAATAATACTTTATAAAAAGAAAGAAAAACGCGTTAGGTGGTGTATATCCCCAAATCAGATCGAGAGCAGAAGTTCAAGAGAAGAAGAAAGAAAGAAAATTAACGGGTAATCGATCCCTAATCTTCTTCATCTTCAACAGGTAAATACAGCAACAACCATCGATGAATAGCAGGTCATTGGTTTGTCATCACCTTCGTTCACTTCATTATCGGTGTTCTTCATCTTTGTCAATTATCATCCTTCATTAATTAAACACGTAATCGATCTATTTATTGGCGATGTAGGTAAATTTGATTCTTTATTATTGTTTTAATTTCTTCATCGAACAATAAATTTTCTGTATTTTTCTTAATTAAATCAATTACGAACAGTAACGGCCATTAGGGTTTTATATGATGATGATGAATCGTGGTAATATTAAAATAGGTGATGATGGTGATCGGTTGGAAGGTTTGATTGAATGTAAAACCCTAAATAGAAGTAGCAATTGTGCAGCAGCAACACTTGGTTGCCAGATCTGGTACAGATTGCTTACAGAATGGTGATTGGTTCCTGAAATACCCACAAGGTATCCATCGTATGTAACAGGTATGGTCCATTCCTTTGGAAAGATAGCCAATTTCTGATTAATCGAACATGTACATATATTTATATGCAAATCTTAGTTTTTCTAACATAAAATAATTTGAGGTATATATAATAGTTAAAGTCTTCATTATATTAGAATTTACTAACTGTTCTTGCATACAATTTTATTAGTTTGCAGACTGTCATATAGATTTGATTGTGGTTTCATTATAATGAGAATATGAGTAAGGTTGTTTCAAAGAAAATAAATATTTAGTATGAATACTTATTATGTGCCAAATGTGTTGATGTAGTGTAACGTATAATAAATGAGATTGGTGTTATATATAAATATGAAAGGTTATTTGTGATTGGAACAAGGTTGTTTGGGCTTTGTCTCTGTATTTACATCAGGACCCTGGAACGATCTCTTTTGTAAACAAATTTTGGATCATAGAGGAAGGTAATAAATCATGTATTTGTATCCATTCATTTTAATTAGCTTATGTGAAATCTTGTATATCTATTAATCATACATTTACTCTTTCATATCTATTTATACATGTGCTTTGTTATGTGCTAAAATCAAAGGTTTTGTTGTGATCTTACCAGAGTAGCAGCTGCAGTTGATGTAACAGTTCAAATGACAGAAGACATAGCAGCAACAGCAGGAACAAGAGAGGAGAAATTAATTAAAAGGTGATGGCGTTTAATTTCAACAGAAAACAGAATTCAATAAGGAGACAGCAGTAGTATTTTGAATTATGTGTGTAGGTTGTAGCTGTCCATAGCAGAAACATACGGTAGTAGCAGCAGGGTTCTCGAAGGGTTCTTAGAGTAGAGAGCATGCATACAGCAGCATAGTTTTAAGGGTGCTCAATGGTGGTTCAGTTTGAACAAGGAACAGATAATTTGCAGGTCTTGGGAGGTGTTAAGTGGGTCTGGGTATAAATTGAAGAGAGACAGAAAGGGAAAACATTTGATGATTTCATAACCAAGGTGGCATGGTGATCATGGTTTGTTGATGGTTTGGACTAAACGAAAACAGAATATGTATCAGTATATTAGTCTAAATTGAGGAAACATTTGGTAGTGTTCGTTGTCGATTCAAACAGAATGAACAGCGGTTGTAAGATTTAATTGGGTTTGGATGATGCTCGTGTTTAGTGGTTTGAAGGTGGTTTACGAAGAAAAAGAAGTAGGAAGTATAAATGGGTTTTTTTTTTTTTTTACTTTTTGAATGGCAGTTAAAGTTGTATAAAATGTATGGAATGATTGTAGTAGAACATGATTGGATTGTTGAGATTGACTTGTAACAAATTCACACAATATTCAAACTTGAGCAGTGGATGAAAGGAACTTAATCAGATAAAAAAAAAGTGAACTGATTGGTGCCAGAGTTTTGTATTGTTATGTATATTTCAATTTAATCGTGCCAATTAAGAGACAGAAACAAAATTACCTAAAAAGTTGATAGATACTTTCAACTAAATACATATTTTATATGTATCTATATATATATATACAGTTTATAATGATGATAATAATATCAATACTTCTAATAACTAATAATTAAATGATTTAATAATAATACTAACAATATTAATAATAGTAATGTCTAATAATAATACTAATATTAATCATTTTGTTAATAGTTATAAAAATGATGATATTAAGAGTAACAACAATAATAAATCATGTATCACATTTCAGTATAACAATATTAATATACTATCTACATTTTATTTTGTAGTTACATTTATTTATTTATTTAATATATTTAATATATACTTATTTACATGAATAGCCATTTACATATACTTTTCCATTTATGATTAAAGGCTCGTGAATCGTCGGGAACGGTCAAAGGTTAAATGATTTCATGATACTGTTCAAAAATTTTGAGACTCAATATTACAGACTTTGCTTATCGTATGGAAATCAAATAAGATTCAGGTTTAAATTTGGTCGGAAATTCCTGGGTCATCACAACGTGTACGCTTCTCAAATAACATACGTCCGTTAAAAGGATAGTGCTCTAGCTCGGACGGGGATATCAAGCCCTATGGATCCATATACTACTACTCGCGCCCACCAGTTCTTATAACCGGCAGTTACTAGTTACCAAAGCTAAGGGATTTTCGGTTCAAACTCAGTATAGAATTTAGTATGTACTTGTGTCCATTGTTTTTAAAATAAAGTGCATGTATTCTCAGCCTAAAAATATATATTGCAAAATCATTTAAAAAGGGAGCAAATGAAACTCACCTTAGCAGCATATAAAGTTGTTCACCAAAATGTGACCGAAACTCGGATTACCAATTAATCGTAGATCTCAACCTAGAGAATATATGTTGGCCAATAAATGTCTATTAAGCTAGGTCAGGTCATAGTGTATCACAATCCTAATGCTCGAGATCGACATATAATAGTTATCCAAAGTCGTTTCAAAAACTCAATTTTGACAATAGTTTAACAAAACGAGACGTGCCTTATATAAGGATTCATTTACTCGGTTGGTAATATTTAAAAGTTCACTTTATCAGTCTTGTAAACAAGTTGTTTAAATCTTAATTGCAGATTCAAAAGCAATTTCAATTAACGTCAATCATAATTCAGTTGATCATATCTTTTAATCCGTTCATCGAAACTATTCGATATCTAAATGAAAAGTTATTGATTTTTCGCCAGCTTTCCAAAAACATGTATATCATATAGCTTTTACTAGTAACATATGTATTTAATTCGTGATTCATCATAAACTGTTTAACAACAAAATTTAGCATACAAGCTTGTATAAATATATATACTCGAGCACTATACATGGATACACTATTAGTATATGAAAGATAAAATATAAATGCTTACGTATCAATATTGTGAATCAATATTTCAGAAAAGTATGTAGACGTAACGGAGATGATAAACACCAGGTTTGATTCATAAATATACCCCCGAACATTACCCATAATTTCCTTAGCTCTATCCCGCTTGAAAACCCATTTTGAAAGTGACACGCTCATAACCTCGTCGTAATATTTTATGTATAATACTAATACTAATAATTAAGATTAATAATAATAATAATATTAATCTTAATAATAATAATAATAATAAGATTAATAATAATAATAATATTAATCTTAATAATAATAATAATAATAATAATAATAATAATAATAATAATAATAATAATAATAATAATAATAATAATAATAATAATAAAAAATAATAAATATAATACGGATTAATATAGATAAATATGTGTGTGTATGAATTAAGCCAGACCTCGATCAATTTATAGAACCTTTTCTGAAAAAGTACCACATGCGATCGCATGGGATTTGTGCTTCAAGGCCATGTGATCGCATGGCACCCTGGGACAGCTCACAAATTTTTAACTTATTGTTTGTCGACATAATTTTATATTATATATATAATATATTTAATTTATATAATTAATTATATATTATATTAAATTCACATGCATAGTTGACTTGTAATTTTTGTTCTGATAAGTCGTACGTCATCACTCGACCTATGTCCCGGTTCCAATTTTTCAAATGTCCTTTCGTACGCTGAGAAAACTTGCATTTTACGTTTCGGGTCACGTACCTTTGTCAAAATATAGCCTTAAATTATCCCTAAACTATACCACTCAAAGTATATCTTAAACTTTCGAGTATTTTGGTCATTTACTTCTATAAATCATCGTCTCGCTATTTGTTAATATATATATAATAACAATTCATTTTTATGACCAAGTTAATATTATATTTTATCGTATTATTAAATATATATTTTCAATATTAATAAACACGTTTTAAAATACATATCGCAAGTTATTCATATATCTAATTCCAACAGTTAATATTCCTTATTATTGTATGTGTCCAAATTACGTTATTTAAACAAACACCCTACCATTTATTCCGAATACCGTTAAGAATGAATGATTTCCCAAATCAACGTGGACCTCACAACAGAGACTCGTAATAATATTATAATTCTTAAGGGATTCAATAAATATCTTTTAATTCAATCGTTTGGCATAATCTTTTAACTCCGTAGTTGAATATATCAATCAGATAATCAAACCAATAAGTTTAATGCACAGTATCGTTTACTTAACACTTTGTTACGTTTTCAAGTTATAGTATATGTATCTATTTACATATAATTGTTCGTGAATCGTTGAGAACAATCGAAGGGTAACTGAATAGTTCAAGAATTTTAGGATTCAATTTCATAGACTTCGCTTATCGTGTCGGAAACGTTAAAGATTAAGTTTAAATTTGGTCAGAAATTTCCGGGTCATCACATCGGTTGAATTGATCCTTGATAGTGGAATGATTGGGGCGTTTGAATAGCCTTGAAATTCCCCAAAAGTACCCAAAAATCACCCAAAGTGCTCAAAAAATTGGCTGCCAAAAAGTGATTAAAAGTTAGGGTTGTATTTCCCTATTTATACCCTGAAAAACCGACCTAGATGCGACCCGCGCCGCGGGCTCACCAGCCGCGCGCGGCTTAAAACTAGCCAGCACTCCAACCATTATCAATATGTTCGACCCTTAATTTCAGTTATAACCCGCACCGCGGGCTCCCCAACCGCGCCGCGGCTTAATACAGGCACATAAATTTCTTCATTTTTCTCCATAAAAATGCCTAAAACGTCATCGCTTCATCATATTAAGGCACCTCTAATAAAGTAACATAAAACATACCACCAAATGATCAAAAAGACGTATAAAAGATCTTCTCGGCTCTCGAATCATAATCTTCCCAAATTATCGCGAATAAAACTCAAAACCGTATCCAAATAGACTAAAAATGACGGATATTGCTATGATAAATATATGAGAAATGCGCAATATCAAATCACCCCACACTAGAGTCTTGCTTGTCCTCAAGCAAATCCGACTCGAAAATAATCCTCTACTAAATAATAACGTCTTCATAAGTGTAAGTAGAATCAACGAACAATAACCAAATGAGCAACTAGCGTGGGCACGGTTTAAAGAGAACAACCAACAATGTGACTTCCACTTGTAATCCCAAAAATCTCCAACATCCCCAAATAAAGTATTGGCACAATAATAGTACTAACTCCAACAACGTGCACCAAATATGTAATCCAAATAAATGAAGAAGATCTCGAACCTGAATATGTCTTCAAATATAAAATGTGGATACAAGTGGAAACCATGAGCCGAGAAAGTGAAACCTTCGAACCAAAGAACCATACGGGCTACCCCGCGATTGGTCAAGCCAATGCCTCCCACAGTACCTAACATCGTGAGATGTTGGTAAGAAAATAATGTGCTTAGGAGGATACACATTACGTCCAGATATCATCGATAATCATGAGGTAATCATCTAATCCGTTAAGTCAATCATAAAGATTGAGGTACATCAGGCTTAAAAGCTGATATCTTACCTTTCCGGAGGTTATCCACTAGGAATCTGATCAATCACTGACATTTTGTGTATCACGGTGCGCTTCCCATTTGGCTAGCAAATCTCCCTCATTGAGATAAGCTTTGACTACCAGTTTCCCTGTTTGACGTTGAGGCCTGGTAGATTTCCAGTCGATTTTAGCAATGACTTTTCAAGATTTTTCGTCACCCTACAACTGGTCTAGACTACAACTTCTGAAACAAATCAGCAAGTGTGTCATTCGGGAGACTTGACTCCCTTTAGAATGGAATAGATACATCCTGTGTGGTTAAATAAAGTGGTCGGGTGCAACATTGTCCTTGTTAGGAGAAACAATGAGGATCACCCTGTTTAAGTTTTTGATCTAGCTCATGGTCCAGTTTCGACCACACGCTACTATCACCGTACGGTTGACACCTGCCTTCGTGCAGATGACCTACGTATGAATTTTAATGTTCATGTAGGATTTCACATTCAAAATAATGAACATGTTTTGAAAGTTCAAGACTTTCTCCTCTAACAGTACCTCATCGTGAAATGATGGGTAATGAAATGGTATCGCTTAAGAGGTATACGTACCAAGTGAAACGGTCGGAAGACTTTACTTTCTTAATGAGTGGATTTGAGTCACTCGGGAATGCCAATCTATTTCAATTGACACTCGGTTTAAATCCCAAAAACCTTTGGGTGCCATAGCTTTTGGCTATGGGTTGTGTTGTCTAAGCAAACACAAGCACGTAGCTATTGTTCCTAAAAAGGACAACATTGGTGAAGCTCTAGGCTCCTCTTCCCACAGTATCACACCATTAAATGATGTAATAATAAAATGGTATAGTTTCAGAAGTCTGCTATACCAAGTAACCAAAAGTTTGTGATCTAGCACGTGATTCGGTCACAATCACGCTATGCAATCACCGCTCTCTCACAGTTTACACCCGTTTTGGTACAGGTGACCTACTATTGAGGTTTCCGAACTCGTAGGATTTCATGTTCAAAATAATGAACATGTGAAACAATTTTGGCTTCTTTGAAAACACGAAATATACCATAAAATACCAAGCCAATTTTCAGAATAAAGGTTTTGGCCGAATTTTCAATTGTTTTTCAACTTTTTTATTTTATTTTTAAACTAACTTTTCTGTTTTTTTTTTATATTTTACCCCTAATTTTTCAAATTTTTTTTACGACCAAAACCCGTGAAACGTCAAGTCTTTTTAAATCAAAACTAATATAATGATGATTTCATTAACAACCAATCTGAGAGATTTTACATCCCCCAATCACCCCACACTAGAGATCAAGTAATGTCCCCATCACTTAAGATCAAAAATAGATAAAAATCGAAAGGGTTATGTGATAAAGAAAATATAAAAACTTATCGAGTTAACCACTGATCGCGGAATACCAGTGACAGATGGCGCTGAACTGACTGCCAGCATAAGAACATCGTCCATTCCCGATCATCACATCAATATCATCAATCATGCAGTTTTGCTGAACTTAATGCCAGACTTGAAAAATCGTTTCACCATCAAACCTAAGAAAATAAAAACAACTACATAAAACGGGACAAGGTGGCACCACCCGGTACCGAAACGCCTTGTCCCCGAATAAATCCACAGTACATAACTAAAGTAAATAATTATCCAAGTACAGAACCAAATAAAAATGTTTTCAAACAAAATACAACATGATCATCGGGCTCGCAGGCCCTCCTCACTGAAAACCATCATACGGCCAATTGTCGTATGGATACTGCTGCTGAAACCTCTGATGCGCATCTTCCAACCTTTTCGGCTCACTATAAATCGGGGCCTGCACTCGTGGCCGAACTGGACTACGATAATACACGGGTGTCTGAGCAGTAGTACCATAATAATGATCCGGGTTGTAGTAGAAAAGACGAGCATCGTGCCTTTGCCAATCGTTTCCATATGCCATCCATTGCTGGTTATGTAAGGACTCAGCCGACCTCTCATCGACCCGCTGCTGACTTTCCCACATACGGTCATTATGCGACCGTTTTTCTCCCTGAAACTCATCAAATTTATCTGACACATCGATTTGAACATTATCGACACTCGAAACCAAATCATTCCAAACTGTCTCCGAAACACCCCAAGGCTGACCACTACCCGAACCAACGTGCTCCTCTGACTCGGAACCAAAACACTCGTGGATGTAAGCCGCAACTTCCTCATCATCATCGTATTGCGCACCACTACCACTCGCCCCACCTTGTTGAGACGGCTCAACATATTCAACTAACATAGACCGATCCGAGTCCCACATCAAAATTTTTGCATTAATATAAAATCGAACCCCAAATGGTTTCATTGAATCCCAAGCCGGTGTACAACAAGTGAAGTTAATATTGAAAAACCGAGCAATTTTAGTAACATAATGACCACCCAAAAGTGGTTTTGCCTTTTGTTTCTCCATCGCATGCGTACGCAAATACTCACCTACCAAATTCGCTAAATCAGCAAACTGTCCATGCTTAATCATATAAATGGACCACAAATCATGATTTGTCACCTTGTCATGCCCATTCGCTCGTGCACAAAATGTACAACCCAACAACCTCTTAATCAATCTTGCATCTTTGTCCCGAATGTCCGACCCCTTTGATTCACTAGACACAAATGGATTCTTCCCACTCAGTTGATACCAATATTGTTGTGCATTAAAGAATTCGGCACCATAAAATTTAGTTTCGTTCAAATACTGTCCTAAAATGAAATCATCCATTTCGGGGTACAAATTTAATGCCCGACAAAGATCAAACCTACTCATCTCCCTATCCATCCCTCCTAAGCGAAATTGTAAGAAACTCGTATCTGAAACTGCACGGCGACGATTAAAAGTCAATGTGGAGAAGAATTCCCACACCAGTTCCTCATAAATAACATCCGTACACAAAAACGCCTGCTCCCATGCGTGAATGAAATGGTTCCCTGGTTGTTTTACGCATGTAAGCACCCCTTGGAGATGAGTTCTCAAATGTCTTCCCGCTTGTTCTAACGGGGCCCAGTCTAAATACCAAGTACCGGTGATGAGACGCCTTCTAATATATCCAAACCTTTCGGCATACTCTTCATCATTCCTTAACGCTTGTAACCAATTTTTAGGATTGGTTTGAATTTCCAAAAGTCTCTCTTCCTCCCTTTGAGCATTTGAGATTCTTTGCTTCTGTATCAACAAACACCAAACAAACCAAACACAAAAGCAAAACATTACCATTTGCATTAAAGATTAGTCCCTGATCATATTCAAAACAATCCACATTTCAAGCATAAGTCAACCGTAGTCAACAAACTTCGACAAGCAATAATCAATTATGACCAATATGAAAATCACAAACAATCACCCTTTCCAAGTACGCAAACAATTATCATTCACTAATACATCTCAACATACACTTAAACCGTTCGAATCAATAACATTAGTGGAAAGATAGTTTGAAACTCCAAATTTAACTATTCAATCCCAAAAATTAACAACAACTAACACAAAGTCATCATAGCATCAATTTCATGGCATCTATATCATACAAAACCAAATTAATCATAAGAAAACCATTCAGTTAAGACTAGAACCCTAAGGACCCGGCCAAAGTGACACACCCCACACTTATCATTCAAGTCAAACCATAATTAACAAGACCCATAACCAATTTTCCCAAATTACTCATCTCTAATTCAAAATCAAATTAACCATGAACCCTAGAATCAAAGATATGCATGAAAAACACAAAAAGATTATGAATTGCATATATACTAATCATATTCAACAAAGACCCAAGATAAAATTAAGCATACAAGACCAAAATTAACAACCCCACATAAATTCTAAACCTAATCCGAATTTAAACAACAAATAAGTATGCAATTAGGCAAGAACAAGATAAAGAAAGTCAAAATCGGACCTTTGGTGCCATTGATTAGAGAATTGATGAAGAAATTTAAACAAAGATTGAAGATTAAAGATTAGGGTTTGAGAGATTTTTGAATCGTGCATGAAGTTGATAAGTTGTGTGTGTTTTTCAAACAGCAAATAACCCTAAAAATCCTTAATTCCCGTCGGGTATTACCATTGGGTCGGGTTTGACCCATTTCCTTTTATAAAAAAATGAATTTTAATTTCCACCATACAGGACCCGCGCCGCGGGATCACCAGCCGCGCCGCGACTTAATGCATCAAAAATCCCTGAACTTTTAAAAACCCTCAACATGCAAAACCCTTGTTAACCCGCGCCGCGGGCTCTACAGCCGCGCCGCGACTTAAAACAGTCGACTTTTCCTTTTTAAAATTTTAAGTTTTTTCAACTAAAACACAATTTCGCGCAACCAAGCATCCAAACAATGATCATGTTGTACCTGTTCAAGCATTAAAATATACAAAACAAAAATAATATACAAACTCTACAACAAAGATTACCACCAAGACTATCACGCGTCGTTAGAGGTAAAGATGAGTTTAATCTCATCATCCACCTCTTGTGGTCCATCGACATAACGTTTTATCCGATGACCATTAACCTTAAACTCTTCCCCCTTCGAGTTAACCAAATCAACCGCCCCATGGGAATACACCTTACGAACAATAAATGGTCCCGACCACTTAGACTTCTACTTTCCGGGAAACAAATGGAACCGTGAATTGAAAAGAAGCACATGATCCCCCTCCTTAAATTCCTTAGGATCTTTTAAACGACTATCGTGCCACTTCTTTGTCCTTTCCTTACTAATCAACGAGTTTTCATAAGCATCTAGCCTTAACTCCTCTAGCTCATTTAATTGGCTCAAACGAAGGCATCCCAGTCCCGCCTCCTTAAGATCAAGATTGCTCGTTTTGAGAGCCCAAAAAGCCTTGTGTTCAATCTCCACCGGGAGATGACATGCTTTACCATAAATTAACCGAAAAGGAGTGGTTCCGGTTGGCGTTTTGTGAAACGACCCGTCCTAATCCATCCGGACAAAGTGCATATCGATTATAAACGATTCATAATAGTTGATTACATCGCGAGGTACTTGACCTCTATATGATACATTTTACAAACATTGCATTCGTTTTTAAAAGACAAACTTTCTTCGAAAGTTGACGGCATGCATACCATTTCAAATATATGTCCAACTATAATTGACTTAATAATAATCTTGATGAACTCTATGACTCGAATGCAACGTCTTTTGAAATATGCCATGAATGACTCCAAGTAATATCTCTAAAATGAGCAAATGCACAGCGGAAGATTTCTTTCGTACCTGAGAATAAACATACTTTCAAGTGTCAACCAAAAGGTTGGTGAGTTCATAAGTTTATCGTAAACAATAAAATTCATCATTTTGATAGACCACAAGATTTAAATCTTGCATGGTACAAACGGGCCCGAATCCTACACCCACCTGTAATGTACATGCGATATCTTTTAAATACAGTACACTTTTCTCGTGTACGCAATCCATTTTTCATAAATCTTAGTAACCGTACACACATCTCGTGCACAAAACTAATACACATAACCTGTGTATAAAAATTATTCTCTCGATACATAACATTCACATCAATTGGTGGCGATTATCATGTCCACATAATTCAATGGTGGCAATTATCATGTCCACATAATTCAATGGTGGCAATTATCATGTCCACATAATTCAACAGTGGCAATTATCATGTCCACATAATTCAATAATAATTTGCAGAACTTCTGTCTGCATAATAATTCATTCGAGGAATGTTTTGCTTGTGTCTATCCCGTTAAACATTTATAAAAGCATTTCATGTATTCTCAGTTCACAATATATTTCAAAAGTATTTAATAAAACAGTTATAAAAACAGCGCATGTATTCTCAGTCCCAAAAATGTAAAGAGTAAAAGGGAATCAAATGAACTCACGCATATAAATATTGTAAAACAGTTAATAAAGCATTTGCATGTATTCTCAGCCCAAAAATGTAAAGAGTAAAAGGGATTCAAATGAACTCACCTAATGTATTTTGTAGTAAAAATACATATGACTATATTAAACAATGCAGGGTTAGCCTCGGATTCAAGAACCTATATTAATTGCATTTCTATTAAAACATATAATAGGAATATCATAATTTCATTTATATATATATATTATTTATATATATATATATTTTTTGTAGTTATATAAGATTTATACTAGATTTCATTTAAAAACATATACTTTATGTTATACCTTAAATTATATGTTATATATATTTATTTTGCATATGTATTTAAAAATGATTAATATAGTTATATTAATATCCATATATATATAATTAGGGTTATATTAAAAATACCTTGTTTGTTGTATGTAAGTTTTTATAAATGATGTTAATAAGATTTATATGTATAGTTATATAAAATATTAATATATTTATAGTATATATAATAAGTATGTTTTATGTACAAATTATTTATTTGTTTAAAAATGATAGTTTTGATAATAATGATTTACTAATAATAATAATAATAATAACACTAATCCTAATATCTAATGAATAATACTAATAGTAATCCTAATCATTTAAAAATAATAATAATACATACATTAGTAATGGTATTAATAATAAGAATCATAATACTTGTAATAACAATAATCAATATTCATAATAATAATAACAACAACAACAACAATAATAATAATAATAATAATAATAATAATAATAATAATAATAATAATAATAATAATAATAATAATAATAATAATAATAATAATAATAATAATAATAATAATAATAATAATAATAATAATAATAATAATAATAAGGATATTACTACCTTTAAAAGAGCTTGAAAGGGTTTCCTAAAAAAAATAGCCAGTGCCTAGGATCGAACCCGTGACCACTTGCTAACCCAACACCCTACTAAACCACTCTGCTATGCTTGATTTTCTGTTTTATAACGCGACCCATATATATATATATATATATATATATATATATATATATATATATATATATATATATATATACATATATATATATATATATATATATATATACATATATATATATATATATATATATATATATATATATATATATACATATATATATATATATATATATATATATATATATATATATATATATATATAATATCTAGTATCTGTTTATCCCTCATCTTCTTCATCTTCAACAATTACCTGACCCAAGATCAAATCTCACTACTAACATTTTACAAATTTATGTTTTAGGGTTTTATAAATGTCTCAGAAACAATTAGAAATCAATTACATTAATTAAAACAAAAAATTAAAATAGAAAAATGCTGTAACAGAAAAAGAAGAAATCGTTTTGAAACTCAAATTCAAATTCAAATTTAGAGGCAGTTTTAAAATAAACTTTCTTCATGAATTATGTAACAAAGCCTTCATAAAACCTTTCTGGATCGTTAATTACAACATACATATCATAGAAACCTCCAATTCGATCATTGAACACGCGTTTGACTTTTTACTCACGAACTTTGACTCAAAAAATTCAGTTTAAATAGAAGTAATTGGGAAATAATCTTTTGCAGATAGTTTTCATAAATGATTCTTAACAACACAGCATCAATATTTTTTGAAATTAGTTTCGAATTCGCGTTTTGACAAGAAATCATGAAGAACAGGGCAGAACCTGTTTTCTTCATCAATTTTCCATTTAATTTGACAGTTTAAGGTTGTAAAAATTTATAATTGAGAGTGAGTATGTATTGTTAATTGAATGTGTTAATATTTTAGAGAAATCCTTTATTTTATAACACTAGATTGTCGACAGAAAATAATTATTACGGGAAAAATAAATATAAAAAAAAATGACAGTGATAGCTAACAGAATATGATCGTGTTGTACTGGAATGACTTTATTCGATTTGTAATTTAGTTTAGAGTCAAAAATCGTCTACAGTTTAATAAAGATTTGAAACAGAACACGCTCCTATATGTGTAATGTTTGTATATAATTGTATATATATTTATTTGTATAAATGTTTATATATATAACTATATCTGTAATTTATATATATGTATTTATATATATCCAGTTTTCTATGTCTGTATATAACTGAAATATATATATATATATATAAGTATATATATCGGTGTTTGTATATTTGTATATATCAATTATATATATATATATATATATATATATATATATATATATATATATATAAATATATATATATATATATATATATATATATATATATATATATATATATATATTCAGAAACAAGATCGGACGTTATTCCGGGCAATGCAAGGAGGCCTCTTTCGCCATTCTTTCTAAATGATAAACTATTATTAGCAGAGTCCTGTGTTTTTAATAAACAGTCGCTACCCCCAGTGGCTCTGTTGTTTTGCACGCCTACGGAGAGAGACTTAAAAAGTACCGACGCTCAATCCCAACCCCGACTAACTTTTTTCTTAACTACCTTATTCACAGACCAAAAAGGGGAGCTCTGGCTTCTGCAAATGTGAAAGAGATCAACATGTTTTCTCGAACGAACAGATTTACACCGTCAATGGGATACAGCTAATGTCGATAAGGAAGGGAGGGAAGGAGCTCTTATATATATATATATATATATATATATATATATATATATATATATATATATATATATATATATATATATATATATATATATATATATATATATATATAAGGAAAACACAATAATAATAATTATATTAATTATTAATAATAATGATGAAACTATTAATAATAATAATAGAAATGATAATAATAATAATAATAATAATATCAAAAATATTAATTTTATTTGTGCGTATCAAGTTTTACATTTTTAATATATATTTTATATAATAATATTAACTATTCAAATGTTCATATTTGTGTTATAATGAATTTATTGTTATTAATATTAACATAACAATTATATTCAAACTTGTTATTTAATATATTACAATTTATATCTTTTATCCTAATTACTATATTAAATATACTAACTTATATTAAATATTTAATATTTATAATTTACAATACATTTAATATTATTTATGTTCAGTATTCGTATATATAATTATACATATACGTTTTAATAGCAACTTATTTATTCTGTATTTTTTTTTTACATTATTAATTCCAATTGATTGGAGTGCATTTTATTAATTTAAAATAATATCTATGTATACTTGTCTTTATATCTATATATTTATTTACAAACAATTGTTCATGAATCGTCAAAAATAGTCAAAGGGTAATTAAATATATGAACATAGTTCCAAAATCTTTGAGACTCAACATTATAGACTTTGCTTATCGTGTCGGAACATATAAAGATTAAGTTTAAATTTGGTTGAAAATTTTCGGGTCGTCACAGTACCTACCCGTTAAAGAAATTTCGTCCCGAAATTTGAGTGGGATGGTCATGGTTGACATTAAGTATGTTTTTCATGGCTCATATGAGCTAGAATTTAGAGTTTTATCATCAGCGAGTGATTTGGATAAAAACAAATCGTTTATGTGAAGAATACGAGTGAAGCTATCACAAAAGAGTGAAATGAATAAATGAAGTTTCGTTTTAACTTTTGACGTTGTCTTGGTTGAATTCCGAGATTCAAGGGATTCAAAGAAAGTCTTCGAAATCTAAAAGATCTGATTCTTCGAGATTTAAGGGAATTAGGATTTCTTTAATTAAATGCGATAATCTGTTTCGATTTCAACGTCTGATACTCCCACTATAAATGAACCTCTTTCGTTTCATTATTTCCCACAACTCTCAACTTTTATACTTCAATTCATATTCCCAAAACGTTTGCCAAATTATCAGAAGTTACTGGAAAAGATGGAATTCTCAAGAATATAAGTTCTTGATTTTGTTTAGAGATTCAGCAGAATGCAAGGGTCATGTAAAATGGCACATGATGACGTTATGATCTGTGAATCATCACGTTCCATTTAAAAACTCAGCATGACTTACCGTAATATAATCACGTTGATCAAGTGTCATTATATTATACTAACTCATGCATCAATTTCCAACACTACTTCAAAATCATTCATAATTCAAACTCGAATTTTAAAGAAATTTAGAAACTAAAGTAGTTTCCTTTATGATGTAATATAGATAGCACAAAGAGATAAATAATTTAGGATGAGAATATTTATAAAAATATCTTCAGAAATATCGAAGATATTTATGATGATATTTTGGAATTTCTAAGTTCGATGGTTGATGAAGAAAAATTTTCCGCAAGATTTTAACATGACTTCGAAGAAAGATATTCTCTAAAGATTTCAACGGATCCAGAATTACCTAGATTCTTTGATTATAGGGTTTGGTCCTTGTATTTATCCTCGGTCTCCTTCATGGTTAGCTCAATCCGTTTTCTAGTTTCAACTTTTCTGAGCTTTTCCAACATACTATTATTATTATTATTATTTTATCATCAAACTTCCGATGATTGAGGTCGTTTACGGTTGTCTACGATTTCTGCTGCTTCATTCAGCTTTTTCAACGTTCAGAGTATTGATTTGTAGACTGAGTGCTTTTCAGAATTTCAGAATGAAAGATCATAATTCTAAGAGATAAATGTTATACATATAACGGTTGATGTAGATATGCTGTGAGTTTTCAAAGTACTGATTGTTGATTCCCAATAATTGGTATGGCAATTATTGTTACAAGATGTAGATGAGTACATAATAGAGTTTCAACGAACAATAATGATTTTTCGGAAAGTCAAAGATCAATGAAGTTGCTGGTAAGTTTACCGCTAATGTGGTGGAATATAAATGGTTCTCCGGTAACGATGACGAAAGGTAAACTTATATATCAAAGTTATGGTAGAGTTTACTCGAATGAAAAGTCGAAATTGATTTACTGAAGCTGTGACAAATTTGGCTAATTTGAAAAGGAATTGCAATGTTATTTTCGGTAATAACAATGCGAAAGGAGTTAGCACAGATACGTGTTAAACGTTTACTCAGGTTCCGAGTGTTTTCGGAGGCATAACTATATGTATCAATCTTTTCTTCCGTAGATGAAGTGCGGTTGGTTCATCCTCTAGATTGAGGTGTTTTCAAGAATCATGAAAGGTTTGAATGCAGATTATAATCGTCAAGTTACAAATGAGGTTTAAGATGAAATCAAGTGGCAAACTTGAAGAAATGTTTAGTTTCATATGTTATAATCAATATTTTAATTCATTTTAATTTATCCAATATTATTAGTCCACAGTCGATAGTCCACAGTTAACAGTCTAATAATTCATATATAGTTTAATATATAATATTCGAATTAATTAATACGTGTCGTGACCCGTATACGTCTCAGAATCGATCACAACTCAAACTATATATATTATTGTAGAATCAACCTCAACCCTGTATATAGCTAACTCCAGCGTTACTGCATATAGAGTGTCTATGGTTATTCCAAATAATATATATAGATGCGTCGATATGATATGTCAAAACCTTGTGTACGTATCCCGATATTTAAAGTGCGTAAAATAAATAACAGAAATTAAATGACGATAAATAAAATTGTGAGAATTAAAATTGCGATAAATAAAATGCAATAAATAAATTACGATAAATAAATTGCGATAAATAAAAGGTAATACAGAATTAACAGTTAGCTAGGAACAGTTAGCGTGGATTCTTAAAAAAAAAAATTCATAGTTAATTTGTCTGTTTCTAACAAATTTTATTTTGTCAAATGTTTTCTTCATTATGCCACTTGTTGGATTCTGATAAGTCAAAATCCAAATATGAAATCGAATGAAAATGGTTATTCTGTGGTGAACGGATTCGTATATCTGTGCATGTAAGTAGGATAGTAAATGACTGTTGAATCAGATTCGAAGAATGTACAGTGTAATTTAATAATGTGAAAACTAAATATTCCTCGGGTATTACCTACCCGTTAAAATATTTTCACCATTATCAGTTTGTACAAAAGAATTTTTAATTACAATCTTTATAAAAATATATATACATATATATTTTCTTCAGATGTAATCATGGATTTAATGAGTATATAATATTAAACTCATTTGGTTTACCGTCAAAACTAGAATACACAATCTCTATAACATTAGAGATTACATAATCGCCATGAAGAACAAAGATATTTTATGTAGAACGATACGTAGAATGATGATTATACTCGAGGTACACAATGAGATGTTGAGGCATGGATTGTTGATGGTACTGGTGCCGATGATGTTGTTGAAGCTGGTAAATTTTTCACCATATTCTCCAAAAATCATTACTCAGGCGCGAAGTTTGTTGACTTCTTCAATTACTCCAGGATGATTGTCGGTCGGAACGAGCGAATGAATAAGGTTTAGAATTGTGGATAGAATATAATCTGAAGAAATACTCTGGAAATAAGTGTGGAAATGGTGTTTCGAATGGGTTCGCCGGTAAATGTTTCAGGTTCTTCACCAAGAGGTGAATCCGGTTGGTGGAAGGGATCACCTTCTTCGCGTCTCCATTGATTAAGTAGACTACTAACCCATCTCCAATTCATCCAGAATAGATGATGACTAATTGATTGATTCATTCCGGTTACACTGCTTTCGGAGCTCGAGTGGAAATCCATATCGGAATAGCTGTCGTAATAACTATCGGAATAGCTATCGAAATCTGAGGGACTCGAACTGGTTGAGGGATTCATCTCGTATGATCAGATGAAGTATTTTCGGTATGAAATAGATTATAGGATGTAGATTAGTACCCTGCAATACATAATTTACATATGCATATATAATACTAAAATCCCATAAGTTACGGAGGAATCTACGAAAGCTGTTAGGCAAAGGTAATAATAACAGATACGCTAAGATATGAATTTATCTATACACTGTCTATGCAATAGAGGCAGTAAGACGTGTCTAGACTTTAAGGATGATAAGCAAATAATTTCTTAAGGATGATAAGCAGATGATTTTCGACTAGAAATGATAAGCAAAACTTTTGACATGCAGACACGGTCAAATTCCAGACTCATTAATGCATTCTAACAACTACTAGTTAGACACACTAATGCAAGACCTGGTTCGCTAAGACCTCCGCTCTGATACCAACTGAAACGACCCATCCTAATCCATCCAGACAAAGTCCATATCGATTATAAACGATTCATAATAGTTGATTACATCACGAGGTACTTGACCTCTATATGATACATTTTACAAACATTGCATTCGTTTTTAAAAGACAAATTTGCTTTACATCGAAAGTTGATGGCATGCATACCATTTCAAATATATGTCCAACTCTATGACTCGAATGCAACGTCTTTTGAAATATGCCATGAATGACTCCAAGTAATATTTCTAAAATGAGCAAATGCACAGCGGAAGATTTCTTTCGTACCTGAGAATAAACATGCTTTCAAGTGTCAACCAAAAGGTTGGTGAGTTCATAAGTTTATTGTAAACAATAAAATTCACCAATTGGTGGCAATTATCATGTCCACATAATTCAATGGTTGCAATTATCATGTCCACATAATTCAATGGTGGCAATTATCATGTCCACATAATTCAACAGTGGCAATAATCATGTCCACATAATTCAATAATAATTCGCAGAACTTCTGTCTGCATAATAATTCATTCGAGGAATGTTTTGCTTATGTCTTTCCCGTCAAACATTTATAAAAGCATTTCATGTATTCTCAGTTCACAATATATTTCAAAAGTATTTAATAAAACAGTTATAAAAATAGCGCATGTATTCTCAGTCCCAAAAATGTAAAGAGTAAAAGGGAATCAAATGAACTCACGCATATAAATATTGTAAAACAGTTAATAAAGCATTTGCATGTATTCTCAGCCCAAAAATGTAAAGAGTAAAAGGGATTCAAATGAACTCACCTAATGTATTTTGTAGTAAAAATACATATGACTATATTAAACAATGCAGGGTTGGCCTCGGATTCAAGAACCTATATTAATTGCATTTCTATTAAAACATATAATAGGAATATCATAATTTCATTTATAAATATATATTATTTATATATATATATATATATATATATATATATATATATATATATATATATATATATATATATATATATATATATATTTTGTAGTTATATAAGATTTATACTAGATTTCATTTAAAAACATATACTTTATGTTATACCTTAAATTATATGTTATATATATTTACTTTGCATATGTATTTAAAAATGATTAATATAGTTATATTAATATCCATATATATATATAATTAGGGTTATATTAAAAATACCTTGTTTGTTGTATGTAAGTTTTTATAAATGATGTTAATAAGATTTATATATATAGTTATATAAAATATTAATATATTTATAGTATATATAATAAGTATGTTTTATGTACAAAATATTTATTTGTTTAAAAATGATAGTTTTGATAATAATGATTTACTACTAATAATAATAATAATAATAATAATAATAACACTAATCCTAATATCTAATGAATAATACTAATAGTAATCCTAATCATTTAAAAATAATAATAATACATACATTAGTAATGGTATTAATAATAAGAATCATAATACTTGTAATAACAATAATCAATATTCATAATAATAATAATAATAATAATAATAATAATAATAATAATAATAATAATAATAATAATAATAATAATAATAATAATAATAATAATAATAATAATAATAATAATAATAATAATAAGGATATTACTACCTTTAAAAGAGCTTGAAAGGGTTTCCTAAAAAAATAGCCAGTGCCTAGGATCGAACCCGTGACCACTTGCTAACCCAACACCCTACTAAACCACTCTGATGTGCTTGATTTTTTGTTTTATAATGCGACCCATATATATATATATATATATATATATATATATATATATATATATATATATATATATATATATATATATATATATATATATATATATATATATATATATATATATAAAATATCTAGTATCTGTTTATCCCTCATCTTCTTCATCTTCAACAATTAACTGACCCAAGATCAAACTCACTACTAACATTTTACAAATTTATGTTTTAGGGTTTTATAAATGTCTCAGAAACAATTAGAAATCAATTACATTAATTAAAACAAAAAATTAAAATAGAAAAATGCTGTAACAGAAAAAGAAGAAATCGTTTTGAAACTCAAATTCAAATTTAGAGGCAGTTTTAAAATAAACTTTCTTCATGAATTATGTAACAAAGCCTTCATAAAACCTTTCTGGATCGTTAATTACAACATAGATATCATAGAAACCTCCAATTCGATCATTGAACACGCGTTTGACTTTTTACTCACGAACTTTGACTCGAAAAATTCAGTTTAAATAGAAGGAATTAGGAAATAATCTTTTGCAGATAGTTTTCATAAATGATTCTTAACAACACAGCATCAATACTTTTTGAAATTAGTTTCGAATTCGCGTTTTGACAAGAAATCATGAAGAACGGGGCATAACCTGTTTTCTTCATCAATTTTCCATTTAATATGACAGTTTAAGGTTGTAAAAATTTATAATTAAGAGCGAGTATGTATTGTTAATTGAATGTGTTAATATTTTAGAGAAATCCTTTATTTTATAACACTAGATTGTCGACAGAAAATAATTGTTATGGGAAAAATAAATATATAAAAAAATAAAATGACAGTGATAGCTAACAGAATATGATCGTGTTTTACTGGAATGACTTTATTCGATTTGTAATTTAGTTTAGAGTCAAAAATCTTCTACAGTTTAATAAAGATTTGAAACAGAACACGCTCCTATATGTGTAATGTCTGTATATAATTGTATATATATTTATTTGTATAAATGTTTATATATATAAATATATCTGTAATTTATATATATGTATTTATATATATCCAGTTTTCTATGTCTATATATAACTAAAATATATATATATATAAGTATATATATCGGTGTTTGTATATTTGTATATATCAATTATATATATATATATATATATATATATATATATATATATATATATATATATATATATATATATATATATATATATATATATATATATATATATATATATATAGGAAAACACAATAATAATAATTATATTAATTATTAATAATAATGATGAAACTATTAATAATAATAATAGAAATGATAATAATAATAATAATAATATCAAAAATATTAATTTTATTTGTGCATATCACGTTTTACATTTTTAATATATATTTTATATAATAATATTAACTATTCAAATGTTCATATTAGTGTTTATAATGAATTTATTGTTATTAATATTAACATAACAATTATATTCAAACTTGTTATTTAATATATTACAATTTATATCTTTTATCCTAATTACTATATTATATATACTAACTTATATTAAATATTAAATATTTATAATTTACAATACATTTAATATTATTTATGTTCAGTATTCGTATATATAATTATACATATATGTTTTAATAGCAACTTATTTATTCTGTATTTTTTTATTTTTTATTTTACATTATTAATTCCAATTGATTGGAGTGCATTTTATTAATTTAAAATAATATCTATGTATACTTGTCTTTATATCTATATATTTATTTACAAACAATTGTTCGTGAATCGTCGAAAATAGTCAAAGGGTAATTAAATATATGAACATAGTTCCAAAATCTTTGAGACTCAACATTATAGACTTTGTTTATCGTGTCGGAACATATAAAGATTAAGTTTAAATTTGGTTGGAAATTTCCGGGTCGTCACATTTTGTACGCCGTTCTAAATGCCCATAAGGCATCATCAAGCTTAAACGACCACTCTTTAGGATTAGAACCAATGGTTTTTTCAAGAATCCTCTTTAAAGCTCGGTTGGTGTTTTCGACTTGCCCTTTGGTTTGAGGATGGTAAGATGTCGAAACTTTATGGGTCACCCCATATTGTTTCAACACCTTTTCAAGTTGGGCGTTACAAAAGTGAGTTTCCCGATCACTAATCAAAGCTTTCGGGGCACCAAATCGAGAAAAGAGTTGTTTAAGGAACGAAACTACAACCCGTGCATCATTAGTGGGCAAAGCTTGCGCTTCGACCCATTTCGAAACATAATCGATGGCAACGAGAATGTAAAGCTTATTATTTGATTTCGGAAACGGGCCCATGAAGTCAATCCCCCATATATCAAAAACCTCGCAAACTTGGATGACATTTCGAGGCATCTCATCTAGTTGGGTGATTTGACCCGCCCGTTGACAAGCATCGCACGATTGACAAATTCGGTTGGCATCCTTGAAGATAGTAGGCCAATACAAACCGGCCTCAAAGACTTTTCGCCCCGTAACTTGGGGACCATAATGCCCACCCATCGGTCCATGATGACATTGGATAAGAATGCGCTCGCATTCGTCTCCGGAAACACATCGGCGGATCATTCCATCAGAACACCGCCTAAAGAGATAAGGGTCCTACCAAAAATAATACTTAATGTCACTAAAGAATTTCTTACGTTTATGATGTGATCAACCTTTTTCTAAGAACCCTCCAACCAAGTAATTAGCAAAATCAACGAACCAAGGGTCTTCACACTCTTCCACCTTCATGAGATATTCATCGGGAAAATCATCATGAATAGTAGTCTCATCGAGAACCTCACGGGAGGGATTCTCAAGACGTGAAAGGTGATCGGCTGCTAAGTTCTCGGCACCCTTTTTATCCCGGATCTCAACATCGAATTCTTGCAAAAGCAAGATCCATCTAAGAAGTCTAGGTTTAGCATCCGGTTTAACAAAAAGGTACTTTAGAGCAGAATGGTTCGTAAAGACTATAGTCTTAGATAAGAGTAAGTAGGACCGGAACTTATCAAACGAAAAGACCATCGCAAGGAGCTCCTTCTCAGTGGTAGTATAATTCAATTGTGCTCCTTGCAAGGTCTTGCTTGCATAATAAATGGGTCAGAAATGTTTCTCGACCCTTTGACCCAGAACAGAGCCAACAGCAAAGTCAGAAGCAACGCACATAAGCTCGAATGGAAGGGACCAATTCGGAGCAATTATGATGGGTGCATTGATCAGTTTCTCCTTAAGAATATTGAATGCCTTAAGGCACTCTTCGGAGAAATTCCACGGTGTATCCTTTTCGAGGAGTTTGTTCATCGGGTTAGCAATTTTAGAAAAATCCTTAATAAATCGCCGGTAAAAACCGGCGTGCCCGAGAAAACTCCGAACACCCTTAACATCGGTGGGAGGTGGAAGGTTCTTAATAGCTGTTACCTTCGCGGGATCCACCTCACTACCATCCCTAGAAATCTTGTGCCCGAGTACTATGCCCCCTCGCACCATGAAATGGCACTTCTCCCAGATGAGCACAAGATTAGACTTCTCACACCTTACCAACATCCACTCTAAATTAAGAAGGCATGAATCGAAAGTGTCACCGAAGACCGAAAAGTCATCCATGAACACCTCCATGAAATCCTCTATCATATCGTGGAATATGGCCATCATGCACCTTTGAAAAGTGGCCGGAGCATTGCAAAGGCCAAAGGGCATGCGTCGATATGAGAATGTGCCATACGGGCACGTGAAAGTAGTTTTCTCCTGATCCTCGGGCGAGATAGGAATTTAGAAATAGCCCGAAAAACCATCAAGAAAACAATAAAAGCTGTTTCCCGCTAACCTCTCTAGCATTTGATCCATGAAATGTAACGGGAAATGGTCTTTGCGTGTGGCGTCGTTCAACTTCCGATAGTCAATACAAACACGCCACCCCGTGACAGTCCGAGTGGAAATTAACTCATTTTTATCATTGGTGGTAATAGTCATACCACCTTTCTTCGGTACACAGTGTACCGGGCTAATCCAAGGACTGTCAGAGATCAGGTAAATCAGACCTGCATCGAGGAGCTTAATGATCTCTTTCTTCACGACATCTTGCATGTGCGGGTTCAACCTCCTTTGTCGTTGCACCACAGGCTTGGAGTTATCCTCCATTAGGATTTTGTGGGTGCAATAGGAGGGACTAATACCCTTGATGTCGTGAATTTTCCATGCAATGGCCGGTTTATGGGCCTTGAGCATGGTTACAAGCTCAATTTTCTGACCTGTAGTAAGAGAAGAAGAAATAATTACCGGGAGCTTAGATTCCTCCTGAAAATAAGCGTATTCCAAATGATCTGGAAGTGGCTTCAATTCTAACTCAAGAGGTTCCTCAATTGAAGACTTGCTCCGGTAATCTGCATCACGTTCGAGTTCTTTGAACTCCTCCTCAGTCGGCTCATAGCCGTTTTCCATCAAGGTGGTCAAAATATCCACCTCCTCAACCTGCAACTCTTCATCAATTTCAACCAATGAACACTCTCCTGAACCCTGTAACTCTGGGAATTCCTGTAAAAACTCAGGCTGCACATTGTGTTAAGAAAATAACACGTATCATCAGTGTAGGCAGGGTATTTTAAAGCATGGTTGATTGAGAAAGTTGCATGCAAATCATCTATCCTAAGGGTCAACTATTGGCCATAGACATCAATGATACACCTAGCAGTATTTAAAAATGGCCGACCCAAAATCAGTGGAATCCTCTCATCCACTTCCATATCCAACACCACGAAATCGACTGGGAAAACTTTAACACCCCGTCAAAAATCCCTTTAACGGAATATTAACTCTGGTCCCAGTGCTTGGCTTGACTTCTACGTAACAGCAATATTCTACAGCGGAAGCAATTAATACCTGAGAATAAAACACGCAAAACGGATCAACAACAATGTTGAGTGAATCTACAGGTTTTAGGTAAACAATACAGTATGTTTAAGAAATACATTTCGAAAACGGTTATTAGTGGAAGACCACCAAGGTTCAATGTTAAAAGTTAGACAACTCCGTGTCCCATTTCAAAAGTTTGTTGACACTACCATGTCAAGTTTCAATCATTTGTAGACAATACCATGTCAAGTTTCAAATATTCGTAGACAATACCATGTCAAGTTTTATCTCATTTGTTTGTAAACCACAGTTTTAAATAACGTTTTATAGTATCTGAAAAACAGTTATCAGAAATATAGTTTAGTTTCCTTGACCACGAGATTTTACAAGTACAACTCCAAGTTGCGAAACGTTTGCATAATCTATGAGCACCTGAATACTAGCAATGACCCGAGTATAGAATCCACTATACCCGCCTTTACCTCATAAAAATGTTATATACTTGTACGAATGTATTATGTTCAAAATAAATGCACCACAGTTTTTATAGCGGGTGAGGTTGTCAACCTAACGGATCCGTCCATCTAAATTGTGCCTACACCGATGGTATTTAAAGTATTCAAGCTAGAGGCTTTTTGAACAAACTCAATATGCATATATATTACTCGTGTCAATACAAAAGCATTTGGTAATGTAAGTATAACAGTGTGTATTCTCATCCCTGAAAACATGTAAAAAAAAAGGGACTGTAGACTCACCTTTGAATAAAGCTCGGATTGAAAAGTGGACAATTTACTTGTACGATTTATAGCCGAGTATTGCAACCTAAGTATATGTATTTAGGTTGGTCAATAAATATGTCTTAAACAAGTGTGATTTCATAGTATAAGTTGTCTTATTGCTCGAATCGACGCGTTTCAAAGTAGAAGTCAACATACAGTCAACTAATTCATGCAAGTCAAACAAAGTCAACCGAAGTCAAACCGAAAGTCAAACTTGGTCAAAGTAGTCAACTAAAGTCAAAATCAGTAGGTTCATGTCAAATGTTGGTCAACATATCAAACCTAAGTCAAACAACCCGTTTTAGATCATAATTGGTCAATTTCACAATTTCAGTTTATCGTTGCGCACAAAGTTCATGTACATGTAGCAAACTTAGCATATTATCTCATAGTACAAAATTCAAGTAAACATGGAAAACTCCAAATCATAAGTATACTAAAAATAAATTCCAAAAAGTCTGGCCAGGGTCTCATACGATAAATAAAAGTCAGGAATCAGAAGGGGTACATTTGGGGTTCACCAAGTCAGTTTCTGACCGCGCACTGATTTGGTTTTAGCTATAACCTGAGTTAGGAACATGCAATCGATACAATACCAGTGTCCATAGTTCAAAAACAAGTTAAACTAACACATATAAAAAATCGAGCAATTTTGGTTTAGCCAATTTGTACAGTTTATTCATGCAAATTGAACATTCAGTTTTTCAGCTCAAATCAGAATTTACATAAAGTATGGCCCTATTGTGCCCAATGCATAAGGTTTCAGAGATTGACATAAACTAACAATAAGTCACATATCATGTTAAAATTCATATTCCAGAAGCTTACATGCTCATTCAATACACACAATCCACAGAGTATAAAACAGAGAGCAATTTACAGATTCGATTCTAGTTTCGCTAGTCAAATTCGCACGCGATTAGCCGAAGATCTAGATACAATTAGCCTATGATATCTACATAAAAGATGAAGTACTTTTTGTGTAGATTTCAAATATTCAAAGATTTAATCACAAAAGCTAACACATTTTATCATACAAGGTCGTTTTCATGCAAGTGCTGTATAAAACTACTTTTACACTAATTCAAGCATATCTTGGGTTTTACATAAGCAAACGACATGATATCCTAGTGTAAACTGAGTGTTTTTAAATTACCTATCCAATGGTATAAATTTCACAATCCAATTCGTGGTCTATCAAACTCAGATTTCTGATCAATCACAAAAACACAACGTTAATTTCAATTGGCCATAACTTGATCATCCGGAAATGAAATCAAGCGAATCCAAAGCCTAAACTCAATAGTTTTTCGCAAGGAATCTAATTATAATATAATATCATACAATTGAAAAATTAAAATTACTGTACACATCAAATACAAATTCGGTTTTCGCATAAAACAATCAAGACGAGCAATTTATCGCATCTAGTATTCATCAAACATCAAGACTTGAGCAATAGACAACCTAATGCATGAAACCTTAATAACAATCTGATTTTATAGATTAGAGTTTATGTGTTTATACCTTTGATCACAAAATCGTTTATACAAACGCGTAGAGAACGATGCAAGCAACAATATTGATCAAAGAAGCAAAAACAAGAGATCAAAACTTGATGGAGAATTGTAGGGATGAAGGTATGGGATTATTTGGTGTGTATGAGGCTGCAATCATGGAGCAAGAATGATAGGAAAAAGAATGGGACATGTTCTCTTGTTACTTAGAAATTAAGAGAATATAGTTAGTGTCCTAAACAACCAAAAGTCAACAAACATGGGCCTAAACTAATAGTCAACATGCATTGCTACTCATGGGACCAAGGATGATGAGGTATGAGGTCATGGCCATGTGGCCTCGGGCTCGGGTCTCGGGCTCGTTTTGTGTAAAAGCTCGTTCGCGCGTGGTTCGTTTCGAGTGCCATTAACCGTACCGAATCTCCTGAACGTTAACTAGTCGTTGAAACAAAATCACCGTGTTTAATTCATTAAGTAAATAATAAATTAAATTTCTTTCATAAGTTCAATAATTATTAAGAATAATTATTCTATCGTTTTTCTGAGTTCCGTTAACTGAAAAGTTTTCTAGGCGATTAACTTTAATCGTATCGTTTCTAGTTTAATTCGTCAACCGAATTAAGTTCACTAATTAATATAACATATTAATTCAAGTAATCCACTAAGGATTAAGTACGCATTTAATTACTTTAAATACGAAAAAGTTTCACGTAGCCACTGTTAACTATTCTGGAAAAAAAAATTGGCGTATGAAAATTGTATGATTTAACTAACGATCGTCAAGTATTTAACGGAAGTTTTAACGAAAAAACTCGGGTTGTTACATTACCCACCTGTTATTGAAAATTTCGTCCCGAAATTTGGATGATGGCAGTTATTGATGAAAATAAAATATTTTCGTATCATTAGAAATCCACGTTTCAACGTGAGCTTGAATTCTATAACTAAGTTTGCAAATAAAGTTTATACTTGGCTTGAATAGTTTGTCTTTCCAGACGTAAGCCTTCATACATTCTTTTATTAATAGAATTTGGTCATATACGAGTGTTTCGTCAAATAATATGATAAGATTAAATAATCTTTCGAGATCTCTATACGGATGGACTTCTAAGGTCCGTGTTTCGTAATGAATACGAGTTAAGTGTATAGAATTTCTTATCATCAAGAATATGAATGAAATGATTCGGTTACGTGTAAAAATACGACTGAATATGTCACTAACGGATGTATTGAAGTAATAGTTGTCCGCCTTGACTTTTCGATGTAATCACAATTGAATCTCCTAAATTTAAGGGATTTGAATATAATCGTTTGAAATCTGTAAGATTTGGATCCGGTAATTAAGGAAATTAGAATCCTTTTCTTTTTGATTTAATACGATTATCTTAATCGGCTGACGCGTTGATATGGTAAAAAGTTTTGATATAAATTAATCATCTCTGCGTCCTTATTTTCTCAACCTCAATCTTCTTACTTTCAAAATTCTATTTTCGAAAATTTTGTGAAGATGCTTCATCCGCTCTTGATTTTCGTTACTATTTTGACTGTGTATACAGTCATTCTTCTTTTTAGTCTACCACCAGAAGAATCTCTGTTCTTCTATAATGCTCTAGGGGTGACAGTATTTTTAATTCTACCACTCCTCTGTTTTTCAATACTTATTGATATAAATGGTTTATGATCTTCCATGTTTGTTGTCTTTTATATTCTGACCTATTTTTTGAAGACTCATACTTTTTATCCAAGAAGATCTTCAACTTGTTCTTCTATACATGGTCAAATAATACGGATCAATGGCAGGTGATAATGCAGAAACATTCGTTGTTCATCGTCATAGTATCCGTTTTCACCTTGTTTTCTCTTCTCGACTTTAAATCAAGCAAGTAATGGTCCAGAATTCGTAGGTATGGAGTTTCGAATGATCATAATATACAAAGTAGAAAGGAAAGGTAATAGCACAATTTGATTTGTCAAATTATCAGAATATCCGAAAAAGACCGAATCATCAAGAAATATATTTCCTTGATATGTTTAGAAGTTAAATAGAATGAAAGAGTTATGTAACATGGTTCATGATAATTGTAAGGTCTGTGAATCATCATCTTCCATTAGAAATTCAGCATGACTTCGGAGCAAGATATTCTCTAAAGATGTCATCGGATCCAGAATTACCTGGATTCTTTGAATATAGGGTTTGGTCCTTGTATTTGTCCTTGGTCTCCTTCATGGTTAGCTCAATCCGTTTTTCAGTTCCAAATCTGAGCCTTTTTCAATACGTTATTCTTTACCATCAAACTTTTGGCCATTAAGACCATCTATATCTTTTGCTGCTTCGTCAGCATTCTCAAGGTTAACGAATCTGAATCGTTGGTTATCAATCCGAGATGGTTTCAAGAGATTTTATTTTTAGATGATTAAACGCTGATTGTAATCGTTAACGGATCTAATGGTTGACGAATAGGCGTTGTTGATTTCAAAAGTAATGAATGATAATTTCGATGGTTTGATGTGATAATTCATCATAGAATACAAATGAATATAATTCATGAATGTAGTGATCTTTAGGAAGATAACACTTGCTAAAGCTTTACTTAGATTCTGATACGTCAAAATCAGAATATGTAGTAGTTGTTCTTTATGAACGGATACACATATCTTGTGAGTGTAATTAGTATAGTTACTGATTATTGAATCAGAATTTGAAGAATGTATAATGTAACATATTAATGTGAGATATAAATATTTCTCGGGTTTTACCTACCCGTTAAATATTTTTACAATTTTCAATTTGTACAGAAGAGTTTTTAATTATAATCTTTATGAAGATCTATATTCGTATATATTCTTCAGATATAATCATGGATTTAATGAGTTAATATAATATTAAACTCATTTAATTTACGGTTGAAGATAATCTCCAAAACCTTAAAGATTTCATAATTGTCGCGAAATATTTCGCTAATGAAGTTATGAATCAATACTTCATCGTTCATTGTTTATTGATATACCTCGGTATATGATATTGATGCTCGTGAAGTTCTTGTGAAATTTACAAGGCACGAATAATGTTTTCTAGAAAGTTTCGAGTACATCGAAAATAGAAGTGAAAAATCAAACATGTATTTGAATAATACACTTAGTTTATTATGAAATGGAGTTTATTGTGCTGAAGCAGTGATTAATGATTGTTAAGTCATTAACGAAGGATGTACATCATAGCATATTAGTGATATGATTTAACCAAGTAGTACATACTAGTTAAGATTCACACGTAATAGTTTAGTACGAAAAGATTTATTATTGTTCCAAACCATATATATATAAAGTATACATATATAATTTTTTTTTAGGAAGAATGAGTCAATACATCTTAACTCACAATTACTAATATTCCTTGGTATCTATGGGGTGTATGATGTTGATATCCGAAGTACCGAGTGTGATGTTGAGGTGTGGGATGCGGATGTTGTTGTTGGTGAAGCTGATGCTATTGGTGGTGATGTTGATGGTACTGGTGGTGTTGGCTATGCTGCTGGTGCTGCTGGTGCTCTTAGATTTCGCACCATATTCTCCAGAGCCACTACTCAAGTGCGAAGCTCGTTGACTTCTTCTACTATTCCGGGATGATTGGCGGTTCGGACAAGTGGGTGAATAAGATCTAGAATTCTGGATATTAGATATTCGTGGCGGGATATCCTGGAAATGAGGGTGAAAATGGTGTTCCGGATTGGTTCGCCGGTAAGTGCTTCAGGTTCTTCACCAAGAGGTGAATTCGGTTGGTGGAAGGGATCGCCTTCTTCTCGCCTCCATTGATTAAGTCGACTACGAACCCACCCCCAATTCATCCAGAAAATATGATGGCTAATAGGTTCGTTCGTTCCGGTTACGCTGTCCATGGAGCTCGAGGAATCAGATGAGAAATCCATATTATGTTTTTGGAATAGGGTTTGATATGAATTGAGTGTTGGATGCTATGTTTGTCTCCTTGAATACGTGTATATAGCAAAAAGATTTCCTTAATTTATGGAGGAAATTTAGGAAATATATCAGACAAAATCTAATATAATAAGTATGATAGCGACAGGATTAGCCTATATGTAATTGGTACAATAATTGCAGTAAGATGTCGGTGGATCAAAAATGATAAGCAGTGAGAAGTAGTGATCGGTCGCGACTAGTGGTGAGAGGCGGCGTTGAGTAGTAGTAACCAACGATAAATAGCAAGGGGTAGTGGTATAAGATGATGAGTATGTCCAGGCAGTGTCTTCGTAGTGCCAAGTAGAAATCAGGGGTGACGGACAGTGTCGGGTAGTGACGAATTGTGACGTGATTACACGCTCCTTATAGGTTATAATAACAATTAAATCGTACGGTGTAAATTTCTACACATATTTGAAATTAAACGGTTTATGTTCTAAACGGTATTTATCCAAGTAACCTACTTGACTCGCTCCCAATTCCTTATTTTGCGATGTCGGAACTTCTATATGAGTTACCGTAATGTAATCCCGGTCATTACATTACGCTATCTCACATTTCCATTCGACATAACTCCATAAGTTCAAGATGGCGAAATCAACTTAATTTAGTTAAATCTCGCGTCGCGTGTACGTATGTGATTCGTAGTATAACATTTAGTTCAAGTCCATATCATATGGGTATAGGGTGTATATGTACGTGATGTAATGTGTAGCCCTACATGTCGTATTGTGAAGCAAATAGTGTATGTATGGTGTATAAAAGTCATCCAAGACACACGGCTATAGACTAGACTTCACTAATGCGCCCTACAATTACACACACTAATGTATCCTAGTTCCCTATAGCCAAAGCTCTGATACCATCTTTAACACCCCGTCAAAAATCCCTTTAACGGAATGTTAACTCTGGTCCCAGTGCTTGGCTTGACTTCTACGTAACAGCAATATTCTACAGCGGAAGCAATTAATACCTGAGAATAAAACACGCAAAACGGATCAACAACAATGTTGAGTGAATCTACAGGTTTTAGGTAAACAATACAGTATGTTTAAGAAATACATTTCGAAAACGGTTATTAGTGGAAGACCACCAAGGTTCAATGTTAAAAGTTAGACAACTCCGTGTCCCATTTCAAAAGTTTGTTGACACTACCATGTCAAGTTTCAATCATTTGTAGACAGTACCATGTCAAGTTTCAAATATTCGTAGACAATACCATGTCAAGTTTTATCTCATTTGTTCGTAAACCACAGTTTTAAATAACGTTGTATAGTATCTGAAAAATAGTTATCAGAAATATAGTTTAGTTTCCTTGACCACGAGATTTTACAAGTACAACTCCAAGTTGCGAAACGTTTGCATAATCTATGAGCACCTGAATACTAGCAATGACCCGAGTATAGAATCCACTATACCCGCCTTTACCTCATAAAAATGTTATACACTTGTACGAATGTATTATTTTCAAAATAAATGCACCACGGTTTTTATAGCGGGTGAGGTTGTCAACCTAACGGATCCGTCCATCTAAATTGTGCCTACACCGATGGTATTTAAAGTATTCAAGCTAGAGGCTTTTTGAACAAACTCAATATGCATATATAGTACTCGTGTCAATACAAAAGCATTTGATAATGTAAGTATAACAGCGTGTATTCTCATCCCTGAAAACATGTAAAAAAAATGACTGTAGACTCACCTTTGAATAAAGCTCGGATTGAAAAGTGGACAATTTACTTGTACGGTTTATAGTCGAGTAATGCAACCTAAGTATATGTATTTAGGTTGGTCAATAAATATGTCTTAAACAAGTGTGTTTTCATAGTATAAGTTGTGTTATTGCTCGAATCGACGCGTTTCAAAGTAGAAGTCAACATACAGTCAACTAATTCATGCAAGTCAACCGAAAGTCAAACTTGGTCAAAGTAGTCAACTAAAGTCAAAATCAGTAGGTTCATGTCAAATGTTGGTCAACATATCAAACCTAAGTCAAACAACACGTTTTAGATCATAATTGGTCAATTTCACAATTTCAGTTTATCGTTGTGCACAAAGTTCATGTACATGTAGCAAACTTAGCATATTATCTCATAGTAAAAAATTCAAGTAAACATGGAAAACTCCAGATCAAAAGTATACTCAAAATCGATTCCAAAAAGTCTGGCCAGGGTCTCATACGATAATTAAAAGTCAGGAATCAGAATTGGTACATTTGGGGTTCACCAAGTCAGTTTCTGACCGCGCACTGATTTGGTTTTAGCTATAACCGGAGTTAGGAACATGAAATCGATACAATACCAGTGGCCATAGTTCAAAAACAAGTTAAACTAACACATATAAAAAATCGAGAAATTTTGGTTTAGCCAATTTGTACAGTTTATTCATGCAAATTGAACATTCAGTTTTTCAGCTCAAATCAGAATTTACATAAAGTATGGCCCTATTGTGCCCAATGCATAAGGTTTCAGAGATTTACATAAACTAACAATAAGTCACATATCATGTTAAAATTCATATTCCAGAAGCTTACATGCTCATTCAATACACACAATCCACAGAGTATAAAACAGAGAGCAATTTACAGATTCGATTCTAGTTTCGCTAGTCAAATTCGCACGCGATTAGCCGAAGATCTAGATACAATTAGCCTATGATATCTACATAAAAGATGAAGTACTTTTTGTGTAGATTTCAAATATGCAAAGATTTAATCACAAAAGCTAACACATTTTATCATACAAGGTCGTTTTCATGCAAGTGCTGTATAAAACTACTTTTACACTAATTCAAGCATATCTTGGGTTTTACATAAGCAAACGACATGATATCCTAGTGTAAACTGAGTGTTTTTAAATTACCTATCCAATGGTATAAATTTCAAAATCCAATTCGTGGTCTATCAAACTCAGATTTCTGATCAATCACAAAAACACAACGTTAATTTCAATTGGCCATAACTTGATCATCCGGAAATGAAATCAAGCGAATCCAAAGCCTAAACTCAATATTTTTTTGCAAGGAATCTAATTATAATATAATATCATACAATTGAAAAATTAAAATTACTGTACACATCAAATACAAATTCGGTTTTCGCATAAAACAATCAAGACGAGCAATTTATCGCATCTAGTATTCATCAAACATCAAGACTTGAGCAATAGACAACCTAATCCATGAAACCTTAATAACAATCTGATTTTATAGATTAGAGTTTATGTGTTTATACCTTTGATCACAAAATCGTTTATACAAACGCGTAGAGAACGATGCAAGCAACAATATTGATCAAAGAAGCAAAAACAAGAGATCAAAACTTGATGGAGAATTGTAGGGATGAAGGTATGGGATTATTTGGTGTGTATGGGGCTGCAATCATGGAGCAAGAATGATAGAAAAAAGAATGGGACATGTTCTCTTGTTACTTAGAAATTAAGAGAATATAGTTAGTGTCCTAAACAACCAAAAGTCAACAAACATGGGCCTAAACTAATAGTCAACATGCATTGGCTACTCATGGGACCAAGAATGATGAGGTATGAGGTCATGGCCATGTGGCCTCGGGCTCGGGTCTCGGGCTCATTTTGTGTAAAAGCTCGTTCGCGCGTGGTTCGTTTCGAGTGCCATTAACCGTACCGAATCTCCGGAACGTTAACTAGTCGTTGAAACAAAATCACCTTGTTTAATTCATTAAGTAAATAATAAATTAAATTTCTTTCATAAGTTCAATAATTATTAAGAATAATTATTCTATCGTTTTTCTGAGTTCCGTTAACTGAAAAGTTTTCTAGGCGATTAACTTTAATCGTATCGTTTCTAGTTTAATTCGTCAACCGAATTAAGTTCACTAATTAATATAACATATTAATTCAAGTAATCCACTAAGGATTAAGTACGCATTTAATTACTTTAAATACGAAAAAGTTTCACGTAGCCACTGTTAACTATTCTGGAAAAAAAATTGGCGTATGAAAATTGTATGATTTAACTAACGATCGTCAAGTATTTAACGGAAGTTTTAACGGAAAAACTCGGGTTGTTACAAAAACCAACTACCCGGTCTTAACTAACATATTCTCTATAATTCCACGAGGGAATTTAATGGAGCGGTCCGCCAGCTGAATAGCCATACGCGTGGGTTTCAACTCCCCGGGGTCTAGCTTCAAATAAATAGAATAGGGCATTAAATTTATGCTAGCCCCCAAATCTGCCAATGCCCTCATACAATCCAAATTACCCAGTAAACAAGGAATGGTGAAACTCCCAGGATCCTCAAGCTTCTCGGGAAGCTTGTTTGCAACTACCGCTGAGCATGCGGCATTCAACCTGACTGAAGACACGTTCTCTAGCTTCTTCCTGTTAGTTAGCAAGTCCTTAAGAAACCTTGCATACTTGGGCATACCTGTAATTACATCAATAAAAGGCAAATTAATGTTAACTTTTTTAATCAAGTCCATGAACTTGGACTTTTCTGTCTCCAGCTTTTCCAATCTCTGCTTCCTCGGGAATGGGAGCGGTGGTTGATACTCTTTAACTACCGGCTTCGCAGCGACAGTTTCCGGTACCCTCACAACTTTCTCAATCACCTGTTCCGGCTCCTTATCCCCCTCCGATTTACTAACAACAACTGGCTCACTATCCTTAACCAACGACACTCGCAAATCATACTCATCTGGCTTCCTCGGTGGATCATATGCTAAACCACTTCGGGTGGTGATAGCATTAACGTGCCCATTTTTCGGGTTATTATCTGTCTTGCTCGGTAACTCCCCCGGTTTCCTCTCATGATTCTGATTAGCAAGTTGACCAATTTGTTTCTCCAAATTCTGAATAGCCACTTGTTGATTTCGAAACATTTGATCATTCTTCTCATTGTTTTGAGTAACAGTAGTAACCAGCTGAGTTTGAGACATCACAAGCTTCTAGATCATAGCTTCAAGGTTGGACTTTTTCTCTTCGGCTTGGATTTTCTGAAAATACCCGGGAGCTTGCTGTTGATATCCTCCACTAGAACCTGGCTGGAACCTCGAACCTTGATTACCTTGAGGATTATAGGGATTGTTGAAATTCCTATTAAACTGCGCACGTCCCTGAAAGTGATTGTTGTTCTGTTGACTAATATAAGCGATCTCTTCTTTCTGGTTCATAGTCAAACGCGCATCACAATCTTTTCCTAAGTGTAATCCCCCACAAAATTCACAACCAACCTTAATACCATGCATGTCCTTCTCCAACTTCTCCAAGTGTCTACCAAACTTGTCTAACTTAGCATTAATAGACACATAATCATCATATGCACCAGTGGTTTCGGTTCTCTTAACTGACGCTGAACGAGTTGACTCATGATCTTGATGCCATTCATGAGTGTAAGCAGCTTGCTTTTCAATAATCTCTAATGCCTCTTCTTCTGTCTTATCCATCCAAGTCCCACCTGCTGCTTGATCAATACTCTGACGAGTTGGGATGTCACACCCCTTATAGAAAATTTGGACCTTTTGTAAATCATTCAACCCGTGTTGCGGACACGAGCGTAACAAATTAGAATAACGGTCCCAAGCATCAAATAGTGTCTCGCTGCTCTTTTGTCTGAATTGAGAAATATCTGCTTGTAGTCTAGCAGCTCGAGAAGCAGGGAAAAACTTTGATAAGAACTTATCTACCAACGTGTCCCAAGAGGTAATCGCTCCTTCTGGTTGCTTATCTAACCATCTCTTAGCTTCTCCCTTAAGAGTTCAGGGAAAAAGCCTTGTCTTGATCGAAGCATCGGCAACCTCATGCAGTTTGAACAAGTTGCAAACATCGTTGAAAATACGAAGATGCTCGTTAGCATCCTCACTATCTTTGCCATGAAATTGGCAGTCAGAAGAAATCGAACTCAGGATCGGACCTGTAATTTGAAAAGGCTGAGTAATGTTTGGTTGAGTAATCGAATTGCCTTGGCCCCCTCGTGTGGCCTTCAACTTTTCTGCCATAGTCTGAGGAATATTCGGTTGATCAGCTTGGTCATCCATATCTTCAGTCTCGAAAAGATCTAATGAAACGTAAGATTCTTCTTCTTCTCTAATTTCAGGTGGTGTATCGGGCACCACAGTCTCTGAACTACTACCCAAATTAATTATATGAGCACTCGAAGAAAAAGATGAATCCACCGTAGACTGTTGCTCGTGACTTAACGCTCTGAATAACTCTCTTTTGGGTTCTGCAAATGGTTGAAGAATCGGATATTTAGAAGAACGCGTATGTGGCATGCACTACCTGTCACCTGCGAAATCACAACTACAAACTGATTAAACGCAACGATTCAACTGAGAATAAACAAAAAGAAATAATAAACTATAACTAAAACTAAACTAAGAACAATTAGATAACAATCTTAATTTTCGACACAACTATCCCCGGCAGCGGCGCCAAAAACTTGATGTGTTAAATCGCATCTATAATTTATATAATGGGAAATACCGGTTTAAAGGATTACTACACACTAACAGGCTGTGTACCCGATCGTGCAATAGTATAAAGTTGGTAAATCCGTATTCGTTCCAAGGACAGTTTAGACGTGAAAATTAAGATTGTAACTAATGGAAATAAACTAAGTTAATCTAGAAAATGGAAATTACGAGATAATAGTTTTGGTGGCTATTTAACGATTAGCCAAATCAAAGATAGCTTTAATTAATAACAAGAAAGAACAATATTTTTGGTATTTTAGAATTTAAGCTTTAAAGCAAACAAACAAGTAAAAATAAGATAGTTTAAATCAAATAGGAAAAACGAATGTTCGTCTAGACTCTTTACACCTAGTCTTGGATGCATTTAATTTAAGCCCCAGTTATTATCTAACCTATGCAAATTATTTAATCGGTTCACCTGGAATTCCCCAGCGCAAACACTTCAATTAAAATTACACGACACGGAATTCTCCGTAGCCTAAGACCTCCTAATTGTGACCAAATATTTCAACTGAGATGAAGACTTGAATCGCAATCACACCAACTCTCGTTGTGTGTAATTCACCCCTATTTCGTCTAGCCTTTTGAATTCAATTTACTCTCATCTCCGAGTAAGCAAACAACCAATTAAGACAAACCAATTTTAAATTTATGCATTAAATTAATGAACTCTCGTCCTATCAAACAAATACACAACCAATTGAATCGAAAAGTCTAGCTTTAATAAGAATCGTTCTTTAATCCAAACATCAAATCATCATAAATAAAACGAATAACTGTTAAGTAGCATCCAAAACATAGGTTTATAAGTCTAGACAAACATTAAAATAACTAGCCAATAACCATGGCAACAAAAGAAATCAAAGTAATAAATAATAGAGAAAACATTGTTGGATAAGTAAGAATCAACCTAACACAATGAATCTTGATTATCGCTTGAATTGATCCTTGATAGCGGAATGATTGGGGCATTAGAATAGCCTTGGAATTCCCCAAAAGTACCCAAAAATCGCTCAAAGTGCTCAGAAAATTGGCTGACAAAAAGTGATTAAAAGTTAGGGTTGTATTTCCCTATTTATACCCTGAAAAACCAACCCAGATGCGACCCGCGCCGCGGGCTCACCAGTCGCGTCGCGGCTTAAAACTAGCCATCACTCCAACCATTATTAATATGCTCGACCCTCAATTTCAGTTATAACCCGCGCCGCGGGCTCCCCAGCCGCGCCGCGGCTTAATACAGGCATAGAAATTTCTTCATTTTTCTCCATAAAAATGCCTAAAACCACATCGCTTCATCATATTAAGGCACCTCTGATAAAGTAACATAAAACATACCTCTAAATGATCAAAAAGGCGTATAAAAGATCTTCTCGGCTCTCGAATCATAATCTTCCCAAATTATCGAGAATAAAACTCAAAACCGTATCCAAATAGACTAAAAATGACGGATATTGCTATGATAAATATATGAGAAATGCGCAATATCAAAGAGAGTATAATTATAAGGATTTTGCTAATGACAGCCTAAGGGCTGTCATCAATGTGCTTTATTATGCTTATTAGGTTGTACAATGCAATAATCGCCAATTAGAAAGTAACTGGTAACCGTATGTACAACCATATATGATATGTTAACGACAACTCTAAAGATTGTTGTTAGCAATTGTCCTAATTATAAATAATAAATTACTTGTATAATCGTAATCATATTGATTTATATAAATAATTATTAGTGAGAAGAGAAATTAATAAAAAAAATTCTTATTTAGATACATCATCAATAGATTTTAGGTCTTTTCTAGATTAGTCTTAATGGGCTCTCGTCATGGCTAGCCATGGCAAGCCCTACTGCTCTGGTGCTATAGATACGGACTTGTAATAGATTCATCATGTGTGTGGTGGGATACGAGCGAAAAAGGCATTTAATACATTTAATACAAAAAGTGTTTTAGTGACACTTAAAAAGATATTTTATTTGGTATTAATAGAGAGTGATCAACACACATTCATTTTAAATAATGTTAAACTATTTAGCATTCATCACATTTATTTATAAACTCTAAATGAAAACAAAATGTGGTTAAATCATTCAGAGTTAAAATATTTTCTTGATCATTCAGCATTTACATTTTTATTTAATACACTCTTTAAATTATATCCATATCCATAATTCCATAATACCTATCAAAATAATATAGTATTTCATTTATTCATGTAAGAGGATAATACGTTAATTATTACACACAATTTTTAGAGTGTTTGTTCAAAATGATTACCAATTAAATTAGAAGTTAAGTTCAATCAAAACCATTGAATCATTAAGAATTTAAACTATTTAACGCTAAATCGTTTCATTTAATCAAAAGGCAACCTTAGTTCCTTGTATACTTCATTTAAGTCTATTTTAACATGAACTCATTTGATAAAATACAAACTAGTATGATCACTTTAACTTTACATATATCATATATATGAAAACCATAATGTTATTGATTACTACCCATATATCATCGTTCGTTCCTTTCCTTTACTGAATCTGGAATAGCCTACTGGCCCTACTCCAGTGACCCCAAATATGAAAAAATAATTTAAGTTATAAATTAGACATGGAACTATGGAAGTACGCTCGCCAAAAAAGGATAGAGATGCCCCGTCCCTTCTTTCCCAAAGCCTTCGGAGTATCTATTTGAAAACATGAACTCTACAACATTTTATTACACACCATTAAGACCATTTGTAATGGTGACGGTGTGATGGGGCATGATAAGGTATTTTTGTGAGGTATAGTGCTGAAGTGGCAAATGTGTTGGCGTGATGGAGTTTGTAATGGTATGGGTGATGGTTGTGTGATAGAATAATAGGTCCCACATTTTTCTTTTCCTTTTCATTTGTGTTTGAATTTTGTTTTTTACATGGTTAATATTCTTATAAAAATAATACATATATAATAATTAAAAATAATGAAAACACACTAAAATTAATAAAAATAAATGATTACAAATTATTAAAATTCCTAAAATTGAAAAATTACAACAATTACAAAATTCTAATACAATTATTTTATTAGGATCGGGATTTTGATTTTGTTGAGACATGGTTATGAGATAAAGAAATATTATGTAGAGGATATGAGAAAGAAAATTATAGAAATGTAAGTGTTTTGTGGAAAAAAAAAATGTGAAGAGATGTATTATATTTATAGAGACATAAAAATTAATTATTTATAAAGTTATTTTCATTTAATATTAACAATAATTAATATATTGCAACGGATACATTTGAATCCTCCAATTAGAAGCAAGCAACCGATCACCACGCTCGTGTGATGCAGCCATCGCGCCTCATAATTTTCCTGGGCATCACACCACATCGCGCTGTTCAAGCGTGATGCTGATGGTCTAAATGTGTACCACAATAATGTTTACATATTACCTCCCTTTTACAATTCTTATGTGCTATTACTCGAACATATGCTATTTTTTTTTTTTTTTTTTTTGGAACGGCCAACCTTTTATTAAGCAACAAAAAAACAAAGAACCCCACCTAGCGAGAAGCTAGAGGGACAAACAACAATTTACAAAAGATTACATAATCAGGAATTAAAACAACGAACATTTTTTTCTCTACTAAAGAGGCAAAAAAAGAATAATAACAAATAGAATCGAACATATACTATCTAGACAACCATATTCTACTCATAATACATGCTTTAGATTCATGATGGTACCTATAGATGCACAAACCGGATTCGGACAAAAAAAACGGATTTTTTTGTCCGGATTTTCCCGAACCGGTTCCGGTTCCGGTTCTTGGCATCGGATTTTTTTCCGGAACCGGTTCTTTTTCGGATCTCGACCGGATTTTTTCGAATTTTTTTACTAGGATTCTATTTTGCCAATTATATTTTTACCGGTTCGATTTTTTTTAACGTTTGAACAACAATAATATAATCATTATAAAGAAAAGTTATAATGCTTAACACAATAGATAATATAAATAACAATATTCGAACAATACAATTATAAAAATAACACTTTTATTCTAACGATACAATAATAAAAATAACAACACTTTAATTCGAACAATACAATTATAATTAATACATTTCGAACTTCGGCATGGCGATCACCCAATAATGTATTAAGTCTAAAGTATATCGAGCTTCGGCATTGCCATCACTCGTTATACTTTAGTCGTCAAATGACCCAAATGTGTTATCTTGTTGAGCACGTTGAGGACCGCACTGAAAGGACCCGTTCATATACATTATAAACGATTCACAATAGTTGATTACATCGCGAGGTATTTGACCTCTATATGATACGTTTTACAAACATTGCATTCGTTTTTAAAAGACAAACTTTCTTTACATCAAAAATTGACGGCATGCATACCATTTCATATTACATCCAACTATAATTGACTTAATATTAATCTTGATGAACTCAACGACTCGAATGCAACGTCTTTCAAAGTATGTCTTGAATGACTCCAAGTAATATCCTTAAAATGAGCTAATGCACAGCGGAAGATTTCTTTAATACCTGAGAATAAACATGCTTTAAAGTGTCAACCAAAAGGTTGGTGAGTTCATTAGTTTATCATAATCCATCATTTCCGTAATAGTAATAGACCACAAGATTTCAGTTTCTATAAATATCCGTACACTCGCAAGTGTATAAAAGTATTCTATAAGTTGTAGGCACCCGGTAACAAGCCTTAACGTTCATGTTTTACCCTCTGAAGTACACCAGATCAGGTGTGTTTAAAATAACCTCGAAGTACTAAAGCATCCCATAGTCAGGATGGGGTTTGTCAGACCCAATAGATCTATCTTTAGGATTCGCGCCTACCGTACATAGACAAGTAGTTTAATGTTACCAAGCTAAGGGTATATTTCTGGTTTAAACCCACATAGAATTAGTTTTAGTACTTGTGCCTATTTTGTAAAACATTTATAAATCAGCGCATGTATTCTCAGCCCAAAAATATATATAAAAAGGGAGCAAATGAAACTCACAATACTGTATTTTGTAGCAATTATGTATATGACGGCACTGAACAAGTGCAGGGTTTGTCTCGGATTCACGAACCTATATTAAGTATATATATTTATATGTTGGTCAATATCTGTCTAACAATTTAGGTCAAGTCGTAGTGTATCACAATCCTAATGCTCGAGACCGACATGCAAAAGTCAACAAAAGTCAACTTGACCCAAAATGACTTTCAAAATCTATACATGTTTATTATATAACTTATATATAGTAGTTTTATATATTTAAATATATTTATCAGATCTTATTATACTAAATAATACAAGTCATTTATTAATAAATAAAAATTTATATTAAAATTCATATATGATAAAAATATACTTTTATATATCTCAAGTAATAAAATTTATAAAATTCACTTAATATCATAAAAATATAGTGGTATGTATTATTAATGTAATTACATTACGTGTGGTAAAAATATATTTGTACGCATATTTATTTGATAAAATAATATTGATAATAATAATAATGATAAAAATAATAAAATGATAGTTTCAATAAAAATATTAATTTTTAGTAATAAAGATAATTTTAGTAATAACATCAACTGATAACAGTTATAATAATCGTTTTAATAATAATATTAAAATTAATGATAATTCAGTTGACCATATCTTTTAATCCGTTCATCGAAACCACACGATTTCTAAATGAAAAGTTATTAATTTTTTTCTTCAGCTTTTCAACGACATGCATATCATATAACTTATCTCAGTAGCATATGTATCAAATTCGTGATTTATCATAAACTATTTAACGACGAAACTAAGCATACAAACATGCATAATCATATATACTCGAGCACTAGTCAGGGATACACTATTAATATATAAAAGATAAGATATGAATGCTCACGTATCAATATTGTGATTCAATATTGCAGGAAAGTACGTAGACGCAACGAAAATGATAAACGTTAGGTTGACCTCACGAGCAATACCCTTGATCAATACCCATAACCTTCATAGCTATAACCCATAATTTCCTTAGCTATATCCCATTTGAAAACTTATTTTGAAATCGTCTGAATATAACTCCGTCGTAGTATTTTATGTATACTAATAATATCTTGAAATAGTACTAAGTAAATATATATATATATATGTAATTCTATTGAGAGAGTTTAGATAAATATATTTTCAAGTTTCTATGAAATAATGAAACCTATTGAATTTTATTTATAATAGATTTTTGAATTATTAAAGTGAATTATTAAAGTATGAATTATTAAAGTGAATTATTAAAGTATGAATTATTAAAGCGAATTATTAAAGTATGAATTATTAAAGTGAATTATTAAAGTATGAATTATTAAAGTGAATTATTAAAGTATGAATTATTAAAGTTAAAGTAAAGTAAAAGTAAAGTAAAGGTAAAGTTAAAGTATAGTAAAAGTATAAAACTATGTACGTATAATACGCGTATAAAAATATATAATATTAATTTAAATCGTTATATATATTTAATAAAATAAAATATAAATATCGTTATCTTTATCATACTGGTTAAGTAATGAGTTGTCAAAAAGAATAGATTTCTTAAATCACAGTGGACCTCATAACATAGGCCCGTAATCATATCATAATGTATCTGATAATTCAATCATTTGATATTATCTCTTAATTCTGTCGATAAATATATCGAAACAAATATGTTCATGTAAAGTATCATATATCTAATAGTTTGTTAATGTTTTCAGTTAATATTATATATTATATATACATATCTATATACACATAATTGTTCGTGAATCGTCGAACACGGTCAAAGGGTAATTGATTACATGAATGTAGTTCCAAACTTTTTAAGATTCAACATTACAAATTCTGCTTATCGTGTCGGAAACATATAAAGGTTAAGTTTAAATTTGGTCGGAAATTTCCGGGTCGTCACAGTACCTACCCGTTAAAGAAATTTCGTCCCGAAATTTGATCGAGGTCGTCATGGCTAACTATAAAAATGTTTTCATGATGAATATGAGTTGATAAATAGAGTTTTATCATCATTGAGTAATATAGATAAAATAATTTAATTACGCGAAGAGTATAAGTGAAGCTATCGCAAGAGAGTGAAATGAGTAAACGTATATTCGTTTTAACCGATGACGTAGTTATGATTGATTTTCGGAATTCATGAGATTTAAAGAAAATCTTTGCAATAAGATTTGGTTCTTCGGCGATTAAGGAAATCAGGATCTTCTTTGATTAAATGCGATAATCTGTCTCGATTTCTCTGTCTGATATTTTACTATAATTCCACCCCCTTCGTTTCTTTATTTCCACATCTCACACCTTCTAGTCTTTCTCCCCAATTCATACTTTAAAGCATTCGTTAATATGCTTCATCTAGTATTGATTCTTGATATACTCTTAACTTTCATATATGTCATTCTTCTTTTTCATCTACCACCGGAGGAAGTTATTTTCTTCTACCATTACCTTGGGGTTATTATGTTTTTCATTCTCCCGTGTCTTTATATTGCTATACGCATTGATATACACGGTTTGTAATTTCGGGGTTGTTATCGGGCTTTATATTCTCCTTTATATTTCGGAGCTTCATGCTTTCGTTTTCTCTTTCCGACCTTAAGTCAAGCGGATAATGGTCCAGAATTCGTAGATATGAATTTTTGGATGAACATAGTTAATGTTCCAAGAAGAAAATCATAATTGCACGATCTTGATTTGGCAAATTACCAGAATATCCGAAAATATAGAGCTATCAAGATGATATGTTCTTAATATGTTTGGAAATTGGGTAGAATGTAAGAGTCGTGTAAACAGTACATGATGACAGTATGTTCTGTGAATCATCACGTTCCATTAGAAACTCAGCATGACTTACTGTAATATAATCACGTTGATCAAGTGTCATTATATTATACTAACTCATGCTTCAGTTCCCAACACTACTTCAAAAACATTCCTATTTTAAATTCAAAATTTTTATTTTTTTTTAGAATTTAGAAACTAACACAGTTTCTTTTTATGTTGTAACGCAGATATTGCGAAGAGATAAAAGATTTCGGATAAGAATAGTTGTGAATATATCTTCAGGAATATCGAAGATATTATAATAAAATATACGATAATATGGATGATGAAGAATATTTGGCTGTGAAGGTTTAGAATAAGAAGTAAGTTGTTTGCTAACGATTTCAGTAGACACTGAATCATTTGGATCCTTTGAAGGCAGGTTTAGTCTTTGTGATTTGTCCACAGCCTCCTTCATGGTCTGCTCAATCCGTTTTCCAGTTTCAACCTTCTCTTTTTCTCAGCTTTACCACCATACTATTCTTTATCATCAAACTTTTGACTGTTAAAGTTGTTTACAGTTTTTGCTGCTTCATCAGCATTTTTCCAATTTCGGAGAACTAGTTCATGGTTTGGGATGTTTTTCAGAAAATTCACATTCGAAGTATGTAAGTCTAGGAGATAGACGTTATATGTATAACTTTTGACGTAAAATTGTCCCGAAATTCAAAATACTGATTGCTAATTCCCAGTAGTTGGTGTGACAATTATTGTTACAGGATGTAGGTGAGTACATGATGGGGTTTTAATGAATAAGTATAGTGGCTTTTCAAAGAGGCTTAAGTCGAAGGTTAATGAAGTTGTTGATAAGTTTACTGCTAATGTGGCGAGATATGAAAGGTTCCCCGGTAACAATGATGAAGGGGTAATTGTTATAATAAGGTTTATTCGTATAAACAAATGAAGGTGATTTGATGGAGCTGTGACAAAACTGTCTATTTTGGAAAGAGATTGAAAAATTATATTTGGTAATAAATATCAAAGGATCTGACATGGATACGTGTTAAACTATAACTTTGGTTTCGAGAGCTTTTCAGATGCATGACAGTGGGTAATATGTGGTTGGATCATCATCTCGCATGTCTTTAGGAATTTCAAAGTGTTTGAACACATATTGTAATTGTTAATATACATATGATGTTCTAAGATTTTGAATGATACAAATATTTTTGTGAGTTCCATGAATAGAAATGAGGTTCTAGGACAGTTTTGAAGTCAAAGTATAGTTTTGAAAGATGTAGGAATCTATGAGTGACGATTTCGGTTATATCTTGAATCGAATTCTGAGATTTCAAAATCAGAATATGTAATTAGATTTTGAATGAGTATGGTTGTTTTGATTTTTATAAAAGAATGTATATTGTTGTGAAAGTAGGGAGTATAATGGATGATTTGCTGAATCAGATTCGAAGAATGTAACATATTAATTGTGAATTTATATATCTCTCGGGTATTACCTACCCGTTAAAAAAAATTCACAATTAATATTTTGTACAAAAGAATTTTATTACAGTCTTTATGGAAATATATATGTGTATATTTCTTCAGATGTAATATTGATTTAATGAGTTAATATTAAATTAAACTCATTTGATTTATGGTTAAGGCGAGGATAGATAATTTCTAAACTTTAGAAATTACATAATCGCCGTAGAATGTTTCCCCAATGAAGTTATGAATCAATACTTCATCGTTGTGATATTCCTTGGTATCTACATGGCGTATGACGTCGATGCTCGTGGGACAGATTGTGAAGTTGAGGTTTGCGATGCGGTTGTTGTTGGTGGTGGTAATGGTACTGTTGATGGTGGTACTGGTTATGCTGTTGGTGCTGCTGCTGGTGTTTGCAACCTTTGCACCATATTCTCCAAAGACACTACCAGAACGCGAAGCTCGTTGACTTCTTCTATTACACCGGGGTAATTGTCGGTTCAGACGAGTGGATAAATAAGATATAGAATTTGGTGTAGTATACAATCATGACGAGATACTCTGGAAATGAGAGAGAAAATGGTGTTTCGGACAGGTTCGCCGGTAAGTGCTTCAGGTTCATTGCCAAGAGGGCAATGTGGTGGATGAAAGAGATCGTCTTCTTCTTGTCTCCAATGGTTAAGTAGATTACGAACCCATCCCCAATTCATCCAGAATAGATGATGGCTAATTGGTTGATTCATTCCGGTCACGCTGCTTTCGGAGCTCATGTGGAAATCCATATTGGCATAGCTGTCGGAATCCGAGGAACTCGAACTGGTTGAGGGATCCATCTTGTATGATCAGGGAAAGAATTTTTTTGTATGAAATAGATTGTAGAATTTAGATTTGGTATTCTTCAATACATAATTTACATATGTATATATAATACCAAAATCCCATAAATTACGGAGGAATCTTTGAAAGATGTCAGTCAAAGTTCACAGTAACAGATATGCTACGATAAGAATTCGTCTATACACTATTATGCAATAAATGTAGGAAAACGCGTCTAGACTTAAGAATGATAAGCAGGTAATTTCCTAAGGATGGTAAGTAGATGATTTCCGACTAAAAATGATAAGCAAAAATTTTGACATGCAGACACGGTCGAAGTCCAGACTCACTAATGCATCTTAACAACTATCAGTTAGACACACTAATGCAAGACCTGGTTCGCTAAGACCACCGCTCTGATACCAACTGAAAGGACCCATTCATATACATTATAAACGATTCACAATAGTTGATTACATCGCGAGGTATTTGACCTCTATATGATACGTTTTACAAACATTGCATTCGTTTTTAAAAGACAAACTTTCTTTACATCAAAAATTGACGGCATGCATACCATTTCATATTACATCCAACTATAATTGACTTAATATTAATCTTGATGAACTCAACGACTCGAATGCAACGTCTTTCAAAGTATGTCTTGAATGACTCCAAGTAATATCCTTAAAATGAGCTAATGCACAGCGGAAGATTTCTTTAATACCTGAGAATAAACATGCTTTAAAGTGTCAACCAAAAGGTTGGTGAGTTCATTAGTTTATCATAATCCATCATTTCCGTAATAGTAATAGACCACAAGATTTCAGTTTCTATAAATATCCGTACACTCGCAAGTGTATAAAAGTATTCTATAAGTTGTAGGCACCCGGTAACAAGCCTTAACGTTCATGTTTTACCCTCTGAAGTACACCAGATCAGGTGTGTTTAAAATAACCTCGAAGTACTAAAGCATCCCATAGTCAGGATGGGGTTTGTCAGACCCAATAGATCTATCTTTAGGATTCGCGCCTACCGTACATAGACAAGTAGTTTAATGTTACCAAGCTAAGGGTATATTTCTGGTTTAAACCCACATAGAATTAGTTTTAGTACTTGTGCCTATTTTGTAAAACATTTATAAATCAGCGCATGTATTCTCAGCCCAAAAATATATATAAAAAGGGAGCAAATGAAACTCACAATACTGTATTTTGTAGCAATTATGTATATGACGGCACTGAACAAGTGCAGGGTTTGTCTCGGATTCACGAACCTATATTAAGTATATATATTTATATGTTGGTCAATATCTGTCTAACAATTTAGGTCAAGTCGTAGTGTATCACAATCCTAATGCTCGAGACCGACATGCAAAAGTCAACAAAAGTCAACTTGACCCAAAATGACTTTCAAAATCTATACATGTTTATTATATAACTTATATATAGTAGTTTTATATATTTAAATATATTTATCAGATCTTATTATACTAAATAATACAAGTCATTTATTAATAAATAAAAATTTATATTAAAATTCATATATGATAAAAATATACTTTTATATATCTCAAGTAATAAAATTTATAAAATTCACTTAATATCATAAAAATATAGTGGTATGTATTATTAATGTAATTACATTACGTGTGGTAAAAATATATTTGTACGCATATTTATTTGATAAAATAATATTGATAATAATAATAATGATAAAAATAATAAAATGATAGTTTCAATAAAAATATTAATTTTTAGTAATAAAGATAATTTTAGTAATAACATCAACTGATAACAGTTATAATAATCGTTTTAATAATAATATTAAAATTAATGATAATTCAGTTGACCATATCTTTTAATCCGTTCATCGAAACCACACGATTTCTAAATGAAAAGTTATTAATTTTTTTCTTCAGCTTTTCAACGACATGCATATCATATAACTTATCTCAGTAGCATATGTATCAAATTCGTGATTTATCATAAACTATTTAACGACGAAACTAAGCATACAAACATGCATAATCATATATACTCGAGCACTAGTCAGGGATACACTATTAATATATAAAAGATAAGATATGAATGCTCACGTATCAATATTGTGATTCAATATTGCAGGAAAGTACGTAGACGCAACGAAAATGATAAACGTTAGGTTGACCTCACGAGCAATACCCTTGATCAATACCCATAACCTTCATAGCTATAACCCATAATTTCCTTAGCTATATCCCATTTGAAAACTTATTTTGAAATCGTCTGAATATAACTTCGTCGTAGTATTTTATGTATACTAATAATATCTTGAAATAGTACTAAGTAAATATATATATATATATGTAATTCGATTGAGAGAGTTTAGATAAATATATTTTCAAGTTTCTATGAAATAATGAAACCTATTGAATTTTATTTATAATAGATTTTTGAATTATTAAAGTGAATTATTAAAGTATGAATTATTAAAGTGAATTATTAAAGTATGAATTATTAAAGCGAATTATTAAAGTATGAATTATTAAAGTGAATTATTAAAGTATGAATTATTAAAGTGAATTATTAAAGTATGAATTATTAAAGTTAAAGTAAAGTAAAAGTAAAGTAAAGGTAAAGTTAAAGTATAGTAAAAGTATAAAACTATGTACGTATAATACGCGTATAAAAATATATAATATTAATTTAAATCGTTATATATATTTAATAAAATAAAATATAAATATCGTTATCTTTATCATACTGGTTAAGTAATGAGTTGTCAAAAAGAATAGATTTCTTAAATCACAGTGGACCTCATAACATAGGCCCGTAATCATATCATAATGTATCTGATAATTCAATCATTTGATATTATCTCTTAATTCTGTCGATAAATATATCGAAACAAATATGTTCATGTAAAGTATCATATATCTAATACTTTGTTAATGTTTTTAGTTAATATTATATATTATATATACATATCTATATACACATAATTGTTCGTGAATCGTCGAACATGGTCAAAGGGTAATTGATTACATGAATGTAGTTCCAAACTTTTTAAGATTCAACATTACAAATTCTGCTTATCGTGTCGGAAACATATAAAGGTTAAGTTTAAATTTGGTCGGAAATTTCCGGGTCGTCACAGGCACCTTTGATCGTAGTCTTCAAAATCGGGGTCATCAACTAGAGAAAGGTAAGCTTGTTGGTAACGTGATACATTCATTTCGGTTTGGTCTATATCAAACGGTTCATAGTCACCTTCATCCACTTCGTTTAGTTCATTGTCGGAATTATCTTCGGTTGATGTAGGTAATAATCCTGCTACATTTTCTTCATACTCTATACATTCTTCAATGTCATTATATAACGGACCTTCTAATGACGTTTGATCTTGTATCCTATCTACCGCATCCAAATAATCTTTCAAACATAAACATACTTTCACGGCTTGGGGGGTAAGTCTTGACCTTCTTTCCGATATAATTCGACCACTCAAAGAAAAGCCCTATTCGGAAGCTACGATTGAAGCTTGAATGGTAAATAAGTCACGAGTCATAATGCTTAATATTGGATATGTGTCTTGTTTTGTTTCCCACCATTTTAAAATGTCAAGGTTGTTAAATTGTTCTTCACTCATGTTTAGTGCAAAGTTTCCCATCTTATAATTTCCCAACTCGCTTGTGGGTGCCGATGTTCGTACACGTTTGGAAGCATATTCACGTACTAAGTTAAAAAGACTTATTTTGAGGTCTTGGCCCCTTCGAGAAGATGATCCGGGTTGGTCAACAATTGGGTTTGATTGTCGACCATATTTTGTTGCATAAATACCAAACATATTCTCAAAAACTTCATTAAATTCGTGTACTTGGTTCAAAAGATAGCTGGGTTCGTCATCGAAAATACCATGCACACAATCAAAGTTGGTATATATTGTCGATGCCTCTTTAAAAACTTGTAAAAAACTTGTTAATGATTCCAAGTCATCCCATTCGTCGTCATTAATTGGTTCGGAAAATCCCTTTCTAAGTAGTCTTCTATTATAACTGATTAACGTTTCTTTTTGACGTAAAATATTTTCGAACATTAAACAAGTAGAATTCCATCTTGTATCATTATCAAAATAAGGACCTAACCAAGTGTCATGACAATCTTTAACAAAAGCCTTATAGTTATGATGTCGTGCGTTGCTCGTACGATAAATCGTTACTAATAATCTTCTAAATTTATCTTTTAATGTAGCACAAAAAGCTAAACAATCTTGAACTCCCAAGTTTATAATATGAGCAACACAACGTGTATGAATAAATGCACCATTTAAAATCGGTTTAAGTGCAATTTTTAACTCACTCATGGCCGCATCGTTATTAGACGCATTATCTAACGAAATTGTAAAAACTTTATCGATTAAATTATATTCTTCTAATGTGTCTTGTAAAGTTTTTTTTATATTATTACCGTTATGTGGATAACCAAATATTTTAAAATCGATAACATGTTTCATTAAAAGCCACGAATCGGGATGAAACCAATGAGCGGTAACGGCTAAATAAGAATTTGCCGTTCCATGTGGTGCGCTCCAAACATCACAAGTTATAGAAACCCTATGTTTATATGTTCGAAAACCTTCAATTATTTCAGTTTTAGCTTTTTTCCATAATTTAAAGGCGTCACGTCTTAAGGTAGAACGACTTACATTGCTATATCGCGGTTGTAGTGGATTCCGAATTAGCTCCGTAAGCCTTGGATTGTCGAAGTGGTTGAAAGGAAGCGCTTGTTGAATGACAAACCTTGACAAATCTTACCGAAGAGCTTCGGCATCGTATTCAAAAATCGAACAATCGGCCCGAACTGTTTGTTGTCTCGGGTCTTGCCTTGCACTACAACTTTTGTCAAGATGTTTTCTTAAAGTTGTATTACCCGAAACACCCATGAACTTCATACATTGTGTACAACGAGCTTTTTCTACACCATCATTCATTACACACAACTCGAATTTGGACCAAACGTCACCTTTACACTTTGTTTCTTTTTTGTAATCAATATCGGACGTAGTGTATTCTCTTGAAGATGTTGCTACGGAAGCGGAACCGGAAGCGGAAGCTTGTGAATTATTCATTATGGGATAAGTAAGTAGAGATTAAAGAGTAATTATAGTGTGATTAGAGAATATTTAGCGATTTAGAAAGAAATATGAGAATGTTTGTTGGTGCATTTTCAACCAAAACATTACCATGTATTTATAATGGACTTTGTGGTGCTAAAATGGTCAAAAAAAAACTCAAAAAACTGAAAAAGCAGCAACAAAAAAAACGGTCATTTTTTTGAAAAACCGGATCAGATCCGGATCGGATTCCAAACCGGATCGGATTAGATCCGGTATTTATCTGGAAAAAATCGGGTTTTCCTGAGAATCTGGATCCGGTTGGAACCGGATCGGATCTCGGATCCGGATCCGGTTTTGAGTCGGATCGGTTCTGGGTTTGTTCGGTTCCGGATCGGGTCTTCGGATCGGATCTGGATCCGGTTTTTTGTGCATCTATAATGGTACCTAAGGCCCTAAGGGTAAATTTCCTAGCTTGAAAACTACCGAACATCAGTCCTTTTTCTATCAAAAAAACAGTATTTGTCTTGACCCATACCCCGACCCCGTTACATAACTTCTCATTTTGCAAAACAGGTTAGAATTTAGAATTAAGAATCTAAGATACATATCATACCAACGCCTGTAATTTGCAACAACATGAGACAAATTACAACACGAATAAAAACACTAAACATTATACCTACAAAACCGATGGGTAATCCATCTCACATATGCTATATATTAGCTAATAATAATAATACCATGCTTAACACAATTCAGATTACAAATATTCTCGAAGGCTTTCGCCAGTCGCAGCTTCCATGTCCTTCATTATTTCTTGAGCAAGTGATTTGACTTTCGGTTCCACATCTTCCAACAATTCTCCGAGGAAAGGTATCGTTTCAGGTATCAACACAACATACTCCTCACTCAAATTCTTTACCAAGTACTTGACTATTTTTAACCCAAGTATTCGGGTCCGTACATTCTCACTCCGTGTTTGCATCAGAACCTGCACCCACAACAAAATTGACAAGAATTTCAAAAACCGCATCATAATGTTATGATCCATAGCACACTTAGCATTTTTGTGATTTGACTTTTGGGTCAAGGATATAAGTTGACTAATAGACTACTGTAAATAAATTTTTACATTATGAGCCAAGACTAAATGCAAAAGGGTCAAGACTAACCTCATGATTAAGCGGTTTCCACAAAACGTCACTAGCAGAAGTAACGGCCATTTGTCCAACACAAGAAACCAAAATGTCATCAACCTCGTTTAGAGAAGGAACGTCTGGATGTTGTTCGAGGTTGTTTGGTGGATCAACACAAAGCTGTGAGATAACGGGTTTCAACAACACCTACAAAATAAATATTCGAACAATTTTAATACCAGATCAATAAATATAAGACTATCAAATGAAATAGATTTGTAGCTGGTGAATTAGGCAGGATGTGTAGCAACCAACAGTCTAAAAAAGTACTAATCAATAAATCAATATTGAACTTTTTGGGGTGACCCACAATGACATTGGGTTGAAGATCTTCCAATACATATTTTCTAATACATATACTTAAGGCTTTAACTATGTTTGCAAAATCTTTAAACTTGAAAATATGAACAAATATATTAAGTAACGTGATTTAGAAGTTTACATGCATTATACTATACTAGACTTCTGATCCACTTATTGTCAGTTAATTAGTTGGTGATAAAAGGATTACGCGTAATCTTAACTTAATACCATTACCTACATAACGATTCTTATTCTTATTAGATTAGATAAACATTGGAAACTAATAACGAACATACTTGAAACCTATACCAAAACAAAAGAACCTCCATACTTCATTTCAGAAACAACAAAAAAAAAAAACTAAAACTTCAAATGTGGTAGTGTTTAATGCATGTTGCATTAAAGCCAAGTACTTTTACTAAATAAGAGTAGGGGAAAGAGAGAACGGAAAAACAGAATAAAACAAAAATGAACGCTATCGCACTTACTTGGAAATTTGAGGAGTCAAGAAACTCGAGTTTTCCGTGATCATAAAGAAAGCATTTATGTAGAGACGACAAAACCAGTGCTCTCACATGCCACTTTCTAACCGATAAACTATTCATTTCAGGGTCCATAAGTTTCGCCTTTTTCTTTCGAGTTGGACCAGTTCTTGTATCTTCGTCACTCAAATGACGTACCAACCCATTAAGAACGTATTTGAAAAATGGAACGAACAAGTTCCTACAAAATTACAGTAAATAAGGAAAATAACAAATTCAAAACACAATTAAAATAAAAAAAAATTAGGTAAAAAGTGTGCAAAACATAATTAATAATTAAGAAAAACTTATAATGCTAAAAGAGTCAACTTACCTGCCAGTATCGATAAGCTTGTCTAATAAGCTGAAGAAAGATAACGCCCTGTCAATATTTGCATGTCCCAAATCATCATTTAGTTCCGTATACTCTGACCACTCAACACACCTTATAAAAAGAGGCTTAAACATGTTCTCTGTAAGTTTCATCACAAGAGTCACCATTGTGTTAACAACGTCTTTCTCAACAGCAGTAATATTCTTGATTGAAGCAGGACGTTTGCGACGAAGATCAAGAGCAAGCAAACACGTGTCAAAAATATTCAAATAATAGGCATATAGTGATTTATCCATTGTACGTATAAAGTTCCCAATCATCTGAAAAGTAATTGATATGCCCGAATCTCCAAAGTTGATTGCTTCTGAGTATATCTTTAACAGAGGTGGTAGGGACAATCGAACCTGATTAAATAAATTATTAAAAAAATTATACAATGTTTTATATAAATAAAAACAAATCGGTGTCAAATTATGAATAGAGCTTGCACTTACAGGAACTTTTTCTGTTATAAGCTTGCGTACAGCATCAGCTTTCAAATTCAGCTTCAAACTAGGCTTGTTTGCATATTGAGGACTCAAAATTACGAGTTCCAAAATACGACCAAGATACGGATTTAAGAAACCACCTAGCTGATCAATAACCGCCTCTATAGTAACAAGGATGGACATGAAAAGAGATTCTTTAGAACTTGTTGACCGAGTCAAACTGTCATCATCAGTGTCTTGATTCTCTGATATTACGCTAGAAGAGACAGCATGACACCTCTGAAAAACGTTATCCATTATACTAGGAAGCTCAGGTAGGGCCCGAGGCCCGAGCACTTTAACTAATGCACCAACGGTCCGGAAACATCCGGAAGAAACAGCCAAATCGTCTGAATGGATATGCTTAATGAGAGTTGCTAGACAAGTGTTGAAGATGGAGTCACAAGAAGGAAAAACTGTCACTAAAACTTCAAGGGTGGAAACTGCAGATAGTCTTAAAGAAGCGTTTGTTGAGTCAACTATGTTTAGGATCTCGTGGCACATGTTTTCGAAGCGTTGCAACGTAGCTTCGTCAAAACGAAGCCAGGAGCTTCTTAAGCTTGGATTTAATACCTTTTTATTATGCTTTTGAGTTAACATGCTGCATTCTTTTGCCATATCACATAGAAGCCCAAGAGCCTGTTATATACAAAATATACAAGTAAATATAATACTTAAAACCTAGTCATATGGGCTACAGATACACACACACATATTATTCTTACCTTCTTTCTCAGATTAGGATCTGCATGACCGAGCAATTTAATAATGACTTTAAAGAAAGTCGAGGGCAAAAGACCCTTCCTAATAGATGTCAAAACAGCATGCGTAAGCTCTTTTAGATCTTTTTCCACAGAAGTTGTAACACCATGCTCCTTTTTCTTTGACCCAGTCAGTTGTAAATATGTGGCAACATGCTCCATTAGTGCCCCAGTTGTTGCCTAAAAATACACATATATGATAAATAATATAAAAAATTGTATGTGAAAGGTTGAGCAACATAAAAACCGATAAGTTTTAGTAGTCTGAACTGACAACAATCTAGTTCACCTTTACCATTTTAAAAGGTATTAAATAGATATTAGGTATGATTATAAAGGCAACTTAAGAGTTTGTAAACACTTGAAAGATTTTGGACCACTCAACCAACTTAACATGGTTCTTTTTAACTAACTTAACTACTTAATTATTCCACCCATTTGTCCTGTTAGAGATAAATGACAATCAAAATTAACACATTCACAAGTAAATGGGACGAGCTGCCACTTCTAATATTCCTATTACCAAAAACTATAACTTTAGGAGCTTAAATGCGAACCTGAATGCTATTAACATCTTCGCCAGATTTAAGCTTGAATGCTAATTCAGGAGCTTGTAATTTTTCACTAACAAACTGAAGTGCAACTGAAAGTACTACGACGAGTTGCGTGTTTGGAGTACCCGTTTCTATCTTTTGAAGCATTGTAACAAGCGAAGGAAGCCACACCACGCACGAATACTGCTCAGAAACTTGTATGGCAAAAGTGTACTCCCAATCTGTTCGTAAACTTGACGATGTAAGCTCCAAATCGAAATTCTGTTTTGAAGCCAATGAGCGGAACAGGAGAACAAGTAACGAAGCTAAGCTGCTGCTCTCTCCTAGAGTCCTGTAAGATAGACTTGTTAGGTCAGTGATATCAAGTATAAAGTGTTCGTTGGTTCAACCTTTTGTTTCCTCAATGGGTGACCAACTCAACAAACCGGGAAAATATTAAACTTCATTTTGAAATTTGGACTGTGTTGGAAATCAATCTAAGTTGCAAAAAAATTCAATAATCGAATTCAAACTTTGATTTAAAATGTAAACCAAAGATACTGAGTTTATCTTCTATTCAAATTGATTTGGATTAATATTTGTCAACTCAAAAGAAAAACTGAAATCAAAAAATTGGTAGAGATTGCAAACCAAAATAAAAGTTAGAACCAAGATTCCCATTTGGAAAATCATATCCAGATTGATTTATAGGTTCTTGATATCAAAACGAAACCCAAATGAAGTAAGACCAAAAGGTTAGTACACGCAAAACGGTATTTGTTATTTTGTTGTTTCCATAGGTCAGGCATAAGATTGGCCAGCTCATAACTGAAAAAAAAAAAGTAATTCATAAATAAGTTTGAACAGTAAACCAAACCCAGCATAACCCAAATTCAAATACTCCACCTACTCGGTTATGAGTTTGGAATACAAACTAAGATTGAACACTGACGGAAAGTAGGCATAAAATGCACAATTGAATTCATCGAAAGTACCTCAAAAGGTGCATGACGATTGAAAGCCTTCTATTTTGAGAAACATCCGGCAATATGTGCAAAAAAATCTATAAAAAAAAAGAATCCATACGTGAATCTAAGTTAGAAAGTATGTTCGTGGTTGGAGGATAAAAAGGAGTATTATAAGTTGAATCCCTTACCTGCAATAGTTCTTCCTGGTTTTCAAACTTTGTAAGCCAACAAGGCACAATAGTAGATATGACATCATCAAATACTCTCTGTGAGTGGCTGTCCAACTATAGAAGATAAATCATGTGAGAAAATAAACTACATTTCCAAGCTAAATTTCAAACGTAACTGAGATCTAAAAATCATGATTGTTGGGTAATAGGTTAAAGCGTGGATAGCAAAACGGGCAGGTTGGGTCAGACTAGAATATCTATTATCAGCAACTTCGTATATGCAATGTGCTATATATCAGTTCAGATGTTATTACAAAAACACACCAACTACTTTGATAAAACAACTTAGGAGGTTCCTACAACATTGAAATATGAATACTATCAGATGACTTTTTAACCTGTTCTGACCCATTTCATTTTCAGTTAAACCCTTCAACTAAACCCATTTGACCTGCTAAAGATCAACAATAACCAGACAATTGGCCAATTAACAGGAACACGGGTTAGAACGGCTACATCTAGCTTTGACCAACTAAATTATACCCTGGATACCACTGTACTTATAGATAAACATTGTTGATACTTAAAATAAGTGAAAGCCAATTAGCATCCACGTATTATAGAATAAGTGGTGAAAACCTACAAATTTTGAAGTAAATAAACAATAAAAAATGCAGGGTGTCAAAAGGCTTAAATACCTGTGTTACAGCTGATTCACCCATGACGGTAAGTATATCAATTATGTGATCCAAAATTCGATCTGGTACAGCCTTTGTAACTGCTGATAGCAACGAGAAAACATGATTACGTACGGCTGCATCATCTGTAGACCGGGCACAACTGACCAACAGCTTTACATCAATACTCTCAACAATTCCATCCTACAAGACAGGCATTACATTATTCATTACTTGACTAATAAGAAGGAGCTACATATCAATAGGTTTCATTTAGTTTTATCCCAGAATAATAACAATTAATGAATAATACTAAAATAGTACCTGTGATTTATCAATGGCAACAAGAGAATTTGTGATATCCTCCAGAACTGATAGTAGGTTCTGTTGAATGTAGCATATTTTACTGGATGTATCGAGTATAATATCGGTGAAAGCTTTTTCATGTTCCTCATCCTGCTTAACAGCTTCACTAATCCACTCTTTGTCTAGAAAACTTATGCCAAGAAGCTTAAACAATGGCTCGACAAGAACAGCCCTGAAACAAATGATCAAGTACCACATTATAATCAATAAAAAACGCAAATGATAATGCCAAACCATTTCAACAGAAATTAGTTAAGGTAGCAAACTTGGCAGGTCAGAAGAATATGGTACGGATCAAAAACGTTTCAATCCAACACAAGTACTTTTAGCGAAATTGTAAGAGTTTCAACAACCACTTCTTCCCACATTTTAAATATCGTGCATAAAAGAATAATATGTTAAGCCAAATTACAAACAATATTATTACAATATTAATCAAATTTTCTGAGCAATTATTTGCATTGTATGCCTTAGAAATTATAAAATCAGTGCACTACTGGAAGCAAACCTGTTCTCTATGTCTTTCTTTAGCAACAAAATGTCAAGTAGTGAGCTAAAAAACGTTAGCTTGCTGCAGCGTCTAAATCCCGCATCATTATGTAATTCAGTTGTTGCTTTCTTTTTCTTCTTCCCGTGTGGTGTACCAGATAAAATAAGTGCTTTCTGAGTAACAAAATCAAGCATCTTCTGTATGGTCAAGCTAGAAACCTGCAATAGAAAAAAAACAACATTGCATTTCATGAAGAAGAAAAAAAAGAAATCATATTCATTGTCCATAACTTGTCTATAGCATATAAAACTTGAGTCTATTAAGTTAGCAAATTTGACTGCTTTAAAGCACTTTTGCAATGTCTAACAGCAAAAAATAAGGAGTAAAAGGAGGCACACCTTAATCTGCATCAAAGCCACTCTAGAAGCATTCTGAATGTCACCATTGTAACTTCTAAAAAGACATGTAAGCTCTTGGAAGAGAAGTTCCTGTAAAAAAAATAAAAAGACATGCCAATTTGGTTAGAGAAAGCAATAGGTACTCCACAATTTCCAATTTTTGATTATAAGTAGCAAGAAGCGATTGCCTAGTACAAGTACACATTGAGTTTTAGACCAACAAACACAAAAAAATGTTAAAAGAACTTGAAAACATCCAATACAATTACCTGTATCTCAGGCTTGAAAGATTCGTACAAGGAGCTACTAAGAGATTTTAATACAGTTACACATGGCTGTATAACGGAACTATCTTCAGAATATGAACGGTCGACCTGACAAGGTGACACAAAAAAAAAACATACGTAAAATTAAAATTCAGCTGAAACACTAAAATTAGGTTTGAAAACATTGGTAATAATGCCGGTAGGGTAAGGGGTCAAACAGGTAGATTGACCAGGAAAACTTATCATCAAAGTACGAATTTGGATTTTAGCAAGTGCCGTATATGATTAGCAGATTTACAGTACTTGATGTATATCATTTTTAAATCGAATGATAACTCATAAGACCTTTGATGATTAATATACACTTACTGTGACTTTCGATCCATTCAACCCATTTCCTATTAACCTAAATATACTGAACCAGTCTGAACCGTTGAAGACAAAACAAAAAAAAAAAGCCACAATCGACCCATTACAAAGTAAATAGGTTGAAATTGCCACCGAAATCGGAAAGCTATCATAAGCTACTCACCTGAAGTGCTTTCAAAATGTATGATTCAACAGCATGCACACCTGCTGCAGAGGTAAGCTTCGTACAGCACTAATAAGATACAAGTGTAAAATAGTTAGTTCAACAAAAGCATGAATGTTGAAATGCATAATCACGTAACCTGTTAGAGTATATTACCTCCAGTAGAAGACATAGTATATCAACTTCTATCTTCGACAACTTATTGCGTCTTTCTAACAGATCACTAAGCAAAGAACTGACTTCTTTAACCAGAAAAACTTGGCTTCCCAAACCTTTGAGCAAATACAGTACTTTCAACTGCCAAATCATATATACAGATCGGTTATAAATGAATAATGATCAGATAAAACTTAATCCAACTAAGTGAATGAGTGAGGAAACATAGTTGGCATTTAGAGTGAACTTACCATTCCGTATGGACAAAGTGATAGAGCAGAGCCCAAGATAAATTTGAGTATGCTGTCCTTTGTGGGTCGATCAAATCTGGACGAGGTTAAAATGATACAGATTAGCATGCAAGGTGACTTTTTTACAACGTATTGATTGAATAGTATAATAAAGCAAAAGAACTCTCAAACTAAGACCTCATAAAAGAACATGTCTTCCTAAATGCAATATAACAAATTATAAGTTGGGCAACGGGCTTGAGTTGGCATATTTGATTTTATATGTGCACCTATAAAGAGCATACTAATTCGTAACAAATACTATAAACAGGTGTGCTGCAACAAAACTAATGAGTAGAGGTTGCAAATGGGGTGGGTTACAGTTGGCTAATGAGTCAACATGACTAACGGGCAGATATAGGCTATTAGTAGGGATAAGTCAAAATGGAACTGTTCATATTTAGGTTGACCTCCAGTTTTAAAAAATGTCTAAATTTTTTATTATATAACTAATGTGTTGTTAAAAGAAGTAATTAGTATACTAAAACTGGATATCTGTGAATAAAAAGTTTTAGAATGTTGTATATGAATTCTATCATTTGACCAGTGCAGTTCTAAGCCATATTTGTTAGCTTGGCCTATTTGACCCGTTTGAGATATAAACAAATGGATCAAGATTGCTCCCTCTAGAATGCAACAAGGTACTATCAGATAAAATACCTATCTCCAACATTCTGTGGCACCAACAGGCTACGATGCGTAGGGCTTAGCAATGTTGTGAAAAACTCAAGGAGAAAATCTTTGTCTGATATAATAAGCTTCTTTTGCTGAGACATCATCGCTAAAAGTTCTCCGAGAAAATGACTCCATACTGCACTTCTCCCTAACACAGAAATAACAAAAATGTCAAAAGCCAAAAAGGGAGTTTTTTAATTAGATTTAAGCCAGCTGAATTACCATTTTTGCCCCCAGCTACACTAACATGTGGCCATAAAGTAAATAATTCTTCAATGCAGCCCATTGCAGCTGATCCTATATCCTGAAAAGGTAAGAATCCCAACCATAAAGAAAAGAGGATAGGATGTACACAATATATTGGGTTATAACCCGGCTAGGTTTATACATAGAGAACAATGAAAAACGAACAAAAAAGGGTTATATACACTTCGCAGAGGTTTATCCACTCTCCAATATTATTCTCGACTCTTAATGATTAATAATTCAAACGTGATAGAACAATTCTACTAAAGTAAGAGCCCTAGTATAGTAGTATAAAATACTAATACATAACGCTATCCATACAGCAATCTACTAACTAAAATACCACATACGCATTGAATAATCGAATAATACCATTAAACAGAATCTCAGGTACTTCTTTTGGAGCTTGGGATGACATTGCAAGAATACAAAATATACTTACACATATCACAGATAACAAAAGTAAAGATGACCATTTTGACCCAATTTATTTATGATAGGGTCAGTTCGGTCATGTTTTATCTGTAATGCGTCAAACAAGTAAAAATAAAATTAAAAAGTCGATCGAAAAGAAGTATGTTAGATGCATGGATGTTAGGCCCATAAAAGTATTTTTGACGCATATAACATCATAATCATTTTACTTAAAGCAAACATATCATGATAATACACAGCTTCTATTTGTATTTAACACACTATACTCATTTATAACAAATATTTTGAGAAAAAATGATTCAACCTGTTTTGACTCATATCAAATATTGCCCATTTCAACCAAACCAACCCACTGCCAAGTTTTCCATCTCTACAAAGAATATCTAGCACAGCTTTTCTGTGGCAGGCTAAAGTTATCACGAAACAGGCTCGTTCTATATAATGAAGATATTTATATATATATATATATATATATATATATATATATATATATATATATATATATATATATATATATATATATATATATATATATTTACTGAACTAGCACCATACACAATTGTACCTTTTCATTACTAGACAATGGAACAAGAATCGAAGGAAACTCGGCAGGTAGCTGAAGAAGTAACCCCTCATCTATTTCACTTTTTAAACGAATCCCCTCCTCTAACTGGGAACAAAGATATGCAAATGAGTGTAGACTCTCTTTTTGCACAGAAAGAGCAACACCTGCAACAATATAGGTCATGTCAATAACCACTTTATGAAGTCAGGTTAATGATCAAGAAGATATCCCTTTTTATCCTAGTCGATCAGGTAACAAAAATAATACAAATTAAGGGTAACTTTGAGGATTTGTAAGGAGATGAAACTGTGTTACCAAGTGTAAAATGGTACAAAAAATAACATGGAAAAGTTAAAGCATTGGCCCACCTCCGTCTGTAAAAAGTTTGGACAAAAACCGAGCTGGTGAATCCTTATGTTTTGAAACAAGATGATTCGTATGCTTCTTGAAAACAACCTTTGAATGAGATGCAAAGAAAGAAAAAAGATTCTGAAGAATAGCTTCCCACTCATCCTGCAAGTGTCAATGTCATAAGCAATAAGCATAACTGAACCTAAAATACACTTCACGATGTTATAAGCATAATAGAACCCTTTACCGGAAAAAAGCATAATAGAACCCAAAATATGTTGGTACAGGCATGTTTCAAGATGTTATAAGCAATAAACATAATCGAACAAAACGCCATCTAAAAGACCACTCAAAATACACTTCAAGAGTTCCAACCAAAATGACAAGTTTGGTACATTTGACCATCTTCCTTGGTTGTTTTTTTTTCATTTTTACCCATGTAACCCGATATAATGAAATCCAAATCAAACATACTTTTGGGTCAAAAGGACCACCTTGGACAGCTAAAAAAGTATGAAGTGCCTTGTCTAACCTTGGGGACATCCTCATTAGCTGTTGCAGTGAAAGCATTCAGTAACCGCCAGAATATGCATATTAATATCTCAGAATTGAATTCTTCAAACTTTACATCGTACAATTGATCAAGGGAAGCTGAGCAATCTCTATCCAGTATTCTTCTAGTTGACTATATACAGTATAAACTAGTTAGTATAAAGTATAAACGTGAAGATGATAACGTTTTCATAATATTGCCCGAGTTTTTTCAAAGGCTAGTTCATCATAAAATCCTATTACTTAATTGTAGACAGATATACCTCTTCTGTGAAAACTCCAAATCCAGATGTCTCTAACTTTTGCCACTCTTTTATAAGAAAGGAAATACAGGATCCGTACAATGCAGAAAATTGATGAAAATCTACAGCAAAAATACAGAAAAGATGATGAAATTTATACTATTTTCAAATATATCTGATGATTTGAATAAAAAACTATAAGATTTTGTGTCCAAAAAATTCAATGTGCACTTTTAACGCATTTTTTGCTAGCTATTCATAGTGTTTAAACCCATTTAAAACATTATAGAACTTGACTGAACTGACCCATTCATAAAAGAAAGGTCAAAAAACCACTAATAGTTATTCTAAAGGTGGATATATGAAAAACCATGATAGATATATGTACCTTTCAATGGCATCGTTACTGATTGCAACAAAATCAAGTAAAATAATGTCTTAGACAGTTCCAACTCATGACAGTATCCAACAAACCATTGCATGTATTCATCTGAGTTGGCCAAAAAGCTTTCAGCCATGACATTGATATTATCCATATTAACAGCAGATGCACTTTTAAGTGCCAACTTCTGTAACAAATATGAATTAACAAAGTGAAGATAATGACAATCTCAATACTGTGAGTAAAACCAATCATTTAAAACCAAAGATAGGTATCAGTGAAAACAATACTTACCTGCCCAGAGATAGAGATGGTAGTAAGTTTCTGGTAGAGAGGCCATTGTAACTCTTTGGCTGCATTTAAAGCCTTCAAATTTATGTTCTGAGTCTGGTATTATTAAGAAGGAACCAAGATCCGATTAGGAATGAGTAAACACAATGGCAGAAATACATCATTTGTAAAGCAAATATTATAGACCTTGGGCATGACTAAAATTAAAGGAAATATCATTGCGGCAAGGTCTTTTGAATATCCTTCATGGCCCGAAAAGCTTGAAATTACATGTTCAAGACATGACATGGCGACATCAGCAGCTAAAGTTGTATTATCTGATGCCTCTGTAGAGAAGGATGATGTTAATATGCAAGTTAAATTATCATAACAGCGTCAAACATATAAAATGTATGACCAAAGTAAATATATAACTGGAACCGAACTTCAAGAACTTTTGCACGTAAAAAAGTGTATCCACCATTCAGAGTGAAACATCTATATGTTTGAGGTTAGAAAAGAACTCGATTAATCAATTATTACTTACGTAAAAATGTTAACTTAAGGATAGCGCCCCAACGCGCTGGTTACTTAACTAAAATAATACCTTCTTGTACGTTTCAACAACTGTGAAATAAACTAATGTCTTATAATATGTTTAGTCCCTAATGAGAATGAAACAACATAAGCCTTATAATATGTTTAGTCCCTAATGTCTTTAAAAAAGAACCCAAATGAGAATGGAACAACATAAGTAACAGCAACCTTGCAGTAGTAATTCATGAATGAAGGATTGTAATTAAACTAATGTCTTATAATAAGTTTAGGGTGCTGATATTTCCAACACCCAAAACTATAAATCCACCATAATTTAATTGTACTTCCAAAAATACCCTTGTGATATTCTTTTTAATATTTTAATTATTAATATTATATTATTAATATTAATATACATACTAAATACAACCGTATAAGCAGCTTAATCTTTTGACTTAACTGTCTATTCCACTTCTCATCTCTTTCTCTTTCATATCTTTTATTTCCACCTTTTTACAAAAAACTGGAGCACTCTCTATAACATCTCTCCAGCTCATTTATCTTCTTACAAAATTTTGAAGACTACTTTTCCACATCACACAATTACATCAAGATTCTTGATTTACATTGATGCTGTTAATATGATTTATTTAATATTGCACAAATAATTAGGAGTGATCTACTTATTATATTTAAGTACATGATAATGTGATTTACACATATGTTGTCCACCAACACCTGCTGGAATCCATCTCAAACCACCGTAAAGGGAGACAAACAAGGCTGGACGTCAAGGAAAAAACGAAAAACGGAGAAACAATGGAGCGAAAGTAACCTAAGTAATGGAAGAAAGTCAGATCCGGAGAGGAGGTGCGGACCACCGACGAGATGCCGGTGGCCGATGGTGGCGACTGTCAACAACGGGTACAACGTACCAGAAGAGCCAAACAGAAGGGGAGCAAACATGGAAACATAAAGATGGGTCGGAGAACAAAACATGTGAATGGGAGAACTAGGAAAAGAGAGTGGGTTTGAAATCTTGGAAAACACCAAGGATTAATTGAACTGTGAACAAAAAAGAGTTTTAACAGTAAATGAATTATAAATAATGTAAGGCTAATATGTATTAAAATATTAAAAGGAATCTTACAAGGGTATTTGTGGAAGTACACTTAAATTATGTTGGATTTATAGTTTTGGGTGTTGGAAATATCATTACCCATAAGTTTAAGTTTAGTCCCTAATCTATGTCAACAACCCAATAGAAGTATAGATCAACGGTAAAGATAAAAATAAGTTTGAAAAAACTCACTTGAACTTAATATACTGATGCATCTTTTAAGCACCTTTTGGAGGCCATCAAGGAGATCTGAATGTTTTAAGAATTCAGACAATCTGCCCATCCTTAACACCGCCTGGACCACACTTAGATCATCATCATAAAGCCGTCTTAACAGTGCATCATTCATCGTTTGCTGCTTCTGAGAAAAAAATCAAGAAAAAAATTTGAATAAAGGCTGAAAATATTAGAACATATTGAACTTTTTATATAAAACTTGTTTTGCATATATTGCTTGTGTATTGTGTCTATCACCTGTGAATCGACAGACTTGACTCCGTGACTCAGATCAGCATCCAAACTCAACACAGTAGCCCGTCGAACCGAAGCCTATGACATCATTGAAACAAACCATTTTTCAGAAGAAAAAAAAACATAAATGTAATGAGAATATTATTCTGTTAAGTGGGACACAATATATACATATATAAGTAATACAAGTTGTCAAAAGCTCGGCATGTGCAATAATTTGCAATAGAGAATTAGAGATAGCAAGAGGGTCTAGTTGGTTAGTAAATCAAAACTAGTAGTTTCTTCAGTAAGAGCCTATCCGGGTAGACTTGGCCAGCAAATACGATTTGTCCAACTTTACTTTCATAACTTCGTATAGTGTCAAGTTGTCAACATTGATATGAAAAACTACATGATTGAGTTAATAAACTGATGACTTTTCAGACAAAGCAAGTAAAAAGGTTGTACGCATTAATACACTTAATGAAGGTAATGATATCATGATAATTCGGCCCATTTAACTTCCTACACTCTTGCAGCGATTTTTGTAACCTGGTTTACTCTTATAATGATTTTTTTAGTGACCCGCTTGAACAAGCATAATCTAAACTAACCCATTCATAAGCAAATGGCTCAAAAATACTACTTCCACTATGTATGGGAACAGTTTAGTGTGCATTAGTAGTCCTACTAAACATACCTTCAAACTTTCGAGTCCAAACCAAATCTTTGAATCAGATGACGAGTCCAAGCCTCCATCTAATGTCTTAAAAATGATGTCATATGCTGATCTATCTTTCTTGGATTTTACTTCAGTCTTCTACAAAAAATAAGTAGTAGAAACATTGGATACAAAATCAAAATACATTATTAAATTCAACAACAACTACAACAAAACAAACCTCTAGCGAACTTTGAACAGCTTCACGTAATTCCAGTGAATAATGATTATTGAAGGAGACCAAAATTTGCTTCACTTTGCTTCCTGCTATTTATCATTCCAAACAACATGAATGAGCAAAGACACATACGCCAGTTTTCTGATAATATAACTTAACTGAAGGTGACATTTTCAAGTTATTTTCATATAACTGGATCAGTTACCATCTACATCTAATAGAATGAATCTAAAATACTTATATTCCATGATAAAATAGAAAAGTGATAACCTTTACAAAAGGACACAGTTCAATCTAGTTACAAGTTGCCCAAAGTGTACTATTGATATTTGAACATTCCTTGACAAACAAAGAACAGTAGACAAATGTAAACATTTATCACCCATTTAGACATGTTATCCAACCATTTTTTCACCTCCATACGCAGATATTAAACTTGTTACGTATATCTATCGATATCTAGTTTACAGCAGATAGCAATTGGTACTAGTAATTTAACCTGGAACAGGTGATGCTTCATTCCCTTTTTTATATAACTTCGTAGAGGTAGAAAGAAGTTTTGAGACTAGACGTCCAATTAGAGAACTGATAGGAACAGTTTCGATCATAGAAAGAAGCACTTGATGACAAATATCATCATCAAGACTATATTCCAATAAGGATTCCAAAAAAACCGCCAAAAACTTGTCAATATTGAACTCCTTAGTCAACCCAGAAAGAATCCCCGAAAGATCCCTTCATCAAAAAAATTCAAAACACTGTTCATACAATATACACAGAAAGAACAATTCAAATTTAAGTAAGTAAATAAAAAGTCCCCTGTAGCCTACCTAATTTCCTTCAAGATATCCACAACTTTTTTAGGGAGAACCTCCATCGATTGCGACTGAGATATGAACAAAAAAAAACATTATTCCTAAAAACGAGATTTAATAAGATGTGATGTGCTAAGAAAATGATATAATATCAAAGGTAGTTCAATTACATCCAATCATACCTGGACAATATTGACCAATGCCATAAATGACACTCGAAACAACTGCAAATCAATAGAATGTTCAGCATCCGCACGTGCTACGTCAGCAATGGATCGAATCAAGCTTTTAACTAGATTAGGAGACAATACTGATCTATTTGCTAGTAAGCTAACGATCATCAAAGCCCCAGCCTGGAAGAAAAACAATCATCAATACTATTAAAATGAACTTTTTTTATACAACTATTCGATATCATTAAGAAAAAAATGCTTACACTACATACTGAAAACGACAATCGGATTCAACATTCAAAACAATCTCACCTTGTGATCTATGCTTCCCTTTGAATGAGCATCAAGACCAGAAACCACATATGGAAGAATTCTCTTCACAGTATCGGTGTCAATAACAGCAAGGGAGCCAAAGACCTCGATAACGACAGCAGTACAGAAACTTATCACAGGTCTTGACGGTTGAAGCTTTTTGGAAGGTGAGGCCTACATAAATATATAATAGTTACATATAGAAAACGTGACACGCAAACATATTATCCTCCATAACAAACACATTAGAGAAACTTACGTAGTTGCATAAAGCTTCTAAAACCCCCATATCACGCAGACATTGTTGCACGATAACCTTCCGAGGTGGTGGAGCACCAGATGTTTTTACACCCTCAAGAAACTTCCATTTACCATTTCTATAATGTAACCAGAAGGTAAACATGATATAAACACTCAAATACCATACAAAGGGTACATATATGAAAAAAGAAGTACAGAATAAGGGTAGGTAGGATAAGTTGGATAACTAGTCAATACATGTGCTTATTAATGAGTAAATGAGTGGCATAATCTTACCCTGTGTCGATAAGTTGCACAATCCGTACAAAAACATGGGTATCATGGTAAGGTAATGCACATAAGATCAATTCTTCGGTGTTGTAGACGTGGATCCTAAAGACAATAAAAATATTATACACATATTTTTATAATGTAAATACATATTACTGTTAATAACAAGAAAAAGAAACATACTTGTATCTACGTATTAGATATTCGAGTGTCCTCAGGGCTGATGGTAACTGAAAATACCCTGACAGCAACCGTAAATACGAACTAATGGAAACATTAATTTGGTTATTTTCTTGAATGCCCATCAAGTCTCTGTCCAATTCTCTACTCTTATGTGTGAACAAATCATTCTTGTAGTTCCCAAATCTTTCATCTTGGCTCACAAGAACCTCCAATCCTACAGTATAAAACAATTTTTATTAACCACGTCATCCATCAATTTATACATTATCACTGAACCAACTAACAATTATCACTAATTAGATCATTTATTCAACTGAAACGTTATCATTAAACCATCTATTTATACTTAAAACACATTAGATTTCAATAAATCATTTTTCATTCAGTTAAAATTAATGTAAGTAAAAAAATTGAAACAATACTTTATACTTTATCCATTAGAAAATTCAATCAGTTAGTAATAAACTCAACGAAATGACATAAAATCAAATATTACAAATTGAAATACAGCAAGAAAATCGTATATACGGGTATAAATACGGAAAAGAATTAAAGTACCTGATAGAGCTAGGTTAAATAAAGTATCAATATCAATATCCGCAGCTTCTTTAGCATCAAATAAAATTGAAGGACGAGTAAAAGGTCTTTTGAGAGGGTCTGTATCCGGTTTAACAATTGACCTAATTGCTTGTAACTGTGAAGCGATTGAAGTCGCCATTGTAATTACTTGATTGATAAACCCTAATTATTGGCGGTAGATTGTGAGTGTGATGAGAGGGATACAGACTTCAGGCGCGGGTGGTTTAAGCGTTTTAGGGTTTATGTTTTGACCTTGACGACTATGACCATCAACTATATATATTCACTTAGTACCCTGATTCATTTTACATTAACAGAATTACTCCCTTTAGTAGGCCTTATGTTTATTATTTGTCCCTCATTCGTATTTGGACCGTCGCTTACGTAAGAGGTTTGCATTTCCTTAAAAAATTAAACCGTAAATTCTTAACCTAAGTTAAAAATACAATTTAAGCCGAGTTTAGATGTCGCTCGTTCCTTTTAGCCCGGTGTTGTCCTTGTTCGGGTGGGGTCGGCGTCGTTGTCAGCGTTGCCGATTTATTCGGCTTTGGCAAATTAATGTATCTGGGGTTGTCTCTCGGGGTATTCTGCTGCCCGAATGGTGGATTACATGTGTTCAAAGATGCTCCGGGGTCGTGGGTTTTCGGTGGGTTCTTCCGGGTGTTTTTTGGTATCGAGAGATCTCTTTGGTTACCGGCCTCGAGATAGGTGTTCTTGGGTTCCCCGGCGGGTGTTTCGTGTTTGTGTTGTTGATGATTGGCATTGCTGACGAGGACGGGGTTGTTGGTTTGGCTTGAAGGCTTTGGGGCTCTGTCTTTTTGCCTTTAGCATTTGGTTTCTGGTGGTCATTTGCGAGGGTTTATCTTGCTTGGAGTAATATGTATCGAGGTCTCGTAGGCCATTGGGATTATACTTTTGGGGTTGCTTCAAGTTTGTTTGCTTGTATTGTCTATCACATGTATTGATTGAGTTGTTTGCAATGTTCAGTAGGCGTTTGTAGGTTTGAACGCATGTAATTATGCATCACTGATCATTGGATCTGTACAATTGTAATCCATGATCTTTTGATCATATATATATATATACATATATATATATATATATATATATATATATATATATATATATATATATATATATATATATATATATATATATATATATATATATTGTTATAAAATATCTAGATTGTGTTATAAAATATCTAGATTGGATGTTAATTTTATTATTATTATATTTCTTGCATAGTAATATTTTATACTATAAATAGACATGTATGGTAACCATTTAAGGTGCATCATTTCTCTTGAAATATCAATATCAATATTTCTTCTCTCCTTCTCTTTTTTTCTCTCTTTGTTCTTATAACCATTAAAGGTAGTTATAAGCCTACTGAATTATAACACGTTATCAGCACGAAAAGCTTAGTGTAATTAAAAGATATCTCAAACGATCACGAATCACTAATCAAGGTATGAAATTATTAATAATTTTCAGACTCGAATATATCAAATTTTGGACTACTAACATTTATATTTATGTTATTTAAGTTATATATGGTCGGTTATACCACCTGAATTATATTTCTGTAATCTAACTTTTACTAACTTAACTAACATTTATATTTATGTTATTTAAGTTATATATGGTCGGTTATACCACCTGAATTATATTTCTGTAATCTAACTTTTACTAACTTCACTAACATTTATATTTATGTTATTTAAGTTATATATGGTCGGTTATACCACCTGAATTATATTTTCTGTAATCTAACTCTTATTAACTTCACTAACATTTATATTTATGTTAATAAGACCTCATGATTGTACGCAACACGTCATTTGACAACACGGTACTTTATGTACGCAACACGTCATTTGACAACACGGTACCATGAGTCGAGATTAATTCCGATCAATACGAATACGACGGGGTCTTTATATGTTATCTAACATTTATGATTACTTATGCAATTAATCATTATTTATTTCATGCATACTAATGTTTATTCTTAAATTTATAATTTTAAAAGTTAAAATAAAAAAATAGTTTGTATTTTTATTAAAAGTAAATCTTAAAAGTTAAAATAAGAAAAAGTAGTTTGTACTTTTATTAAAAGTAAATCTTAAAAGTTAAAATACAAAAAGTAGTTTGTATTTTTATTAAAAGTAAATCTTAAAAGTTAAAATAAGAAAAAGTAGTTTGTATTTTTATTAAAAGTATATCTTAAAAGTTAAAGTAAGAAAAAAAAGGGATGGTAAAATGGAATAGTTTTTGTCAAAAATGAAGTATTGAAAATGAAGTGGTCTCCTTCTATAACTAAAAAAAATATATATACTTTTATCAAATGAATTTTTTTGTGGCCGACAATTTCAAACACGAGTCCGTGTTTAGTTTATCAAGAATATCTCTTGCTTTGGTGAAAGGTCACGATCACGATATCAGGTGTTGTGAAAGAATTAAAAAATTGGTCAAGTGGCCTTTTAAAAACTAGAAAAAAAAATTTAAACAAAAAGTTTTTTTTTATATTTATAATTTACGGGTAACGTAAAAAAAAGGAAGTTTTTTTTAAAAAAAAAAAACAAAGAAAGTGTTTAAATGAGTTTTACAGAAAGGGGGAAAGCAAAGTAAAAAAAAAACCTTTTTCCAAACAAAGGTAAATGAAAGTAGGACTTAATACAAGAAAAAAGTAAACATCTCCTAGACGTGATAAAATCTATCAATGATAAGTATTAGACTTGATGAGCTAAATGTGACAAAAATGTTTCAACATGTCTTATGTTAATTTTTTAAAATAAGTTATTATTATTCCGAGTTTAACACATATACATATGTTAATTAAAAACAACCTTTTTGTTCTTATGTAGTGTTGGGTTGCAATTTTGGTTGTATGCCATAATTCCATCCAGTAGAGTGACAATAGAAAACTTTTGATGATAATCAATAAAAAACTTTTTTTCCAAACTTGTCAAATGTTTTGTTAAAAACGTGACCGTTGAAAAAATGAGGTTGAATAATAAAACTTAAAAAACAAATTATTTTTTTAAGAGTGTGCATCAAAATGGCCCGTTTAATAATGGGGAGTAAAAATATAGTCAAATTGTTTCAACGAACAAGGGTTCAATTGGATGTCTCTTAAAAAAAATCCGCGGGTACGGGTGATGGATCCAATGGATCCGCATCCACGACCCGCGGGTGCTATCCCTAATTGTGACAAGTACAAATCAACTAAAAGTCTAAAAAATAAATGCTCTTATAGGGACCAAATGTTCACAATAATTGCCTAAGCTAGATATGAAACAAATAGTTCATAAAAAAAAAAAAAAATGGTCGTTGTGCATTTTCGGGATGATAGCCGAAATACACTTACAAAAGTAGGTCAGCCGTCAATTCTTTATGGCCATATCAACGTAGATCAATAAAATCATTTATGGTTTTGATAAAAGATTAATTAAAAATTAATTGTTTTTTGGTCTTGGATTCTCGGTAACAAAAGCAAAGGTTGTTTTTGGTTGCCACAACAAACAAGACAGAGGTTGTTGACTTTTGTTGTTAAACATGGCACAAGTGAACAATAACAATAGATTATTGTTTTTGAAAAGAATAATGATGCGTTAATTTTATTGTATAAAATAAAATTAAAGAAAATGGTTTTCATTGATGACTATGAACAAACGCAAACAAAGTGTTTGTGGTATTTGGTGATTAAAAAAAAAAGTGCATCTAAAGCTTCTACTGAAAATAATATGCATCTAAAGCTTCTACTGAAAATTAATGTGCAAGGTACAACGTATAACTATATGGTCAAATTCATTTGAGCCTTCGGAGTCACAAGTATATGATGTATATATATATTACTCAATTAACAAAATAGTAAATCTAAATTAATTCATATGAATAGTAAAACGAAATTAATTAATTTACTATTCACATAAAAAAGCGCATATGATAAAAAGCGCATCGCATATGATAAAAAGCGAATATGATGAAAAGCACAACGCATATGATGAAAATCGCATATGATTAAAAGCGCATATGGTGAAAAACACAGCGCATATGATTAAAAGCGTATATGGTGAAAAGGATATATGATAAAAAAAAAAACACATATGGTGATTTATAAAAAAAAAAAAAAAAAAAACACATATGGTGATTAATGGAAAGCACATATGGTGATTAATGAAAAGTATATTGTAAAAAAGAATCACAAATGTTTCTTGAAAGAATTCAAGGTAAGATATATGAACCAATTCATCCATCATGTGAACCATTTTGATATTTCATGGTTCTAATAGACGCATCTAGCGGATGGTCTCATATTTGTATGTTATCAAGCCGTAATATGGCATTTGCAAAGTTTCTTGCACAAATTATTAAATTGAGAACACATTATTCTGATTACACCATTAAAAGGATGAGACTTGATAATGCTGGTGAGTTAACATCTCAAGCATTTAATGATCATTATATATCTACAGGGATTGTTGTTGAACATCCAGTTGCTCATGTGCATACACAAAATTGGTTTAGCTGAATCAATAGATAAACGCTTACAGCTAATAACTAGACAATTGATAATGAGTACAAATCTCTCAATATTTATATGTGAACATGTAAATTTACATGCTGCGACATTAATTCGCATTATACCATGTGGAAGTCGTAAATATTTTCACTTAATACTTGATTTTGGCCAAGAGCCAAATATTTTCTACCTTAAAACATTGGTTGTGCAGTGTATGTTCCAATTGTATCATCACAGCACAATAAAATGGTTCTTCAAAGAAAGATGATAATATATTTTGGATATAAAACATCTTCAATCATAAGATATATTGAACCCATGATGGGTGATGTTTTTACAGCACGTTTTACTGATTGTCATTTTAATAAAACATTGTTCCCTAGATTAGGGGGAGAAATAAAAATAAAAAAATAAAATGATGCTTCATGATGTGAACATCAATTAAGGTATATTGAACTCGCACAAAAGAGTGTGAAACGAAAGTTCAAAAATAATGCATATGCAAGAACTTGCAAATTAATTACTTTATGCATTTACAGATATAAAAAAGGTGACTAAATCATATATGTAGTGACCCGAACTTTTCCATGTTTATATATATTAATTGAGATTGATATTTACATGATTAAATGTTTCCAACATGTTAAGCAATCAAACTTGTTAAGACTTGATTAATTGAAATATGTTTCATATAGACAATTGACCACCCAAGTTGATCGGTGATTCACGAACGTTAAAACTTGTAAAAACTATATGATGACATATATATGGATATATATATATATATATAGTTAACATGATACTATGATAAGAAAACATATCATAAAGTATATTAACAATGAACTACATATGTAAAAACAAGACTACTAACTTAATGATTTTTAAACGAGACATATATGTAACGATTATCGTTGTAAAGACATTTAATGTATATATATCATATTAAGAGATATTCATACATGATAATATCATGATAATATAATAATTTAAAATCTCATTTGATATTATAAACATTGGGTTAACAACATTTAACAAGATCGTTAACCTAAAGGTTTCAAAACAACACTTACATGTAACGACTAACGATGACTTAACGACTCAGTTAAAATGTATATACATGTAGTGTTTTAATATGTATTTATACACTTTTGAAAGACTTCAATACACTTATCAAAATACTTCTACTTAACAAAAATGCTTACAATTACATCCTCGTTCAGTTTCATCAACAATTCTACTCATATGCACCCGTATTCGTACTCGTACAATACACAGCTTTTAGATGTATGTACTATTGGTATATACACTCCAATGATCAGCTCTTAGCAGCCCATGTGAGTCACCTAACACATGTGGGAACCATCATTTGGCAACTAGCATGAAATATCTCATAAAATTACAAAAATATGAGTAATCATTCATGACTTATTTACATGAAAACAAAATTACATATCCTTTATATCTAATCCATACACCAACGACCAAAAACACCTACAAACACTTTCATTCTTCAATTTTCTTCATCTAATTGATCTCTCTCAAGTTCTATCTTCAAGTTCTAAGTGTTCTTCATAAATTCCAAAAGTTCTAGTTTCATAAAATCAAGAATACTTTCAAGTTTGCTAGCTCACTTCCAATCTTGTAAGGTGATCATCCAACCTCAAGAAATCTTTGTTTCTTACAGTAGGTTATCATTCTAATACAAGGTAATAATCATATTCAAACTTTGGTTCAATTTCTATAACTATAACAATCTTATTTCAAGTGATGATCTTACTTGAACTTGTTTTCGTGTCATGATTCTGCTTCAAGAACTTCGAGCCATCCAAGGATCCATTGAAGCTAGATCCATTTTTCTCTTTTCCAGTAGGTTTATCCAAGGAAATTAAGGTAGTAATGATGTTCATAACATCATTCGATTCATACATATAAAGCTATCTTATTCGAAGGTTTAAACTTGTAATCACTAGAACATAGTTTAGTTAATTCTAAACTTGTTCGCAAACAAAAGTTAATCCTTCTAACTTGACTTTTAAAATCAACTAAACACATGTTCTATATCTATATGATATGCTAACTTAATGATTTAAAACCTGGAAACACGAAAAACACCGTAAAACCGGATTTACGCCGTCGTAGTAACACCGCGGGCTGTTTTGGGTTAGTTAATTAAAAACTATGATAAACTTTGATTTAAAAGTTGTTATCCTGAGAAAATGATTTTTATTATGAACATGAAACTATATCCAAAAATTATGGTTAAACTCAAAGTGGAAGTATGTTTTCTAAAATGGTCATCTAGACGTCGTCCTTTCGACTGAAATGACTACCTTTACAAAAACGACTTGTAACTTATTTTTCTGACTATAAACCTATACTTTTTCTGTTTAGATTCATAAAATAGAGTTCAATATGAAACCATAGCAATTTGATTCACTCAAAAAGGATTTAAAATGAAGAAGTTATGGGTAAAACAAGATTGGATATTTTTTCTCATTTTAGCTACGTGAAAATTGGTAACAAATCTATTCCAACCATAACTTAATCAACTTGTATTGTATATTATGTAATCTTGAGATACCATAGACACGTATACAATGTTTCGACCTATCATGTTGACACATCTATATATATTTCGGAACAACCATAGACACTCTATATGTGAATGTTGGAGTTAGCTATACAGGGTTGAGGTTGATTCCAAAATATATATAGTTTGAGTTGTGATCAATACTGAGATACGTATACACTGGGTCGTGGATTGATTCAAGATAATATTTATCGATTTATTTCTGTACATCTAACTGTGGACAACTAGTTGTAGGTTACTAACGAGGACAGCTGACTTAATAAACTTAAAACATCAAAATATATTAAAAGTGTTGTAAATATATTTTGAACATACTTTGATATATATGTATTGTTATAGGTTCGTGAATCAACCAGTGGCCAAGTCTTACTTCCCGACGAAGTAAAAATCTGTGAAAGTGAGTTATAGTCCCACTTTTAAAATCTAATATTTTTGGGATGAGAATACATGCAGGTTTTATAAATGATTTACAAAATAGACACAAGTACGTGAAACTACATTCTATGGTTGAATTATCGAAATCGAATATGCCCCTTTTTATTAAGTCTGGTAATCTAAGAATTAGGGAACAGACACCCTAATTGACGCGAATCCTAAAGATAGATCTATTGGGCCTAACAAACCCCATCCAAAGTACCGGATGCTTTAGTACTTCGAAATTTATATCATACCCGAAGGGTGTCCCGGAATGATGGGGATATTCTTATATATGCATCTTGTTATTGTCGGTTACCAGGTGTTCACCATATGAATGATTTTTATCTCTATGTATGGGATGTGTATTGAAATATGAAATCTTGTGGTCTATTGTTACGATTTGATATATATAGGTTAAACCTATAACTCACCAACATTTTTGTTGACGTTTAAAGCATGTTTATTCTCAGGTGAATACTAAGAGCTTCCGCTGTTGCATACTAAAATAAGGACAAGATTTGGAGTCCATGTTTGTATGATATTGTGTAAAAACTGCATTCAAGAAACTGATTTCGATGTAACATATTTGTATTGTAAACCATTATGTAATGGTCGTGTGTAAACAGGATATTTTAGATTATCATTATTTGATAATCTACGTAAAGCTTTTTAAACCTTTATTTATGAAATAAAGGTTATGGTTTGTTTTAAAAATGAATGCAGTCTTTGAAAAACATCTCATATAGAGGTCAAAACCTCGCAACGAAATCAATTAATATGGAACGTTTTTAATCAATAAGAACGGGACATTTCAGTTGGTATCCGAGCGTTGGTCTTAGAGAACCAGAAAATTTGCATTAGTGTGTCTTATCGAGTTTGTTAGGATGCATTAGTGAGTCTGGACTTCGACCGTATTTTCTTTAAAAATGATTGCTTAACATTTTTGTTGGAAACTATATATTTTTAACATATGAATATTATGTGATATATTAATCTCTTAACGTGTTTGATATTATGTGATAGATGTCTACCTCTAGAACAAGTCCCATTGACTCACCTAATAATAATGAAGAGTCAAATGTAAATTGGAATGATTTGTGGACTGATTCACAAGTTCCCGAAGAGGAACCGGAAGAAGAGTCGGAACCGGAAGAAGAATCGGAACCGGAAGAAGAATCGGAACCGGATGAAGAAATAGAACCGGTGGGGGAAATAATAAAACGGTTAAGTAAAAAAAAATCCTCAACCAACCGACCAAAGTTAATTATGGTCAATGGTGTTTCCGCCAAGGAAGCAAAATATTGGGAGGATTACCAATTCTCCGATGAATCGGATTCCGACGAGAATTCCGATGATGTTATAGAAATTACCCCAACTGAATTTAAAAAGGCAAAAGAAAATAATAAGGGAAAGGGCATAAAAATAGAGAAATCTAATTCCAACCCCGATGAACTTTATATGTATCGTCAACCCCCGAAGTCCTTAAGTTGTAACAATGACCCGGGAACCTCTAAACCACCAGGTTTTTCTAAATCAATGTGGACAACGACGGCTCGTATTAGGGGAACATCATATATCCCTAGAAACTTGGCAAAACGAACCAAAACCGAAGAAGAAGAAACGAGTGAGTCGGAATAAGATAGTTGTATTCGTGTGGTGTAATATATGTAATATAGTGTTCTTATGCTTTATGATATATGTAAAAATTGCTTGTATTAATAAGTATTTTTTTATGAATCTAACTCTTGTCTATTTTACAGTTTAAAAACACAAAATGGATAGACAACCCAATATTTTAAGAGACCTACCCGGAGACATGATTGATGAAATCTTGTCTAGAGTCGGCCAGAATTCTTCGGCACAACTATTTAAGGCGAGATCAGTTTGTAAGACATTCGATGAACGTTCCAAGAATGTCTTGGTTTATAAGAGACTTTCGTTTGAAAGATGGGGGATATCACATTGGGAAACCCATAAGTTACGATGTGTTTACTTTGACGCATATATTGCGGGGAACCCAAATGCTATTTTACGCAACGGGTTAAGAAATTACTTTGACTCAATATATCCGAATATTGGACGTCGTGATTTAGAAAAAGCGGCTAACATGCAACATAAAGAAGCATGTTATGCTTACGGATTAGTAATGTTCGCTTCTCACCAAAGTGAGAACAAGAACATCGGGCTACAACTATTAAACAAAACGTTTCCACAAGTGACGGAGTCGGTAATTGGGGTAAGAAATGAGGTTTTTAGATTATTACGGGACTGTTGGACATTACGTAACCCTCGTCCCTTTGATGACGTTACAACACGTTGTCTTATCAACGGCCATAACGGTTATGTTGCACAAGACCAAGGATGGGAAGTAGTCCTAGTAAAACCAGAATGCATGACTTGTTTCTGGACGTATGAATTACGTGTCTTTATTGCCTTTGCTGAACGACTTGTGTACTAGCTAGAATTGTCTTCACAACTATCTTGTATCAAAGTTATTGTGTGCTATATTTCATGCTTTATGTAAAATAAGCGGTATTGTAAGTTTGTAAAATATTGTATAAAAGTTTGAACGCGAAATATTATTATAATCAGTTTTTCATATAGAATTGTAGTAGTTGAATTGTATATTAGCTACTAAGTATGAACTTAACGGGTAGGTACTACCCGAATTTAAACTTATAAAACGCTAATATGAAGAAAAAGCTTTTATAAATGAGTTCATATTATGCTACGAAATACTATTAACTACTCTTAATATTCTGTATGATTAACTTGTTCCATTTAACTATTTTGAAGGAAATGGCACCGACTACTCGACACACCGTGAATATGAATGAAGAGGAATTCCGTACTTTTCTAGCTTCAAACATAGCCACAGTACAGGCTGCGCTACATACCAACAATAACCTTGGATCTAGCAGTACAGGAAATCGTGTAGGATGCACCTACAAAGAATTCACTGCCTGCAAACCTTTGGAATTTGATGGAACCGAAGGACCGATCGGATTGAAATGGTGGACCGAGAAGGTTGAATCGTTGTTTGCCATAAGTAAGTGTACTGAAGAGGACAAAGTGAAGTACGCTACGCATACCTTCACAGGTTCTGCGTTAACATGGTGGAATACCTATCTAGAGCAAGTGGGACAAGATGATGCGTACGCACTACCGTGGTCAGCATTCAAGCACTTGATGAACGAGAAGTACCGTCCCAGAACTGAGGTCAATAAGCTCAAGACAGAACTTAGAGGGTTACGAACCCAAGGATTTGATATTACCACGTACGAAAGACGATTCACAAAATTGTGCCTATTGTGTCCGGGAGCATTCGAAGATGAGGAAGAGAAGATCGACGCGTTTGTGAAAGGATTACCGGAAAGAATCCAAGAAGATATAAGTTCACACGAGCCCGCCTCCATACAACAGGCATGTAGAATGGCTCACAAACTAGTGAACCAGATTGAAGAAAGAATTAAAGAACAGACTGCTGAAGAGGCCAATGTGAAGCAAGTCAAAAGAAAGTGGGAGGAAAACGGTGATAAGAATCACCAATACAACAACAACAGCAATTACCACAATAATCGCAACAATTATCCCAACAATCGCAACATCAATCGCAACTACAACAACAACAACAACAACAACAGCAACTACAACAATCATCCCAACAACAATAATAACCGCAACAACAACAACAATCAGAAGCAGCTATGCCAAAGGTGTGAAAAGAATCACTCGGGGTTCTGCACCAAATTTTGCACCAAGTGTAAAAGAAATGGTCATAGCGCGGCGAAGTGTGAGGTCTACGGACCAGGGGTTAATAGAACGAAAGGAACAAATGGTGTCGGAACGAGTAATGGCGGAGCAAGTAGTGTCGGAGCAAGTTATGCCAATGTAGTTTGTTATAAATGTGGAAAACCAGGCCACATTATTAGAAATTGCCCGAACCAGGAGAACACGAATGGACAAGGCCGTGGAAGAGTTTTCAATATTAATGCGGTAGAGGCACAGGAAGACCCGGAGCTTGTTACGGGTACGTTTCTTATTGACAATAAATCTGCTTACGTTTTATTTGATTCGGGTGCGGATAGAAGCTATATGAGTAGTGATAGTGTTCCAAATGAACATATATTTAGTAGCAATATCGTTCCAATATGTAATGTTTTTAAATGTAATTTCCTTATTTTTAGTTGTAATAGTTAAATAAATAAGTGCGAAGACGAAAGACGCAAATCGCTCGAAAATGAAGATTTAAAGACAAAAACGAAGATTTGAAAGACCAAAACGTCCAAAAAGCTCAAAAGTACAAGATACAATTAAAAAGGTTCAATTTATTGATAAGGAACGTCTAAAAATGACAAGAGTACAAGTTACGAAACGCAAAGTACAAAATATCTCAGCGTACGCAAGGACGTTCGAAAATCCGGAACCAGGACATGAACCAACTCTCAACGCTCGACGCAACGGTGTAAAAATTACGAGTCAACTATGCACAAGAATAAAATATAATATTTAAATAAATCATAATAAGAATAATATTAAATAATAAAAAGTTGTTAATTGAGCATAGTTCAGGGGTCGTAAATGAAAATTTCAAATTCTAAATTCGCTATAAAATGATGATTTACGATGAATTGAAGGAGGGAGATTTTTTTTCGATCAAATTTTTCTATCTTTTTTTTCTTACTTTTCTATATCAATATCCAATATCTATATTTATAATTCTCTATCATAATGTTAATGTAATCAGATATAACAATAATCTTAATTTTAATTTTAAATTATGATAATAATAAGATTTATGATAGAGATCGTTTGAGTGTGTAAGTCGAAATTCTGTCCGTGTAACGCTACGCTATTTTTAATCATTGTAAGTTATGTTCAACCTTTTTACATTAATGTCTCGTAGCTAAGTTATTATTATGCTTATTTAAAATGAAGTACTCATGATGTTGGGCTAATTACTAAAATTGGGTAATTGGGCTTTGTACCATAATTAAGGTTTGGGCAAAAGACCGACACTTGTGGAAATTGGACTATTGACTATTAATAGATGGGGGGTATTGTCTAATTGAGTGACAACTCATTGGAGTCTGTCGAACCTATCTTCAAATTAATTATCCTAATAATTAATAATGATTATGGTTGTCCTATTTAGTGATGTTCATATGGAATCTGTTATAATCATTTAATTAATCAATTGGGTTGGGTAATTGATTATTCATTCTGATCAAGTGGATGAATTAATATTCATAAACTAATTAAAACAGGGGTGGATTACATACAGTGATAACTGGTGTAATTGTTGACAGAAGTGATAACTGCGTCACAGTTTAAATCCTTAATCAGTTGGAATATTTGACTTCGGGTATAAGGGTAATTTGACGAGGATACTCGCACTTTATATTTATGACCGATGGACTATTATGGACAAAAACCAGATAGATGTATCAAATAAACCAGGACAAAGGACAATTAACCCATGGTAATAAATTAAAATCAACACGTCAAACATCATGATTACGGAAGTTTAAATAAGCATAATTCTTTTATTATATTTCTCATCGTATCTTTATTTACTGTCATTTTATTACTCGCAATTTTATTTTCTGTCATTTTATTTATCGCAATTTATTTTACGCACTTTAATTTTTGTCATTTATTTTTACGCTTAAAATCGACAAACCGGTCATTAAACGGTAAAACCCCCATTTTATAATAATACTACTACTTATTTATATATATATTTTTACAAATAAACTTAATAATATAGCGTTAACTTCACCAGCTCCCTGTGGAACGAACCGGACTTACTAAAAACTACACTACTCTACGATTAGGTACACTGCCTATAGTGTTGTAGCAAGGTTTAGGTATATCCCATCCGTAAATTAATAAAACTTGTGTCATATTTTGTAGTATTTTGTATTAAAAATTTAATACTATTTCGTACCCTCACGCTACATCATCAAGTTTTTGGCGCCGCTGCCGGGGAGCGCTAAAACGCTATATTTTTAATTATAATAATATTGAAATAAAATATAATAATATTGAAATAGAATATAATAATATAATAATATTGAAATAGAATATAATAATATAAATCAAAAATTTACGTAAACTTTAAAAAAAAGTCGTATTTATTAAATACTTCAGGGGTATATTATGTAACTTATAATTAATAATTGCTATCATGTCGCTTTCATGTGAATAGTAAATTAATTAATTTATTTTCATTTACTATTCATGAATAGTAAATGAATTAAAAAAAAAAAAAAAGAGTTTTAAAAAAAAAAATTATAATTATAAAAAAATTATTAATTTGTAAAAAAAAAATCGTTTTTTAAAAAAAAAAAAATCGTTTTTAAAAAAAAAAAAAAAAAAAAAAAAAAAAAAAAATTTGTAAAAAAAAAAAAAAAAAAAAAAAAAAAAAATCGTTTTTTTTAAAAAAAAAAAAAAAAAAAAAAAAAAAAAAAAACGAAAAAAAAAAAAAAAAAAAAATATAAAAAAGAAAAAAAAAAAAAAATATATATGTATTTTTAAGACTTTGTTAAATAGTTAAGTTTTAAAAGTTTCTTTATTTTTATTTTAGTTTATAAAAATATAAGTTTTAATTTTAATATCTTTTATTTAATTAAAAAACAGAAAAATAGAAAAAAAAAAAAAAAAAAAAAAAAAAAAAAAAAAGAAAAACGCGTAAAAACAAAAGCTGTCAACTGAATTCCTGAACCCCGCGACTCGCGGAGTTTTCCTCTTTATTTGCCGCGACTCGCGGAGGCCTTCTGACACACGGACAAAAACCCTAATCACGGGTTATTTTTAATTATTATTATTATTAAAACCTAATTATTATTATTATTATTATTAGTTTTAAGTTTTATTTTTATTTATGTATTTAGTTTAAATAAGTTTTTATTAAATTGTAAAATTAATAGTTTTATTAAATAAATAATATAAAATAATATTTTTATAAAAATTGTACTTTTTACAACTTTTTGTATATTTTTATATTTTGTACCTTTTTAATCGTTGTAGCGTAACTTTTGTATTTTTAGCTCATATTTAATTTTAAACTTAGTTTTTGCTATAGTTATTTTTACTCCTAGATTTTTAGGCTTTGCCGTAGAATTCCTTAAGTGCTTTTTTTCTTTAGACTAAGATTTAGGTGCTTTAGAATTTTGCGACGCCTTTTTAAGTTTTAGTTTCTTTTTAAGTTATTTCCATTTGGGATTTAGTCTTTTCCTGTAAGCTTTAATATTTTTAGACCTTTTACTATGTATCAATTATCATTCCAATTAGTAATTTCAATTTGCGATTATAATTTTAAGTTAGTTGTAGTAATAAGGTTAAATTAGTTAAGTATTTTTAAGTTTTGATAAGTTTCTTTTATTTTTCCGTCACCTTTTATTTTTCAACCATTTTTTATTTTTCGACATTTTTCGACGCGCAATCTATTTCTCTCTTATTTCTCGCCATTCTAGTTTTTAGGACTTAGAATTTTTTTCTACTTCTTCTCTAAATTTCTTAAAATTACGAAAATTTATTTTAAGTTGTTAAATTGATAGACATCAAAATTTTCTGGTTCGTAGTAATAGTTGGATTTGTACGTGGACCGGGTTATTGGAGCCAAACAGTCCTCAATTATATTGAGACCAAACGAATCCTGCCCCTCTGCTGCATCTTTTGGCTATTCGAAACGTGGGCAAAATCAGAAAAGTCTATTGGTTGGATAACTTATTATAATTTTTCTTTCCTTTTTAAAAACTAATAGGATATTCAGTGAATGCACCGAGCAAAACGTTCACCACCTTTCATACGTTCACCACCTGTAACTCGATCAAGACATCTAGCAAATATTGTCGCCGTTGATTTTTCTTTAGAATCGTCATCTAGTCGAACAAGAACTCCAACTCAAATTTCCGATAATCCATCTTTTGAACCCGACTTCACAATTAAGAACCCGGAGCATATTCAAGGACAATTCCAAGATCTTGAACCACTAATTATTCCTCCTGAGCCACAAACCATTAAATCAGAATCCTCTAGTGATTCAGATACAACACTTCCAATCATGGAAAATCTAGAACCTCTAAGTATGGAAGATCGAATGAGGGCTAAACGCACTGGCCAAGGTCACGCCATTATTAAACCAGAAGTTAATGCTCCAGATTATGAAATTAAAGGACAAATCCTACACATGGTAACTAACCAATGCCAATTCAGTGGTGCACCGAATGAAGACCCAAACGAACATCTTCGTACGTTTAATAGAATTTGTACACTATTCAAAATCCGAGAAGTGGAAGATGAGCAGATCTATCTCATGTTGTTTCCCTGGACTTTAAAGGGAGAAGCCAAAGATTGGTTAGAATCGTTACCTGAAGGGGCGATTGACACATGGGATGTTTTAGTTGAAAAATTTCTTAAACGATTCTTTCCGGCATCCAAAGCCGTGAGACTTCAAGGAGAAATTGTTACGTTCGCGCAAAAGCCAAATGAAACTCTATATGAAGCGTGGACAAGATTCGGAAGGATGTTGAGAGGATGTCCTCAACACGGATTAGATACTTTTCAAATAGTACAAATCTTCTATAAAGGCGTAGACATCGCCACACGAAAAGACATCGACATAACCGCTGGTGGATCCATTATGAAGAAAACCGCAACTGAAGCTTACAAAATTATTGATAGCACAGCCTCCCACTCACATGAGTGGCATCAAGAAAAAGATATCTTTCGATCATCTAAAGCGGCTAGAGCCGATTCTAGCCCTGACTTTGATTCCGTTTCCGCAAAAATAGATGCTTTCGAAAGACGAATGGAAAAGATGAATAAAGATATTCACGCAATACGAATCAGTTGTGAGCAATGCGGTGGACCACACTTATTGAAAGATTGTCACATTGAACCAACGATGGAACAACGAGAGAATGTTTCCTATATGAACCAAAGGCCGGGAAATAATTATCAAAATAATTATCAACCGCCAAGGCTAAACTTAAATCGAAATCAAAACATTCTTTACAATCCAAAAGGACCCGAAAATAACTGGTATAACCAACAAGGTCCGAATAACCAACCAACTCAAAACAACACTTTCAATCAACAAAGACCTAGCTTGTATAAACCACCACAACAACCCGAAGAGAAAAAGCCAAATCTAGAAGAAATGATGGCAAAGCTGATTGAATCTCAAACACAATTCATTACATCTCAAACCCAAACGAACGAGAGGTTTGATCAGTCATTAAGAACTCAACAAGCTTCCATTTTGAATCTAGAAAAACACGTAGGTACTCTTGCTAGCATGATGAGTGAGAGGGAACAAGGAAAGCTACCGAGTAATACTGAAGTAAATCCTCGGAATGAGAATGTTAATATGGTGTCAACGAATTCTGAAAAACCAGCATCAGAAGATGGGAAGGTTTTAGATGAGAGTAACAATGAAGAAGTTACACCACCACCACCCGAGTATGTAAAGCCAGTGGTGGCACCATACAAACCACCCATCCCGTTTCCAAGAAAAGGAGTTGAGTATGAGCAAGTGATAGGTAATAAAGATTGTGATACCTCTGGAAAGAAGAAGAAGAAAAAGAATAAGAAAGTGCAAGAAACAAAAGCCGTAAATATAAACCCGGTGAAGACAGTTCCACCAAAACCTCCACCTAGGGTAGGTGATCCGGGTGAATTTATTGTTCCTTGTCTACTTAGTGATTGTGTCATGTATGATGCACTAGCAGATTTAGGTGCAAGTGTAAGTGTTATGCCTCTTTCCTTATATAAGAGATTAGGTGTAGGTAAGTTAAGTCCAACGGATATGAGTGTTCGACTCTTTGATCAAACCATTAAGCACCCAGTTGGAATTGCTGACAATCTACCCGTTCAAGTAGGCAATTTAACCTTTCTAGTCGAATTTATTGTCATTGACATAGAAGAGGACCCAAACGTTCCTCTAATTTTAGGTCGACCATTCTTTGCGTCCACCGGGGCGTTATTTGATGTAGGAAATGGAAGAATGACACTTAAAAGTGGTAACAAATCAATCACCTTTATGATTCGAAAGTCTAAATCTCCACCAACTAAAACCGTTAAACCAGTAAAAACGATTGGTAATAACCATGTTGTTTTACCAACTCCAACGGTAGTGCTTAGCAATAATAAAACGCCTAAGTGTGGGGAAAATGAAGTAAAATCTAATGATGACTTGATAATAAAGAACCCCGTTGTTGATACGAAATTAAATGACCCCGTTATTAACAGTTCAATGAAGAAACTTTTTAAACGGGCTATCGATGCTAGAAGTAAGGGGAACTTTAAGTTATGTAACCGGTTAGTATCCAATCTGTCGCCTAAAGAAAAGGCAAAACTAGTTGAATTTTGGGATATTACGGAAGAAGCAGGGCACTGGCTTAAAGAAAAAGTCACAGATAGGCAAGTTGATTATGGACCAAAAGAAATTGACGATGAAGTTAATCACAATTTCGACACCACAGCTACCTAAGTGTGGGGAGATTCAAATGTTCTAAGAAAATGTTATCTAGAGTTATTTGTTCTGTTCTCGTGTAGTTCCGAGAATGGAATTCGATTGGTCTTTTCCGCTAGCAGACACTAAAGAACTAGTTTTCTCCCCCCATTCTGATTTTTTTTTATTTTGTAGGTTTTATATGAAATTAATATGCTTTTTAAATTTAAGTTTTGTGTGAATTTAAAAACAAAATTTACTTTATTTCATTAAGTAAAAAAATGATTTCTAAAATTCGTCGTGAGTTGAAGATTAGGTAATTGAACCGAAATTGCTTTACCCGAGGGCGGGGCGACAAATTTTGTTATCATTATTTTTAATTTTATTGATCTAAAGGATGCCAAAAATATTATATATTATAAATTTTTGAACGTGGGGTTATGTACCAAACTTCAAAAATATGTATATATATGTTTGTATTTTATGTTATGTACACAACAGGGTAAAACAGCGCACTTTCAAAGACTGTCATGAAGTTCAGCAAAAGCTACTGATTTTGACAAGACGCAAAAAAAAAAAAAAAAAAAAAAAAAAATCAAATGTGAAATAACAATATGTTTGCAAACTCGGTATTTTTAATCACTTTTCTACGTTAATCACCCTCATGAATTTATAATTATAGTCTGATTTCATGCAAATGAGGGCATTGCATGATCTCAAGTGTGGGGAAAGGTTATAAATTCTCTCGGGTTTACACTTGGTTTATTTGCCAAATTTTGTGAAAATTTGAAAAATTTTCAACTAAATGAATTTAAAATCATGTTTATACATATTTATGAACGGTGAAAACTAGGTGATAATACCGAAATTATCGTTACCTCGAAAAGGACATAAATTGAGAAACACCCTAAAACGCTTGAATTCATTTAAAACGAAATAAAAGAAAATAAAAAGGCAAAGAAAGAAACTAAGTGTGGGAAGAATGTACCAAGTTATTCAATTTAAAACATATATCACATATTTTTGTACAAGATTATTGCAGGTACTTTTGCTTTGAACGATACTAATCAGTTTTACCCGGTTTACTGTAATACATTTGAAAGAAAGATGGATCTACACGATGAATCAATTCCATCATTAAAAGGAAGTAAAGTCTTCCGAAAAAGAAACGCGCTTCTTGATTTAGGTCATGAAGTTGTCGTCTAGACCAGCTGTAGGTTGACGAAAAATCTAGAAAAGTCATCTCTAAAATCAGCAGGAAATCCACGGACCTCAGCATCAAACAGGGTCGCCATGTGGTCAAATTTATCCTAACCATGAGAAGGATTTATCTCGTACAATGGGGAGGCACCGTGCAAATTAGCTTGATAAGACTAATGAATCAGATCCCCAGAAAGGATAATCTCCTTAAAGATTAAAAATCAGCTTTTAAGACTGATATTACTCAATCCTTGAGATTGACCTTAAAGATTGAGAATTCAAACTCATGGAATTCAATGATATCTAAACTCGAGCTTGAACGAGAAAATATTTTGATCAAAAATACAAACCGATTTGTTTTCTGAAAATCCATTTTCAATGCGTTCATTACCATTGAACGTAAAATCCTAGGAATTCACCTGGAATTCATTAGGTCACCTGAAGAAAATCGGGTGTCAACCGTAAGAACGGTGGTTGCATAGCATGGTCGGAGACAGGACCTTGTGCCAGACCGAAAAATTATAGGATGATCTTTACTATCGCTCCTACCAAGGATAGTTCTAGCATCCGACACGTTAAAAGACCATAACCAAAAGCATGTCATTAGACATTGCCTTAACAGTTTCTTGTTCATCGCTTTCCTTTACAACCGGACGGTAGTTTGCCGAAAGGTAATATACGGAACAAGTAAACTGGATGTGTGCTTTCCGATACCGGGATAGCAGTGGATTACACGAACCTAAATGTTTTTAGCCAAAATATTGATCCACAAATATATTTTGCAACACCGATGGTGGGTCAAATCAGAAAACTTGTCTAGGGTAAAATCTAGCTTGAATTTTTAAAAGATCAAATGTTTTCATAAAGATCCAATTTCCTAAAGGATCTACATTTTTATAGTCATGTGGGACTGTAAACCGCCTTTCAAATGTGCACTTTGCTTTGGAAACCGAAAGTAAATCGGCTATTTGATTGCAAGTGTCGTTGACCTAAACCCAAGGCAACTGTGGATGACACACCCACCTTTAACCATCATTACTGTCATTGTTTATACCGCTATATCAAAATCACTGATGTACAAAATGTGATGAATAAAAAAGTGATTCATGTATGTTTTTATTTCAAGTTCTGTATTGCTTGAGGACAAGCAACGCTCAAGTGTGGGGATATTTGATAGTGTTCCAAATGAACATATATTTAGTAGCAATATCGTTCCAATATGTAATGTTTTTAAATGTAATTTCCTTATTTTTAGTTGTAATAGTTAAATAAATAAGTGCGAAGACGAAAGACGCAAATCGCTCGAAAATGAAGATTTAAAGACAAAAACGAAGATTTGAAAGACCAAAACGTCCAAAAAGCTCAAAAGTACAAGATACAATTAAAAAGGTTCAATTTATTGATAAGGAACGTCTAAAAATGACAAGAGTACAAGTTACGAAACGCAAAGTACAAAATATCTCAGCGTACGCAAGGACGTTCGAAAATCCGGAACCAGGACATGAACCAACTCTCAACGCTCGACGCAACGGTGTAAAAATTACGAGTCAACTATGCACAAGAATAAAATATAATATTTAAATAAATCATAATAAGAATAATATTAAATAATAAAAAGTTGTTAATTGAGCATAGTTCAGGGGTCGTAAATGAAAATTTCAAATTCTAAATTCGCTATAAAATGATGATTTACGATGAATTGAAGGAGGGAGATTTTTTTTCGATCAAATTTTTCTATCTTTTTTTTCTTACTTTTCTATATCAATATCCAATATCTATATTTATAATTCTCTATCATAATGTTAATGTAATCAGATATAACAATAATCTTAATTTTAATTTTAAATTATGATAATAATAAGATTTATGATAGAGATCGTTTGAGTGTGTAAGTCGAAATTCTGTCCGTGTAACGCTACGCTATTTTTAATCATTGTAAGTTATGTTCAACCTTTTTACATTAATGTCTCGTAGCTAAGTTATTATTATGCTTATTTAAAATGAAGTACTCATGATGTTGGGCTAATTACTAAAATTGGGTAATTGGGCTTTGTACCATAATTAAGGTTTGGGCAAAAGACCGACACTTGTGGAAATTGGACTATTGACTATTAATAGATGGGGGGTATTGTCTAATTGAGTGACAACTCATTGGAGTCTGTCGAACCTATCTTCAAATTAATTATCCTAATAATTAATAATGATTATGGTTGTCCTATTTAGTGATGTTCATATGGAATCTGTTATAATCATTTAATTAATCAATTGGGTTGGGTAATTGATTATTCATTCTGATCAAGTGGATGAATTAATATTCATAAACTAATTAAAACAGGGGTGGATTACATACAGTGATAACTGGTGTAATTGTTGACAGAAGTGATAACTGCGTCACAGTTTAAATCCTTAATCAGTTGGAATATTTGACTTCGGGTATAAGGGTAATTTGACGAGGATACTCGCACTTTATATTTATGACCGATGGACTATTATGGACAAAAACCAGATAGATGTATCAAATAAACCAGGACAAAGGACAATTAACCCATGGTAATAAATTAAAATCAACACGTCAAACATCATGATTACGGAAGTTTAAATAAGCATAATTCTTTTATTATATTTCTCATCGTATCTTTATTTACTGTCATTTTATTACTCGCAATTTTATTTTCTGTCATTTTATTTATCGCAATTTATTTTACGCACTTTAATTTTTGTCATTTATTTTTACGCTTAAAATCGACAAACCGGTCATTAAACGGTAAAACCCCCATTTTATAATAATACTACTACTTATTTATATATATATTTTTACAAATAAACTTAATAATATAGCGTTAACTTCACCAGCTCCCTGTGGAACGAACCGGACTTACTAAAAACTACACTACTCTACGATTAGGTACACTGCCTATAGTGTTGTAGCAAGGTTTAGGTATATCCCATCCGTAAATTAATAAAACTTGTGTCATATTTTGTAGTATTTTGTATTAAAAATTTAATACTATTTCGTACCCTCACGCTACATCATCAAGTAGAGATTTTTGTGCTAAATTAAGTTGTCCATTGACGCCTTTGGATAGTAAATTTTTACTCGAATTAGCAAATGGTAAATTAATTTCAGCAGATAATATATGTCGGAATCGAGAAATTAAACTGGTTAGCGAAACATTTAAGATTGATTTGATACCAGTAGAGTTAGGGAGTTTTGATGTGATAATCGGTATGGACTGGTTGAAAGAAGTGAAAGCAGAGATCGTTTGTTACAAAAATGCAATTCGCATTATACGAGAAAAAGGAAAACCCTTAATGGTGTACGGAGAAAAGGGCAACACGAAGCTACATATTATTAGTAATTTGAAGGCACAAAAACTAATAAGAAAAGGTTGCTATGCTGTTCTAGCACACGTCGAGAAAGTACAAACTGAAGAAAAGAGCATCAATGATGTTCCCATTGCAAAAGAATTTCCCGATGTATTTCCGAAAGAATTACCGGGATTACCCCCACATCGATCCGTTGAATTTCAAATAGATCTTGTACCAGGAGCTGCACCAATAGCTCGTGCTCCTTACAGACTCGCACCCAGCGAGATGAAAGAACTGCAAAGCCAATTACAAGAACTTTTAGAGCGTGGTTTCATTCGACCAAGCACATTACCGTGGGGAGCTCCTGTTTTGTTTGTCAAGAAGAAAGATGGTACATTCAGGTTGTGTATCGACTACCGAGAGTTGAACAAACTTACCATCAAGAACCGCTACCCACTACCGAGAATCGACGACTTATTTGATCAACTACAAGACTCGTCTGTTTATTCAAAGATTGACTTACGTTCCGGGTATCATCAAATACGGGTGAAAGAAGATGATATTCCAAAGACTGCTTTCAGAACACGTTACGGTCATTACGAGTTTATGGTCATGCCGTTTGGTTTAACTAATACACCAGCTGTGTTCATGGACCTTATGAACCGAGTGTGTGGACCATGCCTTGACAAGTTTGTCATTGTTTTCATTGATGACATACTTATTTACTCAAAGAATGACCAAGAACACGGTGAACATTTGAGAAAGGTGTTAGAAGTATTGAGGAAGGAAGAATTGTATGCTAAGTTTTCAAAGTGTGCATTTTGGATGGAAGAAGTTCAATTCCTCGGTCACATAGTGAACAAAGAAGGTATTAAGGTGGATCCGGCAAAGATAGAAACTGTTGAAAAGTGGGAAACCCCGAAAACTCCGAAACACATACGCCAGTTTTTAGGACTAGCTGGTTACTACAGAAGGTTCATCCAAGACTTTTCCAGAATAGCAAAACCCTTGACTGCATTAACGCATAAAGGGAAGAAATTTGAATGGAATGATGAACAAGAGAAAGCGTTTCAGTTATTGAAGAAAAAGCTAACTACGGCACCTATATTGTCATTGCCTGAAGGGAATGATGATTTTGTGATTTATTGTGATGCATCAAAGCAAGGTCTCGGTTGTGTATTAATTCAACGAACGAAGGTGATTGCTTATGCGTCTAGACAATTGAAGATTCACGAATAAAATTATATGACGCATGATTTGGAATTAGGCGCGGTTGTTTTTGCATTAAAGACTTGGAGGCACTACTTATATGGGGTCAAAAGTATTATATATACCGACCACAAAAGTCTTCAACACATATTTAATCAGAAACAACTGAATATGAGGCAGCGTAGGTGGATTGAATTATTGAATGATTACGACTTTGAGATTCGTTACCACCCGGGGAAGGCAAATGTGGTAGCCGATGCCTTGAGCAGGAAGGACAGAGAACCCATTCGAGTAAAATCTATGAATATAATGATTCATAATAACATTACTACTCAAATAAAGGAGGCGCAACAAGGAGTTTTAAAAGAGGGAAATTTAAAGGATGAAATACCCAAAGGATCGGAGAAGCATCTTAATATTCGGGAAGACGGAACCCGGTATAGGGCTGAAAGGATTTGGGTACCAAAATTTGGAGATATGAGAGAAATGGTACTTAGAGAAGCTCATAAAACCAGATACTCAATACATCCTGGAACGGGGAAGATGTACAAGGATCTCAAGAAACATTTTTGGTGGCCGGGTATGAAAGCCGATGTTGCTAAATACGTAGGAGAATGTTTGACGTGTTCTAAGGTCAAAGCTGAGCATCAGAAACCATCAGGTCTACTTCAACAACCCGAAATCCCGGAATGGAAATGGGAAAACATTACCATGGATTTCATCACTAAATTGCCAAGGACTGCAAGTGGTTTTGATACTATTTGGGTAATAGTTGATCGTCTCACCAAATCAGCACACTTCCTACCAATAAGAGAAGATGACAAGATGGAGAAGTTAGCACGACTGTATTTGAAGGAAGTCGTCTCCAGACATGGAATACCAATCTCTATTATCTCTGATAGGGATGGCAGATTTATTTCAAGATTCTGGCAGACATTACAGCAAGCATTAGGAACTCGTCTAGACATGAGTACTGCCTATCATCCACAAACTGATGGGCAGAGCGAAAGGACGATACAAACGCTTGAAGACATGCTACGAGCATGTGTTATTGATTTCGGAAACAGTTGGGATCGACATCTACCGTTAGCAGAATTTTCCTACAACAACAGCTACCATTCAAGCATTGAGATGGCGCCGTTTGAAGCACTTTATGGTAGAAAGTGCAGGTCTCCGATTTGTTGGAGTGAAGTGGGGGATAGACAGATTACGGGTCCAGAGATTATACAAGAAACTACCGAGAAAATCATCCAAATTCAACAACGGTTGAAAACCGCCCAAAGTCGACAAAAGAGATACGCTGACATTAAAAGAAAAGATATAGAATTTGAAATTGGAGATATGGTCATGCTTAAAGTTGCACCTTGGAAAGGCGTTGTTCGATTTGGTAAACGAGGGAAATTAAATCCAAGGTATATTGGACCATTCAAGATTATTGATCGTGTCGGACCAGTAGCTTACCGACTAGAGTTACCTCAACAACTCGCGGCTGTACATAACACTTTCCACGTCTCGAATTTAAAGAAATGTTTTGCTAAAGAAGATCTCACTATTCCGTTAGATGAAATCCAAATCAACGAAAAACTTCAATTCATCGAAGAACCCGTCGAAATAATGGATCGTGAGGTTAAAAGACTTAAGCAAAACAAGATACCAATTGTTAAGGTTCGATGGAATGCTCGTAGAGGACCCGAGTTCACCTGGGAGCGTGAAGATCAGATGAAGAAGAAATACCCGCATCTATTTCCAGAAGATTCGTCAACACCTTCAACAGCTTAAAATTTCGGGACGAAATTTATTTAACGGGTAGGTACTGTAGTGACCCGAACTTTTCCATGTTTATATATATTAATTGAGATTGATATTTACATGATTAAATGTTTCCAACATGTTAAGCAATCAAACTTGTTAAGACTTGATTAATTGAAATATGTTTCATATAGACAATTGACCACCCAAGTTGATCGGTGATTCACGAACGTTAAAACTTGTAAAAACTATATGATGACATATATATGGATATATATATATATATATATATATATATATATATATATATATATATATATATAGTTAACATGATACTATGATAAGAAAACATATCATAAAGTATATTAACAATGAACTACATATGTAAAAACAAGACTACTAACTTAATGATTTTTAAACGAGACATATATGTAACGATTATCGTTGTAAAGACATTTAATGTATATATATCATATTAAGAGATATTCATACATGATAATATCATGATAATATAATAATTTAAAATCTCATTTGATATTATAAACATTGGGTTAACAACATTTAACAAGATCGTTAACCTAAAGGTTTCAAAACAACACTTACATGTAACGACTAACGATGACTTAACGACTCAGTTAAAATGTATATACATGTAGTGTTTTAATATGTATTTATACACTTTTGAAAGACTTCAATACACTTATCAAAATACTTCTACTTAACAAAAATGCTTACAATTACATCCTCGTTCAGTTTCATCAACAATTATACTCATATGCACCCGTATTCGTACTCGTACAATACACAGCTTTTAGATGTATGTACTATTGGTATATACACTCCAATGATCAGCTATTAGCAGCCCATGTGAGTCACCTAACACATGTGGGAACCATCATTTGGCAACTAGCATGAAATATCTCATAAAATTACAAAAATATGAGTAATCATTCATGACTTATTTACATGAAAACAAAATTACATATCCTTTATATCTAATCCATACACCAACGACCAAAAACACCTACAAACACTTTCATTCTTCAATTTTCTTCATCTAATTGATCTCTCTCAAGTTCTATCTTCAAGTTCTAAGTGTTCTTCATAAATTCCAAAAGTTCTAGTTTCATAAAATCAAGAATACTTTCAAGTTTGCTAGCTCACTTCCAATCTTGTAAGGTGATCATCCAACCTCAAGAAATCTTTGTTTCTTACAGTAGGTTATCATTCTAATACAAGGTAATAATCATATTCAAACTTTGGTTCAATTTCTATAACTATAACAATCTTATTTCAAGTGATGATCTTACTTGAACTTGTTTTCGTGTCATGATTCTGCTTCAAGAACTTCGAGCCATCCAAGGATCCATTGAAGCTAGATCCATTTTTCTCTTTTCCAGTAGGTTTATCCAAGGAAATTAAGGTAGTAATGATGTTCATAACATCATTCGATTCATACATATAAAGCTATCTTATTCGAAGGTTTAAACTTGTAATCACTAGAACATAGTTTAGTTAATTCTAAACTTGTTCGCAAACAAAAGTTAATCCTTCTAACTTGACTTTTAAAATCAATTAAACACATGTTCTATATCTATATGATATGCTAACTTAATGATTTAAAACCTGGAAACACGAAAAACACCGTAAAACCGGATTTACGCCGTCGTAGTAACACCGCGGGCTGTTTTGGGTTAGTTAATTAAAAACTATGATAAACTTTGATTTAAAAGTTGTTATTCTGAGAAAATGATTTTTATTATGAACATGAAACTATATCCAAAAATTATGGTTAAACTCAAAGTGGAAGTATGTTTTCTAAAATGGTCATCTAGACGTCGTTCTTTCGACTGAAATGACTACCTTTACAAAAACGACTTGTAACTTATTTTTCCGACTATAAACCTATACTTTTTCTGTTTAGATTCATAAAATAGAGTTCAATATGAAACCATAGCAATTTGATTCACTCAAAAAGGATTTAAAATGAAGAAGTTATGGGTAAAACAAGATTGGATAATTTTTCTCATTTTAGCTACGTGAAAATTGGTAACAAATCTATTCCAACCATAACTTAATCAACTTGTATTGTATATTATGTAATCTTGAGATACCATAGACACGTATACAATGTTTCGACCTATCATGTCGACACATCTATATATATTTCGGAACAACCATAGACACTCTATATGTGAATGTTGGAGTTAGCTATACAGGGTTGAGGTTGATTCCAAAATATATATAGTTTGAGTTGTGATCAATGCTGAGATACGTATACACTGGGTCGTGGATTGATTCAAGATAATATTTATCGATTTATTTCTGTACATCTAACTGTGGACAACTAGTTGTAGGTTACTAACGAGGAAAGCTGACTTAATAAACTTAAAACATCAAAATATATTAAAAGTGTTGTAAATATATTTTGAACATACTTTGATATATATGTATTGTTATAGGTTCGTGAATCAACCAGTGGCCAAGTCTTACTTCCCGACGAAGTAAAAATCTGTGAAAGTGAGTTATAGTCCCACTTTTAAAATCTAATATTTTTGGGATGAGAATACATGCAGGTTTTATAAATGATTTACAAAATAGACACAAGTACGTGAAACTACATTCTATGGTTGAATTATCGAAATCGAATATGCCCCTTTTTATTAAGTCTGGTAATCTAAGAATTAGGGAACAGACACCCTAATTGACGCGAATCCTAAAGATAGATCTATTGGGCCTAACAAACCCCATCCAAAGTACCGGATGCTTTAGTACTTCGAAATTTATATCATATCCGAAGGGTGTCCCAGAATGATGGGGATATTCTTATATATGCATCTTGTTATTGTCGGTTACCAGGTGTTCACCATATGAATGATTTTTATCTCTATGTATGGGATGTGTATTGAAATATGAAATCTTGTGGTCTATTGTTACGATTTGATATATATAGGTTAAACCTATAACTCACCAACATTTTTGTTGACGTTTAAAGCATGTTTATTCTCAGGTGAATACTAAGAGCTTCCGCTGTTGCATACTAAAATAAGGACAAGATTTGGAGTCCATGTTTGTATGATATTGTGTAAAAACTGCATTCAAGAAACTGATTTCGATGTAACATATTTGTATTGTAAACCATTATGTAATGGTCGTGTGTAAACAGGATATTTTAGATTATCATTATTTGATAATCTACGTAAAGCTTTTTAAACCTTTATTTATGAAATAAAGGTTATGGTTTGTTTTAAAAATGAATGCAGTCTTTGAAAAACGTCTCATATAGAGGTCAAAACCTCGCAACGAAATCAATTAATATGGAACGTTTTTAATCAATAAGAACGGGACATTTCAATATATACCAGCGATAAATGCTCCAGCTCGAACTGAAATTCCAAAAGCTGGCAATAATGTCACTGTTGAGTCTTTGCCACGCATCAAACGTGGAAGATCAATTGGTTTCGAAGATAAAAATCCTCGAAAAAGAAAATCAGCTGATAATGAGGTAAGAGAAAGTGTTCAAGAAGAACCACAAATCAATATTCCTTCTGCAGAGGATATTGATAAATGTAAATACTAAAATTGCGATAAATTATGCAATATTATGGAACCGAAATGAAACTAAAATCTCGATGAGATATTTTCATATAATGTTACAATGACATCATGAATAAAGATGATGATCTGGAACTAAAATCTGTCATTGAATATACAAAATGGACATGATTGAGCTCAATGGAAAGGAGCAATAAGAGCTGAATTAGAATCGCTCGATAAAAGAAAAGTTTTCGGATCAATCGTTATCACTTTTAAAGATGTGAAACGTATGGGATACAAATGAATTTTTATTCGAAAAGAAATGTGCAAATGAAGTTACAAGGCAAAACTAGACTTGTAACTCAATATTTCTCACAAAGACCAGAAATGAATTAGGAGGAAAAATTATCCTCCTGTAATGGATACAATTACTTATTAGATACTTAATCAACCTGGTAGTTATTTAAATGCATCTCATGAATGTTGTTACTACTTATCTGTATGGATCACTTAATAGTGATATATATGAATATACCTAAAGGGTTAAGGTATCATAAGCATCTAATGTAAAACCCAAGGGAATATATTCCATTAAATCACAAAGATTTCTAAGTGGGTTTATACAAACGGGACGTATGTGGTATAACCGATTAAATGACTACTTGATAAAAAAAGGGTATAAATATAAACTTATTTTGCACGTATGTTTTATAAAAACAATGTTCGGATATGAGATCGTAGTTGTTTATGTCAATGTTCTTAACATCATATGAACAAATAAAGAGATCTATGAAATCATTCAACTTCTAAAGAATTATTTTGAAATGAAAGATCTTGAAAAAACCAAGTATTACCTTGGATTGCAAATTGAGCATATGCCTAATGGTTTACTTGTACATCAAACAACTTATACCGAAAAGATTTTAAAACATTTTTTTTAAAGACAAACTCATTGTTGTTAGATCACTCAATATTGACACTGATCTATTTCATCCCTGCGAAGATCATGAAAATTTTAACAGATCGGAAGTTCTATATTTTAGTGCAATTGAGGTTCTTATGTATCTTATAGATTATACAAGATCTGACATTTCTTTTGCAGTTAATTTGTTGCCAAGGTTCAGCTCAGCCCCTACCAAAAGACATTGGAATGGGATCAAACAAATAGTTTGATACCTTCGGGGAACTACTGATTTATAATTATTTTATTCTAACAACTCGAAACAAGATTTGTTTGGTTATACAGATGCAGATTATTTATCCGATCTACATAAAGCTAAATCTCAAACTGGATATGTATTCCTAAATGGAGGCACCGCAATATCATGACGTTCTCAAAACAAACACTTGTTGCAACATCATCAATTCATGCCGAAGTGATTGCATTACATGAAGCTACTCGGGAATGATTTTTAGTTAAGATCAATGATACAAATCATTATTGATTCTTGTGGACTAGAACGCTATAAAAGCGTAACAACTATCTATGAAGATAATACAGCTTACATAATACAAATAAAAGAAGAGTATCAAAAATGACAGAACAAAACATAAATGCTGACGAGGCGCTAAAGCTATAAACGGTCATAAGTTTGATGGAAAAGAATGGTATATTGGTAAGGCTCAGAAAAAGACTGAAAGGGAATAGGAACTGAAACAACGGTTTGAACAAACCATGAAGGAGACTGTAGACAAATCACGAGGGCCAAACTTGTACATAAAAGATTTAGATGATACAGTTTCAGATGAAAACCTCAGATTTTTCTCATATACTCAAGATATCGTAAAAGACAACCAGATTAAAATGAGATACGTTCAATCAACAACTCTGCTGATCTTTATACCAAAGCACTGCTAACTGCTATTTTCAGAACACACGTTCATAATATTGGCATGAGGCATGTTCAGAAGATGTAACAACTCAGGCGTTGCCTACTTGAGGGGGAGTCAACTTTATGCTGCACTCTTTTTCCCTTAGCTAAAGTTTTATCCCAATGAGTTTTCTTTAGCAAGGTTTTTAACGAGGCAGTACTAGTTATTCTCTAATAAAATTATCATCCAAGGGGGAGTGTTATAAAATATCTAGATTGTGTTATAAAATATCTAGATTGGATGTTAATTTTATTATTATTATATTTCTTGCATAGTAATATTTTATACTATAAATAGACATGTATGGTAACCATTTAAGGTGCACCATTTCTCTTGAAATATCAATATCAATATTTCTTCTCTCCTTCTCTCTTTTTCTCTCTTTGTTCTTATAACCATTAAAGGTAGTTATAAGCCTACTGAATTATAACATATATATATATATATATATATATATATATATATATATATATATATATATATATATATATATATATATATATATATATATATGCCAAAAAAAAAGCCGAGTTTAGATAAGCTTTAGCACATGTTTTAATTTAATTAGACTAGTCTGAGATAAAATTTCTTAAATCAACAATAAAATAAACTTATAACATAAATGATCGATCCTACAAACAAATCATCAACATCATAGAGGATCGAGTGCTATGGGATTTGAAGTTTCTTTAAAGTTTAATGGACCTTATAATCGTTTTTCATTAGTTGTAACGACCCCAAATCCATTTATCAAAAACGAAGTACATTTTTTTTTAATAAGTTAGGTCCCACTAATACACAATATTTCCAACTCTGTTTTAACCAAAAACATAATATCGTGACATTACGTTTAACAACTTACAATGACCCTTGGTACCCAACTGGCACCTTACAAAAGCATTTGTAAAAATAATCCAATTACACAAACACGGATTAATACTCAATAACCCAACCCGTTATCAAGAGCATAATCCCGGGGACTACCAAATCCCCAATCCGCGTCCAATTATCCAAAAGCTACCCTATCGAGCCCAAGCGCTCCTACGCATCTAGTCTAACAACTAGCTAGCTTCACAATCACAATCCCTGTAAAAAGGTAAACAACGAGAGGGGTAAGCATAAAGCTTAGTGAATGCAATAATTATACATATACATATATAATCTACTTACATGCAAACACTTACACAAATACCGCATGCGAGCTAGCAATTCAACAACCATGCAATCACAATGCATAAACTAAAATATCCGCAATTCACAATAAGCTAGCATCGCCAATAGCATATAGTTCACAATTTAATATGCTAAAACTACAACACATAACCATCGTTAATCAATCGTACAAAGGAATGGTGCTCGTGAAAGACCATCGGAGTTCACAACATCCATTAGTGTACTTAACACCGCGTATCACTAACCCCCGTGTGGTGTCTTAACACCGCGACTAACTCACCCATCATGACAAATGTGGTGTCTTAGCACCACGACTAACCCACATGTCAAACTTCCCAGAGTGGTGTCTTAACACCGCGACTACCCCACCCATCACGACAATGTGGTGTCTTAACACCGCGACTAACCCACATGTCTCTAACCCCGGAGTGGTGTCTTAACACCGCGACTAACCCACTCGCCACGTAAAATGTGGTGTCTTAACACCGCGACTAACCTACATTTCACGCTACACAAATAAATACATTATATACATACACGTATAATTATTCCACTCACCTTGGAATGTCCGCACAAGTAGTGTATAACATGATCTCCGTCCTCAAATCCGAGCAAGTAACCACTTATATCACACATAGGTACAATATACACATAAATAGCCATTCTCTAAAAGAGAACCCGACACAAACATCCCTTAGCCGAGGGATCACACCTTGCTCGCCAAAACCCGCCCATTTAACACCTAATGGACACAAACCAATTACCACTTCGGGTGGTAATTCAAACCCACTCAACCAAGTACAATTTAACCCAAATTATACTCGACGCCAATTAGACCAAACATAGGTCTTAACACTAAATTACTACTTTGGTAGTAATCATTTCAAACGTCATTTACACCAAAATCCCAACACGTGCAATATTGACTCATATTGCGGTTGACCGCGTTTGACTTATGTTAAAATACCATTTTAACCCAAAATCACTTCCCACGATTACCTTCATTCAAGAACGCCATTTAACACTTAACGAAAGTGTTTAACATCCACTTAATTCAAAATTAGTGTCATTACCAAATTCGACCCAATCAAAGTCAACCCATTTTGACATAAGTCCCAAAAACGCCCAAAATCACTAACGGCTAGTGATTATATTTCCAAAACACCAATTAACACCTAAATCAAGTATTTACGTACTTGATTCATCAAAACTTGACTCAAAACCCATTTTGACATCAAACCGAGTCAACACCCATTTTGACTAGCAAAATTTGTTCTTAAGAACATCAAAACCACCAATACACTTACAAACTAGTGACTAACACCCAAATCCATGACAAATACTTCCAAATGTAACGACCCGACAAAATCGTCATTGACGGCGCCGTTAACTTAGGTCCCGTTGAGTGGTCATAGTCCCTATATGAGACACGTTTGACCAAAATTATGTAGCATTCATTTGAAACGTGCATGACTTGCAAAGTTTAGTTTACCAAACGGATCGACAACAAGTTTAAGTTTACAAAAGTAGTGATGTATAAATGAAATAACTTGCGACATAATAAGTTTAAAATCACAGTTGCTATAAATAGCGTATGCATATAAACAATATGTTTAAGTTTGAATCCAAAAGTGCTATCGCTAGCGTATGCATGTATGCTTGACTCCAAGCAAGTAATCAAAGTGTGCGGAAGCATGTATCAAGTAGCCAAGTATGAACCTGAGAAACATATAGAAAACTGTCAACGAAAAACGTTGGTTAAATCATAGATGTGGTAATAAACGTTATTTTTGAATCACAAGATTTAGTATTTCCATAAAATCGATCATCCAAAAGTTATATTCCAAAAGTTTGTTCGCGAGCACCCAATTATCAATGCTTAACATTCCTCCCATAGAGCCCCATCACAATAGTGTTAGAACATACACTGTTTCTCGAAAATATATTTCATTCGTAAACGGTAGCGAACCGTTTGAATGAGGGTTTGTCAAACCCATATGGATCCATACAACATAAGTTCTCGCTTACACCCGGCAAGTGTAACTAATGATAATCGAATTGAGGATTTTGTTCTAAACTCGCTGTAGAATGTTTGTTTCATCGGACTTGAGTTCAAAACATAAAAGTAAGTAGTACAAGATGTAACAAAGTATATGTTTCTCAGCCCACGATTTAAAAGTATAAAAGTTGTTGAAAAGGTGGGACTATGATCTCACCTCGAGTGCACGAGTATAAATGTACTTCACAAAGTAAACGTGTGCATGATAGTTGCTTAGCCTTGACCTAAACAAGTAAGTTGTATCAATTAACCGGTTACGTCACAAGGTCGGGCGAAATGTGCTCAATTAGTCCTATGGCTCGTTACGACTCGATTAAATATAGCATGTGAATCACGTTGTCAAGTTTCATGCAAGAATCAAGTATAAAATAAGATTTGAACGATTGCATAAGTGTTTGGTTAAGTTTGACTAAAATTCAAACTCGGTCAAGTCAAAGTCAATGAAAAAGTCAACACGTTCGGGTCGGGTCCCGAATTATTTTTCTAAGGTTTTTAATCATATATAAGCATGTTAGAACAAGTTACATGTGAATCGGAGGTACGTAGCATAGCAAACATTGTTCGAAATTTGACAAAGTAGGTCAGAAGCCAAACAAGGCAAATGCCGCGCCGCGGCCCCTGGTGTCGCGCCGCGCCAATAGGCGTGGCCTGGTGCCTGGTCTGTTTCAAAAGTTTAAGTCTCAACCAAACTTCAATTTAGCACAAAACACAAACCGTAAGCACTTAGAACGCGTATCTTATATCGTTGGAAAGGTATTTTGACGAGAAACACAACTAACTACTTTTCATCAAGCAAAAACATCAATTTCAATAACCGAAATCTCGTCAAGTGATCATTAAAGGTTTATTTTCAAAGTTTCAAGTTCACAAATTGCATTTTAAGATTCGGGAATCCAATTTACACATATGATATGCCGTGTTGAAGGTAATGAAACATACATTACAACTAAACACTTATTAATAACATTTCATGGCATTCAAAACATCGAAAGTTTGTTTTAAGTCTATCAAACCCTAACCAAAATTCACAAAAATCAATAATCATGTGTTTGAAGTTTTCTTAATCAACCTACGCATCAAAACGAAGCTAGTGATACTAGTAACACAATTAAAACATGAACTTTAACAATTTAACAACATTAACTCATCCAAAATCAAAGATGAAGCACACCCATTTTCAAGTTCATGCTAGTTACTCCAAAACAACAAATCGAACAAATAAAACATATATTCATGTTATACTTGAGCCATAGACACTAACTAACACCATTTCAAGTATATAAAACAAATTTAGAAAAATCTAGTGTTTTAGAAATATTACCCAAATGTGATGAAATTGGTACCAAAATGTAGAGGATGAAGAGAGGGTCACAAAAATATAATTTGTTTTGATGTTTGCCTCTTGATCCGGATTTAGATGATGATTTTGTGAGTTGGGTGTTTAAGTTCCAAAAATGGAAGTAGAGAAGAGAGAAAGAGGAGGTGGGAGATGAATGAAATGAATGGATGATAAAGGTGGGTTGACTAGTTGACCTAGTCAACTAGTTTGGACCCTTGGCAACTTCGGTCCCTTGAGTTTGAAAGCGAGTGAGTGAATCAACCGAACGAATATTTTAAAAACGCCAGAATATACGGGAGATGTTATAATCGAATAATGGAAATATCACGAACATTAGTTAACGAAAGATACGAATTTAGATAACGAAAGATATTATCTAAAAAAAGACGATGTTAAAATAAATTTAACGAAAAAACGCGGGATGTTACATTACCTACTCCTTAAAAGAAATTTCGTCCCGAAATTTAGTTGGAAGTAGTCGTCGTTGTTTCTTCCTCGAGATCTTGTGTAGTCAATTCTACGGATAAGTGAAGGTACTTCCTTGGCCATTTCAACAAACTTCGAAAATTGGGGTTTTACTTTGTTTCAAAATTTGGTTTCACGATTCATAGTTTCAACCGGTTCTCCTAGGGAGTAAAGTTTATCACCGATAGTAAGCTCATCGAAAAGAATAACGAGTTCTTGTTTCGCAGGACACGTCTTTAAGTTTGATACATAGAATGTAGGATGAACGGAGACTCAAATGAGTCTGAAAATCTAAACGGTAAGCAACGGGTCCAAAATGCCCCAAGATTTTCAAAGGATTAAAATATCGCGGATTTAGCTTTCTAAGTTTCCCGAAACGGATTACACCTCCTCAAGGTGCGACTTTTAACGTTACGCGGTTTCCCATTGGAATTTGAAATGTTTACGTCTAACATCGGTGTAGCTCTTTTGGCGACTACGGGCCGTCTTGAGCCTTTCTTGGAATTGAATAATTTTCCGGTTGTTTCATGAATGAGTTCGGGTCCGATGGTTCGCTTGTCACCTACTTCGGTTCAACAATTTAAGAAAACGACAATTGCAGCTATACGGGTCCTCGAAAAGTGTGACGTTAATACTCGAATGAAAATTATTGTAGTAAGAGAATTCGGCTAAAGGCAACTACTTTTCTCAAGTAAATTTGAAGTTGATAACGCAAATTCGTATTACGGTTTTCAAGGTTTGAATCGTATGTTTGCTCGGTCCGTCGGGTTGTGGTTGATGTGTTGTACTCATGTTTAAACGTGGTCCCGAGGCTTTTTGTAAGGCACCCCGAAATCTAGAAGTGAAACGAAGTATATCTCCTCAAGATATGTTTTGAACAAGTTTTTGTTTCTCAAGAATCTCGCGCCACGGAAGATTTATCGTTTCCGAAAACGTTCGTTAGGACTATTCACCCTCGAGGCGAATACTAGTATAGTGTGAAGAGTCTTTCTCTCCATTGAGAATTTAGATAAAATATTTCCTTAAACGGAAATACGAGTGTAAGGCGAGAGAAGTTTCCGCCTCGATGTGAGCGTACCAAGCATTTTGTAGTTCGTCTATAAAACGGTGCGAAAATGAGATAGTATACACGTATAACATATGTTTGAAGTTGAAAGAATTTGTCATTCATTCGGAAGCATAAATATGGTTCGACAATAATCGACGATGTGTCCCGGGTATGGTTGTTATCAGTATTCTCGGAGTTTTCGGATGTTCAAACAAGAAAAATGAAGTCATGTACATGGCACATGGTGGTGATTAGGTTGATCGAGTCTAATCACCATCACGAGTCATTAGAACTTTAGTATGACTTACCGTAATATAACCACGTTGATCGAGTGTCGTTATATTACGCTAACTCATACCTCCATTCCCACATCACTCTAGATTCAAGTTCGTATAATCGTGAAGTTTTAAAATAAACAAAGTGTAACGACGTCTCTAACATGACTCGTATTGAATCGAAAGAATTAGTGCAACTCTAAAGAAGCGCTCCCGAGGGAAGTGTATAAATGATTGTTCACGTCAATGCGGTTCAAGTCAAACAATAATGTATTTCGGTACGAGAAGTGTAACGAATCATGATAACGAATAGTACGCAACCGTAGTGATAAATGGTGATGACGATACTCACCTCGAGTAGTGATGGTAGTAACAAGAAGTGGTAGATAGTAAGGAACACCGGTGTGACATCGATAGTAAGTTGAAATGGTGGCGAATCATAATCTGGGAGACAAGGTTCCTGAACATGTGTGACTAATGAAGTCATCGCCATCCTTACGCGTATGAATCATGAATTTACGTGTATTACCAGAAAGTGGCAGAATACGGATTCGTATGATGAAAACTTGGTACCATTAAGAAGTTTGCCTAATAATGATTCAAGTATAATGCACAAGTAGTCAAATAAGTGCTATCTATAGCAAATGTATGTCAGAATGCAATGGCTAACTATCCGGTTGTAGTCTAGATTCACTAATGCGTCCTGACGACTCTGTCAGACACACTAATGCATATCCTAGTTCCCTACAACCAACGCTCTGATACCATCTGTAACGACCCGACAAAATCATCATTGACGACGCCGTTAACTTAGGTCCCGTTGCGTGGTCATAGTCTCTATATGAGACACGTTTGACCAAAATTATGTCGCATTCATTTGAAACGTGCATGACTTGCAAAGTTTAGTTTACCAAACGGATCGACAACAAGTTTAAGTTTACAAAAGTAGTGATGTATAAATGAAATAACTTGCGACATAATAAGTTTAAAATCACAGTTGCTATAAATAGCGTATGCATATAAACAATATGTTTAAGTTTGAATCCAAAAGTGCTATCGCTAGCGTATACATGTATGCTTGACTCCAAGCAAGTAATCAAAGTGTGCGGAAGCATGTATCAAGTAGCCAAGTATGAACCTGAGAAACATATAGAAAACTGTCAACGAAAAACGTTGGTGAAATCATAGATGTGGTAATAAACGTTATTTTTGAATCACAAGATTTAGTATTTCCATAAAATTGATCATCCAAAAGTTACATTCCAAAAGTTTGTTCGCGAGCACCCAATTATTAATGCTTAACATTCCTCCCATAGAACCCCATCACAATAGTGTTAGAACATACACTGTTTCTCGAAAATATATTTCATTCGTAAACGGTAGTGAACCGTTTGAATGAGGGTTTGTCAAACCCATATGGATCCATACAACATAAGTTCTCGCTTACACCCGGCAAGTGTAACTAATGATAATCGAATTGAGGATTTTGTTCTAAACTCGCTGTAGAATGTTTGTTTCATCGGACTTGTATCCAAAACATAAAAGTAAGTAGTACAATATGTAACAAAGTATATGTTTCTCAGCCCACGATTTAAAAGTATAAAAGTTGTTGAAAAGGTGGGACTATGATCTCACCTCGAGTGCACGAGTATAAATGTACTTCACAAAGTAAACGTGTGCATGATAGTTGCTTAGCCTTGACCTAAACAAGTAAGTTGTATCAATTATCCGGTTACGTCACAAGGTCGGGCGAAATGTGCTCAATTAGTCCTATGGCTCGTTACGACTCGATTAAATATAGCATGTGAATCACGTTGTCAAGTTTCATGCAAGAATCAAGTATAAAATAAGATTTGAACGATTGCATAAGTGTTTAGTTAAGTTTGACTAAAAGTCAAACTCGGTCAAGTCAAAGTCAATGAAAAAGTCAACACGTTCGGGTCGGGTCCCGAATTATTTTTCTAAGGTTTTTAATCATATATAAGCATGTTAGAACAAGTTACATGTGAATCGAAGGTACGTAGCATAGCAAACATTGTTCGAAATTTGACAAAGTAGGTCAGCAGCCAAACACGACAAATGCCGCGCCGCGGCCCCTGGTGTCGCGCCGCGCCAATAGGCGTGACCTGGTGCCTGGTCTGTTTCAAAAGTTCAAGTCTCAACCAAACTTCAATTTAGCACAAAACACAAACCGTAAGCACTTAGAACACGTATCTTATATCGTTGGAAAGGTATTTTGACGAGGAACACAACTAACTACTTTTCATCAAGCAAAAACATCAATTGCAATAACTGAAATTTCGTCAAGTGATCATTAAAGGTTTATTTTTAAAGTTTCAAGTTCACAAATTGCATTTTAAGATTCGAGAATCCAATTCACACATATGATATGCCGTGTTGAAGGTAATGAAACATACATTACAACTAAACACTTACTAATAACATTTCATGGCATTCAAAACATCGAAAGTTTGTTTTAAGTCTATCAAACCCTAACCAAAATTCACAAAAATCAATAATCATGTGTTTGAAGTTTTGTTAATCAACCTACGCATCAAAACGAAGCTAGCGATACTAGTAACACAATTAAAACATGAACTTTAACAATTTAACAACATTAACTCATCCAAAATCAAAGATGAAGCACACCCATTTTCAAGTTCATGCTAGTTACTCCAAAACAACAAATCGAGCAAACAAAACATATATTCATGTTATACTTGAGCCATAGACACTAACTAACACCATTTCAAGTATATAAAACAAATTTAGAGAAATCTAGTGTTTTAAAAATATTACCCAAATGTGATGAAATTGGTACCAAAATGTAGAGGATGAAGAGAGGATCACGAAAATATAATTTGTTTTGATGTTTGCCTCTTGATCCGGATTTAGATGATGATTTTGTGAGTTGGGTGTTTAAGTTCCAAAAATGGAAGTAGAGAAGAGAGAAAGAGGAGGTGGGAGATGAATGAAATGAATGGATGAGAAAGGTGGGTTGACTAGTTGACCTAGTCAACTAGTTTGGCCCCTTGGCAACTTCGGTCCCTCGAGTTTGAAAGCGAGTGCGTGAATCAACCGAATGAATATTTTAAAAATGCCAGAATATACGGGAGATGTTATAATCGAATAATGGAAATATCACGAAAGTTAGTTAACGAAAGATACGAATTTAGATAACGAAAGATATTATTTAAAAAAAAAGACGGTGTTAAAATAAATTTAACGGAAAAACGCGGGATGTTACACTAAGTTCGTCATCAAACCCTAAACCCACAATAATCGGGCTTACTTACACAATACATACAACAAAACCCCCAATTTCATGAAAAATGGGGTTTATAACCCTAACTAGCTCAAACCCCAAACATGAACAAGAACCTTAAACAATTAAATTCGGAGTTAGAACTTACCAACACTACCACAACGTAGCCGGGAACAAGGAGAACAACTTTAATACTCAGACCTTTGATCGATTCAAGCTTCTTCTCCCCAAATCTCTAAATCTCTCTCTAGAAATATCCTTCTCTCTCTAAGATGAGATGAAAGAGTTGTGTGGATGTGAAAATGATCCAAAATTGGATCCCAAACTGATATTATGGCTACAAATCCGTCCCCAAGTGAAAAGATACAATTACCCTTCATTAACCCTTTTAAAATAAATTCAGCATTTTCTGTAGTTATAGGCCGCGACGCGGCTCCAAGGCCCGCGGCGCGGCTTAAAGCTGAAAAACAAGGTAGACACTTTTCAAAGGATTCTCCATCAGCTCATGTTATAACCCGCGGCGCGGCCTTTTGGCCCCCGGCGGGCTCAAAGCTGTAGCTGATTCTGATTCTGAATTTTAGGGACTGAACTTGTCTAACTCTGATTCTGATTCTGAATTTCAGGGACTGAACTTGTCTAACTCTGATTCTGATGTAAATTCTGAAAATGCATAAGTGTTAGGTTAGGTTCACTTTTAGTGGCACTTTCTGCTGCGCGCATATACTGACACTTAAGGAACATTTTTTGACGCACAAAATTCGGAATCTTACATTAGTAGCATCACTTTGAATAGTCAATCACCACGTTTCGACCTTGATCTTGGACATTTACCTCGATTTGTAATGACAATCCTTTGTGTATTTCCCTTGAAGACGATTCTTTGTAAATTACCCTTAAAATGTAACTTTTTATCATGTACTATTTTTCGAGTGTGAAAACAACAACCACAAATGAGAGGCTAAACACCCTATTTATAGTTTTTTCTATTCTTTGCGGTTTACGCATAATAATTCTCAATTACTGCGGAGAACACGCTAATTATACAACGCGCTTATATACTTGTGTGCAATGTTTAAGTTATTGCGCAATTCATATTTGCAACTACGCATATAATCAAGTACCCAAGTTCATTGGGTTATCAAAAGATTTTATTCCTTTAAAATATTGTAACTCAATGAACTTAAAAAGAAAGTATAGTTCGCTTCCAATTTGATTAATTATATGGGAACTCGTGCTAAATGATGATTGTTCAGTTTCTGTAAACGGCTGAGTGACTAGTGACGTCACATCAACGTGTGCAACGGCTATTACTCGAAAGACGCATTAAATCTACCATTTGATTTCATCAATTCTCTTTCCGACTTCAATTAGTATAAACTAGTGAGATAGGCCGTGCGATACGGTGGGACCTTTTGGGTTTCATATTCATATTTAATGTAGCATTATGTATATACAGAACTAAAAGCGCGTTGATGGGGGTGTATTTGGGTACACGTGGTTAGAACCTATTGTACCTAATGGGCTGCACGTTTTTAACGCCAGGAAAATCCCGTAAAAAGGACATGAAACCATCGATATGATGTAGTTAGTTTGGGTTGTTTAATATATTTGTATATATATGTTTGAAAGATAGCCCGAACTGTTTAACGTTTTTTAAAAAGTGTCCGTTTCGCGTATATTTAGTTGCTTTGTGTTCGTACAATTATTTCGAGTTCAACGGTGGTGTCGAAAAAAATTAACTCGCAGCGGGCGGGAAGATACGGCCCGGTAAAAATTTGGGTGGAGTTAGTTTAAAGTTTTTTGATAAAATAATAATTTTACGTATTACACCCCTGAAGAAACTGCATATTGAACCGTAGGTCAGGGGGCGATTTTGTAACTTTTTTGTTGCGTGTTGTTTGATAAGTTGAGAATGCCAAAAATGACCCAATCTTGGGCACCTGTTAGTAATATAAGAATAATATTGATCAAACACACACATTTTTCTTACGCTTTCATTCTTTTTCAATTATCACAACACAAAAAACTTTTACCGCTCTTCGTTATCCATCATCGTTCCTCTGTGATTTTCAAAAATAACCAAGGTCAGTTTCCCTTTCACTACTTCTGTTTTTCAAAGTTCTGTTACTTAATTTTAAAATCATGTCAACTTCCGCCGCACCATCTCCCTCTACAATTATAAGTGACAAAATGGTAGAAACGTTTCGTCGAATATCATAGATGCAAAAATTCTCCAATTACTCGAATTTTATCCCACAACTTGGATATTTTGCTCCGTTGGCACCATCTCTATCAGATCGTGCTAACATAAATCACGGCTATGAAAGTATATCTTTATTAGGACCTATGTTTTTATAGTAAAAACGTTATAGGACCCATTAATTGTGTTTCATATCTTCCTAATAAAGGGTCGTAATCTTACTAATAAAGGGTCCCAATATGTTTTTAGTACCCTATTTCTGTTGTGTTTAGGCAGTTCGTAAAGACCCTTAAAAAGGGTTTCAAAATCTTATTAGGACCCTTTTATCTAATATGACGGTCTTAGACATGATTCTTTTACAATTAGTCCTATGAACTCAAAGCTCCTATATTAGGAGTAGGACCTTTTGGGGGTGCAGAAATGTCGTTTTTGTTGTAGTGTCTTTTGAAAAATTGCATAAGCATGTAAGATTAAAAGAACTATCTATGTGATAATGAAGTTTTGTCGTTTCAAGGAGCTTGGACTTAGTTGGCGATTCGTTCACGGAAGGATTACGACACATGGCTTGTAATAGTGTGAAGTTTATATTAGAGACATGTAACATAGTGATGTGTATATTATTTGTTCGATTTCAAATGAGTTGAAGGGTTCAAATTCTGAAACACTTCGATTTTCAAATTCTTGTGAATTATATACTAAGTGAAAATTCAAATTTTAATATATTTCATTTATGCATTGGTTTGTTCTTTTTGTTCCTCTACTTTGGTAAACCAAGTATTCCACTAAAACGGGGGATCTGTTGGTGATTTTAATGTCACCTAACATTCATTTTAGTTAATTGGGATTTACTTAAATACATGAGTTAGCTAGTGATACTTAACAATGTGTTCAAACTGTGTTGAGTGCATGCCCGTAAGAGTTGGCTAGTGATTGTCGCGTAAATTGTCGCGGGGGGGGGGGGGGGGGGGAGGAATTACTAGAAACCTTAAAAATTTTAACCCAACAAAAAACACCCAAAAAAGAAACCCCAGAAAAAATCAAGGAAGAATCACCTTCATTAACAACACCCTCATCATCCACATCAACACAAACACCAAATTCACAAACATCACATAGACCAACTATCATCAACTTAGAAGAACCAGAAACACTTAAGAAATAAAGCTTGTATGAAATGACTGAAGAAGAAAAATGATCGGATGTAGTCTAATGATAACAACAAAATAAGTGGGTCCTATGTAGGATCAATAATGTAACATTGTGTGACGTGTCATTGTAATTATTGTATATAAATACGTGTGATTAGTGTGCTGGCCATGTGGGCCATAGGAACCAATAATGTAAGATAACGCGTATGGTTTACGTTTGAAGTTAAATAAGTGTGCGGGCCAAAGCAATAATGTAAACGATCAATTATGTAAACGATCGTAGTGCGTGGGTCCCAGAGCATCCGTAAATAGTGTCATGGCTCACCTATAAAAGGAAGCCTTTGTTTTAGTTTGTACTCAGGTTAAGTTTGATAATAAACCTCACTGGTTTCTTTCTGTTGAATCTTTTAGATTCTGAATAGCAGAGCCCCCGTCGTTGAGTCCTAACCGATTCTGAATAGCGACACCTATCTAAGCATTATATATTCACTGTTTAAAAGCAAAATCGAATATAACCCATCAAACATATATTCATTGTTTAAAAGCACATTGAATATAAATCTTTAATTCCGCACTAAGTTGAAACGTTGATTTGATCCTGGTATCAGAGCTAGAAGCACGATTCAAGAAAAGCAGTTGCACCTTCAGAATTCTGCATCAAAAGCAATCAAGAAAAAACACTCAGGTATACTTACAAACTTATTTTTAATAACAAAATGACTAAAACTAAAGAGGAAGTATCTAATGAAATAGAAGAAGGTATTACCGCTATTAATAATATTGAAGATGAATCTGGTTTCATGGCTGATATCATGATAAACAGAAAAGCAATAAGAAGAACAAATTTTACATTATCTGAAAAACATAACTTTGATAATAATAGAAAAATTAAAGATTTTTTCTTAAGGAAAAATATTACTTATTTTGAAAAAATGATTGGAGAAGAACCTGTACCTATTGAGCAAACAAAAGGAGATATATTAATTCCTATAATCAACAAAAAACAAATAAGTGATAGAATTAAATAAATGAATGAAAAAGATAGAACTAAAATAGCTTATGTACACATATCAACCATACAAATTATATTCAAAAGTACCTTCATGGGATGTAATACACCTATTGAACTAGAATTAAGAGACGATAGAATAATTGATAAACATGAAAGTATAATAGTAAAAGGAAATTTAGCTGAAGGAAAAATTAAGTTCGATGTAAACAATCATTTAGGATTAAGTCTAAAAGATAAAGATCTAAATAAAAGCATTACAATAAGATATGAATTATTAAGAAGAAATTTTATGTATAAAGGAAATCACCCTTTTACGGTTACATATCAAATTAATTATGCCTTAACAAATTCTCATCACAGTATTACTTTTAGAACTGATGATAGAATATATATATAGATAAACTTTTTGAACCTCTATTAAGCCTAGAAACACCAAAAGTATTTACTAGCCAAAGATATATCGAAAAAGGGAAATCAACTTCAGAATTACCATCTATTTGGATACCACGAATAGAGAAACCAATTCTATTTCAACAGGCGAAACATCTAGTGAAAGTAATGAAATAAAAGATTTAAAACAAATGATACGAACTCTAAGTCAACGAATTTAATGAATAAACTTGGTAGTATAGTTTTTAGTAAATTCTGAAACATAACTCCTAAAATAATATATAGTGAAACACTTAAATTAGAATTAGAAGTAATTAACCACGAACATAAAACCTATCAACTAGAATATATAAGGGCTGGAAATTACGATAAAAATAAACTCGAAATATTATATTCTAAAATATCTGAAAAAATTAAAAAAGATGAAGAATTATCCGTAGTTGATTATTATAACAACGAAGCAAGAAAAAGATTTCAGAAGACAAATTAGTTGTTCATAAAAAAATCCAGTATTAAACTCCATTATAAAAAATTACTGGAAAATGATTTCAAGCAAATACAAAGATATTGAAAGACTAGAAAATGTTTTGATCAAAGAAAAGTCATATCAAGATTTCATTTCAAAATCTAAGATTCCAAAATTAGAAAAACTGATCTTTTTCTACAAACAAATTATTAATTCTCATTGTAAAGTAATAAAAGAAATTTCATCCGAGTTATCTTATTCAACTTGTTAAAAATTCATGGATTTATCAAGTATTAAAATTGGAAAAGAAGGAATCACATCCAACAAACCATTTATACCATTTAATCAAACACTTTTCGAAAAACCAAAAAATTTACCCGATGAATCAATTTACAAGATTGATATAGAAAATATTTCAGAAAAACCTATAGGAGAAAAAACAGAAATATTAAACTCCACATTAAATAATATTATAGAAATCCTAAGTTTTCTAGCATTAAAACAACTTCCAGAAATAAAAGAAACAATTCTAGAAAATATAAACAAAATAAAAATAGTAAAACAAGACACTAATCATGAACATGCCAGTACAAGTGTTATAAAGTATGAAGATACAGAAGAGTTTTATACAGATCAAGAAGAATCGAGTTCAAGAAAAAGGTATAAAATAATACCACCTCTTCGCATAACATAATAAAAAAAAAATTATTTTTACCATGGATTCTAAAATCCAAATGAATAATTTTTCAAATGAACTTTGGAAAAATCTTATAAATGAAAGCTGGGAAAGAATTTCACAATTAACTAAAAATATTGAAGAATATGAAAAATATCTTGAAGAAGAAAAAGACGCTGAAGGCATAGAACTTTTATCGTCTATTATTAGCATACACAAACAATTAGTAAACAGCGCTTTAAAAAGTATTAAAGAAATTTCAGCAAAGCTAGTAATCTATTAAGCAGGAATTGCTTTGGGCAAATATTCTATGCAAAATTTATCTTCAAGTAATATTCATTATGAATTATAAGCTCAATGAAGTCAAGATCATATTCATGAAAATAACTCTTTTGAGTATATGAAAAGCAAACAACTCTTACGAGTACATAAATTAGCTTTTTAAATCAAAAAAGCACCAAAAGCATACAAAATATTTCTGCAAGTATTTCAACAATGGAAGCAGTCATCAAGCAGATTCAACACCAATTACAACAAAAAAGAGAACAGATTCAAGCACTGCAACGACAACTCTCAATTTTTCAGAGGGAGGAGGAGGAATTACTAGAAACCTTAAAAAATTTAACCCAGCAAAAAATAGCCAAAAAAGAAACCCCATACAAAATCAAGGAAGAATCACCTTCATTAACAACACCCTCATCATCCACATCAACACAAACACCAAATTCACAAACACCACATAGACCAACTATCATCAACTTAGAAGAACCAGAAACACCCAAGAAACAAAGCTGGTATGAAATGACTGAAGAAGAAAAATGATCTCAACAAACATCGTATCCAGAAGAACCGAAGAAAAAATGGTATGTCATTTTTGACGGACCATCCAAAGGAATATACAATAACTGGGCAACAACAAGTCAATTTATATTAGGCAGAAGCTTGACACATAAAAGTTACACAACTTTAGAAGCAGCAAAGGCAGCATTCAATGAAGCATATAAAACAATAACAACTCAACCAGCCAATGAAGCAAAACGTTCAGGATCAGGAATGGTTAATCTTAACCATTATCTCTATGGTCAAACAGCAAGTCTAAATGCCATAAATAGGATGAAAAGTATTCTCTCTACAACAGAAAAAGAAGATAAGAAGAAACCGTCCACACACAGTTTTCAAAGGTTATGGGATAACCTTGTGAATTACAACGAAAACTATGCAACAATGATGTTCTATCCCAAAAATAGGAAAACTGGTCCTAAAGCAGTTTTCTTACAAGCATCACCATTAACAGTATCAGAATATTTTGTCCATGGATTAATCGATACCTTATATATCGATGGAAGAACACTTCATGAAATTAAGGAACTCCCACAAAGAATGCAAGAAGCAATAACCAGATACAGAGAAAATTTTGCAAAAGAAAGAGAAATATTTCTTAGAATGCATTCAAGCTACCCAATATTTAATGAAGACCAATAATTACTTGTCCCATCATTTACAATAGCATATCTCGGAGTAAGCAATGGCAACTATCCAACAAGAGACGAAGCATTAAAAATAACTCCAACAATCGACCATCTGGTGTCATCACTAGGAGGAGTTTATTTCGGATCCTCAAAAATAGGAAATGGCCAAGAACAGCAAGAAAATGTGAAAATCAATTATGTTAACAAAAATATCTTAATCTAATCAAGCACTATCGAAAAAATTGATGAAAAAGGTCTCAATCTAATCAACAATTTTGAAGAACTGTAACAACCCGGCTTCATTAATCTAAAAACACCCTAATTTTTTTTCTGGGACAGTACATCTAGACGGCGTCCAGAATTTTGGACGGCGTATAGTAACGAAGGCTTGGACGGCGTCCAACCTTTTGGGACGGCGTCCCAATGAACTACCAGGTTCTGATCTCGGGTTCCAATTTACACAAGCGAAAATCCCGCTTCCCTACACTTTTAAACGAAAACCCTTTTACTACAAGTCATAATAAGTAAAACTAAGAGATTTCCATCATCAAAACAAGTTTTACATCACCGGGCCCACAAACACCCATTTTACAAGTTTCGTTCAAAATACAAGTTTCGACCTTAAGAGTTTAAATTCCAAACGACACCTAGAGCACGGTGTTTGGGGTTAAACTACCCAATCTCGGTCAAACTTCAAAGTTAATCACCCAAAAGCATCCCCTATCAAAACAAGCGGGAGACCACTAATCCAATTGAATACCTTTGCCTTTATCCAAGCCCGAGCCTAAAAAGATAAACAACGAGAGGGTAAGCTAAAGCTTAGTGAGTGCAATAGTTATACATACACATATATAACCTACTTACTTGCAAACACTTACACAATACCGCATACAAGCTAGCAAATCGACAACTATGCAAACATTATGCATATACCAATAACCGCAATCGTAATAAGCTAGCGATTCCAAAAGCATATAGTTCACAATTAAATATGCTAGTACAAAATTCACACAACCATGGTTAACCAATCGTGCAAAGGAATGGTACTCGAATTTCCCATCGGTGTTCATAATAACCGTTAGCGTACAATAACATATATCACTAACCCTTGGCGGAATGACAACACATATCCGTTCATAAAACCATTAGTGTACAACGACATATATCACTAACTAGGACAACACATATCCGTTCATAAAAGTCGTTAGTGTACAACAACATATATCACTAACTTGGACAACACATATCCGTTCTTAGAAACCGTTAGTATACAACAACATATATCACTAACTAGGACAACACATATCCGTCCCTACAAATAAATACATTATATACATACATGCATACTTATTCCACTCACCTTAACACCAAGATGATGCTTATGCAATTCCGAAAGCTTCAAAGCAACGTGCCTAATACATTAAGTACACATTCAATACACAACTTGTGGAACTAACCACATTAATTACACTTGAGCATTTAATGACCCAATTGCATTAAATAACTCAATTATGCCAAAACCGCCCTTAAATGGCCAAGACTCGTCTTAAATCACTAAAGCTAGTGATTTAAAGTCTACTAATGTAACGACCCGGAAATTTCCGACCAAATTTAAACCCTAAACTCTATATGGTTCCAACACGATAAGCAAAAACCCTAAAGTTGAGTCTAGAAAGTTTGAAATTGTTATTCGGATGATTAGTTACCCTTTGACCATCTATTTGTCCGACGATTCACGAACATCATAACTTGTATTAATTATATACTTATGTATATATACGGATATATATGGATTATATCTATCTTGAATATATGATAATTAAGTATCCCATTAAATATATTAACAATGGATTATATACATAAAATGAGACTACTAACTTAAGGACTTCGAAACGATATATATATATAAAGCTTAACGACGTTATAACTTCTAAGTTAAAATAAATATATATGTATTGTATTAAGATGTATTTACTATTGGAATATACTAGTAGGAAAACATCATTTTCAACCTTTTATCATGGAAAATGACATCTTTGTCATTATATATGATTCATGAAACATCTTTATATATTTTATACTCGTATTATACTCGTACTATACACAGCTTCTAGAAGTATTTACTATTGGTATATACCAATAGAAATCTTCAATTATTGGTGTAATATGTCATTCATGACATAATATATTTTAACTTATCTTAGATATTTTCACTAAAAACCAAATTTTCAAGCCTATAAATAAGCACCATTTTTAACTCATTTTTACACATTCATTTTCCAAATTTTACTTTCAATTTTCACACACACTTGCAAGAACTCTCTCAAATTTATTTTACTACTTCTTTCCAGCAACTTTACATTTTAAACTTAAGGTAAAAACTCTACTTCAACTCTTGTTCAATTCATATGTTTATAGTTATCTATATAAGAATTTATAAACTAGAACATAGTTTGAATGATTTCAAACTTATTCGCAAACTAGATAGATCCTTCTAACTTAACTTTTAAAATACTTCAAGACCTGTAATATAACATAAATATATGCTAATTTAACAAGGTATAACTTGGTTTTTCAAAGAACACCTTAAAAACTGTTTTTACGACGTCGGAGTGCAACCGGGGGCTGTTTTGGGTTGGATAATTAAAAACTATTTTGAACCTTGAATTGGAGGTTTATTTTCTGGAAAAATGATATTTCTTATGAATATGTTAATACATAAAAATTTCATGATTTAATTCAAAGTATAAGTATTTTTAGAAAAATGGTCATTAAATGATGTTTTTGTAACAAAAATGATTAACTTCATAAGTTTCACCAAAATTTGACCTATGACCTATGATTTCGAATATAAACTAAGGTATTTACAGTTCATATTCTTAAAGAGGGACTCGATCCAAGGAAGTGGAAAGTTGAATCAACGAAAACGGAGTTGTAACGAAGAAATTATGACCAAAACAAAATCGGATATCCAAGACTAGTTTAGCCACGAAAATAATTGGAGAAAATTAAATAAATCACATCTTCCTAAAGTAACATGATATTTTATACATATGTACACATAATTTAATTTTATATTGTTCAGGATCACCCGTAAACAATACGAGAAGATTAATCATAAGATCCCATGATTGTACGCAACACGTCATTTGACAACACCGGTACTTTATGTACGCAACACATCATTTGACAACACCGGTACCATGGGTCAAGATTAATCTCGACCAATACATATACGATGGGGGTTTTATTGATTTCATTGGGGGTTTATTAAACACCTAAAAATGAACCATTAAAATTGAATTACTAACATCGGACTGCTAACTACGGACTAAGGAATTATTAAAAGTATTAAAAGTATTATAAGTATATATATATGTGACGATTGTTTTAAAAAGAAAAAGTATTGATATATTATATATGGATAGGTTCGTGATATCAATCGGAGACCAAGTTGAAATTACATATCTTCAAGACAAAAGTGAGTATATAGTCCCACTTTTAAACTCTAAATATTTCGGGATGAGAATACATGTATTTTATGTTTTACGTTATGGACACAAGTAACTGAAAAATATATTCTACGTTGAGTTGTACCACTGGCATACTTCCCTGTAGCTTGGTAACTAATATTTACAGCGGTATTGTAAACGCGAATCCTGTTGATAGATCTATCGGGCCTGACAACCCCAACCGGACTGGACGACCAGTATTCAACGGTTGCACAGTACTTCGTTTCGTGACTACACCTTGGTACGGTGTAGTAAGATTTCATAATAAAGGGAATATGCGACGTGATTAAATGTTAAGTATGGTTACCAAGTGCTCAACCACTTAGAATATTTTTATTAAAATGTTTATATATGAAATCTTGTGTTCCATTATTATAACGCTGCTAGCATCAAACCTATATATCTCACCAACTTTATGTTGACGTTTTAAAGCATGTTATTCTCAGGTATGAGTTAAGTCTTCCGCTGTGCATTAGCTCATGTTAAGGATACTACTTGGGACCTTTTTAAGCCATGATACAAAGACGTTGCATTCGAGTCATTGGAGTTCAATAGAGAATATAAATAAGTAAATGACAGATTAGGTCATTTGGATATTATGAAATGTTAGACGAAAATGTCAAATATTGATGTAATGATAGTTTGCCTTTTAAGAATAAATGCAACGTTTGTAAAATGTATCATATAGAGGTCAAGTACCTCGCAATGTTATCATATGTTATTGTATTCGTCCCTATGGATTGGGTCGGGTCGTCTCATGTGGTATCAGAGCGTTGGTCTTAGCGAACCAGGCCTTGCATTAGTGTGTCTAACTGGTAGTTGTTAGGATGCATTAATGAGTCTGGACTTTGACCGTGTCTACATGTCAAAAGTTTTGCTTATCATATCTAGTCGAAAATCATCTGCTTATCATCCTTAAGAATTGCCTGCTTAGTATTCTTAAGTCTAGACACGTCTTACTGCATTTGGTGCATCGATAGTGTATAGACAAAATTCGTATCCTAGCGTATCTGTTGCTATAGACATTGCCTGACGAATTTCAAAGATTCTCCGTAATTCACGGGATTTTGAGTATTATAAATACATATGTAAATTATGTATTGAAGAATACCAAACCAACTCCTATAATCTATTCCAAACCAAAAATTCGTTTCCCCGACTGTACAAGATGAACTCCGGGTCCAGTTCGAATTCCTCCGACTCCGACAGCTACGCTGATATGGATTTCCATTCGGGCTCCGAAGGCAGCGTCACTGGAATGGATCAACCAATTTCTCATCATCTATTCTGGATGAATTGGGGATGGGTTCGTAGTATACTAAATTATTGGAGACAAGAAGAAGGTGATCCCTTTCACCCACCGAATTGCCCCATTGGCGACGAACCTGAAGCACTTACCGGCGAACCTGTTCGAGAAACCATTTTCTCTCTCATTTCTCGAGTATCTCGTCACGATTATATCCTATCCCATATTTCGGATCTTGTTCATTCGCTCACTCCAACCGCCAATCATCCTGGTGTACTAGCAGAAATTAACGAACTTCGCGCTCGTGTGACGGCTTTGGAGAACACGGTGCGAAGGTTACAAACACCAGCAGCAGCACCAGCAGCATAACCAGTACCGTTAACAACATCAACCTCGCAATCTTCAGTACCAGTAGCATCATCGACGTCAACGACATCATCAGCATCAACACCAACCGTATCATTACCACCACCAACAATCACATCCGCACCACGTACCTCAACATCATCATCTGAACTTCGAATATGATCTTTGTTCTACATATCATTCTACACCGATTACCTCTTCTTTACGTATCGTTCTTCGTTCGACATGACGATTATGTAATCTCTAATGTTTTGGAGATTATGTAATCTAGTAATAACGATAAATCAAATGAGTTGAATATTTTATTGACTCATTAATTTCATAGTTACCTCCGAAGAAAATATATATGCAAATATATTTTCATAAAGATTGTAATTAAAAATTTCATTCGTACAAACTGTTAATGATGAAAATATTTTAACGGGTGGGTAGTACCCAAGGAATATTTAGAATTCACATTAACAAGTTACACTGTACATTCTTCGAATCTGATTCAACGATCATTTATTATCCTACTTACAATTACCGATATACGTATCCGTTCACCCCAGATTAACCATTTCCATTTAAATTTCATATTTGGATTTTTACCTATCCGAATCCAACAAGTGGCATAATGAAGAAACATTGGCAAAATAAAAATTGTTAGAAACAGATGAATTAATTAATTGAAATTGTGATAGGATTACACGCTAACTGTTCCGGCTAACTGTTCCCAGCTAACTGATTAATATTTAATTTATCGCAATTTACATTCTTGCAATTTTAATTTCTGTACTTTACATACCGTCGGGACACATGTACAACAACACGTCGGATTAATTCTGAGACAACACGTTGTATAATGGGTCATGATATATATTTATTTATTTTACGCATTTTAAATAACGGGACACGTATACAAGGTTTCGACTTATCATATTGATCCATCTATATATATATTTCGGAACAACCATAGACACTCTATATGTGAAGGTGGGAGTTGGCTATACAGGGTCGGAGTTGATTCCAAAATATATATATACTTTGAGTTGTGATCGACACCGAGACCAGTACACGGGTCACGATACGTATTAAGTAATTCGAATATTATATATTTAGTTCATATGTGAATTTATTGAACCATTGGACAATCAGACTATTGGACTGCTAACTTTGGACAATTAAAAATGAGTTAAAATGATGATTATTACATATGAAACTAAACAATCCTTCAAGTTTGCCACTTGATTCTATTTTAAACCTCATTTGTATCTTGACGATTACAATTCGCATTCACAACTTTTCATGATTCTTGAAAACATCTCGATCGAGAAGTTCAACCAGCCGCACCTCGTCTACGGAATAAAGATTTATGCATACAGTTATGCACCTAAAAATTTTTGAACTCGAAGTTATAGTTAAAACGTATCCGCATCGAATTCCTTATCATCCATTAGCAAAAACAATCACGCGATTCCTTTTCAATTAACTAATTTTGTCACAGCTCCACTTCGATATCTCAGTAAGACTACTCTTATTACAATCTCGATATATATATATACGTTGTTCTTTAGCCATCGTTACCGGAGAACCTTTTATATTCCATCATATTACCATCTGCGTTTAATCATCTAAAAATACAATTCTCCTTAAACCATCTTGGTTTGATAACCAATGACCCAGATCCGATAACTTTGAAAATACTAACGAAGCAGCATGTTGTAGAAGGTCTTAATGACCAAAAGTTGATGATAAAAGAAGGAAGTGTTAGGAACGCTCGATAGAAAATTGGTACTGAAAACCGGATTGAGCAAACCATGAAGGAGACTCTGAACAAGTTACAAGGACTAAACTTGTACATAAAGAATTATGACGATTCTGTAGCAAACACCTTGCTTCTGAATCTAAACCCTTACGGGTCAATCTTCATCATCATCCTTTGACATTAGAAATTCCAAGATATTATCATATCTTTCATTATAAATATCCTCAATATTTCTGAAGATATTTTCACCACTATCCTTATCTGAAATCATTTATCTCTCTGTAATATCTGCGTTACAATATAAAGGAAACCGTGTTAGTTTCTAAATCCTTCAAGTTTAAAATAGGAATGTTCTGAAGCAGTGTTGGGAACTGATGCATGAATTAGTATAATATAATGAAACTTGATCAACTTCATTATATTACAGTAAGCATGTTAAGTTTCTAATGGAATGTGATGATTCACAGTACCGTCATCATGTGCCATGTTACACGGCTTTTACATTCTATCCAATTCCGAAACGTATTAAGAACAAATCATCTTGATAGTTCTATTTTCCTGGATATTCTGGTAATTTGACAAATCAAAATCGTGCCATTACCATTCCTTTCTTAGAGCATTAGCTATGTTCATTCCGAATTTTACACCTACGAATTCCGAACTATTGATCGCTTTACTCAAGGACGGGAAGAAGAAACGAAGGGACAAAGTCCCAAAATAAAAATTGGGGTATAGATCACAGCAAATAGGAGAGAGTATTAACTATGGATGACAATGATTATGGAAAACAGAAGCAGGAGCATCGAAATATAAGGAAAGATATAAAACCCAATAACCACCCAGAAACTACAAACCGTATATATCAATACGTATGGCGACGTAAAGACACGGGAGAATTAGAAACATTATAATTCCAAGAAAATCATAAAAGTGAATAGATTCTTCTGGCGGTAGATGGAAGAGAAGAATGAAAGATATGAAAGTTAGAAGTATAACAAAAATCAGAACGGGATGAAGCATTTTAAAGTATACCTTAAAGTAGGAATTAAGGAGAAAGAGTAGAAGATGCGGGTTGTGAAAAATAAGGAAACGAAGGGGTGGATTTATAGTGAAATATTCGACAGAGAAATCGAAACAGATTACCGCATTAAATCAAAGAAGATTCTGATCGCCGAAGAACCAAATCTTATTACGTAAGATTTTCCCTAAATCCCTTAAATCCCGGAAATCAATTCTAAACCACGTCATCAGTTAAAACGATATCATATTACTCATTCCACTCTCTTTTATGATAGCTTCGCTCGTACGCTTCACATGATCGAAATATTTTATCTATATTTATCAATAAAGATAAAACTTCATTATCACCTCATAATTGTCATGAAAACATTCCTATTGTTATTTATGACAACCTCTACCAAATTTCGAGGACGAAATTTCTTTAACGGGTGGGTACTGTAACGACCCGGAAATTTCCGACCAAATTTAAACCCTAAACTCTATATGGTTCCAACACGATAAGCAAAAACCCTAAAGTTGAGTCTAGAAAGTTTGAAATTGTTATTCGGATGATTAGTTACCCTTTGACCATCTATTTGTCCGACGATTCACGAACATCATAACTTGTATTAATTATATACTTATGTATATATACGGATATATATGGATTATATCTATCTTGAATATATGATAATTAAGTATCCCATTAAATATATTAACAATGGATTATATACATAAAATGAGACTACTAACTTAAGGACTTCGAAACGATATATATATATAAAGCTTAACGACGTTATAACTTCTAAGTTAAAATAAATATATATGTATTGTATTAAGATGTATTTACTATTGGAATATACTAGTAGGAAAACATCATTTTCAACCTTTTATCATGGAAAATGACATCTTTGTCATTATATATGATTCATGAAACATCTTTATATATTTTATACTCGTATTATACTCGTACTATACACAGCTTCTAGAAGTATTTACTATTGGTATATACCAATAGAAATCTTCAATTATTGGTGTAATATGTCATTCATGACATAATATATTTTAACTTATCTTAGATATTTTCACTAAAAACCAAATTTTCAAGCCTATAAATAAGCACCATTTTTAACTCATTTTTACACATTCATTTTCCAAATTTTACTTTCAATTTTCACACACACTTGCAAGAACTCTCTCAAATTTATTTTACTACTTCTTTCCAGCAACTTTACATTTTAAACTTAAGGTAAAAACTCTACTTCAACTCTTGTTCAATTCATATGTTTATAGTTATCTATATAAGAATTTATAAACTAGAACATAGTTTGAATGATTTCAAACTTATTCGCAAACTAGATAGATCCTTCTAACTTAACTTTTAAAATACTTCAAGACCTGTAATATAACATAAATATATGCTAATTTAACAAGGTATAACTTGGTTTTTCAAAGAACACCTTAAAAACTGTTTTTACGACGTCGGAGTGCAACCGGGGGCTGTTTTGGGTTGGATAATTAAAAACTATTTTGAACCTTGAATTGGAGGTTTATTTTCTGGAAAAATGATATTTCTTATGAATATGTTAATACATAAAAATTTCATGATTTAATTCAAAGTATAAGTATTTTTAGAAAAATGGTCATTAAATGATGTTTTTGTAACAAAAATGATTAACTTCATAAGTTTCACCAAAATTTGACCTATGACCTATGATTTCGAATATAAACTAAGGTATTTACAGTTCATATTCTTAAAGAGGGACTCGATCCAAGGAAGTGGAAAGTTGAATCAACGAAAACGGAGTTGTAACGAAGAAATTATGACCAAAACAAAATCGGATATCCAAGACTAGTTTAGCCACGAAAATAATTGGAGAAAATTAAATAAATCACATCTTCCTAAAGTAACATGATATTTTATACATATGTACACATAATTTAATTTTATATTGTTCAGGATCACCCGTAAACAATACGAGAAGATTAATCATAAGATCCCATGATTGTACGCAACACGTCATTTGACAACACCGGTACTTTATGTACGCAACACATCATTTGACAACACCGGTACCATGGGTCAAGATTAATCTCGACCAATACATATACGATGGGGGTTTTATTGATTTCATTGGGGGTTTATTAAACACCTAAAAATGAACCATTAAAATTGAATTACTAACATCGGACTGCTAACTACGGACTAAGGAATTATTAAAAGTATTAAAAGTATTATAAGTATATATATATGTGACGATTGTTTTAAAAAGAAAAAGTATTGATATATTATATATGGATAGGTTCGTGATATCAATCGGAGACCAAGTTGAAATTACATATCTTCAAGACAAAAGTGAGTATATAGTCCCACTTTTAAACTCTAAATATTTCGGGATGAGAATACATGTATTTTATGTTTTACGTTATGGACACAAGTAACTGAAAAATATATTCTACGTTGAGTTGTACCACTGGCATACTTCCCTGTAGCTTGGTAACTAATATTTACAGCGGTATTGTAAACGCGAATCCTGTTGATAGATCTATCGGGCCTGACAACCCCAACCGGACTGGACGACCAGTATTCAACGGTTGCACAGTACTTCGTTTCGTGACTACACCTTGGTACGGTGTAGTAAGATTTCATAATAAAGGGAATATGCGACGTGATTAAATGTTAAGTATGGTTACCAAGTGCTCAACCACTTAGAATATTTTTATTAAAATGTTTATATATGAAATCTTGTGTTCCATTATTATAACGCTGCTAGCATCAAACCTATATATCTCACCAACTTTATGTTGACGTTTTAAAGCATGTTATTCTCAGGTATGAGTTAAGTCTTCCGCTGTGCATTAGCTCATGTTAAGGATACTACTTGGGACCTTTTTAAGCCATGATACAAAGACGTTGCATTCGAGTCATTGGAGTTCAATAGAGAATATAAATAAGTAAATGACAGATTAGGTCATTTGGATATTATGAAATGTTAGACGAAAATGTCAAATATTGATGTAATGATAGTTTGCCTTTTAAGAATAAATGCAACGTTTGTAAAATGTATCATATAGAGGTCAAGTACCTCGCAATGTTATCATATGTTATTGTATTCGTCCCTATGGATTGGGTCTGGTCGTCTCAACTAACTCTACTAACACAAACTTAGAGTAATTCATACCCATTTCACCCAATTAGGTCAATTATTACCTATTTGACCACTTTAAGGTCAACACACCCATTTCGGGTCATTCACAAACCCACATACACCCATTTACTAAACATCTAGGTGTGCTAGTAATTAACTAACCAATTATGACTCATAAGTCCATTTAACATTTCCAAAACCCTAGGTTAGTCATCCTTGGGTCCTCATTATCCAATCTGTAACGACCCGGATTTTTCCGACTACTTCATTATACTATTTGCATGAATTAATAATTCTAACTTGATAAGCAATGAATTTTAAAAAGTCTTGAACCTCCGAAAAGAGTTTTACACAAGCTTTTAGTCACCCTTTTATTCTTACAATTCACGAACGTCATAACTTGTATTAATTATATATATATGTATATATATATATATATATATATATATATAGATTTAACTTGAAAATATGATAATTAAATATCTCATTAAGTATATTAACAAAGTATTATATATATATTTTAATACTACTAATTTAAAGAGTTTTTGAACAATATATATGTTACTATTTAAACGACGTAATTAACTTATGTTAAAATGTATTTACATATAATGTATTACAAGTATAAATACATCCTTACAAGTATTAAATACACTTTATAATATACCAATACATATAAAGGATAGCTATACTCGTATTTTCATTCAATTTCTTCAAGAATTCTACTCGCATTCATACGGCATTTTTACCCGTATTATACACAGCTTCTAGAAGTATTTACTATTGGTATATACCAATAGAAATCTGCAATTATTTGTGTAATATGTCATCCATGACCTAATCAATTTAATATGTCATCCATGACTTAATATATTTTAACTTATCTTAGATATTTTCACTAAACACCAAATTTTCAAGCCTATAAATATGCATCATTTCTAACTCATTTTTACACATTCATTTTCTAAATTTTACTTCTAATTTTCACACACACTTGCAAGAACTCTCTCAAGTTTTTTTCTACTACTTCTTTCCAGCAACTTTACATTCTAAACTTGAGGTAAAAACTCTACTTCAACTCATGTTCAATTCATATGTTTATAGCTATCTATATAAGACTAGAACATAGTTTAGTTGATTCTAAACTTGTTTGAAGAACTAATCTAATCTTTCTAACTTAACTCTAATAACACTTATTTATATTTATTATGATGTTATATTAAGTTAATATAAGAACTTATAACTTGTGCATTTGAAGAACACCTTGAAACTTAACATATATCGTTTAATCTCCATTCGGTAAAAAGCGCGCTGTTTTGGGTTGGGAATTAAAAACCTATCTTAGACTTTGAGTTCGAGGCTAAGACTTTGGAAATATGTTAATATATGTAAATAAGACTTCCAGTATTTTCTTCATGATTTTAGACAAAGTGAAAGTATTTTTATCAAAAATCATATATTGGGTGGGTGTCGGGATTCTTCCAAATCTGTCCACCGGCACAAAAAGAGGGTAAAACTCTGAATATTAATACATGGGCTGAAATTTTTGAATTATTTTTGAAAAATTAACTTCTTAAGGAATCCATAGTAATTTGATTCACTTTAAACGTAGTTGTAATGAATATTTAGCGAGCAAAACAAAATCTGCTAAAATTAACGTTGTATGGACGAAATTTATATTGTAAAAACTATATTAACCATATCCTTGCTAACTTTTCCTATATCCTATATATATTTGGACATGTTATCATTAGTATAATAAAATATTATAATCTTAGTTAATTCCGAGATTGTATATATATAATAATCTTGGTACATTCCATGACAATAAGTATACAATACGTTTTGATAAATCCTAAGACAATAAGTATACAATACGTTTTGATAAATTCTAAGACAATATGTATACAATACGTCTCTGGGTTGATGCAAAGATAATACGTATAAAATATGTCGTGGGGTAATTCTAAGATTATATATATACCGATTATTGGACTGTTGGACATTTCGGACTATTTTGGACTACTAACAAAGGACTACTAACATAAAAATGTTAAAAATTAATATATAAGTATTTTATGAACTTGTTTTATTTTATTCACATGTCGTATTATTATCCAAATCATTATTATTGTTATAGGTTCGTGAATCCAAGGACGACGGCCATATTTTTAATAAGCTGAAAACTTATTATTAATATACTTTTACTACCGTGAATATATAGTCCCATTTTTAAACTCTAAAAATATTTTGGGATGAGAATACATGCATTTTATATTTTACGCTATGGACACAAGTACTTAAAATATATTCTACGTTGAGTTGTACCACCTTGCATATCTTTCCTAATAGCTTGGTAACTAATATTTATATGTTGTAAGAATATGTAAGCGCGAATCATATTGATAGATCTATCAGGTTTGACAACTTCAACCGGGCTAGTCGCTCTAGTATCGTAAATGGTTGCATAGTACTTCATTTTTACTACACTTGGTACAGTGTAGGAAGATTTCATAATAAAGGGAATATGCTACATTTATGGTTAAGTATGGTTACCAAAGCGCTCAACAACTTATAGAATACTTTTATACACTTGCGAGTGTACATATATTTATAACTATGAAATCTTGTGGTCTATATTTATATCGATGCTAAACCTATATATCTCACCAACCTTTGTGTTGACTGTTTAAGCATGTTTATTCTCAGGTCCTTAAGAAAGTCTTTCGCTGTTGCATTATCTGAGCAAGCTGTGCATGGAGTCTCATGCTTTTGTTTAAATGAAGTGTTGCATTCAATAAAACCTTTGTCATGTATTATATTCGACTGTTATGTCACGTGTGTAGTATTTGGAAACCGATGTATCATGGGGATTATTTCTTAAATAATCGCCCACTTGTTTAAAACATGCATTATGTATAATAATGGCGTGCTTTTCATGAAACGAATGCAATATTTTCTAAAACGTATCACATAGAGGTCAAATACCTCGCTATGGGACCAATGAATAACGAACTGCATTTATAGTAATATGGACGGGTCGTTTTAGTTGGCATCAGAGCGGTGGTCTTAGCGAACCAGGTCTTGCATTAGTGTGTGTAACTGATAGTTGTTAGGATGCATTAGTGAGTCTGGACTTCGGCCATGTCTACATGTCAAAAGTTTTGCTTATCATTTCTTGTCGGAAATTACTTGCTTATCATTCTTAGTCTAGGCACATCTTACTGCATTGATTGCATGAATGGTGTATAGACAAAATTCTTATCTTAGTATATCTACTAAATCATATCTTAGCGTATCTGTTAGTGTAAACTTTGCCTGACATATTCCGTAAATTCCTCCGTAATCTACGGAATATTTTGTTCTATATATATATATATATATAGATATTCTATGTAATTAGAATACCATCCGATAGTCAGAAATCATTTCATATCAAAAAAATCCTTTATTAAATCGTACGAAATGGAACTCGCCACTAGTTCAAGTCCCTCGGATTCTGATATGGAGTTTCACTCGAGCTCCGAAACCAGTGTGACTGGAATGGATCAACCAATTAGCAATCATCTATTCTAGATGAATTGGGGATGGGTTCGCTGTCTACTTAATCATTGGAGACAAGAAGAAGGTGATCCCTTCCATCCACCACATTTCCCTCTTGGCGAAGAACCAGAAGCACTTACCGGCGAACCTTTCTGAAACACCATTTTCTCTCTCATTTCCATAGTATCTCATCACGATTATATACTATCTCAAATTCTAGATATTATTCATCCGCTCGTCCGAACCGACAATCATCCCGGTGTAATAGAAGAAGTCAACGAGCTTCACACTCGGGTAGTGGCTTTGGAAAATATGGTGCAAAGGTTACAAGCACCAGCAGCATCACCGGCATCAACAGTACCACCATCAGCAACATCAACAGTACCATTACCACCATCAACAACAGCATCCACATCCCACACCTCAACGTCACAATCTATACCTCAAGCATCAATGTCATATGCACCGTAAATACCAAGGAGTACCAACAATAATAACCGATGAAGTATTGATTCATAACTTCATTGGAGAAACATTCTGCAGTGATTATGTAATCTCTAAAGTCTTAGAGATTATCTATTCCAGCCTTAAACATAAATCAGATGAGTGGACCGAAATGATAGAAGGAAGAGTAGAAACCCTGACAAGAATGGTGCGTGGTTTACAAGCTAGACTTGTTATACAAGCACCACCGGTAGTACCACCAGCATCACCATCAGTATCACCAACACCGGCAAAACCTGTAGCACTACAAGCTCCACCAATTCCATAATCATCAACATCATCACATATCAACAATGCCTATATTGTATCAACGAGTTATGAAGTATTAATTCATTCCCCCTGAAGAAATTATATGTATATTTTATATATATATGAATTTTGAGATCAAAATAAATCTTTTCTTACTAAGCTATTATGTATGAATTGAAAAAGGGTAGATACTACTAGGTTAAATTCATATTAATATGCTATGATGTACATCCATCATTAACAACTTAACCATCGTTAACTACAATCTCTGTTTCAATTCAATGAATTCCGTTTAATAATAAACTAAGTGTATTATTCAATTACATGTTTGATTTTATACTTAGATATACTTGAAGCTTTCTAGAAAACAACATTCATATCTTACGAAGTTCGCAAGAATTCACAAGCATCAACATCCGTCACCAAGGAATGTCAATAAGAATAAATAATAAAGTATTGATTACATTAGTGAAATACTCCGCGAAGATTATGTAATCTCTATTGTCTTAGAGATTATTCATTTCTAATTCCAGCCGAAAATCAAATGAGCTTAATTTAATATTAACTCATCAAATCTGTATTACATCTGAAGAAAATATACATATATTTTTATAAAGACTGTAATAAAAATTCTCCTGTACCAAAATATTACTTGTGAAACTTTTAACGGGTAGGTAATACCCGAGAGATATATAAATTCACAATTAATATATTGCATTCTTCGAATCTGATTCAGCAATCATCAACTATACTCACTACTTTTACAACGATATACATTCTTTCATAGAAATCAAAACAACCGTTCTCATCTAAATTCAATTTCATATTCTAATTTTGACATATCAGAATCCAAGTCAAGACTCAACGGGAGACATCACTCTTAAATCTCTACATCTTTCAAAGCTATACTTTGACTTCAAAACTGTGCTAAAACATCACTTCTATTCATTAAACCCATAAAACAATTTTTGTGTTATTCAAAAATTCATTGCAATCTACATTCAAACCCTTCATGATTCTTGAAAACACCTCAATTAATAAATAATCGATATGATGATCCAACCACATGTTATCCACAATCATGCATCTGGAAAACTCCCGGAACCTAAGTAGAAGTTTAACACAAATCCGTGAGCCATTAGCGTTGTTGTTGCCAAAAATAACCTTACAATTCCTTTTCAAAGTAGCCATTTTTGTCATGGCTCCAGCAAGTCAAGTTCGAATTTTCAGTCGGATTAGCCGTATTATAACCTCAATATATACGTTGCCCTTTCGCCATCATTACCGAAGCACATTTTATATTCCACTATATTATCAGCAGATGTACCAGCAACTTCGGCTTTAGTCTCTCTGAAAAATATCTATATTATTCATGAAACCCCATCATGTACTCACCTACATCCTGTAACAAAAATTGCCATACCAATTACCAGGAATCATCAATCTCGAATCTCGCAGCATTTTCACTTCAATTATATGTATACATATAATGTGTAACTCCTGGAAATTTTGATCTTCAATTCTGAATTTCTGAAAAGCACCCAGTCTACGAATCAATACCCTGAATTTTGTAAAAGTTGAATGAAGCGGCAGAAACTGTAGACAACCGTAACAGTCAAAAGTTTGATGATAAAGAATAGTGTGTTGGCAAGGCTCAGAAAAAGAGAAGGTTTGGAATTGGAAAACGGATTGAGCAAACCATGAAGGAGGATGTGGACAAATCACAAAGACTAAATCTGCCTTCAAAGAATCCAAATGATTCAGTGTCTGCTGAAGTCTTTAGCGAATACCTTGCTCCTTACTCTCAACTCTTGCGGACAATATTATTCATCATCCTCTGATCTTAGATATTCTAAGATAACATCATATCTTTCATTATAAATATCTTCGATGTTTCTGAAGATATCTTCATAACTATTGTTATCCGAAATCATTTACCTCTTCGCGCTATCTGTGTTACATCATAAAAGAAACTATTTTAGTTTCTAAATTCTGAAACCTTCGAGTTTAAAATATGAATGTTTTTGAAGTAGTGTTGGGAACTGAAGCATGAGTTAGTATAATATAATGACACTTGATCAACGTGATTATATTACAGTAAGTCATGCTGAGTTTTTAAATGGAATGTGATGATTCACAGATTATAACGTCATCATGTGCCATGTTACACGACTCTTGCATTCTATTTAACCTCTAAAAAATATCAAGAAAATATTTTCTTGATGATTCGGTCTTTTTCGAATATTCTGGTAATTTGACAAATCAAATCGTGCTACTACCTTTCCTTTCTACTTTGTATATTATGATAATTCGAAACTCCATACCTACGAATTCTGGACCATTACTTGCGAAAAGAAAACAAAAGCTTGAAGCTCCAAAATAGAAAGGGGTTATAAGTCGCAGCAAACAGAAAAGACCATTAACCGTAGATGTCAATGTTTATGGAAAAACAGGAGCAGGGACTCCGAAAAATAAGGAAAGATATAAGGCCCGACGACAATACATAAATTGCAAACCGTGTATATCAATATGTATTACAACGAAAAGACACGAGAGAACTAAAAACACTATAAAACTATGAGTATAGTAGAAGTGAATAGATTCTTCCGGCGGCAGATGAAAAAGAAGAATGACGGATATAAAAGTTAGGAGTATATCAAGGATTAGAACCGGATGGAGCATATTGACGAATGTTTTGGAAGTATGAATTAAGGAAGAAAGTATAAAAGATGAGAGATATGGAAATAAGGAAACGAAGGGGGTGTTAATTTATAGCGATATATCAGACATAGCAATCGAGGCAGATTATGCACCTAATCGAAGAAAATTCTAATTTCCTTAATTACCGAAGAATCAAATCTTATTAAGATTACAAAGATTTTCTTTAATCCGAAAATCAACCGTGATGACTGATGGAATTCATCACATAAACAAGTTTACAAAACCCATTTTGCATATATATGTATTCGTGTATATATGTGTATATCAAGCGGAAGCATTTTAAAGTTTGCATGTGTAGTTTAACCTTTTAAACATGAATTCCATGTATAGATCTAGTCTTGAAAATATACTAAAATGTAAATAGAGCTAGTTAGGGTTTATACCTTCTCCTAAAATGGAGGTTGAAGCAAGATGAAGATGAAGATGAAGAATAGCAAGTTTCTAACTTGAAACCTCAAGACTTTGATACCCACAAACCTTGAATCAACACCCTTCTTTGGTTAGGATTTTTAAAACACTTATTGACTAGCAAAATCAACCAAATAATCCCTTGTTCTTGCTCAAGAAATCGGCCCAAAAGGAGGAGGAAGGAAGAGTGTTTTGCTAGTTTTAAATGCAAGAATTAAAGTGTGTTTTTGAAAGAAGCAAAGTAGTAATTAGTTTAGGTAGAGTGTCATTATAAGTTAAGCAAGCATGGGGTGTTTTTGGGACTCCCAAAACCGTCCCACTTACCCCTTTTTTTTTTTTTTTTTTTGTTGCTAAACCTTATAATACATCTAATTACTTGCATGCATCTTTCATTATTATTTTATAAACCTTTTATAAAACAATACTTTATAAACCACTTATAAAATATAACACACATTTAAGTTTAATCAAACAATTAAACTTGTGTATATATAATTATCCAAATAATTATTTCTTGCATTATGTCTTTAGAAAACTAATTTCTAAAGTCTAAGTGTCTAGTATTTATTTTAAAGATCTACTCATTAAAATAAATACATAAAAGTGTTGACGGTTTGTTATTGGGTATGACCTGATTTGGATCATAACATATTGGCCACAATAATTAATTATGTCTCTCGGGCATATGAAATACCTTCAATCTCCCACTTGCACGAGAAACATAAGGAATTAATGCAAGTGACGGATACCACCTAACGACCGTCCATCACCCCCAATGTGTTATGACTTAGTGCCATTCAATAACATCATCCCTTTCGAGTTCCCATCTCGAATATGATTAGGTGAATCTTTCAATATATCCTTTCGTCCTAGATGTCATGTCAAATCCAAGAGACATAGAATGATCACTCTCTTATAGATCTAACTTTATCAGGCCTTAGACATCTGACTCTCAACGAATAAGAGGGACAAATTCCATCTTGACTACATACGTCCTAGACACTACACTTCATACCATACCTGAAGCCTCCCTTATGTACTACCATGTTTCAGAATAGCGAAGGAAAGAATCAAGGCACAATATTCGGTGAATGTCTGAACCCAATATGTGTCTCAGGTCTGAGGATATAATGATATTCTCCTTTACTCAAGATTACATGTGATCAACCACAAAGGCTCCATATAGTAAATCTTGAGAGCGGGTCTTCCAATATTTGTGTCCCACAAATATCTATGAACCTTGGTTGCAACCTTGCCCCACATTCACCATTTGAATGTTAACCAATCCAAGTTCATAATAGTCTAGACCTCACACTTGTTCCCACAAATGTGATCAACTACGGAATTTAGAATAATAGTTTATTCATGGATAAAATATGCAAATTTGGAACATGACTCATAATTAAATTAATACCATAATTATATTAATGAGTTTGAACTAATTCGTTCCGATACAATACATAAAATAGATCAATTCCAATCACTAGAATATCGAAGCCCTAATGCACAAACATGTCCCTCATGTTTTGGCCCATGTAAAAGCTTCGTGAGTGGATCCGCAACATTTTGATCTGTGTGAACCTTGTGAATACATATCTTTCCCTTTTCAACCTCATCCCTGATGTAGTTGAATCTCCGCTCAATGTGACGAGTCTTTTGATGAGCACGAGGTTCCTTGATTTGAGCAATCGCACCCTCGTTGTCACAAAAGATCTCAAGAGGGTCCTGAATGGAAGGGACCACTCCTAAGTCGTCGATGAATTTCTTCATCCATGCAGCTTCCTGAGCTGCCAATGAGGCGGCAATGTACTCCGACTCTGTAGTGGATAACGCAACAACTTCCTGTTTTGAGCTCTTCCAAGAGACCGCACCACCATTCAACATGAAGACATAACCGGATTGTGATCGAGAGTCATCTCGATCAGTTTGGAAACTCGCGTCCACGTAACCTTTTATAGCGAGTTCCTCTTCACCAGACCCATATATTAGAAACATATCCTTAGTCCTTCTAAGGTATTTCAATATACATTTAACCGCAGTCCAATGACTATTTCCTGGGTTATTCTGGTATCTACTTGTCAAGCTTAGAGCGCATGACACATCCGGTCTAGTACATATCATTGCATACATGATAGACCCAATAGCAGATGCGTATGGGACTTTCTTCATTCTCTCTTGTTCATCTTTCGTGGTAGGACACTGAGATGAACTGAGAACGGTTCCCTTTTGAATAGGTACCAAACCTTTCTTAGAGTTTTCCATCTTGAACCTTTTCAAGATTTTATCAATGTATGCACTTTGACTTAAACCTATCAATCTCTTGGACCTATTCCTATAGATCCCAATCCCCAATATGTATTGTGCTTCTCCAAGATCCTTAATGGAGAAGCAACTCTTTAGCCAAGTTTTGACTTCTTGCATTGTGGTGATATCATTTCCAAATAATAATATATCATCCACATATAGCACAAGGAACATTATAGAGCTCCCACTAGCCTTCTTGTATACACAAGCTTCATCACCATTTTTAATGAAGCCAAATTTCTTTGCCTCTTCATTAAAACGATGATTCCACATTCTAGATGCTTGCTTCAATCCATAGATTGATTTCTTTAACTTGCATACCATTTTAGGATTTTTCGGATCAACAAAACCTTCGGGCTGTACCATATAGACATCTTCCTCAAGATATCCATTTAGGAAAGCGGTTTTGACATCCATTTGCCATATTTCATAGTCATAGTGAGCAGCAATGGCAAATAATATCCTAATAGACTTTAGCATTGCCACAGGCAAGAAAGTTTCATCATAATCAACCCCTTGAGTTTGAGTGAAACCTTTTGCTACAAGTCTAGCTTTGTATGTATCCAAGTTTCCATGTATGTCGGTTTTCTTCTTGAAAAGCCATTTGCAATCAACTAGCTTGGAGCTAGGAGGTTGCACAACAAGTTCCCAAACTTGGTTTTCATACATGGATTGCATCTCGGCGTTCATGGCTTCCTGCCATTTATCTTTATCAATTCTTGATAAAGCATCTTTGTAGTTTGTCGGTTCATCCAAATCAACCGTATAGCAACCTTCCACGAGAAACCCATATCTCTCGGGAGGATTACTAATCCTACTAGATCTTCGAACGTCTTGTGTACCTTGATCATCCACTTGATCATTTTCAACATCCTCATGTTGAGTACTAGTGCCAACCAATTGTGTATCATCGGCTTGATCTTGTACCTCTACAAGATCTATCTTCCTTTCACCATCACCTTCCATAAGGAACTTGGTTTCAAGGAATTCCACTTTCCGAGCAACAAATACCGTTTGCTCGGATGGATCATAGAAGTAATATCCCATGTCATCTTTGGGATATCCTATGAAGATGCACTTTGTGGATCGAGCATGTAGCTTATTTGCTACATAACGCTTAGGATAAGCTTCACATCCCCATACTTTCAAGTATGAAAGAGAAGGAGGTTTTCCAAACCACATCTCATGAGGAGTTCGTTCCACTTTCTTGGTTGGGGCCATATTTAAAATACGAGCCGCGGAGCTTAGACAATAACCCCAAAATGATAGAGGTAACGAGCTTCTTGCCATCATAGATTGAACCATATCCATTAGGGTTCGGTTCCTCCTTTTGGAAACTCCATTAAGTTGGGGTGTTCCGGGTGGAGTAAGTTGTGAGATAATCCCACAACTCCTAAGATGATCTTGGAAGGCTTCGCTTAGGTATTCACCTCCTCTATCGGTACGAAGTACCTTAATTGTCCTATTGAGTTGATTTTGTACTTCGTTTTGATATTCTTTGAATGCTTCGAACGTTTCGTCCTTGTGTCTTAATAAGTAGACATATCCGAAACGACCAAAGTCATCAATGAAAGTAACAAAGTATCTTTCACCATTCCTAGTCATGGGTTTAAAGGGTCCACATACATCCGAATGTATTAATCCCAATAAATCTTTAGCCCTTTCATAAGTCCCTTTGAAAGGTGCTTTAGTCATCTTGCCTTGTAAACAAGATTCACATACATCAAACGAATCCATTTCATTTGATTTCAAAAGTCCATTCTTTTGAAGTGTATGCATTCGGTTCTTGTTTATGTGACCAAGGCGACAATGCCATAAATAGGAATCACTCAAATCCCTTTTGAGTTTCTTGGTGCTAGTATGGTATATAGAGCTCGATGATGCGTCATCATGAACCAATTCATAAATTCCATTTGAAGGCGATGCCTTGAAATAGAATACATTATCTTTAGAAACATGAATATCATCATCAATAAAATTAACAACGTAACCACATTGTTTTAAGCGAGAAATAGAAATAATGTTTCTACACAAATCCGGAGCATACAAAACATTTTCTAAAATAAGTTCCAATCCGCTTGGAAGCTTCAAAATAAAATCTCCTTGAGCTTTAACATGCATCTTTGCACCATTGCCCATATAGAGACTTGATGTTCCCGCCTTATGATCACTTCTTTTGAACCCCTGCAAAGAATTACAAATATGAGTTCCACATCCCGTGTCTAATACCCATGTATTAGAAGAAGTAATACTAAGCTCTATATATACCATATATATATTACCTGAGGTTTGCCCTGCATCCCTCTTGTCCTTCAACTCCTTAAGATAGACCGGACAGTTTCGTTTCCAATGACCCATCTCACCGCAACCGAAACATGGGTCTTCCTTGGGGTTTGCCTTCTCGGCTACCTTTTGCTTTTTAGCCTTGTTGATGGTTGGGGTAACCATCTTCCCCTTCCCTTTGCCTTGATAGGCAAGTCCTTTTCTCTTAGCCACCTTTGGCTTAGAGGTGTTACCTTTGGATCCACCTTGATCGATTGCTAACACGGGTAAAGCCCTTTTACCCATGCTATTTTCCGCCGTTCTAAGCATACCGTGAAGCTCACCTATGCTCTTATCCATCCCATTCATATTGTAATTAATTACAAATTGATCAAACCTTTTTGATAGGGAGTTTAGGATAAGATCGGTGGCTAACTCATTTGAAATGTTTAGGTTGAGACGGTTAGCACGATCGATGAGGCTTTTCATCTTAAGTACATAAGATGAAACCGATTGGGTATCGTCCATACGACAAGCATGTAGCGCCCGAACCGTTTCGAAGCGCTCGACACGCGCTTGTTGGAGGAACATCTCCTTCAATTGCGTTATCATGTCGTATGCACTATGATACTCGAAATCCTTTTGGAGTTCGGGTATCATAGTCCCAAGCATTAAGCATGAGACTTGAAGGGAGTCGTGGCAATACTTATCGTAAGAGGCCATTGCCTCCACCGCATTCTCATCCGGTTGATCGGGAATGGGGTCCTCAAGTACATACGCTTTATCCACTTGTTTGAGGACAATCCAAAGATTGCGGAACCAATCCATAAAGTTGGTATGGTTGAGTTTGTCTTTCTCGAGGAGAGACCGTAACGATAGGTTGTTCATGTTAAGTGGTGTGTTTTGCATGTTGTTGTTGTTATTAGCGGCCATCTACAAAATTCAACAAAGTTCATTTTAAGTATCGATTTTAGATTTAATAAACAATACCCTCTTAATTTGTTTTATTAAATATTAGAATCCAACGGTAAATCAAATTTCGGTTAGGTGACCTTTATCCCGTCATTTGATTTAGCTAGGTAGTCATAATGACAATTGCAATCCTTTTGCAACTTCTAAGTTATGGGATCATGCAATCCTTTTGCATGGCATATTAATCCCATCAACGCCTATTTGTTCCTCATGCTTCGGTGACCCTAAGTTCATGATTCCCAAATCAAGTCGTCCTACTTGTGTAAACATGTAGACTTAACATACAAGTGGTTAGGTGACCTTTATCCCACATGTATGCGAAGTGTACCTTATTCATATTAGTTCACTCATGACGGTTAGGTGACCTTTATCCCATCAAGAGATTCCTAATATGTCTAAGTGTTTCCACAAAAGGATGGCGTTTAACTTGTTTACCTTGTTTTAGTTAAAGGGATTTTGAGTTTTCTACATTCTAGTTTTAGAAAACAAAGTGCTATACACCAACATGCATTTGGTGTGTAGTATCTTATGAAAAACCTATTTTCATGTCCTTTTAGTAAAACCAATTACTAGTTATAAGCCAATTTGTTACCTTTTAAATAAACCATTTTATTTAGGTCTAATAACCAATTATTAGTGCCTTTTGTTATGTTTTATTATAACCATTTATAATGTATTATGCAAGTGTTAACATGTGATAATCTTGTAGCAACCAAACATACAAACATACACAAACATGCATAACAAAATATGTTCACAATCGGGAGCCATTATGGTGGACATTTGTTTAGCCAAAAAACAAATGTCACCTAAGAGGGTTAACCAAAGTAAGAGATTTTATACAAAATCTCCCACTTAATCTTGTAACTTCATAAGCTCCATCTTGTAATCTTCATCTTGAATCTTCATTTTCATTTTACAAAATTATATCCTAATACAATTTTTCTAGAAAATGAAATAACAACCTACTCTATTTTTACATACCAAAATAGAATGAATTACATCAAAATTACAAGAACAATTACAACTTATTACAAACCAAAATGAATGAATTACAACCATGAATAATAACCAAATCATTCAACCAAACAAACACACGGTCTAGGCTCGATTGTGAACAACAACATAACAACAAATCTTGGCCAAACTTGAAGTCCCAAACCCACTTTTGGGACCCATAAAATTCGGCCAAACCATAGAACCCACCAAAACTCATGATTTTTTCATTCTACTTTCATGCATGTTAGTAGATTGTAAAATAAATGAGTTTTCTAGCCAAAAACAAGAAGCATATTAACAAGACTTTGGCTCTAGATACCATTGATGGAATTCATCACATAAACAAGTTTACAAAACCCATTTTGCATATATATGTATTCGTGTATATATGTGTATATCAAGCGGAAGCATTTTAAAGTTTGCATGTGTAGTTTAACCTTTTAAACATGAATTCCATGTATAGATCTAGTCTTGAAAATATACTAAAATGTAAATAGAGCTAGTTAGGGTTTATACCTTCTCCTAAAATGGAGGTTGAAGCAAGATGAAGATGAAGATGAAGAATAGCAAGTTTCTAACTTGAAACCTCAAGACTTTGATACCCACAAACCTTGAATCAACACCATTCTTTGGTTAGGATTTTTAAAACACTTATTGACTAGCAAAATCAACCAAATAATCCCTTGTTCTTGCTCAAGAAATCGGCCCAAAAGGAGGAGGAAGGAAGAGTGTTTTGCTAGTTTTAAATGCAAGAATTAAAGTGTGTTTTTGAAAGAAGCAAAGTAGTAATTAGTTTAGGTAGAGTGTCATTATAAGTTAAGCAAGCATGGGGTGTTTTTGGGACTCCCAAAACCGTCCCACTTACCCCCTTTTTTTTTTTTTTTGCTAAACCTTATAATACATCTAATTACTTGCATGCATCTTTCATTATTATTTTATAAACCTTTTATAAAACAATACTTTATAAACCACTTATAAAATATAACACACATTTAAGTTTAATCAAACAATTAAACTTGTGTATATATAATTATCCAAATAATTATTTCTTGCATTATGTCTTTAGAAAACTAATTTCTAAAGTCTAAGTGTCTAGTATTTATTTTAAAGATCCACTCATTAAAATAAATACATAAAAGTGTTGACGGTTTGTTATTGGGTATGACCCGACTTGGATCATAACATATTGGCCACAATAATTAATTATGTCTCTCGGGCATATGAAATACCTTCAATGACGTCAAAAGTTAAGACGAATCTTTACTTTCCTCATTTCACTATTTTGCGATAACTTCACTCATACACTTCACATAATCGAATTGTTTAATCCATATTACTCACTGATGATAAAACTCTAAATTTTCAACTCGTATTCGTCATGAAAACATACTTATTATCAGCCATGACGATCTCGATCAAATTTCGGGATGAAATTTCTTTAACGGGTAGGTACTGTAACGACCCGGATTTTTTCGACTACTTCATTATACTATTTACATGATTTAATAATTCCAACTTGATAAGCAATGAATTTTAATAAGTCTTGAACCTCCGAAAAGAGTTTTACACAAGCTTTTAGTCACCCTTTTATTCTTACGATTCACGAACGTCATAACTTGTATTAATTATATATATATATATATATATATATATATATATATATATATATAACTTGAAAATATGATAATTAAATATCTCATTAAGTATATTAATAAAGTATTATATATATATTTTCATACTATTAATTTAAAGAGTTTTTGAACAATATATATGTTACTATTTAAACGACGTAATTAACTTATGTTAAAATGTATTTACATATAATGTATTACGAGTATAAATACATCCTTACAAGTATTAAATACACTTTATAATATACCAATACATATAAAGGATAACTATACTCGTATTTTCGTTCAATTTCTTCAAGAATTCTACTCGTATTTATACGGCATTTTTACCCGTATTATACACAGCTTCTAGAAGTATTTACTATTGGTATATACCAATAGAAATCTGCAATTATTTGTGTAATATGTCATCCATGACCTAATCAATTTAATATGTCATCCATGACTTAATACATTTTAACTTATCTTAGATATTTTCACTAAAAACCAAATTTTCAAGCCTATATATAGGCACCATTTCTAACTCATTATTACACATTCATTTTCTAAATTTTACTTCTAATTTTCACACACACTTGCAAGAACTCTCTCAAGTTTTGTTCTACTACTTCTTTCCAGCAACTTTACATTCTAAACTTGAGGTAAAAACTCTACTTCAACTCTTGTTCAATTCATATGTTTATAGTTATCTATATAAGAGTTTATAAACTAGAACATAGTTTAGTTGATTCTAAACTTGTTTGAAGAACTAATCTAATCTTTCTAACTTAACTCTAATAACACTTATTTATATTTATTATGATGTTATATTAAGTTAATATAAGAACTTATAACTTGTACATATGAAGAACACCTTGAAACTTAACATATATCGTTTAATCTCCATTCGGTAAAAAGCGGGCTGTTTTGGGTTGGGAATTAAAAACCTATCTTAGACTTTGAGTTTAAGGCTAAGACTTTGGAAATATGTTAATATATGTAAATAAGACTTTCAGTATTTTTTTTATGATTTTAGACAAAGTGGAAGTATTTTATCAAAAATCATATATTGGGTGGGTGTCAGGATTCTTCCAAATCTGTCCACCGGCACAAAAAGAGGGTAAAACTCTGAATATTAACACATGGGCTGAACTTTTCGAATTGTTTTTGAAAAATTAACTTCTTAAGGAATCCATAGCAATTTGATTCACTTTAAACGGAGTTGTAATGAATATTTGGCGAGCAAAACAAAATCTGCTAAAATTAACGTTGTATGGACGAAATTTATATTGTAAAAACTATATTAACCATATCCTTGCTAACTTTTCCTATATCCTATATATATTTGGATATGTTATCATTAATATAACAAAATATTATAATCTTAGTTAATTCCGAGATTGTATATATATAATAATCTTGGTACATTCCATGACAATAAGTATACAATACGTTTTGATAAATCCTAAGACAATAAGTATACAATACGTTTTGATAAATTCTAAGACAATATGTATACAATACGTCTCTGGGTTGATACAAAGACAATACGTATAAAATACATCATGGGGGTAATTCTAAGATTATATATATACCGATTATTGGACTGTTGGACATTTCGGACTATTTTGGACTACTAACAAAGGACTACTAACATAAAAATGTTAAAAATTAATATATAAGTATTTTATGAACTTATTTTATTTTATTCACATGTCGTATTATTATCTGAATCATTATTATTGTTATAGGTTCGTGAATCCAAGGACGACGACCATATTTTTAATAAGCTGAAAACTTATTATTAATATACTTTTACTACCGTGAGTATATAGTCCCATTTTTAAACTCTAAAAATATTTTGGGATGAGAATACATGCATTTTATATTTTACGCTATGGACACAAGTACTTAAAATATATTCTACGTTGAGTTGTACCACCTTGCATATCTTTCCTAATAGCTTGGTAACTAATATTTACATGTTGTAAGAATATGTAAGCGCGAATCCTATTGATAGATCTATCGGGTTTGACAACTCCAACCGGGCTAGTCGCTCTAGTATCGTAAACGGTTGCATAGTACTTCGTTTTTACTACACTTGGTACAGTGTAGGGAGATTTCATAATAAAGGGAATATGCTACATTTATGGTTAAGTATGATTACCGAAGCGCTCAACAACTTATAGAATACTTTTATACACTTGCGAGTGTACATATATTTATAACTATGAAATCTTGTGGTCTATATTTATATCGATGCTAAACCTATATATCTCACCAACCTTTGTGTTGACTGTTTAAGCATGTTTATTCTCAGGTCCTTAAGAAAGTCTTCCGCTGTTGCATTATCTGAGAAAGCTGTGCATGGAGTCTCATGCTTTTGTTTAAATGAAGTGTTGCATTCAATAAAACCTTTGTCATGTATTATATTCGACTGTTATGTCACGTGTGTAGTATTTGGAAACCGATGTATCATGGAGATTATTTCTTAAATAATAGCCCACTTGTTTAAAACATGCATTATGTATGATAATGGTGTGTGCTTTTCATGAAACGAATGCAATATTTTCTAAAACGTATCATATAGAGGTCAAATACCTCGCTATGGAAACAATGAATAATGTACTGCATTTATAGTAATATGGACGGGTCGTTTCACAACTTACCCAAGAACACCCAAAATCACCAAATATGAGTTTTATGTTCGTCACTAACCCAAACCCTAACCCTTTAAACAATTAAAACAAGGAAATCAAGGTTAAGACTTACCACTACAATCACAATGTAGCTAGTGAGGAGATGAACAACTTTAATACTCGAGCTCTAACCCGAAACAAGCTTCTTCCTCTTCGATTTGAGCTTTCTCACACAAGAATCACACACTCTCTCTCTAGAATTCAAGTGGAAGAGGTGTGGTGGTTGTAGATGGAGTAAATGATGCTCCAAAAACTGATCTAGGGCTTTAAATTCGGCCCCCATGTGAAATTACCAAAATACCCATTTAAATATCTAAAAACAAGACAGCTGGCCCGCCAGACCATTTGACGGCGTCCAAATAGTCTGGACGACATCCAATCCTTCACACTGGGATGGCGTCCCATAATCTGGACAGCGTCCCAACCTTCTGTGAAAACAGGATCTTACAACTCTCCCCCACTTGAACCGGATTGTGACCTCACAATCCAAGCCGCATGACAAGCAGGAAGATACACCAAAACAAACTATTCGGATTCCCACATAAACTCAGAACCCTTACTACGACGCCATTGGACTTTAAAAGTCCTCACTTCTTTGTTACGAAACATTTTAACTTTTTCATCAAGAATTGCCATTGGTTCCTCAACATACTCTAATTTGTTGTTTAAGGAAATCTCGTCCAACGGTACCCACGCCGTGTCATCCGCAAGACACTTACGGAGATGAGAAACATGAAATGTATTATGGATCCCCGCAAGCTCTTCGGGTAACTCCAAACGATACGCAACTTCACCAACTCGAGCTAAAATTTTAAATGGCCCAATAAACCGAGGAGCTAACTTTCCCCGTTTTCGAAATCGAATGACACCTTTCCATGGCGAAACTTTAAGCATCACCGTGTCACCTTCTTGAAACTCAATCGGTCATCTTCGTTTGTTGGCGTACGCTTTTTGTCGATCTTGAGCCTTTTTCAACTGAGCCCGAATCATATCAATCTTGCTATTCGTCTCTAAAACCAAATCGGTACTCCCGATGTCTCTTTGACCCACTTCGCCCCAACAAATCGTAGTTCGACACCTCCGCCCATAAAGCATCTCGTAAGGTGGCATCCCGATACTAGTATGATAACTATTATTGTACGACAATTCCACCAAAATACACGCCCGTAACATATCCTCCAAAGTTTGATTCGTACGTTCGGTTTGACCGTCCATTTGAGGATGATACGCCGTGCTCAATTTCAATTGTGTGCCCATATCTTCATGAAACTTCTCCCAAAACCGAGATGTGAAACGGGTATCTCGATCCGAAATAATAGATATAGGAACCCCATGCCTTGATATCACTTCGTTGATAAACAACTTAGCCAAAGTTTCCGACGATATCGCTTCCCGAATGGGAAGAAACAAGGCACTTTTCGTCAATCGATCAACTATTACCCAAATCGAGTCAAATTAGGTTCTCACCGTTTTTGGTAACTTTGTGATGAAATCCATGGTAATGTGCTCCCATTTCCATTTCAGAATTTCTAACGGTTGTAACTTACCATACGGCTTTTGGTGTTCGGCTTTCACTTGTAAACACGTGACGCATTGTTCAACATACTTAACAATATCACGTTTCATGCCCGGCCACCAATACTCTTTCCTCAAATCAAGATACATTTTCATCGCGACTGGGTGAATGGAATACTTTGACTTATGTGCTTCATCAAGTAGCACTCGCCGATAATAACCCATTTTAGGCACCCACACTCGTCCTTGGAAGGATAACAAACCATGCGGACCTAAGGTAATAGACTCCGTTTATCCCACGATTCATTCCTCATGCTTATTGTTAACAAAAGCTTCAATTTGAGTCTCGCCAAGCTTTACAAGAAAATCGTTAGTAATAATCATGCGTAACGATCTTACTCGTATCGCCGGATGTTGACTCTTCCGACTTAACTCATCCGCGACCACATTCTCCTTACCCGGATGATAAATTATTTCACAATCATAGTCTTTCACCACATCCATCCATCTACGTTGACGATAATTCAAATCTCATTGATCAAACAGGTGTTTCAAACTCTTGTGATCTGAATAAATCGTACACTTGACACCATACAAGTAATGGCGCCAAATTTTCAACGCATGCACAACCGCTGCCAACTCAAGATCATGAGTCGGATATCTCGTTTCGTGTTCCTTTAATTGTCGAGAGGCATAAGCGATGACTTTACCTCTTTGCATTAGAACACACCCGAGCCCATTTAAAGAAGCATCACAGTAAACCGTCATGTCTTCCACCCCTTCCGGCAATACTAACACCGGAGCTCGACACAACTTTTCTTTTAATAATTGAAAAGCAATTTCTTGCTCGTTCTCCCAATTAAATCTCGTGTTCTTTCTCGTCAACTTCGTCAATGAGGAAGCAATCTTAAAAAAGTCTTCGATAAACAGACGATAATAACCGGCCAATCCGAGAAAACTTCGGATTTCCGTAGGCGTAGTCGGTCGTCCCCAACTCTTCACCGTCTCTATCTTCCCCAGATCTACTTGAATAACCTCCTTGTTCACAATGTGGCCAAAGAATTGAACTTCCCTTAGCCAAAATTCACATTTGGAGAATTTAGCATACAACTTCTCCCTCCGAAACGTCTTTAACACATCACGCAAATGATGTTCGTGTTCCTTCATACTCTTCGAATAAACAAGTATGTCGTTAATGAACACAATTACTGACTTGTCCAACATAGGTTGGCACACTCGGTTCATAAGATCCATGAACGCCGCCGGTGCATTTGTAAGACCAAAAGGCATAACTACGAACTCAAAATGCCCATAACGTGTTCGAAAAGCCGTTTTCTCGATATCTTCCTCATGGACCCGCATTTAGTGATAGCCGGACCGTAGGTTGGTTTTAGAGAAATACGTTGCACCTTGGAGTTGGTCAAACAAATCGTCAATCCTAGGCAATGGATAACGATTCTTGATTGTCACCTTGTTTAACTCACGATAATCGATGCACATCCGCATACTACCATCCTTCTTCTTCACGAATAAAATCGGAGCGTCCCATGGAGAAGCACTCGGTCGAATAAAACCCTTTTCAAGCAACTCTTGGGTTTGATTTAACAACTCTTGCATTTCCGTTGGTGCTAAACGATAAGGAGTTTTAGCAATGGGAGTAGCTCCCGGAACCAACTCAATGCGAAATTCAACTTGTCTTTCCTCCGGAACAAACAGTAACTCATCCGGAAAAATGTCTTCAAATTCATTTACCACCAGAATTTCACGAATGGGTGGTGGCTCATCACGAGTATCCAAAACATGGGTAAGAAAAGCCATGCCACCACTAACAAGGAAATGACGTGCCCGTGCAAAAGTGCGTATCGGCACAAGTCTTCTTCGCTTATCGCCATGAATACTTAACTCTCCCCCACTTGGGGTCTTCACACGAATAGATTTTTCATGGCATGCAAAATCGGCTCTATAACGATCGAGCCAATCCATACCAACAACAATATCAAAATCACCCAAAGTCATCGGAATGAGATCGATTTCAAAAGTTTCAGTACCAAACATAACATTACAATTTTTACAAACATCAACCCCTAGCACCATTTTACCGTCCGCTATTTCGACTTCTACCAGATGACTTAACTTAGCTAGCGGTTTATTTAACTTAGGCACAAATCGAGGCGACATAAAGGAAAAATTAGCACCACTGTCAAAAAGTATCCGTGCCGGATTAGAGTTAACCATGAAAGTACCTGAGACGACTTCATTGGATTGCTTGGCCTCATCATTGGTCATTAAGTAATTGCGACCCCTAGCCGTACCCTCCGCCTTCTCTAACTTCTTTACATTGTCATTATTCATATCGGGACATTCCGGCCTCTTGTGCCATTCTTTACCGCAATTATAACAAGTGAGTTTGGTTATAGATGATAATTTCGGGCGATCACGAGAGATGTGACCTTTGTGCCCACAATTGTAGCAAGTGACCACCGGAATTTCCCTTCTTCACACTACCAACGCTTTCAGAGCCCTTCTTTCTATTCTTGTTTGAAAAGTTCGAATGACTCGAACCCTCAAACTTTCTTTTGCCGAAAGTAAAGCCACTCTTTCTCAAAATGAGCGCCTCAAATCCCTTTGCCATGTTGAACAATTCATCAAAGCTTTTTACCACACTTACACTAATCTTTTCTTGATAGTTATCGTTCAAGATTCGGTAAAAATCTTCTTTCAACATTTTTTCATTCCCGACATACTCCGGGCAAAATTGGGTCTTTGACAAGAAAATGGATTTGAGAGTGTTCAAATCCATCGACCCTTGCCTCAAGGAACGCAACTCGTCCTTGAGTCTAGTAAGATCGGCCGAAGTTCGGTATTCATCGAATAACTCCTTCTTGAACTCATCCCAAGTGAATTCCATGCATTGTTCTTCGCCATAAAGTTGGATCTTCGCGTCCCACCACAATTTAGCATCACCTCTTAACATACTACAACCGTACCTCGTCTTTTTATCGAGAGGGCTTTCACATGTACGAAAAGCCCCCTCCATATCAGAGATTCAACGGGTACTCTTAAGTGGGTCCCGTTCGCCATCGAAGGTGGGAGGTTGAGAGTCCTTGAAATTATTATAAAAGAAGTCCCGTCTCCCCACATTATCCTCTTGTAGAACAAGCTTAACTTGTTCCCTAACCACATTAACTAGTTGCTCGTCGATCGTATCTAGAAACATCTTCTTAACGTCTTCGAGAAACTCCGCTTTTTGACGTTTAAAGATGGCCTCAACTTTGGCCGTGAACTCAACGTCCTCACTCGTACTTCCGTCATTGGTGTCGTGTCCATTTCTCATCTTCATTCTATAAAACGGAAATAGGTTAATGTAAGATCCTAATAATAATTGTACAGCAGTGTAATTATGGTACATGAAGTGTGGGTGACTTTGTATATTAAAACATAGGTCGGAGAGCGATCTGGGCTGGGTGCGCTCAGCGCACACATAGGGGTGCGCCTGGCGCACTCCTCACTGTAGCCGGGTTCTGCTTGTTTTAATTAGATATTTTGATGGGCTTTTTGGTAATTTCACTTGTAGACGAGTTGGAGGCCAGTAGGTCAGATCTTGGGGTGTCATTCACTCCATTTCCAACAACCTCATCCTATCCACTTCAATTTTAGAGAGAGAGTGTGAGATTCTTGGGTGAGAAAGCTCAAGCAAAGGAAAAAGGAGCTAGTTTTGAGTCTTAGCTCGAGTTATGAAGTTGTTCATCTCCTCTCTAGCTACGTTTTGGTTGTAGTGGTATGTTCTAACTTTAATTTTCTTACTTTGATTTTGTGTAAGGGTTAGGGTTTGGGTAAATGGTGAACATAAAACCCATGTTTGGCGATGTTGGGTGTTCTTGGGTAAGATTGAGTCATGTAGACTCAATAGTAACTAACCTAGGGTTTTAAAGTATTAATTGGGGTGTATGAACATAAATTGGTTAGCAAATTACTAGCACACCTAAATGTTTAGTAAATGGGTGTTAGGAGGGTTTGTGGAAGACCCGAAATGGGTGTGTTGACATTAAAGTGATTAAATGAGTAATTGTTGACCTAGTTGGGCAAGATGGGTGTGAAATGTCATAAGTTTGTGTAAGACGGTGTTGTTAGACCTTAATCACTAGCTTTTAGTGATTGATGATGGGTCTTGACCTTAAATGACGATTTTAGTAAATGGGGCATTTAATGCTATTAATTCATTGAATGCACATGTGTAAATTGTTGGCATTTAGTTCAACTAGTTTGTGTGTTAATGGAGTACTTACTAGATTAGGTACTTTGCTTTGAAGCTTGCGGAGTTATAAATCGTCACCAAATCGTTAAGGTGAGTGGAGTAATTATACATGTATGTATATGGTGTATTTATTTGTATGCTATGGTATGACCCACGGAGCCGGGAGTGCCATAGTAAGTGTGAGTGTACTATGATGTGAACCACAGAGCCGGTAGCATCATGGTGCACGTGTTGTGATGTAAACCACGGAGCCGGTAGCACTATAAAAATTAGGTGTGAACCACGGAGCCGGTAGCACCGAAGTGTGAACCACGGAGCTGGTAGCACTGTAAAAGAGTATGACTCGAATGCGTAGTGACGTGAACCACGGAGCCGGTAGCATCATAGCATTACGTATGGTGTAAACCACGGAGCCGGTAGCACCATGACGTGTGTATAGTTAACCATATAGCTTGTGTATGTGTTGTTGTATAGCATAATACATTATTTTGGTGAATATGCTAACGATTATGCTAGTTGCGGTATTTGGAGGTTATTAGCTTATACTCGGAGTTTGTATGCTAATTGTTGTTACTAGCGAATATTACGGTGTATGTAAGTGTATGCAAGTAGGTATATTATATATGTATATGTATAATTATTGCATTCACTAAGCTTTGCTTACCCTCTCGTTGTTTATCTTTTTATAGGCTCCGGCATTGACAAGGGTAAGGGCATTCGGTTGGATTAGAGATCCCGCTTGTTGTTTAGGGGACGCTTTTATGATGTGATAGCTTTTGGAGTTTGACCGAGATTTGGGTAGTTTAACCCCAAACACCATGCTCATAGTGTCGTTTGGAAATTAAACTAATGTGGTCGAAACTCATGATTTGTACGAAACTCGTAAAACGGCCGACGTGGGCCCCGTTTTGTAAAACTCATTTTATGTTTGAATCGTATGAGTTTTTCATATTAGAACATGTTGTGAAAAGCGTTTCGTATAATTATGTCGGGATTGGGAGATCTTTATTTGAAATTTTGCAAATTTGGACAGAACTGAATTGGGGCCTGTGCGCGCCGTGCACCCTATGGTGGTGCGCGTGGCGCACTCCACTGTTATAAAAAAAATTGTTTCGCGTAATCGGTTGGTTATTGGTTTGGGTTGTTACAAGTGGTATCAGAGCATGGTCTAAGGGATTTAGGCGACTTGAGATAGGTGCCTAGACTTAGACTTAATTGTGTATGCGCTTTATGCGGGACTTGTAGGAGACGGGTCGGACCGAGAGTTGATTAATGTTTAGGGTTATGTGAACTAACCTTGCGCTAATTGTTTTGTGTTGTGTTAGCGATCATCATGCGAGATAGACGTTGTACTAGCAAGTTAATGCGACGTGCTCGCGTAACAATGATTAGCTACCATTGTTACGGGTTCAAATCATGTCAAACAAGTAATGTACGACGGTTGTTGAGCAAGATGGGATAGTGTGGTGTATATGTATATGTATATGTATACGTGTTATGTCTTTTCATTTCGTTGTTTAAATCTTTTCCGTTTTATAGAATGAAGATGGGAAATGGACACGACACCAATGATGGAAGTACGAGTGAGGACATTGAGTTCACGGCCAAAGTTGAGGCCATCTTTAAACGTCAAAAAGCAGAGTTTCTCGAAGATGTTAAGTAGACGTTCCTAGATACAATTGACGAGCAACTAGTCAATGTGGTAAAGGAGCAAGTTAAGGCCGTTCTTCCAGAGGATAATGTGGGGAGACGGGACTTCTTCTATAAGAATTTCAAGGACTCTCAACCTCCCACCTTCGATGGTGAACAGGATCCACTTAAGAGTGCCCGTTGGATCTCCGATATGGAGGGGGCTTTTCGTACATGTGAATGCCCTCTCGATAAAAAGACGAGATATGGTTGTAGCATGTTAAGAGGTGATGCTAAATTGTGGTGGGATGCGAAGATCTGACTTTATGGCGAAGAACAATGCATGGAATTCACTTGGGATGAATTCAAGAAGGATTTTTTCGACGAATACCGAACTTCGGCCGATCTCACGAGGCTTAAGGACGAGTTACGTTCCTTGAGGCAAGGGTCAATGGATTTGAACACTCTCAAATCCATTTTCTTGTCAAAGACCCAATTTTGCCCGGAGTATGTCGGGAATGATAAAATGTTGAAAGAAGATTTTTATCGAATCTTGAACGATAACTATCAAGAAAAGATTAGTGTAAATGTGGTAAAAAGCTTTGATGAATTGTTCAACATGGCAAAGGGTTTTGAGGTGCTCGTTTTGAGAAAGAGTGGCTTTACTTTCGGCAAAAGAAAGTTTGAGGGTTCAAGCCATTCGAACTTTTCAAACAAGAATAGCAAGAAGGGCTCCGAAAGCGTTGGTAGTGTGAACAAGGGTGCGTCCGGGGGCTTTGGACCTAAATGTTATAATTGTAGACGACAAGGACACATGGCTCGTGATTGTACAAATGCGTCACCTACGCCCAAGCTCACTTGTTATAATTGTGGTAAAGAAGGGCACATGTAGTGACCCGAACTTTTCCATGTTTATATATATTAATTGAGATTGATATTTACATGATTAAATGTTTCCAACATGTTAAGCAACCAAACTTGTTAAGACTTGATTAATTGAAATATGTTTCATATAGACAATTGACCACCCAAGTTGACCGGTGATTCACGAACGTTAAAACTTGTAAAAACTATATGATGACATATATATGGATATATATATAGTTAACATGATAATATGATAAGTAAACATATCATTAAGTATATTAACAATGAACTACATATGTAAAAACAAGACTACTAACTTAATGATTTTTAAACGAGACATATATGTAACGATTATCGTTGTAAAGACATTTAATGTATATATATCATATTAAGAGATATTCATACATGATAATATCATGATAATATAATAATTTAAAATCTCATTTGATATTATAAACATTGGGTTAACAACATTTAACAAGATCGTTAACCTAAAGGTTTCAAAACAACACTTACATGTAACGACTAACGATGACTTAACGACTCAGTTAAAATGTATATACATGTAGTGTTTTAATATGTATTTATACACTTTTGAAAGACTTCAATACACTTATCAAAATACTTCTACTTAACAAAAATGCTTACAATTACATCCTCGTTCAGTTTCATCAACAATTCTACTCGTATGCACCCGTATTCGTACTCGTACAATACACAGCTTTTAGATGTATGTACTATTGGTATATACACTCCAATGATCAGCTCTTAGCAGTACATGTGAGTCACCTAACACATGTGGGAACCATCATTTGGCAACTAGCATGAAATATCTCATAAAATTACAAAAATATGAGTAATCATTCATGACTTATTTACATGAAAACAAAATTACATATCCTTTATATCTAATCCATACACCAACGACCAAAAACACCTACAAACACTTTCATTCTTCAATTTTCTTCATCTAATTAATCTCTCTCAAGTTCTATCATCAAGTTCTAAGTGTTCTTCATATATTCTACAAGTTCTAATTACATAAAATCAAGAATACTTTCAAGTTTGCTAGCTCACTTCCAATCTTGTAAGGTGATCATCCAACCTCAAGAAATCTTTGTTTCTTATAGTAGGTTATCATTCTAATACAAGGTAATAATCATATTCAAACTTTGGTTCAATTTCTATAACTATAACAATCTTATTTCAAGTGATGATCTTACTTGAACTTGTTTTCGTGTCATGATTCTGCTTCAAGAACTTCGAGCCATCCAAGGATCCGTTGAAGCTAGATCCATTTTTCTATTTTCCAGTAGGTTTATCCAAGGAACTTAAGGTAGTAATGATGTTCATAACATCATTCGATTCATACATATAAAGCTATCTTATTCGAAGGTTTAAACTTGTAATCACTAGAACATAGTTTAGTTAATTCTAAACTTGTTCGCAAACAAAAGTTAATCCTTCTAACTTGACTTTTAAAATCAACTAAACACATGTTCTATATCTATATGATATGCTAACTTAATGATTTAAAATCTGGAAACATGAAAAACACCGTAAAATCGGATTTACGCCGTCGTAGTAACACCGCGGGCTGTTTTGAGTTAGTTAATTAAAAACTATGATAAACTTTGATTTAAAAGTTGTTATTCTGAGAAAATGATTTTTATTATGAACATGAAACTATATCCAAAAATTATGGTTAAACTCAAAGTGGAAGTATGTTTTCTAAAATGGTCATCTAGACGTCGTTCTTTCGACTGAAATGACTACCTTTACAAAAACGACTTGTAACTTATTTTTCCGACTATAAACCTATACTTTTTCTGTTTAGATTCATAAAATAGAGTTCAATATGAAACCATAGCAATTTGATTCACTCAAAACGGATTTAAAATGAAGAAGTTATGGGTAAAACAAGATTGGATAATTTTTCTCATTTTAGCTACGTGAAAATTGGTAACAAATCTATTCCAACCATAACTTAATCAACTTGTATTGTATATTATGTAATCTTGAGATACCATAGACACGTATACAATGTTTCGACCTATCATGTCGACACATCTATATATATTTCGGAACAACCATAGACACTCTATATGTGAATGTTGGAGTTAGCTATACAGGGTTGAGGTTGATTCTAAAATATATATAGTTCGAGTTGTGATCAATACTGAGATACGTATACACTGGGTCGTGGATTGATTCAAGATAATATTTATCGATTTATTTCTGTACATCTAACTGTGGACAAATAGTTGTAGGTTACTAACGAGGACAGCTGACTTAATAAACTTAAAACATCAAAATATATTAAAAGTGTTGTAAATATATTTTGAACATACTTTGATATATATGTATATATTGTTATAGGTTCGTGAATCAACCAGTGGCCAAGTCTTACTTCCCGACGAAGTAAAAATATGTGAAAGTGAGTTATAGTCCCACTTTTAAAATCTAATATTTTTGGGATGAGAATACATGCAGGTTTTATAAATGATTTACAAAATAGACACAAGTACGTGAAACTACATTCTATGGTTGAATTATCGAAATCGAATATGCCCCTTTTTATTAAGTCTGGTAATCTAAGAATTAGGGAACAGACACCCTAATTGACGCGAATCCTAAAGATAGATCTATTGGGCCTAACAAACCCCATCCAAAGTACCGAATGCTTTAGTACTTCGAAATTTATATCATATCCGAAGGGTGTCCCGGAATGATGGGGATATTCTTATATATGCATCTTGTTAATGTCGGTTACCAGGTGTTCACCATATGAATGATTTTTATCTCTATGTATGGGATGTGTATTGAAATATGAAATCTTGTGGTCTATTATTATGATTTGATATATATAGGTTAAACCTATAACTCACCAACATTTTTGTTGACGTTTTTAGCATGTTTATTCTCAGGTGATTATTAAGAGCTTCCGCTGTCGCATACTTAAATAAGGACAAGATTTGGAGTCCATGCTTGTATGATATTGTGTAAAAACTGCATTCAAGAAACTTATTTTGTTGTAACATATTTGTATTGTAAACCATTATGTAATGGTCGTGCGTAAATAGGATATTTTAGATTATCATTATTTGATAATCTACGTAAAGCTTTTTAAACCTTTATTGATGAAATAAAGGTTATGGTTTGTTTTAAAATGAATGCAGTCTTTGAAAAACGTCTCATATAGAGGTCAAAACCTCGCAACGAAATCAATTAATATGGAAAGTTTTTAATCAATAAGAACGGGACATTTCAGTTGGTATCCGAGCGTTGGTCTTAGAGAACCAGAATTTTGCATTAGTGTGTCTTATCAAGTTTGTTAGGATGTATTAGTGAGTCTGGACTTCGACCGTGTTTACTTGAAAAATGATTGCTTAACAAATTTTGTTGGAAACTATATATTTTTAACATGTGAATATTATGTGATATATTAATCTCTTAAAGCGTTTGATATTATGTGATAGATGTCTACCTCTAGAACAAGTCCCATTGACTCACCTAATAATAATGAAGAGTTAAATGTAAATTGGAATGATTCGTGGACTGATTCACAAGTTCCCGAAGAGGAACCGGAAGAAGAGTCGGAACCGGAAGAAGAATCGGAACCGGAAGAAGAATCGGAACCGGATGAAGAAATAGAACCGGTGGGGGAAATAATAAAACGGTTAAGTAAAAGAAAATCCTCAACCAACCGACCAAGGTTAATTATGGTCAATGGTGTTTCCGCCAAGGAAGCAAAATATTGGGAGGATTACCAATTCTCCGATGAATCGGATTCCGACGAGAATTCCGATGATGTTATAGAAATTAACCCAACTGAATTTAAAAAGGCAAAAGAAAATAATAAGGGAAAGGGCATAAAAATAGAGAAATCTAATTCCAACCCCGATGAACTTTATATGTATCGTCAACCCCCGATGTCCTTAAGTTGTAACAATGACCCGGGAACCTCTAAACCACCAGGTTTTTCTAAACCAATGTGGAAAACGACGGCTCATATTAGGGGAACATCATATATCCCTAGAAACTTGGCAAAACGAACCAAAACCAAAGAAGAAGAAACGAGCGAGTCGGAATAAGATATTTGTATTCGTGTGGTGTAATATATGTCATATAGTGTGCTTATGCTTTATGATATATGTAAAAATTGCTTGTATTAATAAGTATTTTTTTATGAATCTAACTCTTGTCTATTTTACAGTTTAAAAACACAAAATGGATAGACAACTCAATATTTTAAGAGACCTACCCGGAGACATGATTGATGAAATCTTGTCTAGAGTCGGTCAGAATTCCTCGGCACAACTATTTAAGGCGAGATCAGTTTGTAAGACATTCGAAGAACGTTCCAAGAATGTCTTGGTTTATAAGAGACTTTCGTTTGAAAGATGGGGGATATCACATTGGGAAACCCATAAGTTACGATGTGTTTACTTTGACGCATATATTGTGGGGAACCCAAATGATATTTTACGCAACGGGTTAAGAAATTATTTTGACTCAATGTATCCGAATATAAAACTTCATGATTTTGAAAAAGCGGCTAACATGCAACATAAAGAAGCATGCTATGCTTACGGGTTAGTAATGTTTGCTTCTCACCAAAGTGAGAAAAAGAACATCGGGCTACAACTATTAAACAAAACGTTCCCACAAGTGACGGAGTCGGTAATTGGGGTAAGAAATGAGGTTTTTAGATTGTTACGGGACTGTTGGACATTACGTAACCCTCGTCCCTTTGACGACGTTATAACACGCTGTCTTATCAACGGCCATAACGGTTATGTTCCACAAGACCAAGGATGGGAAGTAGTCATAGTAAAACCAGAATGCATGACTTGTTTCTGGACGTATGAATTACATGTCTTTATTGCCTTTGCTGAACGACTTGTGTACTAGCTAGAATTAGCTTCACAACTATCTTGTATCAAAGTTATTGTGTGCTATATTTCATGCTTTATGTAAAATAAGCGGTATTGTAAGTTTGTAAAATATTGTATAAAAGTTTGAACGCGAAATATTATTATAATCAGTTTTTCATATAGAATTGTAGTAGTTGAATTGTATATTAGCTACTAAGTATGAACTTAACGGGTAGGTACTACCCGAATTTAAACTTATAAAATGCTAATATGAAGAAAAAGCTTTTATAAATGAGTTCATATTATGCTACGAAATACTATTAACTACTCTTAATATTCTGTATGATTAACTTGTTCCATTTGACTATTTTGAAGGAAATGACACCGACTACTCGACACACCGTGAATATGAATGAAGAGGAATTCCGTACTTTTCTAGCTTCAAACATAGCCGCAGTACAGGCTGCGCTACATACCAACAATAACCTTGGATCTAGCAGTACAGGAAATCGTGTAGGATGCACCTACAAAGAATTCACTGCCTGCAAACCTTTGGAATTTGATGGAACCGAAGGACCAATCGGATTGAAACGGTAGACCGAGAAGGTCGAATTTGTGTTTGCCATAAGTAAGTGTACTGAAGAGGACAAAGTGAAGTACGCTACACATACCTTCACAGGTTCTGCGTTAACATGGTGGAATACCTATCTAGAGCAAGTGGGACAAGACGATGCGTACGCACTACCGTGGTCAGCATTCAAGCACTTGATGAACGAGAAGTACCATCCCAGAACCGAGGTCAATAAGCTCAAGACAGAACTTAGAGGGTTACGAACCCAAGGATTTGATATTACCACGTATGAAAGACGATTCACAGAATTGTGCCTATTGTGTCCGGGAGCGTTCGAAGATGAGGAAGAGAAGATCGACGCATTTGTGAAAGGATTACCGGAAAGAATCCAAGAAGATATAAGTTCACACGAGCCCGCCTCTATAAAACAGGCATGTAGAATGGCTCACAAAATAGTGAACCAGATTGAAGAAAGAATTAAAGAACAGACTGCTGAAGAGGCCAATGTGAAGCAAGTCAAAAGAAAGTGGGAGGAAAACGGTGATAAGAATCACCAATACAATAACAACAGCAATTACAACAATAATCGCAACAATTATCCCAACAATCGCAACATCAATCGCAACTACAACAAACGGCCCAACAACAACAACAACAACAACAACAACAACAACAACAGTAACTACAACAATCATCCCAATAACAATAATAACCGCAACAACAACAACAACAATCAGAAGCAGCTATGCCAAAGGTGTGAAAAGTATCACTCGGGGTTCTGCACCAAATTTTGAAACAAGTGTAAAAGAAATGGTCATAGCGCGGCGAAGTGTGAGGTCTACGGACCAGGGGTTAATAGAACGAAAGGAACAAATGGTGTCGGAATGAGTAATGGCGGAGCAAGTAGTGTCGGAGCAAGTTATGCCAATGTAGTTTGTTATAAATGTGGAAAACCGAGCCACATTATTAGAAATTGCCCGAACCAGGAGAACACGAATGGACAAGGCCGCGGAAGAGTTTTCAATATTAATGCGGCAGAGGCACAGGAAGACCCGGAGCTTGTTACGGGTACGTTTCTTATTGACAATAAATCTGCTTACGTTTTATTTGATTCGGGTGCGGATAGAAGCTATATGAGTAGAGATTTTTGTGCTAAATTAAGTTGTCCATTGACGCCGTTGGATAGTAAATTTTTACTCGAATTAGCAAATGGTAAATTAATTTCAGCAGATAATATATGTCGGAATCGAGAAATTAAACTGGTTAGCGAAACATTTAAGATTGACTTGATACCAGTAGAGTTAGGGAGTTTTGATGTGATAATCGGTATGAACATCATATATCCCTAGAAACTTGGCAAAACGAACCAAAACCGAAGAAGAAGAAACAAGCGAGTCGGAATAAGATAGTTGTATTCGTGTGGTGTAATATAGTGTGCTTATGCTTTATGATATATGTAAAAATTGCTTGTATTAATAAGTATTTTTTTTATGAATCTAACTCTTGTCTATTTTACAGTATAAAAACACAAAATGGATAGACAACCCAATATTTTAAGAGACCTACCCGGAGACATGATTGATGAAATCTTGTCTAGAGTCGGTCAGAATTCTTCGGCACAACTATTTAAGGCGAGATCAGTTTGTAAGACATTCGAAGAACGTTCCAAGAATGCCTTGGTTTATAAAAGGCTTTCGTTCGAAAGATGGGGGATATCACATTGGAAAATCCATAAGTTACGATGTGTTTACTTTGACGCATATATTGCGGGGAACCCAAATGCTATTTTACGCAATGGGTTAAGAAATTATTTTGACTCAATATATCCGAATATTGGACTTCGTGATTTAGAAAAAGCGGCTAACATGCAACATAAAGAAGCATGTTATGCTTACAGATTAGTAATGTTCGCTTCTCACCAAAGTGAGAACAAGAACATCGGGCTACAACTATTAAACAAAACGTTCCCACAAGTGACGGAGTCGGTAATTGGGGTAAGAAATGAGGTTTTTAGATTGTTACGGGACTGTTGGACATTACGTAACCCTCGTCCCTTTAACGACATTACAACATGCTGTCTTATCAACGGCCATAACGGTTATGTTCCACAAGACCAAGGATGGGAAGTAATCCTAGTAAAACCAGAATGCATGACTTGTTTCTGGACGTATGAATTACGTGTCTTTATTGCCTTTGCTGAACGACTTGTGTACTAGCTAGAATTATCTTCACAACCATCTTGTATCAAATTTATTGTGTGCTATATTTCAGGCTATATGTAAAATAAGCGGTATTGTAAGTTTGTAAAATATTGTGTAAAAGTTTGAACGCGAAATATTATTATAATTAGTTTTTCATATAGAATTGTAGTAGTTGAATTGTATATTAGCTACTAAGTATGAACTTAATGGGTAGGTACTACCCGAATTTAAACTTATAAAACGCTAATATGAAGAAAAAGCTTTTATAAATGAGTTCATATTATGCTACGAAATACTATTAACTACTCTTAATATTCTGTATGATTAACTTGTTCCATTTGACTATTTTGAAGGATATGGCACCGACTACTCGACACACCGTGAATATGAATGAAGAGGAATTCCGTACTTTTCTAGCTTCAAACATAGCCGCAGTACAGGCTGCGCTACATACCAACAATAACCTTGGATCTAGCAGTACAGGAAATCGTGTAGGATGCACCTACAAAGAATTCACTGCCTGCAAACCTTTGGAATTTGATGGAACTGAAGGACCGATCGGATTGAAACGGTGGACCGAGAAGGTCGAATCGGTGTTTGCCATAAGTAAGTGTACTGAAGAGGACAAAGTGAAGTACGCTACGCATACCTTCACAGGTTCTGCGTTAACATGGTGGAATACCTATCTAGAGCAAGTGGGACAAGACGATGCGTACGCACTACCGTGGTCAGCATTCAAGTACTTGATGAACGAGAAGTACCGTCCCAGAACCGAGGTCAATAAGCTCAAGACAGAACTTAGAGGGTTACGAACCCAAGGATTTGATATTACCACGTACGAAAGACGATTCACAGAATTGTGCCTATTGTGTCCGGGAGCATTCGAAGATGAGGAAGAGAAGATCGACGCGTTTGTGAAAGGATTACCGAAAAGAATCCAAGAAGATATAAGTTCACACGAGCCCGCCTCCATACAACAGGCATGTAGAATGGCTCACAAACTAGTGAACCATATTGAGTAAAGAATTAAAGAACAGACGGCTGAAGAGGCCAATGTGAAGCAAGTCAAAAGAAAGTGGGAGGAAAACGGTGATAAGAATCACCAATACAACAACAACATCAATTACAACAATAATCGCAACAATTATCCCAACAATCGCAACATCAATCGCAACTACAACAAATGGCCCAACAACAACAACAACAACAGCAACTACAACAATCATCCCAACAACAATAATAACCGCAACAACAACAACAATCAGAAGCAGCTATGCCAAAGGTGTGAAAAGTATCACTCGGGGTTCTGCACCAAATTTTGCAACAAGTGTAAAAGAAATGGTCATAGTGTGGCGAAGTGTGAGGTCTACGGACCAGGGGTTAATAGAACGAAAGGAACAAATGGTGTCGGAACAAGTAATGGCGGAGCAAGTAGTGTCGGAGCAAGTTATGCCAATGTAGTTTGTTATAAATGTGGAAAACCGGGCCACATTATTAGAAATTGCCCGAACCAGGAGAACACGAATGGACAAGGCCGCGGAAGAGTTTTCAATATTAATGCGGCAGAGGCACAAGAAGACCCGGAGCTTGTTACGGGTACGTTTCTTATTGACAATAAATCTGCTTATGTTTTATTTGATTCGGGTGCGGATAGAAGCTATATGAGTAGAGATTTTTGTGCTAAATTAAGTTGTCCATTGATGCCTTTGGATAGTAAATTTTTACTCGAATTAGCAAATGGTAAATTAATTTCAGCAGATAATATATGTCAGAATCGAGAAATTAAACTAGTTAGCGAAACATTTAAGATTGATTTGATACCAGTAGAGTTAGGGAGTTTTGATGTGATAATCGGTATGGACTGGTTGAAAGAAGTGAAAGCAGAGATCGTTTGTTACAAAAATGCAATTCGCATTATACGAGAAAAAGGAAAACCCTTAATGGTGTACGGAGAAAAGGGCAACACGAAGCTACATCTTATTAGTAATTTGAAGGCACAAAAACTAATAAGAAAAGGTTGCTATGCTATTCTAGCGCACGTCGAGAAAGTACAAACTGAAGAAAAGAGCATCAATGATGTTCCCATTGCAAAAGAATTTCCCGATGTATTTCCGAAAGAATTACCGGGATTACCCCCACATCGATCCGTTGAATTTCAAATAGATCTTGTACCAGGAGCTGCACCAATAGCTCGTGCTCCTTACAGACTCACACCCAGTGAGATGAAAGAACTGCAAAGCCAATTACAAGAACTTTTAGAGCGTAGTTTCATTCGACCAAGCACATCACCGTGGGGAGCTCCTGTTTTGTTTGTCAAGAAGAAGGATGGTACATTTAGGTTGTGTATTAACTACCGAGAGTTGAACAAACTTACCATCAAGAACCGCTACCCACTACCGAGAATCGACGACTTATTTGATCAACTACAAGGCTCGTCTGTTTATTCAAAGATTGACTTACGTTTCGGGTATCATCAAATGCGGGTGAAAGAAGATGATATTCCAAAGACTGCTTTCAGAACACGTTACGGTCATTACGAGTTTATGGTCATGCCGTTTGGTTTAACTAATGCACCAGCTATGTTCATGGACCTTTGAACCGAGTGTGTGGACCATACCTTGACAAGTTTGTCATTGTTTTCATTGATGACATACTTATTTACTCAAAGAATGACCAAGAACATGGTGAATATTTGAGAAAGGTGTTAGAAGTATTGAGGAAGGAAGAATTGTACGCTAAGTTTTCAAAGTGTGCATTTTGGTTGGAAGAAGTTCAATTCCTCGGTCACATAGTGAACAAAGAAGGTATTAAGGTGGATCCAGCAAAGATAGAAACTGTTGAAAAGTGGGAAACCCCGAAAACTCCGAAACACATACGCTAGTTTTTAGGACTAGCCGGTTACTACAGAAGGTTCATCCAAGACTTTTCCAGAATAGCAATTCCCTTGACTGCATTAACGCATAAAGGGAAGAAATTTGAATGGAATGATGAAAAAGAGAAAGCGTTTCAGTTATTGAAGAAAAAGCTAACTACGGCACCTATATTGTCATTGCCTGAAGGGAATGATGATTTTGTGATTTATTGTGACGCATCAAAGCAAGGTCTCGGTTGTGTATTAATGCAACGAACGAAGGTGATTGCTTATGCGTCTAGACAATTAAAGATTCGCGAACAAAATTATACGACGCATGATTTGGAATTAGGCGCGGTTGTTTTTGCATTAAATACTTGGAGGCACTACTTATATGGGGTCAAAAGTATTATATATACCGACCACAAAAGTCTTCAACACATATTTAATCAGAAACAACTGAATATGAGGCAGCGTAGGTGGATTGAATTATTGAATGATTACGACTTTGAGATTCGTTACCACCCGGGGAAGGCAAATGTGGTAGTCGATGCCTTAAGCAGGAAGGACAGAGAACCCATTCGAGTAAAATCTATGAATATAATGATTCATAATAACCTTACTACTCAAATAAAGGAGGCCCAACAAGGAGTTTTAAAAGAGGGAAATTTAAAGGATGAAATACCCAAAGGATCGGAGAAGCATCTTAATATTCGGGAAGACGGAACCCGGTATAGGGCTGAAAGGATTTGGGTACCAAAATTTGGAGATATGAGAGAAATGGTACTTAGAGAAGCTCATAAAACCAGATACTCAATACATCCTGGAACGGGGAAGATGTACAAGGATCTCAAGAAACATTTTTGGTGACCGGGTATGAAAGCCGATGTTGCTAAATACGTAGGAGAATGTTTGACGTGTTCTAAGGTCAAAGCTGAGCATCAGAAACCATCAGGTCTACTTCAATAACCCGAAATCCCGGAGTGGAAATGGGAAAACATTACCATGGATTTCATCACTAAATTGCCAAGGACTGCAAGTGGTTTTGATACTATTTGGGTAATAGTTGATCGTCTCACCAAATCAGCACACTTCCTGCCAATAAGAGAAGATGACAAGATGGAGAAGTTAGTACGACTGTATTTGAAGGAAGTCGTCTCCAGACATGGAATACCAATCTCTATTATCTCTGATAGGGATGGCAGATTTATTTCAAGATTCTGGCAGACATTACAGCAAGCATTAGGAACTCGTCTAGACATGAGTACTGCCTATCATCCAGAAACTGATGGGCAGAGCGAAAGGACGATACAAACACTTGAAGACATGCTACGAGCATGTGTTATTGATTTCAGAAACAGTTGGGATCGACATCTACCGTTAGCAGAATTTTCCTACAACAACAGCTACCATTCAAGCATTGAGATGGCGCCGTTTGAAGCACTTTATGGTAGAAAGTGTAGGTCTCCGATTTGTTGGAGTGAAGTGGGGGATAGACAGATTATGAGTCCGGAGATTATACAAGAAACTACCGAGAAGATCATCCAAATTCAACAAAGGTTGAAAACCGCCCAAAGTCGACAAAAGAGCTACGCTGACATTAAAAGAAAAGATATAGAATTTGAAATTGGAGAGATGGTCATGCTTAAAGTTGCACCTTGGAAAGGCGTTGTTCGATTTGGTAAACGAGGGAAATTAAATCCAAGGTATATTGGACCATTCAAGATTATTGATCGTGTCGGACCAGTAGCTTACCGACTTGAGTTACCTCAACAACTCGCGGCTGTACATAACACTTTCCACGTCTTAAATTTAAAGAAATGTTTTGCTAAAGAAGATCTCACTATTCCATTAGATGAAATCTAAATCAACGAAAAACTTCAATTCATCGAAGAACCCGTCGAAATAATGGATCGTGAGGTTAAAAGACTTAAGCAAAACAAGATACCAATTGTTAAGGTTCGATGGAATGCTCGTAGAGGACCCGAGTTCACCTGGGAGCGTGAAGATCAGATGAAGAAGAAATACCCGCATTTATTTCCAGAAGATACGTCAACACCTCCAACTGCTTAAAATTTCGGGACGAAATTTATTTAACGGGTAGGTATTGTAGTGACCCGAACTTTTCCATGTTTATATATATTAATTTAGATTGATATTTACATGATTAAATGTTTCCAACATGTTAAGCAATCAAACTTGTTAAGACTTGATTAATTGAAATATGTTTCATATAGACAATTGACCACCCAAGTTGATCGGTGATTCACGAACGTTAAAACTTGTAAAAACTATATGATGACATATATATGGATATATATATAGTTAACATGATAATATGATAAGTAAACATATCATTAAGTATATTAATAATGAACTACATATGTAAAAACAAGACTACTAACTTAATGATTTTTAAACGAGACATATATGTAACGATTATCGTTGTAAAGACATTTAATGTATATATATCATATTAAGAGATATTCATACATGATAATATCATGATAATATAATAATTTAAAATCTCATTTGATATTATAAACATTGGGTTAACAACATTTAACAAGATCGTTAACCTAAAGGTTTCAAAACAACACTTACATGTAACGACTAACGATGACTTAACGGCTCAGTTAAAATGTATATACATGTAGTGTTTTAATATGTATTTATACACTTTTGAAAGACTTCAATATACTTATCAAAATACTTCTACTTAACAAAAATGCTTACAATTACATCCTCGTTCAGTTTCATCAACAATTCTACTCGTATGCACCGGTATTCGTACTCGTACAATACACAGCTTTTAGATGTATGTACTATTGGTATATACACTCCAATGATCAGCTCTTAGAAGCCCATGTGAGTCACCTAACACATGTGGGAACCATCATTTGGCAACTAGCATGAAATATCTCATAAAATTACAAAAATATGAGTAATCATTCATGACTTATTTACATGAAAACAAAATTACATATCCTTTATATCTAATCCATACACCAACGACCAAAAACACCTACAAACACTTTCATTCTTCAATTTTCTTCATCTAATTGATCTCTCTCAAGTTCTATCTTCAAGTTCTAAGTGTTCCTCATATATTCTACAAGTTCTAGTTACATAAAATCAAGAATACTTTCAAGTTTGCTAGCTCACTTCCAATCTTGTAAGGTGATCATCCAACCTCAAGAAATCTTTGTTTCTTACAGTAGGTTATCATTCTAATATAAGGTAATAATCATATTCAAACTTTGGTTCAATTTCTATAACTATAACAATCTTATTTCAAGTGATGATCTTACTTGAACTTGTTTTCGTGTCATGATTCTGCTTCAAGAACTTCGAGCCATCCAAGGATCCGTTGAAGCTAGATCCATTTTTCTCTTTTCCAGTAGGTTTATCCAAGGAACTTAAGGTAGTAATGATGTTCATAACATCATTCGATTCATACATATAAAGCTATCTTATTCGAAGGTTTAAACTTGTAATCACTAGAACATAGTTTAGTTAATTCTAAACTTGTTCGCAAACAAAAGTTAATCCTTCTAACTTGACTTTTAAAATCAACTAAACACATGTTCTATATCTATATGATATGCTAACTTAATGATTTAAAATCTGGAAACACGAAAAACACCGTAAAACCGGATTTACGCCGTCGTAGTAACACCGCGGGCTGTTTTGGGTTAGTTAATTAAAAACTATGATAAACTTTGATTTAAAAGTTGTTATTCTGAGAAAATAATTTTTATTATGAACATGAAACTATATCCAAAAATTATGGTTAAACTCAAAGTGGAAGTATGTTTTCTAAAATGGTCATCTAGACGTCGTTCTTTCGACTGAAATGACTACCTTTACAAAAACGACTTGTAACTTATTTTTTCGACTATAAACCTATACTTTTTATGTTTATATTCATAAAATAGAGTTCAATATGAAACCATAGCAATTTGATTCACTCAAAACGGATTTAAAATGAAGAAGTTATGGGTAAAACAAGATTGGATAATTTTTCTCATTTTAGCTACGTGAAAATTGGTAACAAATCTATTCCAACCATAACTTAATCAACTTGTATTGTATATTATGTAATCTTGAGATACCATAGACACGTATACAATGTTTCGACCTATCATGTCGACACATCTATATATATTTCGGAACAACCATAGACACTCTATATGTGAATGTTGGAGTTAGCTATACAGGGTTGAGGTTGATTCCAAAATATATATAGTTTGAGTTGTGATCAATACTGAGATACGTATACACTGGGTCGTGGATTGATTCAAGATAATATTTATCGATTTATTTCTGTACATCTAACTGTGGACAAATAGTTGTAGGCTACTAACGAGGACAGCTGACTTAATAAACTTAAAACATCAAAATATATTAAAAGTGTTGTAAATATATTTTGAACATACTTTGATATATATGTATATATTGTTATAGGTTCGTGAATCAACCAGTGGCCAAGTCTTACTTCCCGATGAAGTAAAAATCTGTGAAAGTGAGTTATAGTCCCACTTTTAAAATCTAATATTTTTGGGATGAGAATACATGCAGGTTTTATAAATGATTTACAAAATAGACACAAGTACGTGAAACTACATTCTATGGTTGAATTATCGAAATCGAATATGCCCCTTTTTATTAAGTCTGGTAATCTAAGAATTAGGGAACAGACACCCTAATTGACGCGAATCCTAAAGATAGATCTATTGGGCCTAACAAACCCCATCCAAAGTACCGAATGCTTTAGTACTTCGAAATTTATATCATATCCGAAGGGTGTCCCGGAATGATGGGGATATTCTTATATATGCATCTTGTTAATGTCGGTTACCAGGTGTTCACCATATGAATGATTTTTATCTCTATGTATGGGATGTGTATTGAAATATGAAATCTTGTGGTCTATTATTATGATTTGATATATATAGGTTAAACCTATAACTCACCAACATTTTTGTTGACGTTTTAAGCATGTTTATTCTCAGGTGATTATTAAGAGTTTCCGCTGTCGCATACTTAAATAAGGACAAGATTTGGAGTCCATGCTTGTATGATATTGTGTAAAAACTGCATTCAAGAAACTTATTTTGTTGTAACATATTTGTATTGTAAACCATTATGTAATGGTCGTGCGTAAATAGGATATTTTAGATTATCATTATTTGATAATCTACGTAAAGCTTTTTAAACCTTTATTGATGAAATAAAGGTTATGGTTTGTTTTAAAATGAATGCAGTCTTTGAAAAACGTCTCATATAGAGGTCAAAACCTCGCAACGAAATCAATTAATATGGAACGTTTTTAATCAATAAGAACGGGACATTTCAGCACAAGTGGCCGAATTGTCCCGATTTGAATAATGATCATGTTAAGAAGTTAGAGAAGGCGGCGGGTACGGCTAGGGGTCGCAATTACTTGATGACCAATGAGGAAGCCAAGCAATCTAACGAAGTTGTTTCAGGTACTTTCATGGTTAATTCTAATCCGGCAAGGATACTCTTTGATAGTGGTGCTAATTTGGCGTTTGTGTCTCCAAGATTTGTGCCTAAGTTAAATAAACTACTAGTTAAGTTAAGTCGTCCGGTAGAAGTTGAAATAGCGGATGGCAAGACGGTGCTAGTGGTTGATGTGTGTAAAAATTGTAATGTTGTGTTTGGAGTCAAAAATTTTAAAATCGATCTCATTCCGATGACTTTGGGTGATTTTGATATCGTTTTGGTATGGTTGGCTCGATCATAATAGAGCCGATAATGCATGCCATGATAAGTTTATTCGGGTAAAGACCCCAAGTGGGGGAGAGTTAATTATTCACGGTGATAAACGAAGAAGACTTGTGCCGATATGCACTTTTGCACAGGCATGGCGTTTCCTTGTTAGTGGTGGCATGGATTTTCTTGCCCATGTTGTTGATACTCGATATGAGCCACCATCCATTCGTGAAATTCCGGTGGTGAATGAATTTGAAGACGTTTTTCCGGATGAGTTACCGGGTGTTCCGGCGGAAAGACAAGTTGAATTTCGCATTGAGTTGGTTTCGGGGGCTACCCCCATTTCTAAAACTCCTTATCGTTTAGCACACCAATGGAAATGCAAGAGTTGTTAAACCAAACCCAAGAGTTGCTTGAAAAGGTTTTCATTCGACCGAGTGCTTCGCCATGGGGTGCTCCAGTTTTATTCGTGAAGAAGAAGGATGGTAGTATGCAGATGTGCATCGATTATCTGGAGTTGAACAAAGTGACGATCAAGAATCGTTATCTTTTGCCTAGGATTGACGATTTGTTTGACCAACTCCAAGGTGCAACGTATTTCTCTAAAATCGACCTACGGTCCGGCTATCACCAAATGCGGGTCCGTGAGGAAGATATCGAGAAAATGGATTTCCGAACTCGTTACGGGCATTTTGAGTTTGTAGTTATGCCTTTTGGTCTTACGAATGCACCGGCGGCATTCATGGATCTTATGAACCGAGTGTGCGAACCTATGTTGGACAAGTCGGTAATTGTGTTCATTGACGACATACTTGTCTATTCGAGGAGTATGAAGGAACATGAACATCATTTGCGGGGTGTGTTAAAGACGTTGCGGAAGGAGAAGTTGTATGATAAATTCTCCAAATGTGAATTTTGGCTAAGAGAAGTTCAATTCCTTGGCCATATTGTGAACGAAAATGGTATTCAAGTAGACCTGGGGAAGATTGAGAGGTAAAGAGTTGGGGACGACCGACTACGCCTACGGAAATCCGAAGTTTTCTCGGATTGGCCGATTATTATCGTCGGTTTATCCAAGACTTTTCTAAGATCGCTTCTCCATTGACGAAATTGACGAGAAAGAACGCAAGGTTTAATTGGGAGAACGAGCAAGAAATTGCTTTTCAATTGTTAAAAGAGAAGTTGTGTCAAGCTTCGGTGCTAGTTTTGCCGGAAGGGGTGGAAGACATGACGGTCTATTATGATGCTTCTTTAAATGGGCTCGGTTGTGTTCTAATGCAAAGGGGTAAAGTCATCGCTCACGCCTCTTGACAATTAAAGGAACACGAAACGAGATATCCGACTCATGATCTTGAGTTGGCGGCGGTTGTGCATGCATTGAAAATTTGGCGCCATTACTTGTATGGTGTCAAGTGTACGATTTATTCAGATCACAAGAGTTTGAAACCTCTTTTCGACCAAAGAGATTTGAATTATCGTCAACGTAGGTGGATGGATGTGGTAAAAGATTACGATTATGAAATACTTTATCATCCGGGCAAGGCGAATGTGGTCGCGGATGAATTAAGTCAAAAGAGTCATCACCCGACGTTACGATTGGGATTGTTACATATGATTATTACTAACGATTTTCTTGAAAAACTTGGTGTGATTCAAATTGAAGCTTACGTTCACAACAAGTATGCGGAACGAATTGTGGGGCAATCAGAATTCATTACTATGGGTTCGCGTGGTTTGTTATCTTTTCAAGAAAGAGTGTGGGTGCCTAAGATGGGGGATTATTGACGAGTGCTACTTGATGAAGTACATAAGTCAAAGTATTCCATTCATCCGGGCGCAACGAAAATGTATCTTGATTTAAGGAAAGAGTATTGGTGGCCCGGCATGAAACGTGATGTTGTTAAATATAGAAGATGCGTATGAATTCATGAATGAATAATGAAAACGATGGTTGCCTAACTTTGCTTCTATTATTGGCATGTGCCTAACTTTGTTAATCTTGATACGTGAATGAGTGATTGTTATAGTGATTGATATATAAAGGTTTATATTCAATGTCCTTTTAAACAATGAATATATGTTTGATGGGTTATATTCGACTGTGCTTTTAAACAACGAATATATAATGCTTAGATAGGTATCGCTATTCAGAATCGGTTAGGACTCAACGGCGGGGGCTCTGCTATTCAGAATCTAAACGATTCAACAGAAAGAAACCAGTGAGGTTTATTATCAAACTTAACCTGAGTACAAACTAAAACAAAGGCTTCCTTTTATAGGCGATGTCATGCCCCGTCCTAATCCGTCCGGACGAAGTCACCAACATCTGGTTCCATTGCGATGATCGACTCCAAATAATGTCTTTACAATGAGCAAATGCACAGCGGAAGATTTCTTTCATACCTGAGAATAAACATGCTTTCAAATGTCAACCAAAAGGTTGGTGAGTTCATAGATTTATCATAATATAATAAAATTCATCATTTTGATAGACCACAAGATTTAAATGATGCATGGTACAAATGGGCCCGAATCCTATACCCACCTGTAATGTACATGCGATATATTTTAAATACAGTACACCTTTCTCGTGTACGAAACCATTTTCATAAATCATAGTAACCGTACACATATCTCGTGCACAAAATAACATACACATAACCTGTGTATAAAATCATTCTCTCGATACATAACATTCATATCAATTGGTGGCAATTATCATATCCACAGAATTCAATGGTGGCAATTATCATGTCCACATAATTCAATGGTGGCAATTATCATGTCCACATTGAAATGTCCCGTTCTTATTGATTAAAAACGTTCCATATTAATTGATTTCGTTGCGAGGTTTTGACCTCTATATGAGACGTTTTTCAAAGACTGCATTCATTTTTAAAACAAACTATAACCTTTATTTCATAAATAAAGGTTTAAAAAGCTGTACGTAGATTATCAAATAATGATAATCTAAAATATCCTGTTTACACACGACCATTACATAATGGTTTACAATACAAATATGTTACATCGAAATCAGTTTCTTGAATGCAGTTTTTACACAATATCATACAAATATGGACTCCAAATCTTGTCCTTATTTTAGTATGCAACAGCGGAAGCTCTTAATATTCAGCTGAGAATAAACATGCTTTAAACGTCAACAAAAATGTTGGTGAGTTATAGGTTTAACCTATATATATCAAATCGTAACAATAGACCACAAGATTTCATATTTCAATACACATCCCATACATAGAGATAAAAATCATTCATATGGTGAACACCTGGTAACCGACATTAACAAGATGCATATATAAGAATATCCCCATCATTCCGGGACACCCTTCGGATATGATATAAATTTCGAAGTACTAAAGCATCCGGTACTTTGGATGGGGTTTGTTAGGCCCAATAGATCTATCTTTAGGATTCGCGTCAATTAGGGTGTCTGTTCCCTAATTCTTAGATTACCAGACTTAATAAAAAGGGGCATATTCGATTTCGATAATTCAACCATAGAATGTAGTTTCACGTACTTGTGTCTATTTTGTAAATCATTTATAAAACCTGCATGTATTCTCATCCCATAAATATTAGATTTTAAAAGTGGGACTATAACTCACTTTCACAGATTTTTACTTCGTCGGGAAGTAAGACTTGGCCACTGGTTGATTCACGAACCTATAACAATATATACATATATATCAAAGTATGTTCAAAATATATTTACAACACTTTTAATATATTTTGATGTTTTAAGTTTATTAAGTCAGCTGTCCTCGTTAGTAACCTACAACTAGTTGTCCACAGTTAGATGTACAGAAATAAATCGATAAATATTATCTTGAATCAATCCACGACCCAGTGTATACGTATCTCAGTATTGATCACAACTCAAACTATATATATTTTGGAATCAACCTCAACCCTGTATAGCTAACTCCAACATTCACATATAGAGTGTCTATGGTTGTTCCGAAATATATATAGATGTGTCGACATGATAGGTCGAAACATTGTATACGTGTCTATGGTATCTCAAGATTACATAATATACAATACAAGTTGATTAAGTTATGGTTGGAATAGATTTGTTACCAATTTTTACGTAGCTAAAATGAGAAAAATTATCCAATCTTGTTTTACCCATAACTTCTTCATTTTAAATCCGTTTTGAGTGAATCAAATTGCTATGGTTTCATATTGAACTCTATTTTATGAATCTAAACAGAAAAGTATAGGTTTATAGTCGGAAAAATAAGTTACAAGTCGTTTTTGTAAAGGTAGTCATTTCAGTCGAAAGAACGACGTCTAGATGACCATTTTAGAAAACATACTTCCACTTTGAGTTTAATCATAATTTTTGGATATAGTTTCATGTTCATAATAAAAATCATTTTCTCAGAATAACAACTTTTAAATCAAAGTTTATCATAGTTTTTAATTAACTAACCCAAAACAGCCCGCGGTGTTACTACGACGGCGTAAATCCGGTTTTACGGTGTTTTTCGTGTTTCCAGGTTTTAAATCATTAAGTTAGCATATCATATAGATATAGAACATGTGTTTAGTTGATTTTAAAAGTCAAGTTAGAAGGATTAACTTTTTTTTGCGAACAAGTTTAGAATTAACTAAACTATGTTCTAGTGATTACAAGTTTAAACCTTCGAATAAGATAGCTTTATATGTATGAATCGAATGATGTTATGAACATCATTACTATCTTAATTTCCTTGGATAAACCTACTGGAAAAGAGAAAAAATGGATCTAGCTTCAATGGATCCTTGGATGGCTCGAAGTTCTTGAAGCAGAATCATGACACGAAAACAAGTTCAAGTAAGATCATCACTTGAAATAAGATTGTTATAGTTATAGAAATTGAACCAAAGTTTGAATATGATTATTACCTTGTATTAGAATGATAACCTACTGTAAGAAACAAAGATTTCTTGAGGTTGGATGATCACCTTACAAGATTGGAAGTGAGCTAGCAAACTTGAAAGTATTCTTGATTTTATGAAACTAGAACTTTTGGAATTTATGAAGAACACTTAGAACTTGAAGATAGAACTTGAGAGAGATCAATTAGATGAAGAAAATTGAAGAATGAAAGTGTTTGTAGGTGTTTTTGGTCGTTGGTGTATGGATTAGATATAAAGGATATGTAATTTTGTTTTCATGTAAATAAGTCATGAATGATTACTCATATTTTTGTAATTTTATGAGATATTTCATGCTAGTTGCCAAATGATGGTTCCCACATGTGTTAGGTGACTCACATGGGCTGCTAAGAGCTGATCATTGGAGTGTATATACCAATAGTACATACATCTAAAAGCTGTGTATTGTACGAGTACGAATACGGGTGCATACGAGTAGAATTGTTGATGAAACTGAACGAGGATGTAATTGTAAGCATTTTTGTTAAGTAGAAGTATTTTGATAAGTGTATTGAAGTCTTTCAAAAGTGTATAAATACATATTAAAACACTACATGTATATACATTTTAACTGAGTCGTTAAGTCATCGCTAGTCGTTACATGTAAGTGTTGTTTTGAAACCTTTAGGTTAACGATCTTGTTAAATGTTGTTAACCCAATGTTTATAATATCAAATGAGATTTTAAATTATTATATTATCATGATATTATCATGTATGAATATCTCTTAATATGATATATATACATTAAATGTCTTTACAACGATAATCGTTACATATATGTCTCGTTTAAAAATCATTAAGTTAGTAGTCTTGTTTTTACATATGTAGTTCATTGTTAATATACTTTATGATATGTTTTCTTATCATAGTATCATGTTAACTATATATATATCCATATATATGTCATCATATAGTTTTTACAAGTTTTAACGTTCGTGAATCACCGATCAACTTGGGTGGTCAATTGTCTATATGAAACATATTTCAATTAATCAAGTCTTAACAAGTTTGATTGCTTAACATGTTGGAAACATTTAATCATGTAAATATCAATCTCAATTAATATATATAAACATGGAAAAGTTCGGGTCACTACAGTACCTACCCGTTAAATAAATTTCGTCCCGAAATTTTAAGCTGTTGAAGGTGTTGACGAATCTTCTGGAAATAGATGCGGGTATTTCTTCTTCATCTGATCTTCACGCTCCCAGGTGAACTCGGGTCCTCTACGAGCATTCCATCGAACCTTAACAATTGGTATCTTGTTTTGCTTAAGTCTTTTAACCTCACGATCCATTATTTCGACGGGTTCTTCGATGAATTGAAGTTTTTCGTTGATTTGGATTTCATCTAACGGAATAGTGAGATCTTCTTTAGCAAAACATTTCTTTAAATTCGAGACGTGGAAAGTGTTATGTACAGCCGCGAGTTGTTGAGGTAACTCTAGTCGGTAAGCTACTGGTCCGACACGATCAATAATCTTGAATGGTCCAATATACCTTGGATTTAATTTCCCTCGTTTACCAAATCGAACAACGCCTTTCCAAGGTGCAACTTTAAGCATGACCATCTCTCCAATTTCAAATTCTATATCTTTTCTTTTAATGTCAGCGTAGCTCTTTTGTCGACTTTGGGCGGTTTTCAACCGTTGTTGAATTTGGATGATCTTCTCGGTAGTTTCTTGTATAATCTCCGGACCCGTAATCTGTCTATCCCCCACTTCACTCCAACAAATCGGAGACCTGCACTTTCTACCATAAAGTGCTTCAAACGGCGCCATCTCAATGCTTGAATGGTAGCTGTTGTTGTAGGAAAATTCTGCTAACGGTAGATGTCGATCCCAACTGTTTCCGAAATCAATAACACATGCTCGTAGCATGTCTTCAAGCGTTTGTATCGTCCTTTCACTCTGCCCATCAGTTTGTGGATGATAGGCAGTACTCATGTCTAGACGAGTTCCTAATGCTTGCTGTAATGTCTGCCAGAATCTTGAAATAAATCTGCCATCCCTATCAGAGATAATAGAGATTGGTATTCCATGTCTGGAGATGACTTCCTTCAAATACAGTCGTGCTAACTTCTCCATCTTGTCATCTTCTCTTATTGGCAAGAAGTGTGCTGATTTGGTGAGACGGTCAACTATTACCCAAATAGTATCAAAACCACTTGCAGTCCTTGGCAATTTAGTGATGAAATCCATGGTAATGTTTTCCCATTTCCATTCCGGGATTTCGGGTTGTTGAAGTAGACCTGATGGTTTCTGATGCTCAGCTTTGACCTTAGAACACGTCAAACATTCTCCTACGTATCTAGCAACATCGGCTTTCATACCCGGCCACCAAAAATGTTTCTTGAGATCCTTGTACATCTTCCCCGTTCCAGGATGTATTGAGTATCTGGTTTTATGAGCTTCTCTAAGTACCATTTCTCTCATATCTCCAAATTTTGGTACCCAAATCCTTTCAGCCCTATACCGGGTTCCGTCTTCCTGAATATTAAGATGCTTCTCCGATCCTTTGGGTATTTCATCCTTTAAATTTCCCTCTTTTAAAACTCCTTGTTGCGCCTCCTTTATTTGAGTAGTAAGGTTATTATGAATCATTATATTCATAGATTTTACTCGAATGGGTTCTCTGTCCTTCCTGCTCAAGGCATCGGCTACCACATTTGCCTTCCCCGGGTGGTAACGAATCTCAAAGTCGTAATCATTCAAAAATTCAATCCACCTACGCTGCCTCATATTCAGTTGTTTCTGATTAAATATGTGTTGAAGACTTTTGTGGTCGGTATATATAATACTTTTGACCTCATATAAGTAGTGCCTCCAAGTCTTTAATGCAAAAACAACCGCGCCTAATTCCAAATCATGCGTCGTATAATTTTGTTCGTGAATCTTCAATTGTCTAGACGCATAAGCAATCACCTTCGTTCGTTGCATTAATACACAACCGAGACCTTGCTTTGATGCATCACAATAAATCACAAAATCATCATTCCCTTCAGGCAATGACAATATAGGTGCCGTAGTTAGCTTTTTCTTCAATAACTGAAATGCTTTCTCTTGTTCATCATTCCATTCAAATTTCTTCCCTTTATGCGTTAATGCAGTCAAGGGTTTTGCTATTCTGGAAAAGTCTTGGATGAACCTTCTGTAGTAACCAGCTAGTCCTAAAAACTGGCGTATGTGTTTCGGAGTTTTTGGAGTTTCCCACTTTTCAACAGTTTCTATCTTTGCCGGATCCACCTTAATACCTTCTTTGTTCACTATGTGACCGAGGAATTGAACTTCTTCCAACCAAAATGCACACTTTGAAAACTTAGCGTACAATTCTTCCTTCCTCAATACTTCTAACACCTTTCTCAAATGTTCACCGTGTTCTTGGTCATTCTTTGAGTAAATAAGTATGTCATCAATGAAAACAATGACAAACTTGTCAAGGTATGGTCCACACACTCGGTTCATAAGGTCCATGAACACAGCTGGTGCATTAGTTAAACCAAACAGCATGACCATAAACTCGTAATGACCGTAACGTGTTCTGAAAGCAGTCTTTGGAATATCATCTTCTTTCACCCGCATTTGATGATACCCGGAACGTAAGTCAATCTTTGAATAAATAGACGAGCCTTGTAGTTGATCAAATAAGTCATCGATTCTCGGTAGTGGGTAGCGGTTCTTGATGGTAAGTTTGTTCAACTCTCGGTAGTCGATACACAACCTGAATGTACCATCTTTCTTCTTGACAAACAAAACAGGAGCTCCCCACGGTGATGTGCTTGGTCGAATGAAACCACGCTCTAAAAGTTCTTGTAATTGGCTTTGTAGTTCTTTCATCTCGCTGGGTGCGAGTCTGTAAGGAGCACGAGCTATTGGTGCAGCTCCTGGTACAAGATCTATTTGAAATTCAACGGATCGATGTGGGGGTAATCCCGGTAATTCTTTCGGAAATACATCAGGAAATTCTTTTGCGACGGGAACATCATTGATGCTCTTTTCTTCAGTTTGTACTTTCTCGACGTGCGCTAGAACAGCATAGCAACCTTTTCTTATTAGTTTTTGTGCCTTCAAATTACTAATAAGATGTAGCTTCGTGTTGCCCTTTTCTCCGTACACCATTAAGGGTTTTCCTTTTTCTCGTATAATGCGAATTGCATTTTTGTAACAAACGATCTCCACTTTCACTTCTTTCAACCAGTCCATACCGATTATCACATCAAAACTCCCTAACTCTACTGGTATCAAATCAATCTTAAATGTTTCGCTAACCAGTTTAATTTCTCGATTCCGACATATATTATCTGCTGAAATTAATTTACCATTTGCTAATTCGAGTAAAAATTTACTATCCAAAGGCGTCAATGGACAACTTAATTTAGCACAAAAATCTCTACTCATATAGCTTCTATCCGCACCTGAATCAAATAAAACGTAAGCAGATTTATTGTCAATAAGAAACGTACCCGTAACAAGCTCCGGGTCTTCCTATGCCTCTGCCGCATTAATATTGAAAACTCTTCCACGGCCTTGTCCATTCGTGTTCTCCTGGTTCGGGCAATTTCTAATAATGTGGCCTGATTTTCCACATTTATAACAAACTACATTGGCATAACTTGCTCCGACACTACTTGCTCCGCCATTACTCGTTCCGACACCATTTGTTCCTTTCGTTCTATTAACCCCTGGTCCGTAGACCTCACACTTCGCCGCGCTATGACCATTTCTTTTACACTTGTTGCAAAATTTGGTGCAGAACCCCGAGTGATTCTTTTCACACCTTTGGCATAGCTGCTTCTGATTGTTGTTGTTGTTGCGGTTATTATTGTTGTTGGGATGATTGTTGTAGTTGCTGTTGTTGTTGTTGTTGTTGTTGGGCCGTTTGTTGTAGTTGCGATTGTTGGGATAATTGTTACGATTATTGTTGTAATTGTTGTTGTTGTTGTTGTATTGGTGATTCTTATCACCGTTTTCCTCCCACTTTCTTTTGACTTGCTTCACATTGGCCTCTTCAGCAGTCTGTTCTTTAATTCTTTCTTCAATTTGGTTCACGAGTTTGTGAGCCATTCTACATGCCTGTTGTATGGAGGCGGGCTCGTGTGAATTTATATCTTCTTGGATTCTTTCCGGTAATCCTTTCACAAATGCGTCGATCTTCTCTTCCTCATCTTCGAATGCTCCTGGACACAATAGGCACAATTCTGTGAATCGTCTTTCGTACGTGGTAATATCAAATCCTTGGGTTCGTAACCCTCTAAGTTCTGTCTTGAGCTTATTGACCTCGGTTCTGGGACGGTACTTCTCGTTCATCAAGTGCTTGAATGCTGACCACGGTAGTGCGTACGCATCGTCTTGTCCCACTTGCTCTAGATAGGTATTCCACCATGTTAACGCAGAACCTGTGAAGGTATGCGTAGCGTACTTTACTTTGTCCTCTTCAGTACACTTACTTATGGCAAACACCGATTCGACCTTCTCGGTCCACCGTTTCAATCCGATCGGTCCTTCGGTTCCATCAAATTCCAAAGGTTTGCAGGCAGTGAATTCTTTGTAGGTGCATCCTACACGATTTCCTGTACTGCTAGATCCAAGGTTATTGTTGGTATGTAGCGCAGCCTGTACTGCGGCTATGTTTGAAGCTAGAAAAGTACGGAATTCCTCTTCATTCATATTCACGGTGTGTCGAGTAGTCGGTGCCATTTCCTTCAAAATATTCAAATGGAACAAGTTAATCATACAGAATATTAAGAGTAGTTAATAGTATTTCGTAGCATAATATGAACTCATTTATAAAAGCTTTTTCTTCATATTAGCGTTTTATAAGTTTAAATTCGGGTAGTACCTACCCGTTAAGTTCATACTTAGTAGCTAATATACAATTCAACTACTACAATTCTATATGAAAAACTGATTATAATAATATTTCGCGTTCAAACTTTTATACAATATTTTACAAACTTACAATACCGCTTATTTTACATAAAGCATGAAATATAGCACACAATAACTTTGATACAAGATAGTTGTGAAGACAATTCTAGCTAGTACACAAGTCGTTCAGCAAAGGCAATAAAGACACGTAATTCATACGTCCAGAAACAAGTCATGCATTCTGGTTTTACTAGGACTACTTCCCATCCTTGGTCTTGTGCAACATAACCGTTATGGCCGTTGATAAGACAGCGTGTTGTAACGTCATCAAAGGGATGAGGGTTACGTAATGTCCAACAGTCCCGTAACAATCTAAAAACCTCATTTCTTACCCCAATTACCGACTCCGTCACTTGTGGAAACGTTTTGTTTAATAGTTGTAGCCCGATGTTCTTGTTCTCACTTTGGTGAGAAGCGAACATTACTAATCCGTAAGCATAACATGCTTCTTTATGTTGCATGTTAGCCGCTTTTTCTAAATCACGAAGTCCAATATTCGGATATATTGAGTCAAAATAATTTCTTAACCCGTTGCGTAAAATAGCATTTGGGTTCCCCGCAATATATGCGTCAAAGTAAACACATCGTAACTTATGGGTTTCCCAATGTGCTATCCCCCATCTTTCAAACGAAAGTCTCTTATAAACCAAGACATTCTTGGAACGTTCTTCGAATGTCTTACAAACTGATCTCGCCTTAAATAGTTATGCCGAGGAATTCTGGCCGACTCTAGACAAGATTTCATCAATCATGTCTCCGGGTAGGTCTCTTAAAATATTGGGTTGTCTATCCATTTTGTGTTTTTAAACTGTAAAATAGACAAGAGTTAGATTCATAAAAAAAAATACTTATTAATACAAGCAATTTTTACATATATCATAAAGCATAAGAACACTATATTACATATATTACACCACACGAATACAATTATCTTATTCCGACTCGCTCGATTCTTCTTCTTCGGTTTTTGGTTCGTTTTGCCAAGTTTCTAGGGATATACGATGTTCCCCTAATACGAGCCGTCGTTGTCCACATTGGTTTAGAAAAACCTGGTGGTTTAGAGGTTCCCGGGTCATTGTTACAACTTAAGGACTTCGGGCGTTGACGATACATATAAAGTTCATCGGGGTTGGAATTAGATTTCTCTATTTTTATGCCCTTTCCCTTATTATTTTCTTTTGCCTTTTTAAATTCAGTTGGGGTAATTTCTATAACATCATCGGAATTCTCGTCGGAATCCGATTCATCGGAGAATTGGTAATCCTCCCAATATTTTGCTTCCTTGGCGGAAACACCATTGACCATAATTAACCTTGGTCGGTTGGTTGAGGATTTTCTTTTACTTAACCATTTTATTATTTCCCCCACCGGTTCTATTTCTTCATCCGGTTCCGATTCTTCTTCCGGTTCCGATTCTTCTTCCGGTTCCGACTCTTCTTCCGGTTCCTCTTCGGGAACTTGTGAATCAGTCCACGAATCATTCCAATTTACATTTGACTCTTCATTATTATTAGGTGAGTCAATGGGACTTGTTCTAGAGGTAGACATCTATCACATAATATCAAACACGTTAAGAGATTAATATATCACATAATATTCACATGTTAAAAATATATAGTTTCCAACAAAATTTGTTAAGCAATCATTTTTCAAATAAACACGGTCGAAGTCCAGACTCACTAATGCATCCTAACAAACTCGATAAGACACACTAATGCAAAATTCTGGTTCTCTAAGACCAACGCTAGGATACCAACTGAAATGTCCCGTTCTTATTGATTAAAAACGTTCCATATTAATTGATTTCGTTGCGAGGTTTTGACCTCTATATGAGACGTTTTTCAAAGACTGCATTCATTTTTAAAACAAACTATAACCTTTATTTCATAAATAAAGGTTTAAAAAGCTTTACGTAGATTATCAAATAATGATAATCTAAAATATCCTGTTTACACACGACCATTACATAATGGTTTACAATACAAATATGTTACATCGAAATCAGTTTCTTGAATGCAGTTTTTACACAATATCATACAAATATGGACTCCAAATCTTGTCCTTATTTTAGTATTCAACAGCGGAAGCTCTTAATATTCACCTGAGAATAAACATGCTTTAAACGTCAACAAAAATGTTGGTGAGTTATAGGTTTAACCTATATATATCAAATCGTAACAATAGACCACAAGATTTCATATTTCAATACACATCCCATACATAGAGATAAAAATCATTCATATGGTGAACACCTGGTAACCGACATTAACAAGATGCATATATAAGAATATCCCCATCATTCCGGGACACCCTTCGGATATGATATAAATTTTGAAGTACTAAAGCATCCGGTACTTTGGATGGGGTTTGTTAGGCCCAATAGATCTATCTTTAGGATTCGCGTCAATTAGGGTGTCTGTTCCCTAATTCTTAGATTACCAGACTTAATAAAAAGGGGCATATTCGATTTCGATAATTCAACCATAGAATGTAGTTTCACGTACTTGTGTCTATTTTGTAAATCATTTATAAAACCTGCATGTATTCTCATCCCATAAATATTAGATTTTAAAAGTGGAACTATAACTCACTTTCACAGATTTTTACTTCGTCGGGAAGTAAGACTTGGCCACTGGTTGATTCACGAACCTATAACAATATATACATATATATCAAAGTATGTTCAAAATATATTTACAACACTTTTAATATATTTTGATGTTTTAAGTTTATTAAGTCAGCTGTCCTCGTTAGTAACCTACAACTAGTTGTTCACAGTTAGATGTACAGAAATAAATCAATAAATATTATCTTGAATCAATCCACGACCCAGTGTATACGTATCTCAGTATTGATCACAACTCAAACTATATATATTTTGGAATCAACCTCAACCCTGTATAGCTAACTCCAACATTCACATATAGAGTGTCTATGGTTGTTCCGAAATATATATAGATGTGTCGACATGATAGGTCGAAACATTGTATACGTGTCTATGGTATCTCAAGATTACATAATATACAATACAAGTTGATTAAGTTATGGTTGGAATAGATTTGTTACCAATTTTCACGTAGCTAAAATGAGAAAAATTATCCAATCTTGTTTTACCCATAACTTCTTCATTTTAAATCCGTTTTGAGTGAATCAAATTGCTATGGTTTCATATTGAACTCTATTTTATGAATCTAAACAGAAAAGTATAGGTTTATAGTCGGAAAAATAAGTTACAATTCGTTTTTGTAAAGGTAGTCATTTCAGTCGAAAGAACGACGTCTAGATGACCATTTTAGAAAACATACTTCCACTTTGAGTTTAATCATAATTTTTGGATATAGTTTCATGTTCATAATAAAAATCATTTTCTCAGAATAACAACTTTTAAATCAAAGTTTATCATAGTTTTTAATTAACTAACCCAAAACAGCCCGCGGTGTTACTACGACGGCGTAAATCCGGTTTTACGGTGTTTTTCGTGTTTCCAGGTTTTAAATCATTAAGTTAGCATATCATATAGATATAGAACATGTGTTTAGTTGATTTTAAAAGTCAAGTTAGAAGGATTAACTTTTGTTTGCGAACAAGTTTAGAATTAACTAAACTATGTTCTAGTGATTACAAGTTTAAACCTTCGAATAAGATAGCTTTATATGTATGAATCAAATGATGTTATGAACATCATTACTACCTTAATTTACTTGGATAAACCTACTGGAAAAGAGAAAAAATGGATCTAGCTTCAATGGATCCTTGGATGGCTCGAAGTTCTTGAAGCAGAATCATGACACGAAAACAAGTTCAAGTAAGATCATCACTTGAAATAAGATTGTTATAGTTATAGAAATTGAACCAAAGTTTGAATATGATTATTACCTTGTATTAGAATGATAACCTACTATAAGAAACAAAGATTTCTTGAGGTTGGATGATCACCTTACAAGATTGGAAGTGAGCTAGCAAACTTGAAAGTATTCTTGATTTTATGAAACTAGAACTTTTGGAATTTATGAAGAACACTTAGAACTTGAAGATAGAACTTGAGAGAGATCAATTAGATGAATAAAATTGAAGAATGAAAGTGTTTGTAGGTGTTTTTGGTCGTTGGTGTATGGATTAGATATAAAGGATATGTAATTTTGTTTTCATGTAAATAAGTCATGAATGATTACTCATATTTTTGTAATTTTATGAGATATTTCATGCTAGTTGCCAAATGATGATTCCCACATGTGTTAGGTGACTCACATGGGCTGCTAAGAGCTGATCATTGGAGTGTATATACCAATAGTACATACATCTAAAAGCTGTGTATTGTACGAGTACGAATACGGGTGCATACGAGTAGAATTGTTGATGAAACTGAACGAGGATGTAATTGTAAGCATTTTTGTTAAGTAGAAGTATTTTGATAAGTGTATTGAAGTCTTTCAAAAGTGTATAAATACATATTAAAACACTACAAGTATATACATTTTAACTGAGTCGTTAAGTCATCGTTAGTCGTTACATGTAAGTGTTGTTTTGAAACCTTTAGGTTAACGATCTTGTTAAATGTTGTTAACCCAATGTTTATAATATCAAATGAGATTTTAAATTATTATATTATCATGATATTATCATGTATGAATATCTCTTAATATGATATATATACATTAAATGTCTTTACAACGATAATCGTTACATATATGTCTCGTTTAAAAATCATTAAGTTAGTAGTCTTGTTTTTACATATGTAGTTCATTGTTAATATACTTTATGATATGTTTTCTTATCATAGTATCATGTTAACTATTTATATATCCATATATATGTCATCATATAGTTTTTACAAGTTTTAACGTTCGTGAATCACCGATCAACTTGGGTGGTCAATTGTCTATATGAAACATATTTCAATTAATCAAGTCTTAACAAGTTTGATTGCTTAAAATGTTGGAAACATTTAATCATGTAAATATCAATCTCAATTAATATATATAAACATGGAAAAGTTCGGGTCACTACACACATAATTCAATGGTGGCAATTATCATGTCCACATAATTCAATAATAATCCGCAGAACTTCTGTCTGCATAATAATTCATTCGAGGAATGTTTTGCTTGTGTCTATCTCGTCAAACATTTATAAAAGCAGCTCATGTATTCGCAGTTCAAAATATATTTCAAAAGCATTTAATAAAGCAGTTATAAAATCAACGCATGTATTCTCAGTCCCAAAAATGTAAAGAGTAAAAGGGAATCAAATGAACTCACGCATATAATTATTATAAAGCATTTAATAAAATATTGCATGTATTCTCAGCCCAAAAATGTAAAGAGTAAAAAGGGAGTAAATGAACTCACCATACTGTATTTTGTAGTAAAAATACATTTTACTATATTGAACAAATGCAGGGTTGGCCTCGGATTCACGAACCTATATCATTTGTATATATATTAACACACATAATCGTAATCGAATAAAATATATTATTTTTAATACTATACTTGTTAAATTATTTGTTATATAGATATAGATATATTAATTTTTATATTTTTATTTAACTAATGTTTATCTTTTATTATGATATAATAATTTATATTAGGGTGTATATATAAAAAAATATATATGTATATATTATTTGATATATTTTGTATATAACTTAGTTACTATCTTTTTAATAATAAAATTATATTGATATGTGATATTAATATTCTTGTAATGTATTTTTATATAAAAATATCTATTAGTAGTAATACAAATAATAATAACTATGATTATAAAATTTTAATACCGATGATAATAATGATAATAAGTTTAATTACAGCCATAACTTAATCTTCTTATAATAACTGTACTTCTATTAATTAATATATTGAATTTAATTTTCATTATCATATTGAATAATAATAATAATAATAATAATAATAATAATAATAATAATAATAATAATAATAATAATAATACCTTAAAGAATAAGCCTCCTAAAAAAAATTGTCAGAGACCGGACTCGAACCCACAACCTCTCATTACACACAGATACAACCAAACCACTCTACTGCCAGCTGCTTTTCTGTTTGATAACCAATCCTAATTTTATTTAACTCCTCCAAACCTCAATCGTGATTCAAAAAAAATATAAAACGCGTATGTATCCTGATGTCTTCTCTCGATCCAGTAACAAAAATAGAAAAACTCGGCCCACTCATCTAAGCCTAAATTAAATAGTCCATTACTCACTTATGATTTGTGGCCCGTTAAGAAAATAAAAGGCTCAAACAGTATTTCGAACGTAGACAAGCTATAATACGCTGCACACTCCATGATCCCATCATCCTTACCTCATCATCCATTATCATCAATTTAATTGATCCATTATCATAATTTCCAAAAAGCGTATTTATTTTATAATTAACACCTAACCTAAAGTAATCAACTTGTAGCAGAAACAATAATGGTATTCGGAGATAGCAAGTGGTTTGTGGAAGCGTTAACGTAACAGTTTAATGGGTGGTTTCATGGTGGTTGATCGAATGAAACGGAAATCACGATGGTCTTGTGGGTTGGTATAAGATGATGAGGTAACAAGAAATCGTAGCAAGTTTGACTAGTTTATGGTGAGAGTCTAGTGGTGATCGAGTAATACAAAAAAAAAATATATGATAAATGATGGTGGTTCATTGAAGATGGTTATTATGGTGGTTTGATGAGAGAGATGATGACTGTGGACGGCAGCAAGTGGCGGTGGACTGTGGTGTTCACGGTGGAAGGTGACCGGAGGATTACGGTTGATCAACGAACCGAACAGTAGCATGGCGATTGTCATGGTAATCGAAGGTTTTGGGTTGTGGGTGTGGAAGTCGATCACAAAACAAACCGAGGTAGTTATTCTTGTAATAATAAGAAGAAGAGTAGGAGACTTGATTGAATGGCGTTCGGTTCTAAAATATAAAATGGAAGCATGTTACCAATTGATGATGATTGTTTGTTGTGATTGTTTTGTGTTTGAAATAGAGTAATAGAAGTAAGGGTAAGCCAAGCAGTAGTTTACATATTCCTTTTAGTTGAAATGGTGAAGAAACAAGATAGAATGTTTTGAGTTTGATATTAGTGATGATATATATATCGATACATGAGTGTGTAGGTAATAGGTTACTGTATTAAAAAGGAAATCATAGTAGTAGCAACGTGTAAAGATTCGAAGGTGATAATAATCCAATATTAAAGTTAATCATGAGCAGTAGCAAATAAGTTGAGGATACCAAGTGATTGATGATGATTGGATAAAAAAAATGGGTCTAATCTTATAATATATATATGTATGAATATGTAGGTCGATGCATATGCATAAGTTAATATATGTATATCACATTTGTCAAAAAGTAAACAGAACTATATATATAATACCATTACAATCTTGCATGAACAACATAAAGAATTCATTAAATTGACCCAGCCAGCTCAGTCTTGGATTTTTATTACCGACGGTTTTTAACGGAGTGTTACATCGCGCTCCTTTGTTAATCAGTGGCAGATAAAAGTTATTCAGAAAAATTCCAAACTTTAAGATTAACTATATTTATTTATTTTGGTCATTATGGTATAAAATTCGATCCTTAATTTGTTAATTGAAAATTACATCAACTGTCCATCTCATATTTGGGTAAAATATAAAAAGTGTTCAAATTAAATAATTAGATCATAAATATACTTTTAATAAGCCTAACATTTATATTACTCATTTTCGGATCACCGTTTATTTAAAAATCATATAAGTTTGAATTTAACTTGCTTAATATCAATCGAAACATCAAACGAGTATTACAATCATTTAATATTTATTTTTAATATACTTATTTATATATAGAGATATATTTTAAATAATAAATATTATAATTTCCTATTTTTATTTTATTAATTTTTAATAACAACAACATATAATACTTCAAATTATATTTCGAATTATTATTTATATATACATACACACATATCTATTTACAATTAATTGTTCGTGAATCATCGGAAATGGTCGAAGTTAATTTGATTGTATGAATATAGTTCAAAATTTTTGAAACTCAACATTACAGACTTTGCTTATCGTATCTGAAATATATAAAGATTAAGTTTAAATTTGGTCGGAAATTTCCGGGTCATCACAGTACCTACCCGTTAAAGAAATTTCGTCCCGAAATTTGAGTGAGGTCGTCATGGCTAACAATAAAAATGTTTTCATGACGAGTATAAGTTGAAAATTAGAGTTTTATCATCATTGGATAATGATGATAAGATTAATTCGATTATTCGAAGAATACGAGTGAAGCTATCGCAAAAGAGTGAATTGAAGAGAATAAGGTTGTCCTTAGCTTTTGATATACACAGGGTTGAATTCCGAAATTCAAGGGTTTCAAAAGGAAATCTTCGAAATCTAAAAGATTTGATTCTTCTGCGAGTAAGGAAATTAAAATCTCTATAATTAAATACGGTGATCTGCCTCGATTACTCTGTCTGATATTTCCATTATAAATTAAGCTCTTCCGTTTCATTATTTTCACCATTCCTATACTTTCTTTCTTAGTTCCTACATCCAAAAGATTGTGAAAATGCTTAATCCAGTTCTAATCCTTGATATTTTCCTAATTATTATTTCTGTCATCATTCTTTTCAACCTTCCACCAGAAAAATCTGTTTACTTCTACAATTACCTTGAGGTGATACTATTCTTAATTCTACCGTGCCTTTATATTGCTATTCGTATTAATATCCACGGTTTGTAATTTATGTGTTGTTATCAGGCTTTATATTTTCCTTTATATTTCAACGTCCCTGCTTCTATCTTCAATAATCATTGTCATCCACAGTTAATACTCTCTCTTATTTGCTGCAATTTATACCCCCTTTCTATTTCGGAGCTTCATGCTTTTGTTTTCTTTTCGCAAGTATTGGTCCAGAATTTGTAGGTATGGAGTTCCGAATGAACTTAATGTTCTAAGTAAGAAAGAACATAATAGCACGATTTGATTTGTCAAATTACCAGAATCACTGAGAATAGAACTATCATGAATATATTTTCTTGATATGTTCAGAAGTTAATTTGAATGAAAGAGTTATGTAACATGGCACGTGATGACGATATGTTCTGTGAATCATCACGTTCTATTAGAAACTCAGCATGACTTACTGTAATATAATCACGTTGATCAAGTGTCATTATATTATACTAACTCATGCATCAATTTTCAACACTACTCCAGAAGTCATTCATAATTTAAACTCGAATTTTAAAGGAATTTAGAAACTAAAATGATTTCCTTTATGATGTAATACGGATAGTACGAAGAGATAACTAATTTCGAACAAGAAGAGTTATGAAAATATCCTCAGAAATGTCGAAGATATTTATGATGATATTTTGGAATTTCTAAGTTCGATGGTCGATGAAGCAAGATTTTACGCAAGATTTTAACATGAGTACGGAGTAAGATATTCGTTGAAGGTTTCATCGGATCCAGAATTACCTAGATTCTTTGAATGTATGGTATGGTCCTGGTATTTGGCCTTGGTCTCCTTCATGGTTTGCTCAATCTGTTTTTCAGTACCAAATTTTCTATCAAGCGTTCCCAACACTCTCTTCTTTATCATCAAACCTTTGACCGTTTAGACTATCTGTATTTAATGCTACGTTATCTGAATCATTGAAGTGGTTTCAAGAGAATTGTGTTTTTAGATGATTAAACGCTAATGGTAACATGGTGGAATATGAAAGGTTCCCCGATAACAATAAAAGAGCACGCATATATATCAAGCTTATAGTAAGGCTATTCCGACTGAAAAGTCGAAGTTGACTTGTTGGAGCTGTGACAAATTTGGCTAATTTGAAAGGAATTCTAAAGTTATTTTCGGTAATAACAACGTCAACGGAACTAGCACGGATACGTGTTAAATGTTTACTCAGGTTCTGAGTGTTTTCAGGTGCATAACTATATACATCAATCTTTCCTTCCGTAGATGAAGTGCGGTTGGTTCATCCTCTCGATTGAGGTGTTTTCAAGAATCATGAAGGGTTTGAACGTAGATAGAAATCGTCAAGATATAAATGAGGTTTAAGATGAAATCAAGTGGCAACTTGAAGAATTTATTTAGTTTCATATGTTATAATCAATATTTTAATTCATTTTAATTGTCCAATGTCGGCAGTCCACAGTTGATAGTCCACAATTAACAGTCCAATAATTCATATATAGCTTAATATATAATATCCGAATTAATTAATACGTATCGTGACCCGTATACGTCTCAGACTCGATCACAACTCAAACTATATATATTATTATAGAATCAACCTCAACCCTGTATAGCTAACTCCTGCATTACTGCATATAGAGTGTCTATGGTTATTCCAAATAATATATATAGATGGGTCGATATGATATGTCAAAACCTTGTATACATGTCCCGATATTTAAAGTGCGTAAAATAAATAACAGAAATTAAATGACGATAAATAAAGTGCGTAAAGTAAATAACAGAAATTAAATGACGATAAATAAAATTGCGAGAATGTAAATTGCGATAATTAAATTGCGATAAATAAAGTGTAATCAGTTAGCTGGGAACAATTAGCTAGGAACAGTTAGCGTGAATTCTTAACAAAATTTCTCATAGTTAATTTGTTTGTTTCTAACAAATTTTATTTTGTCAAATGTTTTCTTCATTATGCCACTTGTTGGATTCTGATAAATCAAAATCCCAATATGAAATTGAATGAAAATGGTTATTCTGTGGTGAACGGATTAGTGCACCGGTGGATGTAAGTAGGATAGTAAATAACTGTTGAATCGGAATTGAAAGAATGTACAGTGTAACTTATTAATGTGAAATATAAATATTCCTCGGGTATTACCTACCCGTTAAAATATTTTCACCATTAATCGTTTGTATAAAAGAATTTTTAATTACAATCTTTATGAAAATATACATACCTATATATATTTTCTTCAGATGTAATAATGGATTTAATGAGTTAATATAATATTAATCTCATTTGATTTACCGTTAGAACTAGAATACATAATCTCTAAAACATTAGAGATTACATAATCGCCATGAAGAACGAAGATAATTGATGTAGAACGATACGTAGAACGATGATTATACTCGAGGTACAAAATGAGTTGTTGAGGTATGGATTTTTGATGGTACTGGTGCTGTTATTGATGGTACTGTTGATGCCGGTGATGTTGCTGAAGCTGGTAAATTTTGCACCATGTTTTCCAAATTGATTACTAGAGTGCGAAGTTCGTTGACTTCTTTCATTACTCCAGGATGATTATCGGTCGGAATGAGCGGATGAATAAGGTTTAGAATTGTGGATAGAATATAATCGTGACGAGATACTCTGGATATGAGAAAGAAAATGTTGTCTCGAATAGGTTCGCCGGTAAGCGCTTCAGGTTCATCATCGAGAAGTGAATTCGGTTGGTGAAAGGGATCGCCTTCTTCGCGTCTCCATTGATTAAGTCGACTACGAACCCATCATATGAATTTGGGAGGGATGATTGGTTGATTCATTCTGTTGACACTGCTTTCAGAGCTTAGGTGAAACTCCATATCGGAATAGCTGTCGGAATCCGAGGAATTCGAACTGGTTGAGGGATTCATCTCGTACGATCTGTTGAAGGATTTTCGATAAGAAATAGATTATAGGATGTAGATTAGTACCCTGCAATACATAATTTACATATGCATATATAATACTAAAATTCCATAAGTTACGAAGGAATCTTCAGAAGCTGTCAGGCAAAGGTAACAATAACAGATACGCTAAGATATGAATTTATCTATACACTGTCTATGCAATGGAGGCAGTAAGACGTGTCCAGACTAAGAATGATAAGCAGATAATTTCCTAAGGATGATAAGCAGATGATTTCCGATTAGAAATGATAAGCAAAAATTTTGACATGCAGACACGGTCGAAGTCCAGACTCACTAATGCATCTAAACAACTATCAGTTAGACACACTAATGCATGACCTGGTTCGCTAAGACCACCGCTCTGATACCACATGTCATGCCCCGTCCTAATCCGTCCGGACGAAGTCAACAACATCTGGTTCCATTGCGATGATCGACTCCAAATAATGTCTTTACAATGAGCAAATGCACAGCGGAAGATTTCTTTCATACCTGAGAATAAACATGCTTTCAAATGACAACCAAAAGGTTGGTGAGTTCATAGATTTATCATAAAATAATAAAATTCATCATTTTGATAGACCACAAGATTTAAATGATGCATGGTACAAATGGGCCCGAATCCTATACCCGCCTGTAATGTACATGCGATATATTTTAAATACAGTACACCTTTCTCGTGCACAAAATAACATACACATAACCTGTGTATAAAATCATTCTCTCGATACATAACATTCATATCAATTGGTGGCAATTATCATATCCACATAATTCAATGGTAGCAATTATCATGTCCACATAATTCAATGGTGGCAATTATCATGTCCACATAATTCAATGGTGGCAATTATCATGTCCACATAATTCAATAATAATCCGCAGAACTTCTGTCTGCATAATAATTCATTCGAGGAATGTTTTGCTTGTGTCTATCTCGTCAAACATTTATAAAAGCAGCTCATGTATTCGCAGTTCAAAATATATTTCAAAAGCATTTAATAAAGCAGTTATAAAATCAACGCATGTATTCTCAGTCCCAAAAATGTAAAGAGTAAAAGGGAATCAAATGAACTCACACATATAATTATTATAAAGCATTTAATAAAATATTGCATGTATTCTCAGCCCAAAAATGTAAAGAGTAAAATGGGATTAAATGAACTCACCATACTGTATTTTGTAGTAAAAATACATTTTACTATATTGAACAAATGCAGGGTTGGCCTCGGATTCACGAACCTATATCATTTTTATATATATTAACACACATAATCGTAATCGAATAAAATATATTATTTTTAATACTATACTTGTTAAATTATTTGTTATATAGATATAGATATATTAATTTTTATATTTTTATTTAACTAATGTTTATCTTTTATTATGATATAATAATTTATATTAGGGTGTATATATAAAAAAATATATATGTATATATTATTTGATATATTTTATATATAACTTAGTTACTATCTTTTTAATAATAAAATTATATTGATATGTGATATTAATATTCTTGTAATGTATTTTTATATAAAAATATCTATTAGTAGTAATACAAATAATAATAACTATGATTATAAAATTTTACTACCGATGATAATAATGATAATAAGTTTAATTACAGCCATAACTTAATCTTCTTATAATAACTGTACTTCTATTAATTAATATATTGAATTTAATTTTCATTATCATATTGAATAGTAATAATAATAATAATAATAATAATAATAATAATAATAATAATAATAATAATAATAATAATAATACCTTAAAGAATAAGCCTCCTAAAAAAAATTGTCAGAGACCGGACTCGAACCCACAACCTCTCATTACACACAGATACACCCAAACCACTCTACTGCCAGCTGCTTTTCTGTTTGATAACCAATCCTAATTTTATTTAACTCCTCCAAACCTCAATCGTGATTCAAAAAAAATATAAAACGCGTATGTATCCTGATGTCTTCTCTCGATCCAGTAACAAAAATAGAAAAACTCGGCCCACTCATCTAAGCCTAAATTAAATAGTCCATTACTCACTTATGATTTGTGGCCCGTTAAGAAAATAAAAGGCTCAAACAGTATTTCGAACGTAGACAAGCTATAATACGCTGCACACTCCATGATCCCATCATCCTTACTTCATCATCCATTATCATCAATTTAATTGATCCATTATCATAATTTCCAAAAAGCGTATTTATTTTATAATTAACACCTAACCTAAAGCAATCAACTTGTAGCAGAAACAATAATGGTATTCGGAGATAGCAAGTGGTTTGTGGAAGCGTTAACGTAACAGTTTAATGGGTGGTTTCATGGTGGTTGATCGAATGAAACGGAAATCACGATGGTCTTGTGGGTTGGTATAAGATGATGAGGTAACAAGAAATCGTAGCAAGTTTGACTAGTTTATGGTGAGAGTCTAGTGGTGATCGAGTAATACAAAAAAAAAATATATGATAAATGATGGTGGTTCATTGAAGATGGTTATTATGGTGGTTTGATGAGAGAGATAATGACTGTGGACGGCAACAAGTGGCGGTGGACTGTGGTGTTCACGGTGGAAGGTGACCGGAGGATTACGGTTGACCAACGAACCGAACAGTAGCATGGCGATTATCATGGTAATCGAAGGTTTTGGGTTGTGGGTGTGGAAGTCGATCACAAAACAAACCGAGGTAGTTATTCGTGTAATAATAAGAAGAAGAGTAGGAGACTTAATTGAATGGCGTTCGGTTCTAAAATATAAAATGGAAGCATGTTACCAATTGATGATGATTATTTGTTGTGATTGTTTTGTGTTTGAAATAGAGTAATAGAAGTAAGGGTAAGCCAAGCAGTAGTTTACATATTCCTTTTAGTTGAAATGGTGAAGAAACAAGATAGAATGTTTTGAGTTTGATATTAGTGATGATATATATATCGATACATGAGTGTGTAGGTAATAGGTTACTGTATTAAAAAGGAAATCATAGTAGTAGCAATGTGTAAAGATTCGAAGGTGATAATAATCCAATATTAAAGTTAATCATGAGCAGTAGCAAATAAGTTGAGGATACCAAGTGATTGATGATGATTGGATAAAAAAAATGGGTCTAATCTTATAATATATATATGTATGAATATGTAGGTCGATGCATATGCATAAGTTAATATATGTATATCACATTTGTCAAAAAGTAAACAGAACTATATATATAATACCATTACAATCTTGCATGAACAACATAAAGAATTCATTAAATGGACCCAGCCAGCTCAGTCTTGGATTTTTATTACCGACGGTTTTTAACGGAGTGTTACATCGCGCTCTTTTGTTAATCAGTGGCGGATAAAAGTTATTCAGAAAAATTCCAAACTTTTAGATTAACTATATTTATTTATTTTGGTCATTATGGTATAAAATTCGATCCTTAATTTGTTAATTGAAAATTACATCAACTGTCCATCTCATATTTGGGTAAAATATAAAAAGTGTTCAAATTAAATAATTAGATCATAAATATACTTTTAATAAGCCTAACATTTATATTACTCATTTTCGGATCACCGTTTATTTAAAAATCATATAAGTTTGAATTTAACTTGCTTAATATCAATCGAAACATCAAACGAGTATTACAATCATTTAATATTTATTTTTAATATACTTATTTATATATAGAGATATATTTTAAATAATAAATATTATAATTTCCTATTTTTATTTTATTAATTTTTAAAAACAACAACATATAATACTTCAAATTATATTTCGAATTATTATTTATTTATATATACATACACACATATCTATTTACAATTAATTGTTCGTGAATCATCGGAAATGGTCAAAGTTAATTTGATTGTATGAATATAGTTCAAAATTTTTGAGACTCAACATTACAGACTTTGCTTATCGTATCTGAAATATATAAAGATTAAGTTTAAATTTGGTCGGAAATTTCCGGGTCATCACAGGCGAGCCATGACCCTATTTATAGATGCTCTGGGACCCACCTACTACGATCATTTACATAATTGATCATTTACATTATTGCTGTGGCCCACGCACTTATTTAACTTTAAACGTTAACTATACACGTTATCTTACATTATTGGTTCCTATGGCCCACATGGCCAGCACACTCATCACATGTATTTACATACAATAATTACAACGACACGTTACACAATGTTATATTATTGATCCTACATGGGACCCACTTATTTTGTTGTTATCTTTAGTCTACATCCTACTAGATTTAAATATAGAAGATGCGTATGAATTCATGAATGAATAATGAGATGGTTGCCTAACTTTGCTTCTATTATTGGCATGTGCCTAACTTTGTTAATCTTGATACGTGAATGAGTGATTGCTATAGTGATTGATATATAAAGGTTTATATTCAATGTGCGTTTAAACAATGAATATATGTTTGATGGGTTATATTCGACTGTGCTTTTAAACAACGAATATATAATGCTTAGATAGGTGTCACTATTCAGAATAGGTTAGGACTCAACGACGGGGGCTCTACTATTCAGAATCTAAAAGATTCAACAGAAAGAAACCAGTGAGGTTTATTATCAAACTTAACCTGAGTACAAACTAAAACAAAGGCTTCCTTTTATGGGTGAGCCATGACACTATTTACAGATGCTCTAGGACCCACGCACTACGATCGTTTACATAATTGATCGTTTACATTATTTCTGTAGCCCGCGCACTTATTTAACTTTAAACATAAACCATACACGTTATCTTACATTATTGGTTCCTATGGCCCACATGGTCAGCACACTAATCACACGTATTTACATAAAATAATTACAATGACACGTTACACAATGTTACATTATTGATCCTAGGTGGAACCCACTTATTTTTTTGTTATCTTTAGACTACATCCCTCCCACGCTGAAAATGACAAGAGTTGGAAATTATGATGCTGGGAATGTGTCTTCTTCTTGACAGTATTCGCAACTGTGCCTTGGTGCCCTGGATATTTGTCTGCATAAACGCCTTTTTATGTCTTCTGGGAGAGCAGAAAGTTGTCCTGTGAATGCTTCAAAGGGTTATTCAAAATTGTTGATTAGATTGAGACCTTTTTCATCAATTTTTTCGATAGTGCTTGATTAGATTAAGATATTTTTGTGAACATAATTGATTCTCACATTTTCTTGCTGTTCTTGGCCATTTCCTATTTTTGAGGATCCGAAATAAACTCCTCCTAGTGATGACACCAGATGGTCGATTGTTGGAGTTATTTTTAATGCTTCGTCTCTTGTTGGACAGTTGCCATTGCTTACTCCGAGATATGCTATTGTAAATGATGGGATAAGTAACTGTTGGTCGTCGTTAAATATTGGGTAGCTTGAATGCATTCTAAGAAATATTTCTCTTTCTTTTGCAAAATTGTCTCTGTATCTAGTTATTGCTTCTTGCATTCTTTGTGGGAGTTCCTTAATTTCATGAAGTGTTCTTCCATCGATATATAAGGTATCGATTAATCCATGGACGAAATATTCTGATACTGTTAATGGTTATGCTTGTAAGAAAACTGCTTTAGGACCAGTTTTCCTATTTTTGGGATAGAACATCATTGTTGCATAGTTTTCGTTGTAATTCACAAGGTTATCCCATAACCTTTGAAAACTGTGTGTGGACGGTTTCTTCTTATCTTCTTTTTCTGTTGTAGAGAGAATACTTTTCATCTTATTTATGGTATTTAGACTTGCTGTTTGACCATAGAGATAATGGTTAAGATTAACCATTCCTGATCCTGAACGTTTTGCTTCATTGGCTGGTTGAGTTGCTATATTTTTATATGCTTCATTGAATGCTGCATTTGCTGCTTCTAGAGTTGTGTAACTTTTATGTGTCACGCTTCTGCCTAATATAAACTGATTTGCTGTTGCCCAATTGTTGTATATTCCTTTGGATGGTCCGTCAAAAATGACATACCATTTTTTCTTCGGTTCTTCTGGATACGATGTTTGTTGAGATCATTTTTCTTCTTCAGTCATTTCATACCAGCTTTGTTTCTTGGGTGTTTCTGGTTCTTCTAAGTTGATGATAGTTGGTCTATGTGGTGTTTGTGAATTTGGTGTTTGTGTTGATGTGGATGATGAGGGTGTTGTTAATGAAGGTGATTCTTCCTTGATTTATTATGGGGTTTCTTTTTTGGCTATTTTTGTTGGGTTAAAATTTTTAAGGTTTCTAGTAATTCCTCCTTCTCCCTCCGAAAAATTGAGAGTTATCATTGCAGTGCTTGAATCTGTTCTCTTTTTTGTTGTAATTGGTGTTGAATATGCTTGATGACTACTTTCATTGTTGAAATACCTGCAGAAATATTTTGTATGCTTTTGGTGCTTTTTGCTTTAAAAAGCTAATTCATGTACTCATAAGAGTTGTTTGCTTTTCATGTACTCAAAAGAGTTATTTTCATGAATATGATCTTGACTTCATCGAGCTTATAATTCATAACGAATATTACTTGAAGATAAATTTTGCATAGAATATTTGCCCAAAGCAATTTGTGCTTAACAGATTACTAGATTTGCTGAAATTTCTTTAATACTTTTTAACGCGCTATTTACTAATTGTTTGTGTATGCTAATAATAGACGATAAAAGTTCTATGCCTTCAGCGTCTTTTTCTTCTTCAAGATATTTTTCATATTCTTCAATATTTTTAGTTAATTGTGAAATTCTTTCCCAGCTTTCATTTATAAGATTCTTCCAAAGTTCATTTGAAAAATTATTCATTTGGATTTTAGAATCCATGGTAAAAATAAAAACTTTTTTATTATGTTATGCGAAGAGGTGGTATTATTTTATACCTTTTTCTTGAACTCGATTCTTCTTGATCTGTATAAAACTCTTCTGTATCTTCGTACTTTATAGCACATGCACTGACATGTTCATGATTAGTGTCTTGTTTTACTATTTTTATTTTGTTTATATTTTCTAGAATTGTTTCTTTTATTTCTGAAAGTTGTCTTAATGCTAGAAAACTTAGGATTTCTATAATATTATTTAATGTGGAGTTTAATATTTCTATTTTTTCTCCTATAGGTTTTTCTGAAATATTTTCTATATCAATCTTGTAAATTGATTCATCGAGTAAATTTTTTGGTATTTCGAAAAGTGTTTGATTAAATGGTATAAATGGTTTGTTGGATATGATTCCTTCTTTTCCAATTTTAATACTTGATAAATCCATGAATTTTTAACAAGTTGAATAAGATAACTCGGATGAAATTTCTTTGATTACTTTACAATGAGAATTAATAATTTGTTTGTAGAAAAAGATCAGTTTTTCTAATTTTGGAATCTTAGATTTTGAAATGAAATCTTGATATGACTTTTCTTTAATCAAAACATTTTCTAGTCTTTCAATATCTTTATTTGTTGGTTCCATATTTTCTTCTGAAATATTTTTCTTGCTTCGTTGTTATAATAATCAACTACGGATAATTCTTCATCTTTTTTAATTTTTTCAGATATTTTAGAATATAATATTTCGAGTTTATTTTTATCGTAATTTTCAGCCCTTATATATTCTAGTTGATAGGTTTTATGTTTGTGGTTAATTACTTCTAATTCTAATTCAATTGTTTTTATATTATTTTAGGAGTTATGTTTCTGAATTTACTAAAACTATACTACCAAGTTTATTCATTAAATTCGTTGACTTAGAGTTCGTATCATTTGTTTTAAATCTTTTATTTCATTACTTTCACTAGATGTTTCGCCTGTTGTAATGGAAATTGGTTTTTCTATTCGTTGTATCCAAACAGATGGTAATTCTGAAGTTGATTTCCCTTTTTCGATATATCTTTGGCTAGTAAATACTTTTGGTGTTTCGAGGCTTAATAGAGGTTCAAAAAGTTTATCTATATATATATTCTATCATCAGTTTTAAAAGTAATACTGTGATGAGAATTTGTTAATGCATAATTAATTTGATATGTAACCGTAAAAGGGTGATTTCCTTTATACATAATTTTTTTTCATAATAATTCATATCTTATTGTAATGCTTTTATTTAGATCTTTATCTTTTAGACTTAATCCTAATTGAATGTTTACATCGAACTTAATTTTTCCTTCACCTAAATTTTCTTTTCCTTTTGCTATTATACTTTCATGTTTATCAATTATTCTATCGTCTCTTAATTCTAGTTCAGTAGGTGTATTACATCCCATGAAGGTACTTTTGAATATAATTTGTATGGTTGATATGTGTACATAAGCTATTTTAGTTTTATCTTTTTCATTCATTTGTTTAATTCTATCGCTTATTTGTTTTTTGTTGATTATAGGATTTAATATATATCTTTTTGTTTGCTCAATAGGTACAGGTTCTTCTCCAATCATTTTTCCAAAATAAGTAATATTTTTCCTTGAGAAAATATCTTTAATTTTTCTATTATTATCAAAGTTTTGTTTTTCAGATAATGTAAAATTTGTTCTTCTTATTGCTTTTCTGTTTATCATGATATCAGCCATGAAACCAGATTCATCTTCAATATTATTAATAGTGGTAATACCTTCTTCTATTTCATTAGATACTTCCTCTTGAGTTTTAGTCATTTTTGTAGTGACCCGAACTTTTCCATGTTTATATATATATTAAATAAAATTGTTATTTACATGATTAAGTGTTTCTAACATGTTAAGCAATCCAACTTGTTAAGACTTGATTAATTGAAATAGGTTTCATATAGACAATTGACCACCCAAGTTGACCGGTGATTCACGAACGTTAAAACTTGTAAAAACTATACGATGACATATATATGGTTATATATATAGTTACCATGATTTTATTATAAGTATGTATCTCATTAGGTATTTTAACAATGAGTTATATACATAAAAATGAGACTATTAATTTAAGAAACTCGAAAACGATATATATAACGATTATCGTTATAACAACGTCTTACTAGGTACATATGAATCATATTAAGATATTGATACACTTGGTTAATTATGTTAAATGATAAGTAAATATATTATTAAGTGTATTAACAATGAAATACATATGTAAAAATAAGACTACTAACTTAATGATTTTTAAATGAGACATATATGTAACGATTATCGTTGTAAAGACATTTAATGTATATATATCATATTAAGAGATATTCATATATGATAATATGATGATAATATAATAATTTAAAATCTCATTTGATATTATAAACATTGGGTTAACAACATTTAACAAGATCGTTAACCTAAAGGTTTCAAAACAACACTTACATATAACGACTAACGATGACTTAACGACTCAGTTAAAATGTATATACATGTAGTGTTTTAATATGTATTTATACACTTTTGAAAGACTTCCATACACTTATCAAAATACTTCCACTTAACAAAAATGCTTACAATTACATCCTCGTTCAGTTTCATCAACAATTCTACTCGTATGCACCCGTATTCGTACTCGTACAATACACAGCTTTTAGATGTATGTACTATTGGTATATACACTCCAATGATCAGCTCTTAGCAGTCCATGTGAGTCACCTAACACATTTGGGAATCATAATTTGGCAACTAGCATGAAATATCTCATAAAATTACAAAAATATGAGTAATCATTCATGACTTATTTACATGAAAACAAAATTACATATCCTTTATATCTAATCCATACACCAACGACCAAAAACACCTACAAACACTTTCATTCTTCAATTTTCTTCATCTAATTGATCTCTCTCAAGTTCTATCTTCAAGTTCTAAGTGTTCTTCATAAATTCTACAAGTTCTAATTACATAAAATCAAGAATACTTTCAAGTTTGCTAGCTCACTTCCAATCTTGTAAGGTGATCATCCAACCTCAAGAAATCTTTGTTTATTACAGTAGGTTATCATTCTAATACAAGGTAATAATCATATTCAAACTTTGGTTCAATTTCTATAACTATAACAATCTTATTTCAAGTGATGATCTTACTTGAACTTGTTTTCGTGTCATGATTCTGCTTCAAGAACTTCGAGCCATCCAAGGATCCGTTGAAGCTAGATCCATTTTTCTCTTTTCCAGTAGGTTTATCCAAGGAACTTAAGGTAGTAATGATGTTCATAACATCATTCGATTCATACATATAAAGCTATCTTATTCGAAGGTTTAAACTTGTAATCACTAGAACATAGTTTAGTTAATTCTAAACTTGTTCGCAAACAAAAGTTAATCCTTCTAACTTGACTTTTAAAATCAACTAAACACATGTTCTATATCTATATAATATGCTAACTTAATGATTTAAAACCTGGAAACACGAAAAACACTGTAAAACCGAATTTACGCCGTCGTAGTAACACCGCGGGCTGTTTTGGGTTAGTTAATTAAAAACTATGATAAACTTTGATTTAAAAGTTGTTCTTCTGGGAAAAAGATTTTTCTTATGAACATGAAACTATATCCAAAAATCATGGTTAAACTCAAAGTGTAAGTATGTTTTCTAAAATGGTCATCTAGACGTCGTTCTTTCGACTGAAATAACTACCTTTACAAAAATGACTTGTAACTTATTTTTCCGACTATACACCTATACTTTTTCTGTTTAGATTCATAAAATAGAGTTTAATATGAAACCATAGCAATTTGATTCACTCAAAACGGATTTAAAATGAAGAAGTTATGGGTAAAACAAGATTGGATAATTTTTCTCATTTTAGCTACGTGAAAATTGGTAACAAATCTATTCCAACCATAACTTAATCAACTTGTATTGTATATTATGTAATCTTGAGATACCATAGACACGTATACAATGTTTCGACCTATCATGTCGACACATCTATATATATTTCGGAACAACCATAGACACTCTATATGTGAATGTTGGAGTTAGCTATACAGGGTTGAGGTTGATTCCAAAATATATATAGTTTGAGTTGTGATCAATACTGAGATACGTATACACTGGGTCATGGATTGATTCAAGATAATATTTATCGATTTATTTCTGTACATCTAACTGTGGACAACTAGTTGTAGGTTACTAACGAGGACAGCTGACTTAATAAACTTAAAACATCAAAATATATTAAAAGTGTTGTAAATATATTTTGAACATACTTTGATATATATGTATGTGATGACCCGGAAATTTCTGACTAAATTTAAACTTAATCTTTGTATGATTAACATTTCCGACACGATAAGCTAAGTCTGTAAAACTTAATCTCAAAATTTTTGAACTATTCAAATACCTTTCGGTTGTTCTCGACGATTTGCGAACAATTATATGTAAATAGATACATATACTATAACTTGAAAACGTAACAATGTATTGTGTATATGATAGTGTGCATTAAACTTATTGGTTTGATTATCTGATTGATATATTTAACTACAGAGTTAAAAGATTATGCCAAATGATTGAATTAAAAAGATATTTACTGAGTCCCTTAAGAATTATAATATTATTACGAGTCTCTGTTGTGAGGTCCACGTTGATTCGAGAAATCGTTCATTTTTAACGGTATCCGGAAAATGGTAAAGTGTTAGATAATGAAAGTTAGAGAAAAGTTAATGGAGAACTAAACTGCATAATATTCAATTGATTTTGTTTCAAACGTGCGAACACGTTTTTCGATATAATAGAATTTGATTATAAAGTATTTTATAGATTTTCAATTATATGAAAATAATAATAAAAATTAAATAAAGATTTCTAATGAGCACCAAAAGACTACAACATTTCATCTCAAGATTTCAAGTTAAATTGATGGAAATCACTAAACCTGCGCAGTTGCACGAGAAAAATCATAACTAAATCATACTGACTCGAAAAAGGGTGATTCCGGTGTCCAGACGTCCGTAACTCAAAAATCTACAACTTTCATGAAGACACCTTACGCGGACCGTGTACCTATCTACGCGAAACGCGTAATGTTTGTCGACATAAAAAGTTTGTCGACATAAAAAGTGATGGCAACTTGGGACAGCAAAAGTTGTATAAATGCTGAATTCTGGTTCTGATTTAATCACACTCTCAATCATTCTTATATATTGCTCCATATCATGTATTTACTTATATATTTTAGTTATAAATATTATTATTAAATATTATTATTAATCTTATGATTTTAATATTAATAGTATTATTATTATTATTATTATTATTATTATTATTATTAGTATTACACATAAAATACTACGACGAGGTTCTGCCCGCGTGATTTCAAAATGAGTTTTTTTTAGTAGGATAGGGCTAAGAAAATTATGGTTTATTGCCAAGGAGGTTATTGGTAATATTCGGGGATATATTTATGAATCAAACCTAGTGTTTATCATCTACGTTACGTCTAGGTACTTTCCTACAATATTGAATCTCAATATTGATATGTAAGTACTTATATTTTATCTTTTATATAATAATTGTGTATCCATGTCTAGTGCTCGAGTATATATATATATATATATTTATACATGCTTATATGCTAAATTTCGTCGCTAAACAGTTTATAATGAATCACGAATTAAATACATATATTACTGGTAAAAGGTATATGATATACATGTTTTTGGAAAGCTAGCGAAAAATCAATAACTTTTCATTTAGATATCGAATAGTTTCGATGAACGGATTAAAAGATATGATCAACTGAATTATGATTAACGTTAATTGAAATTGCTTTTGAATCTGCATTTAAGATTGAAACAACTTGTTTACGAGCCTGATAAAGTGAACTTTTAAATATTACCAACCGAGTAAATGAATCCTTATATAAGGCACATCTCGTTTTGTTGAACTATTGTCAAAATTGACTTTTTGAAACGACTTTGGATAACTATTATATGTCGATCTCGAGCATTAGGATTGTGATACACTTTGACCTGACCTAGCTTGATAGACATTTATTGACCAACATATGTTCTCTAGGTAGAGATCTACGATTATTTGGTAATCCGAGTTTCGATCACATTTTGGTGAACGACTTTATATGCCGCTAAGGTGAGTTTCATTTGCTCCCTTTTTAATGCTTTTGCAATATATATTTTTGGGCTGAGAATACATGCACTTTATTTTAAACAATGGACACAAGTACATACTAAATTCTATACTGAGTTTGAACCGAAAATCCCTTAGCTTTGGTAACTAGTAACTACCAGTTATAAGAACTGGTGGGTGCGAGTAGTAGTATATGGATCCATAGGGCTTGACATCCCTGTCTGTTCCAGGTATAGAAACCCTAGCCTGAATTATAAAACAGACGTATGCTATTTGAGTTTAGTACATGTTGGTTTGCGTGTATTGTACATGTTGGTTGCATGTATGTTAAAACAGGGGTACTTATTATATATACGTTTAAGTTTAGTTACCAGGGTGCTCAATTTCGTAGAATATTTTGATAAACGTTTCTGGATGAAACAACTGAAATCTTGTGATCCACCTTTATATACAGATTATATGAAACAATAAAACTATGAACTCACCAACCTTTGTGTTGACACTTGTTAGCATGTTTATTCTCAGGTTTCCTAGAAGTCTTCCACTGTTTGCTTATATGTTGGACAAGCTATGTGCATGGAGTCTTACATGACATATTTTTCAAGGAAACGTTGCATTTACCAAATCATCACCATGTATCTTATTTTGACTGCATTGTCAACGGAAGTATTATTGTAAACTATTATTTACGATGATTGTCTATAAGTAGAAATCATCAGATGTCGAAAACCTTTGATTTAAATATTCATTTATGGTGTGCCTTTTCAAAAGAATGCAGTGTTTACAAAACGTATCATATAGAGGTCAAATACCTCGCAATGAAATCGATGAATGACGTGTTCGTCCATATGGATTTGGAGCGATCGTCACAGTTGGTATCAGAGCGTTGGTCCTAGTGAACCAGGTCTTGCATGAGTGTGTCTAACTGATAGTTGTTAGGATGCATTAGTAAGTCTGGACTTCGACCGTGTCTGCATGTCAAAAGTTGTGCTTATCATTTCTTGTCGGAAATTACCTGCTTATCATTCCTAATCTAGACACGTTTTACTGCATTGATTGCATGAATAGTGTATAGACAAAATTCATATCTTAGCGTATCTGCCAATTCATATCTTAGCATATCTGTTACTGTAAACTTTACCTGACAGCTTCCGAAAGTTCCTCCGTAAATTACGGAATCTTTTTACTATATATACGTATGCGAGAAGACGGAGATATCATCCAGTATTCAACCCTCAATTCATATCGAGAATAATTTCATAACTTTCTGTGATCACGTAAGATGGCCTCTTCGAATAGACCAAGTTCCTCCAGCTCCGAAGACATCGTAACGGGAGCGCACCGACCGATCAACTACCGTGATTTCTTTAGAAAATGGGGATGGGTTCGCAAAATACTTACCGTATGGAGAAATGAAGTAGGTACTCCATACCACGAGCCGAACTTACCGCCTAACATCGGAGTACTCGATCCGCTTACCGGCGAACCTGTTCGCAACACTGTTTTCACTCTTTTCGCAAGGATTTTCCGCCTCGAAGGTCGACTCGATGTAGTTAAAGATAGTATTCGTCCTCTACTCCCGAATTCTAATAAGATAGGATTATTGGAAGAAGTTAGGAGATTTCGAACTAAATATCAAGAATTGACAACCCTTACGGAAGAATGGGTAGAACTAATTCATAGACTCGAGCGTAAAGTAGAAACCCTGGAGGTGATGGTGTTCGATTTGGAAGCTAGGCTCACATCTACTACACAGGTACCACAAGCAGTACCAACAGCAACAACAACACCACCATCACATGCCTCAACATCAAGATCTGTACCTCGAACATCAACGTCATACGCACCATAGTTACCAAGAAATACCAGCAACAATAACCGATGAAGTATTAACTCATTTTCCCTGAAGAAATTTTATGTATATTTAATATATATGAATTTTGAAATCAAAATAAATCTTTTCGTACTAAGCTATTACGTGTGAATCTTAACTGGTAGGTACTACTCGGTTAGTTCATATTACTAATATGCAATGATGTACATCCTTCCTTAACAACTTAACCATTGTTAACTACAATCTCTGTTTCAACTTAATGAATTCCATTTCATAATAAACCAAGTGTATTATTCAATTACATAATTGATTTTACATTTTCATTTTCGATATACTCGAAACTTTCCAGAAAACATCATTTTTACCTTGCGAAGTTAGCAAGAGTTCCATAAGCACCAACATGATTCACTGAGGAAATATCAATAAAACTGAATAACGAAGTATTGATTACATTAGTAAAATACTCCACGAAAATTATGAAATCTTTAATATTTTAGAGATTATTCATTTATAATCCAGCCAAAAATTAAATGAGCTTAATATGATATTAACTCATTAAATCTGTGTTACATCTGAAGAAAATATACATACATATATTTTTATAAAGACGGTAATAAAAATTCTTTTGTACAAAGTATTAATTGTGAAATCTTTAACGGGTAGGTAATACCCGAGAAATATATAAGTTCGCAATTAATATGTTACACTGTACATTCTTCAACTTTGATTCAAAAATTATTAACAATGCTCACAATGATATACAATCGTTTTCATACAAATTCAATTACATATTCTGATATTGACGGATCAGAATCCAAGTCATAACTCTGAACCGGTGACATCATTCTTAGATCTCTACATCTTTCAAAGCTATACTTTGACTTTAAACCTGTGCAAGATCCATTAGCTTTGTTTTTACCGAAAATAACCTTGCAATTCCTTTTCAAAGTATCCAGTATTATCAACCGTTCAACCAGTCAATGACGACCTTTCAGACTTGTAATTTTGGCATATACGTTCTTGTTACTAAGGAACCTTTCATGTTCCACCACATTAGCAATAAATTTACCAACAACTTCATTGATCTTTGACCTTCCGAAAAATCCTTATACTCATTAAAACCGTATCATGTACTCATCCACATCTTGTAACGGCAATTGCCATACCACCTATCGGGAATTAGCAATCGGTATTTTGAAATCTTGCAGCACGTCTACGCCAACAGTTATATGTGTAAATATAACGTCTACCTCATGGACTTACATACTTCGAATGTGAAGTTTCCGAAAAAAAAACCCCAAACTACGAAACTAGTTCCCCGAATTTTGGAAAAATGTTGATGAAGCAGCAAAAACTGTAAACGACTTTAACAGTCAAAAGTTTGATGATAAAGAATAGTATGGTGGTAAACCTGAGAAAAATAGAAGGTTTGGAACTGGAAAACGGATTGAGAAAACCATGAAGGAGGCTGTGGACAAATCACAAAGACTAAACCTACCTTCAAAGAATACAAATGATTCAGCATTTGCTGAAGCCATTAACGAATACCTTGCTTCCGAATCTAAACCCTTGCGGACAATATTCTTCATCATCCTCTGATATTAGAAATTCTAAGATATCATCGTATCTTTCATTATAAATATCCTCCATATTTCTGGAGATAATTCCATAATCATTCTTATCGGAAATCAATTTTCTCCTTGCGATATCTGTGTAATATCATAAAAGAAACTATTTTAGTTTCTAAATTCTGAAACATTCGAGTTTAAAATATGAATATTTTTGAAGTGGTGTTGGGAGCTGAAGCATGAGTTAGTATAATATAATGACACTTGATCAACGTGATTATATTACAGTAAGTCATGCTGAGTTTCTAATGGAACATGATGATTCACAGACTATAACGTCATCATGTGCCATGTTACACGACTCTTGCATTTTACCTAATCTCCAAACAAATCAAGAACATATATTCTTGATAGTTCTATCTTTTCCCGTAACTTCTGGTAATTTAACCAATCAAGATCGTGTTATTACAATTTCTTAAAACATTAGTTATGATCATTCGAAACTTCATACCTACAAATTCTGGACCATTACAAGCAATGCTTAGTCACAAAAAGAAGAAACGAAGGGACAAAACTCTGAAATAGAAATTGGGGTATAAATCGCAGCAAATAAAAGAAAGCATTAACTAGGGATGACAATAACTATAGGAGACAGAAGCAGGAACTTTGAAATATAAGGGAGATTCAAAGGGAGAATATAAAGCCCGATAACAACACTTAAATTACAAACCATGTATATCAATGTTTATCGCAGCATAAAGACACGGGAGAATTAAAAGCACTATAACCCCAAGAGCAAAGTAGAAGTAAGCAGATTCCTCCGGTGGAAGTTGGAAAAGGAGAATGATTGTTGCGATAGTAAGAATAAGGACAAGGATCAGAACTGGATTAAGCATTTTCATAATCTTTTGAATTTGAGAATTGAGTATAGGGGTGGTAAAAGTAATGAAACGGAAGAGGTCAATTTATAGCGAAATATAAAACATAGCAATCGAGGCAAATTACGCATTTAAATCAAAAGAAATCTTAATTTCCTTAAATTCCGAAGAATCAAATCTTATTTAGATTATGAAGATTTTCTATTCCTTAAATTACGGAAATCAATCGTTAATACGTCAAGAGTTAAGACGAATCTCTATTCTTCATTTCACTCTTTTACGATAACTTCTCTCATACGCTTCGAATAATCGGATTGTTTTATCCATATTATTCAACGGTGATAAAACTCTATTTATCAACACATATATGTCATGAAAACATTTTTATTGTTAGTCATGACGACCTCACTCAAATTTCGGGACGAAATTTCTTTAACGGGTAGGTACTGTGATGACCCGGAAATTTCTGACTAAATTTAAACTTAATCTTTGTATGATTAACATTTCCGACACGATAAGCTAAGTCTGTAAAACTGAATCTCAAAATTTTTGAACTATTCAAATACCTTTCGGTTGTTCTCGACGATTTGCGAACAATTATATGTAAATAGATACATATACTATAACTTGAAAACGAAACAATGTATTGTGTATATGATAGTGTGCATTAAACTTATTGGTTTGATTATCTGATTGATATATTTAACTACGGAGTTAAAAGATTATGCCAAATGATTGAATTAAAAAGATATTTACTGAGTCCCTTAAGAATTATAATATTATTACGAGTCTCTGTTGTGAGGTCCACGTTGATTCGAGAAATCGTTCATTTTTAACGGTATCCGGAAAATGGTAAAGTGTTAGATAATGAAAGTTAGAGAAAAGTTAATGGAGAACTAAACTGCATAATATTCAATTGATTTTGTTTCAAACGTGCGAACACGTTTTTCGATATAATAGAATTTGATTATAAAGTATTTTATAGATTTTCAATTATATGAAAATAATAATAAAAATAAAATAAAGATTTCTAATGAGCACCAAAAGACTACAACATTTCATCTCAAGATTTCAAGTTAAATTGATGGAAATCACTAAACCTGTGCAGTTGCACGAGAAAAATCATAACTAAATCATACTGACTCGAAAAAGGGTGATTCCGGTGTCCAGACGTCCGTAACTCAAAAATATACAACTTTCATGAAGACACCTTACGTGGACCGTGTACCTATCTACGCGAAACGCGTAATGTTTGTCGACATAAAAAGTTTGTCGACATAAAAAGTGATGGCAACTTGGGACAGCAAAAGTTGTATAAATGCTGAATTCTGGTTCCAATTTAATCACACTCTCAATCATTCTTATATATTGCTCCATATTATGTATTTACTTATTTATTTTAGTTATAAATATTATTATTAAATATTATTATTAATCTTATGATTTTAATATTAATAGTATTATTATTATTATTATTATTAGTATTACACATAAAATACTACGACGAGGTTCTGCCCGCGTGATTTCAAAATGAGTTTTTTTAGTAGGATAGGGCTAAGAAAATTATGGGTTATTGCCAAGGAGGTTATTGGTAATATTCGGGGATATATTTATGAATCAAACCTAGTGTTTATCATCTCCGTTACGTCTAGGTACTTTCCTACAATATTGAATCTCAATATTGATATGTAAGTACTTATATTTTATCTTTTATATAATAATTGTGTATCCATGTCTAGTGCTCGAGTATATATATATATATATATATATATATATATATATATATATATATATATATATATATATATATATATATATATATATATATTTATACATGCTTGTATGCTAAATTTCGTCGCTAAACAGTTTATAATGAATCACGAATTAAATACATATATTACTGGTAAAAGGTATATGATATACATGTTTTTGGAAAGCTAGCGAAAAATCAATAACTTCTCATTTAGATATCGAATAGTTTCGATGAACGGATTAAAAGATATGATCAACTGAATTATAATTAACGTTAATTGAAATTGCTTTTGAATATGCATTTAAGATTGAAACAACTTGTTTACGAGCCTGATAAAGTGAACTTTTAAATATTACCAACCGAGTAAATGAATCCTTATATAAGGCACATCTCGTTTTGTTGAACTATTGTCAAAATTGACTTTTTGAAACGACTTTGGATAACTATTATATGTCGATCTCGAGCATTAGGATTGTGATACACTATGACCTGACCTAGCTTGATATACATTTATTGACCAACATATGTTCTCTAGGTTGAGATCTACGATTATTTGGTAATCCGAGTTTCGATCACATTTTGGTGAACGACTTTATATGCCGCTAAGGTGAGTTTCATTTGCTCCCTTTTTAATGCTTTTGCAATATATATTTTTGGGCTGAGAATACATGCACTTTATTTTAAACAATGGACACAAGTACATACTAAATTCTATACTGAGTTTGAACCGAAAATCCCTTAGCTTTGGTAACTAGTAACTACCAGTTATAAGAACTGGTGGGTGCGAGTAGTAGTATATGGATCCATAGGGCTTGACATCCCCGTCTGTTCCAGGTATAGAAACCCTAGCCTGAATTATAAAACAGACGTATGCTATTTGAGTTTAGTACATGTTGGTTTGCGTGTATTGTACATGTTGGTTGCATGTATGTTAAAACAGGGGTACTTATTATATATACGTTTAAGTTTAGTTACCAGGGTGCTCAATTTCGTAGAATATTTTGATAAACGTTTCTGGATGAAACAACTAAAATCTTGTGATCCACCTTTATATACAGATTATATGAAACAATAAAACTATGTACTCACCAACCTTTGTGTTGATACTTGTTAGCATGTTTATTCTCAGGTTTCCTAGAAGTCTTCCACTGTTTGCTTATATGTTGGACAAGCTATGTGCATGGAGTCTTACATGACATATTTTTCAAGGAAACGTTGCATTTACCAAATCATCACCATGTATCTTATTTTGACTGCATTGTCAACGGAAGTATTATTGTAAACTATTATTTACGATGATTGTCTATAAGTAGAAATCATCAGATGTCGAAAACCTTTGATTTAAATATTCATTTATGGTGTGCCTTTTCAAAAGAATGCAATGTTTACAAAACGTATCATATAGAGGTCAAATACCTCGCAATGAAATTGATGAATGACGTGTTCGTCCATATGGATTTGGAGCGATCGTCACAATGTATATATTGTTATAGGTTCGTGAATCAACCAGTGGTCAAGTCTTACTTCCCGACGAAGTAAAAATCTGTGAAAGTGAGTTATAGTCCCACTTATAAAATCTAATATTTTTGGGATGAGAATACATGCAGGTTTTCTAAATGATTTACAAAATAGACACAAGTACGTGAAACTACATTCTATGGTTGAATTATCGAAATTGAATATGCCCCTTTTTATTAAGTCTGGTAATCTAAGAATTAGGGAACAGACACCCTAATTGACGCGAATCCTAAAGATAGATCTATTGGGCCTAACAAACCCCATCCAAAGTACCGGATGCTTTAGTACTTCGAAATTTATATCATATCCGAAGGGTGTCCCGGAATGATGGGGATATTCTTATATATGCATCTTGTTAATGTCGATTACCAGGTGTTCACCATATGAATAATTTTTATCTCTATGTATGGGATGTATATTGAAATATGAAATCTTGTGGTCTATTATTATGATTTTATAATATATAGGTTAAACCTATAGCTCACCAACATTTTTTTGTTGACGTTTTAAGCATGTTTATTCTCAGGTGATTATTAAGAGCTTCCGCTGTCGCATACTTAAATAAGGACGAGATTTGGAGTCCATGCTTGTATGATATTGTGTAAAAACTGCATTCAAGAAACTTATTTTGTTGTAACATATTTGTATTGTAAACCATTATGTAATGGTCGTGTGTAAACAGGATATTTTAGATTATCATTATTTGATAATCTACGTAAAGCTTTTTTTCAACCTTTATTGATGAAATAAAGGTTATGGTTTGTTTTAAAATGAATGCAGTCTTTGAAAAATGTCTCATATAGAGGTCAAAACCTCGCAACGAAATCAATTAATATGGAACGTTTTTAATCAATAAGAACGGGACATTTCAGTTGGTATCTGAGCGTTGGTCTTAGAGAACCAGAATTTTGCATTAGTGTGTCTTATCGAGTTTGTTAGGATGCATTAGTGAGTCTGGACTTCGACCGTGTTTACTTGAAAAATGATTGCTTAACAAATTTTGTTGGAAACTATATATTTTTAACATGTGAATATTATGTGATATATTAATCTCTTAACGCGTTTGATATTATGTGATAGATGTCTACCTCTAGAACAAGTCCTATTGACTCACCTAATAATAATGAAGAGTTAAATGTAAATTGGAATGATTCATGGACTGATTCACAAGTTCCCGAAGAGGAACCGGAAGAAGAGTCGGAACCGGAAGAAGAATCGAAACTGGAAGAAGAATCGGAACCGGATGAAGAAATAGAACCGGTGGGGGAAATAATAAAACGGTTAAGTAAAAGAAAATCCTCAACCAACCGACCAAGGTTAATTATGGTCAATGGTGTTTCCGCCAAGGAAGCAAAATATTGGGAGGATTACCAATTCTCCGATGAATCGGATTCCGACGAGAATTCCGATGATGTTATAGAAATTACCCCAACTGAATTTAAAAAGGCAAAAGAAAATAATAAGGGAAAGGGCATAAAAATAGAGAAATCTAATTCCAACCCCGATGAACTTTATATGTATCGTTAACCCCCGATGTCCTTAAGTTGTAACAATGACCCGGGAACCTCTAAACCACCAGGTTTTTCTAAACCAATGTGGAAAATGACGGCTCATATTAGGGGAACATCATATATCCCTAGAAACTTGGCAAAACGAACCAAAACCGAAGAAGAAGAAACGAGCGAGTCGGAATAAGATAGTTGTATTCGTGTGGTGTAATATATGTAATATAGTGTGCTTATGCTTTATGATATATGTAAAAATTGCTTGTATTAATAAGTATTTTTTTATGAATCTAACTCTTATCTATTTTACAGTTTAAAAACACAAAATGGATAGACAACTCAATATTTTAAGAGACCTACCCGGAGACATGATTGATGAAATCTTGTCTAGAGTCGGTCAGAATTCCTCGGCACAACTATTTAAGGCGAGATCAGTTTGTAAGACATTCGGAGAACGTTCCAAGAATGTCTTGGTTTATAAGAGACTTTCATTTGAAAGATGGGGGATATCACATTGGGAAACCCATAAGTTACGATGTGTTTACTTTGACGCATATATTGTGGGGAACCCAAATGATATTTTACGCAACGGGTTAAGAAATTATTTTGACTCAATGTATCCGAATATAAAACTTCATGATTTAGAAAAAGCGGCTAACATGCAACATAAAGAAGCATGCTATGCTTACGGGTTAGTAATGTTTGCTTCTCACCAAAGTGAGAAAAAGAACATCGGGCTACAACTATTAAACAAAACGTTCCCACAAGTGACGGAGTCGGTAATTGGGGTAAGAAATGAGGTTTTTAGATTGTTACGGGACTGTTGGATATTACGTAACCCTCGTCCCTTTGACGACGTTATAACACGCTGTCTTATCAACGGCCATAACGGTTATGTTCCACAAGACCAAGGATGGGAAGTAGTCATAGTAAAACCAGAATGCATGACTTGTTTCTGGACGTATGAATTACGTGTCTTTATTGCCTTTGCTGAACGACTTGTGTACTAGCTAGAATTATCTTCACAACTATCTTGTATCAAAGTTATTGTGTGCTATATTTCATGCTTTATGTAAAATAAGCGGTATTGTAAGTTTGTAAAATATTGTATAAAAGTTTGAACGCGAAATATTATTATAATCAGTTTTTCATATAGAATTGTAGTAGTTGAATTGTATATTAGCTACTAAGTATGAACTTAACGGGTAGGTACTACCCGAATTTAAACTTATAAAATGCTAATATGAAGAAAAAGCTTTTATAAATGAGTTCATATTATGCTACGAAATACTATTAACTACTCTTAATATTCTGTATGATTAACTTGTTCCATTTGACTATTTTGAAGGAAATGGCACCGACTACTCGACACACCGTGAATATGAATGAAGAGGAATTTCGTACTTTTCTAGCTTCAAACATAGCCGCAGTACAGGCTGCGCTACATACCAACAATAACCTTGGATCTAGCAGTACAGGAAATCGTGTAGGATGCACCTACAAAGAATTCACTGCCTGCAAACCTTTGGAATTTGATGGAACCGAAGGACCAATCGGATTGAAACGGTAGACCGAGAAGATCGAATCGGTGTTTGCCATAAGTAAGTGTACTGAAGAGGACAAAGTGAAGTACGCTACGCATACCTTCACAGGTTCTGCGTTAACATGGTGGAATACCTATCTAGAGCAAGTGGGACAAGACGATGCGTACGCACTACCGTGGTCAGCATTCAAGCACTTGATGAACGAGAAGTACCATCCCAGAACCGAGGTCAATAAGCTCAAGACAGAACTTAGAGGGTTACGAACCCAAGGATTTGATATTACCATGTATGAAAGACGATTCACAGAATTGTGCCTATTGTGTCCGGGAGCGTTCGAAGATGAGGAAGAGAAGATCGACGCATTTGTGAAAGGATTACCGGAAAGAATCCAAGAAGATATAAGTTCACACGAGCCCGCCTCCATAAAACAGGCATGTAGAATGGCTCACAAACTAGTGAACCAGATTGAAGAAAGAATTAAAGAACAGACTGCTGAAGAGGCCAATGTGAAGCAAGTCAAAAGAAAGTGGGAGGAAAACGGTGATAAGAATCACCAATACAATAACAACAGCAATTACAACAATAATCGCAACAATTATCCCAACAATCGCAACATCAATCGAAACTACAACAAACGGCCCAACAACAACAACAACAACAACAACAGCAACTACAACAATCATCCTAATAACAATAATAACCGCAACAACAACAACAATCAGAAGCAGCTATGCCAAAGGTGTGAAATGTAGTGACCCGAACTTTTCCATGTTTATATATATTAATTGAGATTGATATTTACATGATTAAATGTTTCCAACATGTTAAGCAATCAAACTTGTTAAGACTTGATTAATTGAAATATGTTTCATATAGACAATTGACCACCCAAGTTGACCGGCGATTCACGAACGTTAAAAATTGTAAAAACGACATGACGATATATATATATGGATATACATATGGTTAACATGAGATTATGATAAGTAAGTATCTCCATAAGTATATTAACAATGAGTTATATACATATAAACAAGACTACTAACTTAAGGATTTCGAAACGAGACATATATGTAACGATTATCGTTGTAACGACATTTAAATGTATATATATCATATTAAGATATATTAATATATCATAATATCATGATAATATAATAATTTAACATCTCATTAGATATAATAAACAATGGGTTAACAACATTAATTGAGATCGTTAACTTAAAGGTTTCAAAACAACACTTACATGTAACGACTAACGATGACTTAACGACTCCGTTAAAATGTATATACATGTAGTGTATTTAGATGTATTAAAATACTTTTGGAAGACTTAAAGACATATATCAAAACACTCATACTTAACGAAAATGGTTACAGTTACTTTCCCATTCTTTTCTTTCATCAAGAATTCTAGTCGTATTCTTACCCGTATTATACACAGCTTCAAAATGTACTTACTATGGGTATATACCAATAGGAACTAGCATGGGATTCCACTCTTGATTATGTCATGTATGACTAATCAATTTTAACTTCTACCATGAGCTAGTCAACTAACTAGAACTCCTTTTAACCCCACTCACCACTCACCAATTAACACTCATCATTCACTCCATTTCACTTCCAAATCTCTTTCTAATTCTCTCTCAACACACCCACACTATTATGAACGTATTTTTCCAGTAGTTAATCATCATCTTCACCAAAAATCACTTCAAGAATCAAGCTATAATCATCATAGGAAGAACACTTCAAGAATACTTCAAAAATCCCTTCAAGTTTACTAATTTACTTCCAAGCTTTCTAATCCATTCCAAGTAATCATCTAAGATCAAGAAACCTTTGTTATATACAGTAGGTTATCTTTCTTATTCAAGGTAATATTCATATTCAAACTTTGATTCAATTTCTATAACTATAAACTATCTTAATTCGAGCAAAAATCTTACTTGAACTTGTTTTTGTGTCATGATCCTACTTCAAGAACTTTCAAGCCATCCAAGATCCTTTGAAGCTAGATCATTTCTTGTCACTTCCAGTAGGTTTACCTACTAAACTTGAGGTAGTAATGATGTTCATAACATCATTCGATTCATATATATAAAACTATCTTATTCGAAGGTTTAAACTCGTAATCACTAGAACATAGTTTAGTTAATTCTAAACTTGTTCGCAAACAAAAGTTAATCCTTCTAACTTGACTTTTAAAATTAACTAAACACATGTTCTATATCTATATGATATGCTAACTTAATGATTTAAAACCTGGAAACACGAAAAACACCGTAAAACCGGATTTACGCCGTCGTAGTAACACCGCGGGCTGTTTTGGGTTAGTTAATTAAAAACTATGATAAACTTTGAATTAAAAGTTGTTATTCTGAGAAAATGATTTTTATTATGAACATGAAACTATATCCAAAAATTATGGTTAAACTCAAAGTGGAAGTATGTTTTCTAAAATGGTCATCTAGACGTCGTTCTTTCGACTGAAATGACTACCTTTACAAAAACGACTTGTAACTTATTTTTCCGACTATAAACCTATACTTTTTCTGTTTAGATTCATAAAATACAGTTCAATATGAAACCATAGCAATTTGATTCACTCAAAACGGATTTAAAATGAAGAAGTTATGGGTAAAACAAGATTGGATAATTTTTCTCATTTTAGCTACGTGAAAATTGGTAACAAATCTATTCCAACCATAACTTAATCAACTTGTATTGTATATTATGTAATCTTGAGATACCATAGACACGTATACAATGTTTCGACCTATCATGTCGACACATCTATATATATTTCGGAACAACCATAGACACTCTATATGTGAATGTTGGAGTTAGCTATACAGGGTTGAGGTTGATTCCAAAATATATATAGTTTGAGTTGTGATCAATACTGAGATATGTATACACTGGGTCGTGGATTGATTCAAGATAATATTTATCGATTTATTTCTATACATCTAACTGTGGACAACTAGTTATAGGTTACTAATGAGGACAGCTGACTTAATAAACTTAAAACATCAAAATATATTAAAAGTGTTGTAAATATATTTTGAACATACTTTAATATATATGTATATATTGTTATAGGTTCGTGAATCAACAGTGGCCAAGTCTTACTTCCCGACGAAGTAAAAATCTGTGAAAGTGAGTTATAGTCCCATTTTTAAAATCTAATATTTTTGGGATGAGAATACATGCAGGTTTTATAAATGATTTACAAAATAGACACAAGTACGTGAAACTACATTCTATGGTTGAATTATCGAAATCGAATATGCCCCTTTTTATTAAGTCTGGTAATCTAAGAATTAGGGAACAGACACCCTAATTGACGCGAATCCTAAAGATAGATCTATTGGGCCTAACAAACCCCATCCAAAGTACCGGATGCTTTAGTACTTCGAAATTATATCATATCCGAAGGGTGTCCCGGAATGATGGGGATATTCTTATATATGCATCTTGTTATTGTCGGTTACCAGGTGTTCACCATATGAATGATTTTTATCTCTATGTATGAGATGTGTATTGAAATATGAAATCTTGTGGTCTATTATTATGATTTGATATATATAGGTTAAACCTATAACTCACCAACATTTTTGTTGACGTTTTAAGCATGTTTATTCTCAGGTGATTATTAAGAGCTTCCGCTGTCGCATACTTAAATAAGGACGAGATTTGGAGTCCATGCTTGTATGATATTGTGTAAAAACTGCATTCAAGAAACTTATTTTGTTGTAACATATTTGTATTGTAAACCATTATGTAATGGTCGTGTGTAAACAGGATATTTTAGATTATCATTATTTGATAATCTACGTAAAGCTTTTTAAACCTTTATTGATGAAATAAAGGTTATGGTTTGTTTTAAAATGAATGCAGTCTTTGAAAAACGTCTCATATAGAGGTCAAAACCTCGCAACGAAATCAATTAATATGGAACGTTTTTAATCAATAAGAACGGGACATTTCATGAAAAGTATCACTCGGGGTTCTGCACCAAATTTTGCAACAAGTGTAAAAGAAATGGTCATAGCGCGGCGAAGTGTGAGGTCTACGGACCAGGGGTTAATAGAACGAAAGGAACAAATGGTGTCGGAACGAGTAATGGCGGAGCAAGTAGTGTCGGAGCAAGTTATGCCAATGTAGTTTGTTATAAATGTGGAAAACCGAGCCACATTATTAGAAATTGCCCGAACCAGGAGAACACGAATGGACAAGGCCGCGGAAGAGTTTTCAATATTAATGCGGCAGAGGCACAGGAAGACCCGGAGCTTGTTACGGGTACGTTTCTTATTGACAATAAATCTGCTTACGTTTTATTTGATTCGGGTGCGGATAGAAGCTATATGAGTAGAGATTTTTGTGCTAAATTAAGTTGTCCATTGACGCCGTTGGATAGTAAATTTTTACTCGAATTAGCAAATGGTAAATTAATTTCAGCAGATAATATATGTCGGAATTGAGAAATTAAACTGGTTAGCGAAACATTTAAGATTGACTTGATACCAGTAGAGTTAGGGAGTTTTGATGTGATAATCGGTATGGACTGGTTGAAAGAAGTGAAAGCGGAGATCGTTTGTTACAAAAATGCAATTCGCATTATACGAGAAAAAGGAAAACCCTTAATGGTGTATGGAGAAAAGGGCAACACAAAGCTACATCTTATTAGTAATTTGAAGGCACAAAAACTAATAAGAAAAGGTTGCTATGCTGTTCTAGCACACGTCGAGAAAGTACAAACTGAAGAAAAGAGCATCAATGATGTTCCCATTGCAAAAGAATTTCCCGATGTATTTCCGAAAGAATTACCGGGATTACCTCCACATCGATCTGTTGAATTTCAAATAGATCTTATACCAGGAGCTGCACCAATAGCTCGTGCTCCTTATAGACTCGCACCCAGCGAGATAAAATAACTGCAAAGCCAATTACAAGAACTTTTAGTGCGTGGTTTTATTCGACCAAGCACATCACCGTGGGGAGCTCCTGTTTTGTTTGTCAAGAAGAAGGATGGTACATTTAGGTTGTGTATTGACTACAGAGAGTTGAACAAACTTACCATCAAAAACCGTTATCCACTGTCGAGAATTGATGACTTATTTGATCAACTACAAGGCTCTTCGATTTATTCGAAGATCGATTTACGTTCTGGATATCATCAAATGTGAGTAAAGGAGGATGATATTCCAAAAACTGCTTTTAGGACGCGTTATGGTCATTACGAGTTTATGGTTATGCCGTTTGGATTGACTTACGCACCAGCTGTGTTCATGGACCTTATGAACCGAGTGTGTGGGCCATATCTTGACAAGTTTGTCATTATTTTCATTGATGACATACTTATTTACTCAAAGAATGACCAAGAACACGGTGAACATTTGAGAAAGGTGTTAGAAGTATTGAGGAAGGAAGAATTATACGCTAAGTTTTCAAAGTGTGCATTTTGGTTGGAAGAAGTTCAATTCCTCGGTCACATAGTGAACAAAGAAGGTATTAAGGTGGATTCGGCAAAGATAGAAACTGTTGAAAAGTGGGAAACCCCGAAAACTCCGAAACACATAAGCCAATTTTTAGGACTAGCTGGTTACTACAGAAGATTCATCCAAGACTTTTCCAGAATAGCAAAACCCTTGACTTCATTAACGCATAAAGGGAAGAAATTTGAATGGAATGATGAATAAGAGAAAGTGTTTCAGTTATTGAAGAAAAAGCTAACTACGGCACCTATATTGTCATTGCCTGAAGGGAATGATGATTTTGTGATTTATTGTGACGCATCAAAGCAAGGTCTCGGTTGTGTATTAATGCAACGAACGAAGGTGATTGCTTATGCGTCTAGACAATTGAAGATTCACGAACAAAATTATACGACGCATGATTTGGAATTAGGCGCGGTTGTTTTTGCATTAAAGACTTGGAGGCACTACTTATATGGGGTCAAAAGTATTATATATACCGACCACAAAAGTCTTCAACACATATTTAATCAGAAACAACTGAATATGAGGCAGCGTAGGTGGATTGAATTGTTGAATGATTACGACTTTGAGATTCGTTACCACCCGGGGAAGGCAAATGTGGTAGCCGATGCCTTGAGCAGGAAGGACAGAGAACCCATTCGAGTAAAATCTATGAATATAATGATTCACAATAACCTTACTACTCAAATAAAGGAGGCGCAATAAGGAGTTTTAAAAGAGGGAAATTTAAAGGATGAAATACCCAAAGGATCGGAGAAGCATCTTAATATTCGGGAAGACAGAACCCGGTATAGGGCTGAAAGGATTTGGGTACCAAAATTTGGAGATATGAGAGAAATGGTACTTAGAGAAGCTCATAAAACCAGATACTCAATACATCCTGGAACGGGGAAGATGTACAAGGATCTCAAGAAACATTTTTGGTGGCCGGGTATGAAAGCCGATGTTGCTAAATACGTAGGAGAATGTTTGACGTGTTCTAAGGTCAAAGCTGAGCATCAGAAACCATCAGGTCTACTTCAACAACCCGAAATCCCGGAATGGAAATGGGAAAACATTACCATGGATTTCATCACTAAATTGCCAAGGACTGCAAGTGGTTTTGATACTATTTGGGTAATAGTTGATCGTCTCACCAAATCAGCACACTTCCTGCCAATAAGAGAAGATGACAAGATGGAGAAGTTAGCACGACTGTATTTGAAGGAAGTCGTCTCCAGACATGGAATACCAATATCTATTATCTCTAATAGGGATGGCAGATTTATTTCAAGATTCTGGCAGACATTACAGCAAGCATTAGGAACTCGTCTAGACATGAGTACTGCCTATCATCCACAAACTGATGGGCAGAGCGAAAGGACGATACAAACGCTTGAAGACATGCTACGAGCATGTGTTATTGATTTCGGAAACAGTTGGGATCGACATCTACCGTTAGCAGAATTTTCCTACAACAACAGCTACCATTCAAGCATTGAGATGGCGCCGTTTGAAGCACTTTATGGTAGAAAGTGCAGGTCTCCGATTTGTTGGAGTGAAGTGGGGGATAGACAGATTACGGGTCCGGAGATAATACAAGAAACTACCGAGAAGATCATCCAAATTCAACAACGGTTGAAAACCGCCCAAAGTCGACAAAAGAGCTACGCTGACATTAAAAGAAAAGATATAGAATTTGAAATTAGAGAGATGGTCATGCTTAAAGTTGCACCTTGGAAAGGCGTTGTTCAATTTGGTAAATGAGGGAAATTAAATCCACGGTATATTGGACCATTCAAGATTATTGATCGTGTCGGACCAGTAGCTTACCGACTTGAGTTACCTCAACAACTCGCGGCTATACATAACACTTTCCACGTCTCGAATTTGAAGATATATTTTGCTAAAGAAGATCTCACTATTCCGTTAGATGAAATCCAAATCAACGAAAAACTTCAATTTATCGAAGAACCCGTCGAAATAATGGATCGTGAGGTTAAAAGACTTAAGCAAAACAAGATACCAATTGTTAAGGTTCGATGGAATGCTCGTAGAGGACCCGAATTCACCTGGGAATGAGAAGATCAGATGAAGAAGAAATACCCGCATTTATTTCCAGAAGATACGTCAACACCTCCAACTGCTTAAAATTCCGGGACGAAATTTATTTAACGGGTAGGTACTGTAGTGACCCGAACTTTTCCATGTTTATATATATATTAAATGAAATTGTTATTTACATGATTAAGTGTTTCCAACATGTTAAGCAATCAAACTTGTTAAGACTTGATTAATTTAAATAGGTTTCATATAGACAATTGACCACCCAAGTTGACCGGTGATTCACGAACGTTACAACTTGTAAAAACTATACGATGACATATATATGGTTATATATATAGTTAACATGATTTTATTATAAGTATGTATCTCATTAGGTATTTTAACAATGAGTTATATACATAAAAATGAGACTATTAATTTAAGAAACTCGAAAACGATATATATAACGATTATCGTTATAACAACGTCTTACTAGGTACATATGAATCATATTAAGATATTGATACACTTGGTTAATTATGTTAAATGATAAGTAAATATATTATTAAGTGTATTAACAATGAAATACATATGTAAAAATAAGACTACTAACTTAATGATTTTTAAATGAGACATATATGTAACGATTATCGTTGTAAAGACATTTAATGTATATATATCATATTAAGAGATATTCATACATGATAATATCATGATAATATAATAATTTAAAATCTCATTTGATATTATAAACATTGGGTTAACAACATTTAACAAGATCGTTAACCTAAAAGTTTCAAAACAACACTTACATATAACGACTAACGATGACTTAACGACTCAGTTAAAATGTATATACATGTAGTGTTTTAATATGTATTTATACACTTTTGAAAGACTTCCATACACTTATCAAAATAGTTCCACTTAACAAAAATGCTTACAATTACATCCTCGTTCAGTTTCATCAACAATTCGACTCGTATGCACCCGTATTCGTACTCGTACAATACACAGCTTTTAGACGTATGTACTATTGGTATATACACTCCAATGATCAGATCTTAGCAGCCCATGTGAGTCACCTAACACATGTGGGAACCATCATTTGGCAACTAGCATGAAATATCTCATAAAATTACAAAAATATGAGTAATCAATCATGACTTATTTACATGAAAACAAAATTACATATCCTTTATATCTAATCCATACACCAACGACCAAAAACACCTACAAACACTTTCATTCTTCAATTTTCTTCATATAATTGATCTCTCTCAAGTTCTATCTTCAAGTTCTAAGTGTTCTTCATAAATTCTACAAGTTCTAATTACATAAAATCAAGAATACTTTCAAGTTTGCTAGCTCACTTCCAATCTTGTAAGGTGATCATCCAACCTCAAGAAATCTTTGTTTCTTACAGTAGGTTATCATTCTAATACAAGGTAATAATCATATTCAAACTTTGGTTCAATTTCTATAACTATAACAATCTTATTTCAAGTGATGATCTTACTTGAACTTGTTTTCGTGTCATGATTCTGCTTCAAGAACTTCGAGCCATCCAAGGATCTGTTGAAGCTAGATCCATTTTTCTCTTTTACAGTAGGTTTATCCAAGGAACTTAAGGTAGTAATGATGTTCATAACATCATTCGATTCATACATGTAAAGCTATCTTATTCGAAGGTTTAAACTTGTAATTACTAGAACATAGTTTAGTTAATTCTAAACTTGTTCGCAAACAAAAGTTAATCCTACTAACTTGACTTTTAAAATCAACTAAACACATGTTATATATCTATATGATATGCTAACTTAATGATTTAAAACCTGGAAACACGAAAAACACTGTAAAACCAAATTTACGCCGTCGTAGTAACACCGCGGGCTGTTTTGGGTTAGTTAATTAAAAACTATGATAAACTTTGATTTAAAAGTTGTTCTTCTGGGAAAATGATTTTTCTTATGAACATGAAATTATATCCAAAAATCATGGTTAAACTCAAAGTGTAAGTATGTTTTCTAAAATGGTCATCTAGACGTCGTTCTTTCGACTGAAATGACTACCTTTACAAAAACGACTTGTAACTTATTTTTCTGACTATAAACCTATACTTTTTCTATTAATATTCATAAAATAGAGTTCAATATGAAACCATAACAATTTGATTCACTCAAAACGGATTTAAAATGAAGAAGTTATGGGTAAAACAAGATTGGATAATTTTTCTCATTTTAGCTACGTGAAAATTGGTAACAAATCTATTCCAACCATAACCATAACTTAATCAACTTGTATTGTATATTATGTAATCTTGAGATACCATAGACACGTATACAATGTTTCGACCTATCATGTCGACACATCTATATATATTTCGGAACAACCATAGACACTCTATATGTGAATGTTGGAGTTAGCTATACAGGGTTGAGGTTGATTCCAAAATATATATAGTTTGAGTTATGATCAATACTGAGATACGTATACACTGGGTCGTGGATTGATTCAAGATAATATCTATCGATTTATTTCTGTACATCTAACTGTGGACAACTAGTTGTAGGTTACTAACGAGGACAGCTGACTTAATAAACTTAAAACATCAAAATATATTAAAAGTGTTGTAAATATATTTTGAACATACTTTGATATATATGTATATATTGTTATAGGTTCGTGAATCAACCAGTGGCCAAGTCTTACTTCCCGACGAAGTAAAAATCTGTGAAAGTGAGTTATAGTCCCACTTATAAAATCTAATATTTTTGGGATGAGAATACATGCAGGTTTTATAAATGATTTACAAAATAGACACAAGTACGTGAAACTACATTCTATGGTTGAATTATCGAAATCGAATATGCCCCTTGTTATTAAGTCTGGTAATCTAAGAATTAGGGAACAGACACCCTAATTGACGCGAATCCTAAACATAGATCTATTAGGCCTAACAAACCCCATCCAAAGTACCGGATGCTTTAGTACTTCGAAATTTATATCATATCCGAAGGGTGTCCCGGAATGATGGGGATATTCTTATATATGCATCTTGTTAATGTCGATTACCAGGTGTTCACCATATGAATAATTTTTATCTCTATGTATGGGATGTATATTGAAATATGAAATCTTGTGGTCTATTATTATGATTTGATAATATATAGGTTAAACCTATAGCTCACCAACATTTTTTTGTTGACGTTTTAAGCATGTTTATTCTCAGGTGATTATTAAGAGCTTCCGCTGTCGCATACTTAAATAAGGACGAGATTTGGAGTCCATGCTTGTATGATATTGTGTAAAAACTGCATTCAAGAAACTTATTTTGTTGTAACATATTTGTATTGTAAACCATTATGTAATGGTCGTGTGTAAACAGGATATTTTAGATTATCATTATTTGATAATCTACGTAAAGCTTTTTTCAACCTTTATTGATGAAATAAAGGTTATGGTTTGTTTTAAAATGAATGCAGTCTTTGAAAAATGTCTCATATAGAGGTCAAAACCTCACAATGAAATCAATTAATATGGAACGTTTTTAATCAATAATAACGAGACATTTCAATTTTGTTATTAAAAATAAGTTTGTAAGTATACCTGAGTGTTTTTTCTTGATTGCTTTTGATACAGAATTCTGAAGGTGCAACTGCTTTTCTTGAATCGTGCTGCTAGCTCTGATACCAGGATCAAATCGATGTTTCAACTTAGTGCGGAATTAAATTACGTTTAGTTTAATCTAGATCGTGAGGATCCGATTAGATTTTACTAGATTTAAATATAGAAGATGCGTATGAATTCATGAATGAATAATGAAAATGATGGTTGCCTAACTTTGCTTCTATTATTGGCATGTGCCTAACTTTGTTAATCTTGATACGTGCATGAGTGATTGTTATAGTGATTGATATATAAAGGTTTATATTCAATGTGCTTTTAAACAATGAATATATGTTTGATGGGTTATATTCGACTGTGCTTTTAAACAACGAATATATAATGCTTAGATAGGTGTCGCTATTCAGAATCGGTTAGGACTCAATGACGGGGGTTCTGCTATTCAGAATCTAAAAGATTCAACAGAAAGAAACCAGTGAGGTTTATTATCAAACTTAACCTGAGTACAAACTAAAACAAAGGCTTCCTTTTATTAGCGAGCCATGACACTATTTACAGATGCTCTGAGACCCACGATGTAATGACCCGTCCTAATCCATAAGAACGAATACAATAACATATGATTACATTGCGAGGTATTTGACCTCTATATGATACATTTTACAAATATTGCATTCGTTTTTAAAAGACAAACTTTATTTTCATCGAAAATTGACAGCATGCATACCATTTCATAATACATCCAACTATAATTGACTTAATAATAATCTTGATGAACTCAACGACTCGAATGTAACTTCTTTCAAAATATGCCATGAATGACTCCAAGTAATATCCTTAAAATGAGCTAATGCACAGCGGAAGATTTCTTTTAATACCTGAGAATAAACATGCTTTAAAGTGTCAACCAAAAGGTTGATGAGTTCATTAGTTTATCATAAATAATCATTTCCAATAGTATAATAGACCACAAGATACTCATATTTAGAAAACAATCTGTGCTGGTCTACTCCTGCTGTAAAAATCATTCATATGAAGAACACCGGAATCTTTTAAACAACTCACCAATGGTAGCTAATGCGTGCGTGCAATGCAAAATCATCTCACCGTAGTAGTTAATACAATATAATTTTACAACGGGAGCTAATGTGTGCGTGCAATGCAAAATTATCTCTCCGAGGGCAGCTAAAACGGGAGCTAATGCGTGCGTGAAATGACAAAATAATCTCTCCGTTACTAACTACAAAGTCAAATACAATACAATACAATACATCGGGAGCTAATGCGTGCGTGCAATGCAAAATCATCTCACTGATGGTAGCTAAAACGGGAGGTAATGCGTGCGTGCAATGACAAAATCATCTCTCCGTTACTAACTACAAAATTGAACCATTTCGGGAGCTAATGCGTGCGTGCAATGACAAAATCATCTCACCGATGGTCGATAATACAATCTTTATAGAAATCGAACCTCTGAATCCAAATTCTATCATAGAATGTAATTGTGAATACTTGTGTCTATTTCGTCAATCATTTATAAAAACAGTTCATGTATTCTCAGTTCAAAATATATCTCAAAAGCATTTAATAAAACATTTATAAAAACAGCGCATGTATTCTCAGTCCCAAAAATGTAAAGAGTAAAAGGGAATCAAATGAACTCACAATATTGTATTTCGTAGTAATTAAGCATATGATGGCATTGAACAAGTGCAAGGTTGGCCTCGGATTCACGAACCTATATTAATTATATATATTTATATGTTGGTCAATATCTGACTAACAATTTAGGTTAGGTCATAGTGTACCATAATCCTAATGCTCGAGACTAATATGCAAAAGTCAACAAAAGTCTTCTTGACCAAAATGACTACCAAAATTTATACTTGATTATTATATAGTTTAAATATAGTCATTTTATATATTTAAATATTTTAACAGCTTTTATTAGAGTAATAATATAATTCATTATAAAATTTTATATTTAAAATTTATACGTAGTAAAATATCTTTGTATCACATATTTATTTAATGAAATAATATCGATATTAACAATAGTAAATAAAAGTTGTATTATTTTGTAATAATAATAATTATTATTCTACTAATAATAATAACAATATTTATATTTACTAAAAATGATATTATGATAAAATGATAATTTTTATTAATAATAATACTAAAATGATAATAATAATGATATTTTATATTAACAACGATATTCATATAATTTTTGTAAAAAATGATAGTTTTAATATTAATAATACTTTTAATAATAATAATGATAAAAGTAATGAAAACTATATTTTTATTCAAATCAATAACTTACAATATTTTTATTTCATCATGATAATTATACTCATTATTTCCTAATCAATTTGTTAATAGCTTTTAGTCATCCTTTATATCGCGTTCATAATAATGATAATAGTAGTAATCAAAATAATTAGATGTTACTAATATTAGTTTTAATTACAATAATACTAATAATAATAAATATTATGATAATATTAATGATAATACTAATAACTATTTTAATGATAATAATAATCCCTCTTCTTATTAAAAGAAAAGCAAAAGTAAGTAATATTTATTTCAATAAAAGGATCTTGATTATTGATTTTTTCAAATCAATTAATTACAACCATTGGATCATAATATCAAATGATTATTACATAATACAAAATTCATTTAAAAAGCAGATTACTTCGATACCCCTGTTTATTTTAAATTCGTTTGTTAATTGTTAGTTCGTAAAACACGTAATTAATTGAAAATTAGCAAGAAATTAGGAAACAATCAATATCCATGATCCGTAAATTACGTTAATTAAGTCAAAAGATAATTAATTATAATTATTATTTCAAATAATAAAATCAGTCAAACAGATTGTATATATTTAATTTTTTCACTATTTCTAATCAACCCTGATTTTTCCAAATCTTCTCAAATCCCAGTCAAATATGAAACACACAATCATCTAAATAAATGAAATCATCATCATCGATGAGTGATTTAACTGTTGATTTTCAAAGTTATCATGGAAGGCTCCGACTTCATTCAACCGATTAATAAGGCTGTTGATCTTTTCTAACAATGTTCTGTAATCAGATTGTAAGTTTGCAAACTCAATTATTTATAGTCATTATATTTTCTTCATTTGATTTATTGATTTACACAAGTGCCATAGATGTTAATCTCGATTTTTTAACTCTTTTGTAGACACTGACTATTGATGACAGTTACGTCATTGCCGTGTTGCTAAAATCTTTCGTATTTACATTTACATCGTTGGTTTCGTTTTAAGTTTTGGGTTGGTCTCAAATTTCATTACTTTCATTATATAATTAGAATTCCACTGATATGATGATTATTTTTAGGTGTATCTGCGTAGTTGATTTTCTTTAATCATAAATTTATAAATTTGACGTTATGATTTGATTTCATAAATTATGCTTTGTTGATTAATTCGGTTATGTATTAAGTTGTTTGATGATTGATCTATATACATATTTGTTTAATTTTTTTAGGTTTCTTTTGGATTATCGCTACATTAACGGCACCAACTTATTTGGACAATCAGGGTAAAATGCGGTGATTCAGCTAAGGTGCCTTCGAGCAGGTGTGTTCGTGTACGTGGCAATAAAATGACTAACAAAAAAATATTGCATAAACACTTAAATTTTCAATTCCTTTTTTTATCTTTTTTTAATATAATGTTCCTATCTATGGATAGTGTGATTTTAGTATGTGTAATTGTTCATGATTCTCTGTTAATGTGTTTTATTGTAAATAATTATAATTATCATTACATGACTTTTTATGACATTTTAATAGGAGGTGGTTGAGATGGAAGATATCTTTGAGAAATTGTTAATCGATATTGATGTTACTAATAATAAAAATCAGCTTGGTGTAGTTGAGTGTGTTGAAAATCTATATGCTCACTACAGAAGTATGGAGGTATGTGGCTCCTCTAATTTTGATTACTTGAAAAAAATGGAATGCTTTATTGTCATTAATCTGATTTGCATTCAATGTTGGAGTATGATTCTTCATGGATTCTTATTTTGGTGTAGCTTGCATTTTTAACCCAAAAATTTGCGGATTTTCATGGAATTGTATATGCTTTCTGAATGGTTTATATGCTTTCTAAATTGAGGGGCAAACAGTCAAATGGTATAGTTTCTGAATTACAAATACACGTTTACATAGCTTGAGGTATTTACTTTCTCTATTAGTCTTTAGTTTTTGTTACTTTTATGTACTTTATGATGCAACTATATGATATATGATAATTTGAAAATGATAGTATTTCCTATACTTGATGATTTAACAATTTCTTTTTCTATTCTAAACGGTCAATATATTGATTTAATAATATTCATATACTTTATATTAGGGTAGGACGTAATCTACACTCAATATTTAGTAGCCATGTAACCTCCATTGCAATGCTGCTTTTGGTCTGGAAATTTTAACGCCTGCTTTTCCACATCTTATTGTCCCGATCGGTGCTGCTGCTGGTGCAGGGCGATCTGCAGCTTCTCTCATTCAGGTATTCTATTTTATTAAACTAACTTTTGTTATCACAGTGATAGTTTTAACTTTTGTTAGCTAAGAAGTTTGGAGGTTTTATGCATTTAAATTTTAGATGTGCTAAAGTCCATTTGACCCACTCGGTCCAATCGACACATATTAGGTCTTAATCACTTGACACGTTAGAAATATAAGATGAGCTCATGAGTCGTATGGATCGATTATCATATTAATGGGTCAAATTTGACACCTTTAGTTATTTTATCAAAAGATTATGGGTTTATATTCTCATTGTGTTCCTTCTTCACAGATTTAGAAGTATATAATTTATCTACCACAATATTATGCATATTTGGGATTACTTGTAGTTAAACTCTTTTTAACATCACAGGCTGCAACCAGGAGCTGTTTTTTTGCAGGTTTCGTTGCACAGAGGAACTTTGTAGAGGTAATTTATTATTGCTTATACACGTTTCTGGTACCATTCACATAAAAGATATATTTTTTTTTGAAAAAAAAAATATATTAATAAATTTTCAAAATGACAAGTAATAGCAAAGGGTGAAGCTCAGGGAATGGTGAGCAAATCGATTAGAATAATGCTTGGCATAGCATTAGCTAATTGCATACAAGCTTCTACACCTTTGGCTCTTGCTACTTTTGGCGTAGTGACTTCGATCCACATGTTTTGCAATCTCAAATCTTATCAGTCCATACAATTAAGGACTTTTAATCCTTATCATGCAAGTACATCCTTCCCACATTCATTTTTTACTTAATCAATTTTTTTCATACAACAACAACAACATATCCCAATACCACAATTAGTGGTGTATGGGGAGGTGAGATGTAGACAATCTTTCCCCTATCCAAGAATAAAGAAAAGTCCATTCTCTACCCAGAATGAAACACTCTCAAAAATAGAGAAAGTCATCCCTCTCTCTATTCGCCAGATAGAGAGATTGCTTCCGAGTGGACCTCCGGCCAGTACGTAGGGGAAAAAAAAACGTTAACACAAATTAAAAATAAATTTTAAATATTGAAAAGTAAAAAATAAAATAAAAAAAATAATAATAAAATAAATTATGGTATTGGGATATGTAAAAAATTTTAAATAATCAATTTTTAATTATTGAAAAGTAAAAAATTTTAAATAAAAAAATTAATCAATTTTTTCATATTTATGATTAAACGCTTTTATAGAGAAAATCAAGGTTGTAAACGTCACGAGTTGGGGGCGAGTTTGTCAGGACCTTGGAGGGACTAGCCGAGGACGAGTCAGACGTTGACCAACGTTGACGTTTAGTAGTAAATAACTTAAACACACACACACACACACACACATAGTAATAATGACTTTTAGTAATATACATATATTCTTAAACATACACACATAGTAATAAATGACTTTTAGTAATAATATACATATATTCTTAAACACACACACACACATAATAATAATAATAAATGACTTTTAGTAATATACATATATTACATATAAGTGTTGTATTTACATTTACAGTTTCTTCTTATAATTTAGTTGGGTTGTTTCTTAGTTTTGTGGTATACGATATTTTACTTGGCTGTTTTAGTACCATTCAATTATGCTTGAATTGATATAATTAAAACATGTAATCTAGGATCTGTATTGTATGGTGTTGTTCTTTAGGTCAAGCTAAAGTTAACCGAGCTACTAAAGATTCTTTTTTTCGCGGACTATTCTTTGGCTTCTTGGTGCTATTATCTGCGGGTTTTTCTTTGATTTTCATCGTTCGGTTTCATTAATAGTTATTAAAATCCTAACAATTGTTTATTTTTTGCTAAGATATCCATGTTATCATTGGTTTGTAGTTTTTTTTTTTAAAGTTTTGTTAGTCATTCATTTTTTTTTTCTGTGTTATTTGATGTATTCGAATGACAATTAATGTTTATAGTTTGTACAGTTTAAACGCTAAATAAAGAGTGTTTATATATAAAGGTGGCCTGGAGGTATATATGTTAATCTTTCACTTCAAATGTAAATGTTATCATCTAAAATTACTCTTTATTTAATCTTCACTGTTGTTTTCTGCGTTCTGCAAGCATGGTACATTTTATAACGCGAGTTTTCAACCAAAAGACTTGGCTCTTTGTCGCAAGCTAACCCTAAGGTTCACAGCCATATGTGGACTAAAGAACTCGCGTTTGGTATTTGAACCATTTTGTCCAGAATCATTTATTTGTGTAATATGTAGTGTTACTTCTACTTTTTAACAAACACAAGCAAAAGCCCATTGCAAATAGGTTTTTTAGGCATATGGTTTGTATAAGTTTTTTACGTCATGAAATTTTGCTCATGCTCCCATTATGTGTTGGATATCAACTATGAGACAAGTGGGTCAGACGAGTAGAGAAGCAATATTTCATTTTATTTTTTATGTTACAAAAGGGAGATTTAGTGATGGCATTGATGTGCATTGGTATGAAGTTTAATTTGAGTTCGCTTTGGAGGTTTGGTTGGCTTTTGAAAACGAAGTGGATGGTATACGTCTTTTCCATTGGTATGAAGTTTGAATATGGTTTGATATTAGTTGCTTCATTTGCATTGGTATAAAGTTTGAATATGGTTTGATATTAGTTGAGTCATTTGGTTTTTAATGTTTTTTTATTTTGTGGTTGATGGATTAATTATGCTATTTTTATTTACATTTTGTCTCCACTACCTAATAACCTTTATAAAAATGTATGTTCTACATAGTCTTATGTTTAGTTATGATCATCTCAAATGATTGGTATTTACTACTTCATTAAAAAAGTGTTTAAAAACACTCGTGTTTTAAAGTGTCAACATCCTTTCACCTTATTTACATTCAACATTTGAATCTACAAACAGTTGTGTGGATTATTGTTACATATTAATAATTTTTTAAATAAAACCCGCAAATTCGCGGGTCTTTGACTAGTAATAATAATAATAATAATAATAATAATAATAATAATAATAATAATAATAATAATAATAATAATAATAATAATAACAATTTTTTTTAAATAATGATACATATATTAATAATGATAATAATAATAATAATAATAATAATAATAATAATAATAATAATAATAATAATAATAATAATAATAATAACGACGATAATAACGACGATAGTAATAATAATCATTTTAACAATAATACTAAAACTTAGTTGATTATAACTTCTAATCCGTTTATCGAAATCACACGAGTTCTAAATGAAAAGTTATTAATTTTTCGCCAGCTTTTCAACGACATGCATATCCTATACCTTATCCTAGTGGCATATGTACCTAATTCAGGATTCAACATAACCTATCTAACGACAATATCAAACGTACAAGCATGCATAATCCTATATACTCGAGCACTAGTCAGGGATACACTATTAATATATAAAAGTTAAGTTATGAGTGCTCACGTATCAATATTGAGATTCAATATTGCAGGAAAGTACGTAGACGCAACGGAGTCGATAAACACTAGATTGACCTTACGAGCATACTCCCGAACATTACCCATCACCTCCAAAGCTATAACCCATAAGTTCCTTAGCCCTATCCTACTCGAAAACCAGTTTTGAAAACATGCGAGCAGAACCCCGTCGTAGTATTTTATGTATAATACTAATAATACGAATACTACTAATACTAATAATAGAAATAATATTAATCTAATTAATAATAATAATAATAATAATAATAATAATAATAATAATAATAATAATAATAATAATAATAATAATAATATAGAGAGAAGTATGTATGTGCGTGTTCGTTCGAAGCCAGAATGTTGAGTTATATAATGTGACCAGCTTCATGACCCCATGCGATCGCATGGGTCTTCTTTGATATGGCCATGTAATCGCATGGCCACCTGGCTCCAGCTCACTTCGCATTATTTCGGGTTGCCGACACTTTTATATATATATATATATATATATATATATATATATATATATATATATATATATATATATATATATATATATATATAATATTAAATCTTTATAATTAAATAAATATTATATTATATTTACGTGTATAGTTAACTTGTAAAATTAGTTTCATTGTTTTGGACGTTGTCACTCGACTAATGTCTAAGTTCCGATTTTTCAAACGAAGTTTCGTACGTTTTAATAATTTGTATTTTATATTTCGTGACTCGTACCTTTAACAAAATATAGACTTAAATTATCAATAAACTATATCACTAAAAATGTAACTTGATCGTAAAAGTGTTATGGTCATTTGCTTCTTTAAATCAATGTCTCGTTATATAATAATATTATTTTAATTCAAATCATTTTATGACTACGTTATATATATATATATATATATATATTTATCTCAAGATATAAGTTTGAAATATTTATTTAATAATATATTATTTAGTTTTTCAAAAGCAATTATATTTCAAGTCTCATTTACAATCATTTAAATGATAGAAAATATTGTATTACGTTTACGTTTTTGAAACACTATATACATATATTTATAATAATAAGCCTTACTTAAATTCTTCTAATTCTATATAATCAATTCACCTTTATAAATAATAGATTACAATAACTCAGTTTTTGAAATCGTTTTCATACGTTTGAAAATAGATCAGTCGAATATTATGGAATCTAGTCCTTCACTAACTTTTGTCTATCCTTCGTCAATTGACACATTTGTTCTTACTTGTAAATCACTTTACCATTTATTCCGAATACCATTAAAAAGGAAAGGTTTGCTAAATCAAAGTGGACCTCTCAACAGAGACTCGTAATCATAACACGTTGTATTTGATAATTCAATCATTTGATATTTTAATCTCAACGATAAATATATCAACATATATGGAAACAAAAACGTTTATGTAAAGTATTATACATCTAATACTTTTTTAACATTTTCAAATTAATATATATACGTATATATATACATATATAATAGTATCCATTTATATAATGGTTCGTGAATCGTCGGAACTTGGTCGAGGTTAAATGAATGTATGAACATATTTTAAAATCCTTGAGATTCAACTTAACAAACTTTGCTTATTGTGTCGGAATAATATAAAGATAAAGTTTAAATTTGGTCGGAAATTTTCGGGTCGTCACACACGCACTACGATCGTTTACATAATTGATCGTTTACATTATTGCTGTGGCCCGCGCATTTATTTAACTTTAAACGTATACCATACACGTTATCTTACATTATTGGTTCCTATGGCCCACATGGCCAGCACACTAATTACACGTATTTACATACAATAATTACAATGACACGTTACACAATGTTACATTTTTGATCCTACATGGGACCTACTTATTTTGTTATTATCTTTAGACTACATCCAAGGGAGGGGGGGGGGGAGCCACGCCCCCTACGTGGTTAAGGGGCAGCGCCCCTACCTAGATACTTTATATCGACCAGTTGCCTTCCAACAGATTTTTTTGTCAAACGATTTGACATTTAGTCAAACGCTTTTCCCACCAAGATGAAGAGTTGCATCTCTTCATGATAACTGCCATAACTGATTATATTGTCGGTTTTATGGATGTACTGCATTCATGGCTTCATTTGTACAATGACACATGTATTTATAGTCGTTGTCTTGAT